>NC_090272.1:79037298-79714798 GCF_040414725.1 Anabrus simplex | reverse complement strand
ATCAGAAGACCTGCACCTGGCGAGCCGAACATGTCTTCGGACACTCCCGCCACTAAAAGCCATACGCCTTTGATTTCAGTAGTGTTTTAAATATTTATACCCTATGCACCCTTTTCATATGACCTGGTCGATGACTTCTTCATCCCGGGTTCTGGCTCGGCTGCACTGAAATAAAAATACTCACCGTTGATGATCCTCTTCCTTAGGGCGCGGTGACGTTCTCTGGACTGTCGGGGTTCTCTCACGATAGGAATGCAAGGTTACTAGGCTACAGGCTAACTAACCTACCGAAATAAATGTGAGTTGGCCCAGACTGAATTTAAATGTTTTATTAAAGAAAATGAATGATAATATGACTGAGAGAAAACATAGGGAGACATACGCACCCATACTCCGAATTAGCACTTTTTTTAAAAAATAATGAATTATCTCAATCGATGTGTGAGAACATGAGACAGCCACTGCGCTAGATATTTCAGCAGGCGGCATAGGATGTATTTTATGGCGCAGATATACCGTACGCCTTTGATTTCAGTAGTGTTTTTAAGTCGTATGTGGTAATACATATGACATCAGTCTAGTGAGTTGACATCTGTGACTATCTTCACATGCTACATCAGTCACATGGTGATCTGCCAATTTTCAGAAGTATGTAATTGGCAACACACTTGGAACTGTATTTGTAATTGGTGAGCATTTACCACCATAAGGGCTGGGCTGAGTGGTTCAGACGGTTGAGGCGCTGAGTCCAACTTGGCAGGTTCGATCCTGGCTCAGTCCGGCGGTATTTGAAGGTGTTCAGATACGCCAGCCTCATGTCGTTAGATTTACTGGCACGTAAAAGAACTCCTGCGGGACAAAATTCCGTCGCTTTATCGTCTCCGAAAACCATAAAAGTAGTTATGGAACATAAAGTCAATATCATAAGGTCGTGATTTATAATCCTCGGGTACGAAATGTGCACTACTTCCTACACTTGTGGGTCGAGGGTGTGAACTGTGTCGCACATGTGGATGTATCTTTTTTACGGCCGGATGCCCTTCCTGATGCCAACCCTATATCGAGGGATGTAATCATTATTGCCTGTTTCTGTGCTGATTGGTAGTGTGCTGTCTGAATATGAAGAGGAAAGTGCTGGGTCAAACATAAACACCCAGTCCTCGACCAAGAAGGTTTGATCAGACGCGAATAAAATCCCTGACTCGGCCGTGAATCGAACCTGGGGGATCCTCTGAACTGAAGCCCTTAACGCTGGCCGTTCAGCCAGGGAGTCGGACACAAATATAACTCCACTTACTGGCCACAAATCCTTTTCGCTTGATAGCGATTACCCACCTTTCCAATAAATCTTTATTATTCTTTTTTTTTTTTTTTTTTTTTTTTTTGCTATTTGCTTTATGTCGCACCGACACAGATATGTCTTATGGCGACGACGGGATAGGAAAGGCATAGGAATGGGAAGGAAGCGGCCGTGCTCTTACTTAAGGTACAGCCCCAGCATTTGTCTGGTGTGAAAATGGGAAACCACGGAAAACCATCTTCAGGGCTGCCGACAGTGGGGTTCGAACCCACTATCTCCCGATTACTGGATACTGGCCGCACTTAAGCGACTGCAGCTGTCGAGCTCGGTCTCTTTATTATTTAACGGGAATCTGCAAATAATAATAATAATAATAATAATAATAATAATAATAATAATAATAATAATAATAATAATAATATACCCGACGTGCACTGCAACGCCTCAATAAACAGCATGTATTTTTAATAATTAATTATAGCTTATGTAATGTTTAATAACATATTCCTTCATTACTTTTTTAATTTACATTTTTCTTATTATAGTTACTTTCAATTTCACTTGCAAAACAAAACATTTACCGGAAACATGTTCTATTTTCTAGATTCCTATGTCTATTAATTTGATCAATCTATATCTATTTCTATTTGCGTACATTAATGTCGATTTAATTGCGTGATGTCCATTGCGACGCGAGTGGATACACGACTTTTTTTTTGTTTTTCCAGCTGGTGCGAAAGTGAACAGATTCCTCGGCAGTGAGTTGCCTATCTACATAAAAGTACATCTCGATCACGGCATGTTTGATTGCTATTTCCAAATAACAGGCAATGAGTTGCCTAGTTACATGAACCTCCTAGCAAGAAAGGTACTTCATAAAACATGGCGCTGGTTCCCATCCTCCTATGATGATGATGATCATCATCATCATGTCCCAACTTCAGTTTCCCAGGTGGGGTGTACAAACGCTCGCCATCTCCTTCGGTCTTCATACGTCTTTTGTTCCATTATATCTCCCCATTTGTGTCCTTTCTCCTCCACATCTGATCTTACAGTCTCTTCCCAGCGTTTTCTTGGTTTTTCCTGTGGTCTGAAAGACTACCGTATGTAAATGAATGTAATTTATTGTATTTCAACTAGTACTGTATTTCATAAATACAGGAAAATCTCCATTTACATAGACTTGTGTTGTAAACCTGCTCTAAACTGTTTAGAATCAAAGATTTTTAGCATTAAAATATGCATTTCCTCTTTCAAAATGCTTGAATGTTCCTAGAGGAACTAACGACGTTGTAAGAAACGTCTTCAAATCTAATATCGTATTCTCCTTCGCGACAGTTCGTAAATAAGATTGTCTTCTATGCAACGAGCGTATAACTCTGATTCTGGGCTTTTGTTGCTTTCATATCTCGCTAGCGCCTGCAGTGCTATTTTTAGCCCGGGAAAAATTATCGAATGTCTGAACGCCTGATAAACCAGGACATAGAACACGCTCTACCTCAGAGAAACGCTCATGCAATCTAGCGGCATACACGTCAACTACTACACCAAGACCACCTCTTCGTGACTGAAGTCCCTGTGGATCAATAATGAGTGTGCCATGATTGGAAATTCGTGTTAGGGGCGTGAAAAACTTCTCCCTGCACTAAAATAATACAAGCTTTGTTTAAGAAGATGTTTATTAAACAAAATATTTTAATAATGTGATCGGGAATTGGTATTTAATGCGTTTATTGATATAAAGATGGTTTTAATTTCAAATTTTGTATCAGGTCTCTCGAATTTATCTCATTTCTGAATTCAAATTATTCTTTGTAGAATTGTTCTATCCAGTGTTACTCAAACTGTACATTAGTGTTTACACATTTATTTCTTCACAGAGTTGCGCATGCGCTGTGGCATATACCAAAATGGTGGCTTAGATAATGTTATGATTTTGTAAGAGGTGGAAGTGGGGGGGAAAAGAAGACTAATCAAGTTTCTAATATGAAACTTAGAAACTGTTTCCAGTTCACTGAACATTTGAACTATGTAGGATAGGTCATGATTCAATCTAAATGTCTAATTCGAGATAAAATAATTCTGAAAGCAATGGTGGGAGTTTGGTGACTATAATATTGTGTCTTCCTGAAGCTTTTATTAAAATCAGCGAACTATGGACTTGGTTCGAGCTTTCGTCACTGTTTACACGTTTAGCAACGTGGTTACAGGTGAGTACATTTAAGAAGTTATCCTCAGTACACAAATGCATATGTGTACAGTTTTAACAGACCTTTCAGGTCATGCAAGTATTTCGTTCTAAATATTAAGGCCTACAATATTTTACATTTTTTCATGGATTCAAAAAAGTATTTCTAGGTTTCATTTACTAAATTACACCTAATCATCGTGAGTACTAAGTAAGAACATATTCTAATGCTTCAAGAACTTTTGAAGTGAGAAGTATTATTTGGTTTACTTTCTTATCTGTAGCGGTTGTATATTAAATTGTTATAATCATTACCAAGACTTTGTATAGGCTTCTAATTAAGTTATTTTAAACAACTGTTTTCTTTCATTACAAGCTTGAGTATAATGGATAATCAAGGAGCACCTAAGAATATTCGCTTTCTTAATAATATTGTCAGTAGAGATGTGTCTAATATCGGTATAAAATAACGAGAGCGTACTTTAATGTTATGCAGTGGTGAGTGTTGTTCTCAAAGACAAAGTTACATGTTTATATTATATCACCTTATGAAGTACTGTAAGATGAACAGAGTTTGAGGTTAGAGTCGACACACGACTTAGGTTAGGATCGTGTATCACCTCGTATATCGAAGTATAGCCTATCTATATACAGGCCCCGATTTCAAGGAGTTAGCACCCTGGGCAAACAATATTTAGCCCCCCCCCTCCCCATGCTCGTTTTCCTGTTCGTCTAAAAAATAATTGTTTACAAATTAAATATTACAGCTTTCAAGATTATGAGTTTTAAAACAGCGCATTATGCAAATACAGTTAATTCTCATAATTAAACTCATCAAGCCAAATAAAGGTAACAGCCAAATAAGAATCAGGCTGCTTTTATTTTTATTTAAAAAGCCGTTGGTTCAGTTTGATAGTTTGTGTGTAAGTGAATAATTTTAGAAATAAGACACATTTTCTTCATAAAATTTAAATATATCGATTAAATTCAGGTTTTAAAGTTACAATAGTTTAAAGTGTTTTATATAGGCTAATAAAATAATTCGAATTATGCGTGGAATGTAAAAGTAATTTGAGTGCAATTAATTTAAGACGCAATTCACGCAGGCCATAATTACTCGATCCGCCGGCCGCCGCTCCTCAAAAACTGGCGCCCTGGGCAAATGCTCAGTCCGCCCATTTGTAAATCGGGGCCTGTCTATATATGAACATAAGTATTTAGATAGTTCATCAAATTATTTTAGGGGTGAGTGATAGCCGAATGGCTTTGTACCTGTCTTCTTATCAAGACGGTCAAGATTCGAATTCTAGTTAATGCATGGGAGTCACATCCCAGTGGTTCGGATTCAAACTGGAGATCCTGTGGTGGCATTCATGATTTCAACATACATGAAAAATTGCAGGATATCTTGGTAGTTTTGTTTTGTGCAATTTTTGTTATTATTGAGCATTTGTAGAAGTGAATAGGGTTATTTGAAAATTGATTTATTTGGGGACGTAGGATATATTGACGGTATCTCCTGCCTAAGGGACTAAAAGGGGTAACAGTCGAAAGGGAAAGAGGGTAGCACTCACGCAGCCCCTAATTGCGTCTGGCTTATTCAACTTACTTGCGTAAGCCTCAACACTTTCAATTTACCAATCTGATTTCCCTCGATCAACTCCTGTTCTCTTCCTATGATGATGGCATTAGGTTTTGAGAGGCCTAGTGAGTCCTTTATTTTCACACCCTTCGTTGATTCTTTTTACTCATTAAATTGGTCGCACATCTTCTTTCCATTCCGATTAGCATTAGGAATGGATTTTTTCCTAAGTATTAATTCTCCTGGAAAAAAAACAAATCACCACAACCATCATCTTTCCAAAGAGTAGGCTAACTGTATGTGAAATTTCACAAATATTCATTGCTAATTAAGCTTGTCGTTCTAAATTTAAATATGCCACTAACACTGCGATCAACAGCCATTACTCCACTGTTTTCGTAGTCTGTAAATAATAATAATAATAATAATAATAATAATAATAATAATAATAATAATAATAATAATAATAATAATAATAATAATAATAATAATAATAATAATAATACCCTGAGTTGTACCATTGCACGCCATCAGAGTTCTTGAATTATAACCTGAAGAGCAGAATTACCCTGTTTTAACGTTCTTTGGTATGGTACTGTAAGCTATAGTTTGTATTCGGCAGATAGTGGGTTCGAACCCCACTGTCGGCAGCCCTGAAGATGGTTTTTCGTAGTTTTCCGTGGTTTCCCACTTTCACACCAGGCAAATGCTGGGGGCTGTACCTTAATTAAGGCCACATCCGCTTGCTTTCCACTCCTAGCCCCTTACTGCCCCCTGATGAGAATTAATGAACCGCGGTATTTTGACCATGCAAAGGTAGCATAATCATTAGCCTTTTAATTGAAGGCTGGAATTAATGGTCTGACGAACAATTAAGTGTATAATTGCAAATCCTGCTCCTATAGATAGATGGATAAGACATAATGGAAGTGAACATGAACGTAATATGTGTCATGTAAGATAATATCAATTGAGGAATTAGCTAATACTATTCCTGTCAATCCACCGATGGTGAAAAGAAAAATGAATCGTTTATTTCAGAAACCACCTAAGTGACACTTTTATCAAAATTGAATTTTTGACGGGATTGTACTATTCGGAGATAAATACATTGTTTTTATCAGAAACAAACCATATTCCATACAAGCAATGCTGTTAGGCAGCTGTGTAAATAATGTGTTTATTTCAGAAAGAACCTAAGCGACGGCGCTTAGGTTCTTTCTGCGGTAAATTCATTCCTCCACTCATGACGGTTGGTGGCCCTGCTAGGATAACCTGTTTTGTGACTCACACAGAATCACACAGTTGTGCGTTTATTATTGAATCCCTGCGACAGAGGTCAGTTTGAGACGATTACGCATAACTTCCCTGTCCGTGGCCACTCTTTTTCGCCTTGTGACAGGGATTTTGGAAGTATTAAACGGCTCTTGAGGAAGGTGGTCAGAATTTATACTCCAGATGAGTATGCTGAGCTAGGCAGGTGTGTCAGGACGTTTTACCGTTTATCATCTTACCTCGGACGATGTCTTAGGTTTTAAACATTGGTGGCCTATATCGTACAGGAAAATAACAAACTCTAATGAAACATCAGGCAGGGAAGTACCAAGAGAACGTAAGAAGCCATTCAAAGTTTCTAGTTGCAAACAGTTTCTGCACTATAAAGGTATTTCAGGACAAGTTGTGGCAAAGGCGTTTATTGGAGGATTTTCATCTACTTCCGCACGACTGAAAACTGACAGCCCACCTGAGCTACCTTCCGAGAAGGCCTATCCTTTGGGAAAGGTATGTTGATTACAATAATATTATTAAAGGGATATAAAATTATTGAGCAAGTAAAAACATTTTATAGCCTATAATAACTTTATAAACTTTCAATGGGTTCTGTACAACGCAATTTTTGGTTTTAAGTTCCAATCAACAAAAAGAAAGTAGAAGACTTGAAAACATTAATGGACTACACCGTTGGTTATGAAGAATTTTATGACAGCGTCATTCAGTGGCCAACAACTGAGAGAGAACCTGCTGAGGATATGCCAGAGGCTGAATAAAGCCAGAAAGGGTTTTACTGTTCTAATTTGAATTTTGTGGTTCATTAACTGATGTCTATTAAATTTTGTATGAATAGAACGGCGTTATTTACGTAACCTTTCATCTTACAACTTGCATAGATTAATCAATTAGCTGTTTTCTTTATAATTGCTACAAAAATTAACAGGAAAAATTGTTTATTTCAGAAACAACCTAAGTGCAATGTTTTAAAAAAATTGTTTATGGCATTTAAAAAATGTTAAACTTATTTCTTGTTTACTACACTTTTCTAGAACATTAAAGTTTAATTTTAAAAATTTAGAAGGAGAGCAGACTTCAACTTATACTCCCACACAGTTATTTTCATTTTCCCAACAGTTTGAAAAAGTGCACTTAGGTGGTTTCTGCAATTAGCGATTCAAATACAAATCCTAATACCCAGAGTAAGGATAGGCTATACGATAATTGAGTACCGTGGAGAGTTGCTAATCATTTTAATACCGGGCGAGTTGGCCGTGCGCGTAGAGGCGCGCGGCTGTGAGCTTGCATCCGGGAGATAGTAGGTTCGAATCCCACTATCGGCAGCCCTGAAAATGGTTTTCCGTGGTTTCCCATTTTCACACCAGGCAAATGCTGGGGCTGTACCTTAATTACGGCCACGGCCGCTTCCTTCCAACTCCTAGGCCTTTCCTATCCCATCGTCGCCATAAGACCTATCTGTGTCGGTGCGACGTAAAGCCCCTAGCAAAAAAAAAAAATCATTTTAATTCCTGTAGGGACAGCAATAATTATAGTGGCAGAAGTGAAATAAGCCCGCGTGAGCAAGACTTATCTGTGTTAGTGCAACGTAAAGCAACTTGTAAAAGTAAGCTATAGTTTCTTTCGCAATACATTGAAAATGGTCGCGGAAATAATACTAAAAACTTAGCACACAACGTGAGGTGATAGAACGTAAATTTATCTGAAATACGCAATGATCGTCGGTTGTTTAACCACGAAGACATAAAAATACCAAGGGATTTCGTTTAATTTTGTATCACATTTGCTTAACTTCTACCTCTTCCTGCTGCGCTCTCTTTTAAATGTTGAAGAACTACGGCCCAACAAGCTCCACGAGAAATTCAAACTTCTCACTGTGAAATTTAAAGTATATTACACAGTAGTCCTTAAACTGTTACCATATAGTATGACCGCATACCGTAAGGTAATTCAATAGAAGGTGAGAAGAGTAATATATACCTCCTAGGCGAAATAAGTAGGTAGTTCAATAAGTAAGATAATAAGGACGCTCTCATTGATTTTTTTTCTCTTTCATTACAATTTTGCGGGGCTGAGTGGCTCAGACGGTTGAGGCGCTGGCCTTCTGACCCCAACTTGGCAGGTTCGATCCTGATATTTGAAGGTGCTCAAATACGTCAGCCTCGTGTCGGTAGATTTACTGGCACGTAAAAGAACTCTTGCGGGACTAAATTCAGGCATCTCGGCGTCTCCGAAATCCATAAAAGTAGTTAGTGTACGTAAAAATAACATTATTATCATTTCAATTTTACGCCAAAGTAGAACAGCCACATCTTGACTTTCTCTCACGACCTCAAGACCACACATTACAACAACTGTTAAATTACGATGCTGATAGATATATGATCATACATTGGGATCGTAGTGTAATCCTACTTTTCCATCTAAAGGACACACATCATCACCTCAAAATATCGCAGAAAATGACCATAAAACCATAAAACTAAGCCATACTCAGTCAGATGCACACGTGATTTATTGGATCTTCCTATCCAGGTATGGCATTGACTGTGATCCAACTTATTCGATCATAGTAGGAGCATCTAGGTGAAAAGAGATTAAGACCCGACAGTGATATTCAGCGAGCTGTCGTATCCAGAAATCCGGCATTTGATCCTGATTCCTTCCATGCCCACATAGACTTTTGGACGTAATATATAATTATTTTATTATAAGACAAGGAAAACTTACTTTTAAATAAACGGAAGCCAAGAGGAATAAAAGCAACGAAAAATAAGAAAGACGAAGTTTTTAAAATATGTAAGCTGTGTCACTGAAGTCTTTCTACAGACTTATTGTCCTTAGACATGAGGTGATAGAACGTAAAGTTATCTGAAATATATAGTGGTCGTCGGTTTGTTTAACCATTTAACCATGAAGCCTTAAATACCAAGGGATTTCTTCTCATTTAGTTTCATATTGCCTAACCTCTACCTCTTCTTGTGGCAATATAGGCCTACTGTAATTTAAGGCAATGTGTAAGAATAACATGTACAAAGTTCATACAATATTTTTATGCGTGTAGAAAGGAGTTGCGTGCAAATACTCAGTAAGATACTGTATATTGAACCGCCCTCGTATAAGGAAGAAATACTTTTTATCACATTGTTCTCGGGTGCAGCCGACTTTTGGTTTAATGGATTGAACTGAAAAAGTCACTTCCATGCCACAGAAAAGGGTTGTTGTGTGGGGTGAAGGAGTTCTTCGTGTTTTGCTAGTGGCTTTACGTCGCAGATAGGTCTTATGGCGACGATGGGATAGGAAAGGGCTAGGAGTGGGAAGGAAGCGGCCGTAGCCTTAATTAAGGTGCAGCCCCAGCATTTTCCTGGTATGAAAATGGAAATCCACGGAAAACCATCTCCAGGACTGCTGACAGTGGGATTCGAATCCACTATCTCCCGGATGCAAGTTCACAGCTGCGCGCCCCTAACCGCACGGCCAACTCGCCCGGTGGGTGAAGGAGTAGGAGATCACCATTAGGGCAGTTATATCCAATCCATTATTTTCAGTCAAACCATTCATATACATAGATTCGTGAATATATCTCAGAGAGATATCGTACATCAAGTTATCGCTAACTTCCAATCCAAATAATAATAATATTAATAATAAAAGGTATACACAACAAGAAATCCCTTTCATGGGGGTCCAAAATATAACATTCTAAAACAGTGATTAAACCAGAAACAGCAGAAACGCTAAACATGAATTTCAATGGCCAGATGGAGAAACTCCAGCTAAAAGAAAAGTTAAATTTTAAGAAAAATCATAGGAGCAGAATTTGAGGATAAAAAGGTAATACACATTTAGAATAACACACACTGTAATTGAAAGAAAATGTCAGATGCTATGCGATAAAGAAGGTCATCTTCTCAGAATAAACTCTAACATTAAGCAAACAAATCTTTGACATCTTCCGTAACCGCAAAACAAAACCCAATTGATTTAAAAAAAACTGAAAAAGACCTAGTAGAATTAAAAATTACAGAAAATTCACTATTCAATCGAACAGCTAAAGCAATAACTAAACACAAAAATATAAGTTTCCAAGGAAAACCTAAGTACGTTAAAAACCAAACCTATTACCTCGGAAGATGAGAGGAAATGATCAGAAAGAATGAAGAAATACCGGTCACTAAGAAAAGAACAACACACAGAGAAATGATTGATTCAACGTACCTCAATGGGGATGAAACGAAAGAAGAAGAAGAAGAAATAATAAATTGCCGCCTCTGTGGTGTAGTCGTTAATGTGATTAACTGCCATCCCCGGAGACCCGGGTTCGATCCCCGGCTCTACCACCAAACTTAAAAAGTGGTACGAGGGCTGGAAGGGATCCACTGAGCCTCTGGAAGTCGATTCACATTTCAGTCATCCTCGAAGTAGTTTTCCGTGGTTTCCCATTTCTCCTCCAGGCAAATGCCGGGATGGTACCTAACTTAAGGTCACGGGTACCTCCTTCCCTCCCCGTTGTCTATCCTTGCCGAGCTTCCTATCCCCCACAAGGCTTCAGTTGAACATAGCAGGTTAGGCCTCATGGGCGGGGTATTGGTACTCCTCCCAGATTGTATCCCCGACTCAAAGTCTCACGCTCCTGGGCACTGCCCTTGAGGCGGTATAAATGCGATACCTCGCTGAGTCCGAGGATAAACGGATTAAGAAAGAAAGAAATAATAAAAATGTTCTTGGTTTTAAGCTCCAAGAACTGCATTTACGGTTATCGACGAGGCCAAAGAATCGCAACTTTGTACTGCAGGATTTCTTTTACGAGGTGGTGAATCTACTGAAACGAGGTTGGCGTTATTCAAGCACCTGCATATACCACCGGTCTGAGCTGGAGTCGATCCCACGAACATTGGTTCAGAGAGCCAACCCTCTATCTTCTGAACCGCTTAGTCCTGTAATTCCCTATGCAAACTCAGTGATTTATGAAAGACGTTGCGACGCTTCACACCCCTCATGTTCTGCTGGACTCTCAGAAATAACGTTCGCCGACTACTGTACTTAGAACGACGTAATGAGGGATACTTTGACACGTCTTGATCCAGATTTAAACCCCTGTGGCTTCTTCATAAATGGGTTTCTAAAAGCGGCGACCCTCTTATTTCGACCTAATAATTCTATTGATTTTTTCTGATGATTTAACATAACACTGAATGTTCCCGGCGAAGCAAAGATGGGACTATGGTTCATTCCACGTTAAGAAAACAGTATTGCTCTTATGACAACAGGGTTGCCATATCGAACGGTTCTGCGCAACACAATCACGGGGAAACGGCGGGACATAAATCTGCGAAATTCAATATTTAACTTCAAGATAACAAGCGGAATATACTAAGCGACAAATAATTTGTATGAACTAAAGGGGACGAGGAGTTTACAGGGGCTATTTTTGGTTTGTACAGAATCAGAGTTAAACTACGGCACATACAAATCCTCAGCATTGAAGTGTATGGTAAATCGGCGGAGAAAATAGACAAATAATATTTTTATGGGCTCGAAGGGTGAAGGATGCATATAATAAATTTCTCCAGACAGGCTGAGTGGCTCAGACTGTTGAGGCGCTGGCCTTCTGACCCCCACTTGGCAGGTTCGATCCTGGCTCAGTCCGATGCTATATGAAGGTGCTCAAATACTTCAGCCTCGTGTCGGTGGATTTACTGGCACGCAAAAACTCCTGTGGTACAAAAATCCGGCACCTTGGCGTCTCCGAAATCCGTAAAAGAAGTTAATGGGACGTAAAACTATGGTGATTATTATTGTTATTAGTAGTAGTAGTATTAAATTTCACCAGGCAACGCGGGGTACTACTGCGCTGTCGTATCGCTTAACAAAAGACAATAATAAAAATTAAATGCGGTCTTAAAGAAAACAGCGGTAATTAAAATACGCTCAAGAAAGAACAACTAAATAACAAAGCCAAGCACAAACAAAACACATGACAAATTTTTGTATCAGTACAAGTTATCCCATGACTTATCGCTGCACACCACAGCATCGAAATCTTTAGTAACAACTTCTGTACAGTACGAAAATAATACAACACACACACATACTATGCAATATACAACCAAAGTAAAATATCTGCCATTAGACAATTTTATGGTCTCACTCAACAGAAGACAAGTACGCACTGATTTACAGCCTAAACACACACATGCAATAAAGAAACATGGTACGTGACTTCACTACAGAAGTGAGCTGCCTGCGGTTCACAGATGCTTATACCAGAGGAACATAGAAGACGAATGAAGCAAGGCAATGAAGCGATGGCTGTTCCTGCCATTGTACTTCCTCCCTACGAATGTATTTATGAAAACTAAAACGTTATATAGTTATTTTAATATCTCACGGGCAAAAATGCCTCATCCTTTTTATCTATCTTTCATAATATATTATTCAGTACAGTATAATATCTCTTAATCACGGGTAATTATGGGTGTCTCAGAGGGAGTACGTTCACTCGTTGTAGGTCCGTAAGAGCAATACTGTTTTCTTAACGTGGAATGAGCCAGACTGGGCCCGTGTTGACTGAGACCTTAATTAAAGTGCAGATTTCATAGTGTAAAAGTGGGAAACCACGGAAAACGAGGGCTGCCGATGGTGGGGATTCGAACCCACCATCTATTGAATGCGAGATCCGGGCTAAGTGACACGAATCGCATAGCCATAGTATGATTGGTCTCTTTTGTTGTCCCCCACAATATTGAACGGTTTAAATTCTGTATTTCCATACAGTAAGCAAACCGCATGTGACATTTCAAAAAAAAAAAAAACATTTACTGTGAATAAGCTTGTAATTGAAATTTAAGGCAAGTAAAGGCAGAATATGTACAGTTCTCTAGCCAGTTATAGAAAGACTTACGAGAAATTTGCACACAGATTTTTGGTAATGTCTTACAATCAGTTTTTCATCTAAATAAGTTACATTTTATTGCATTTTACCATTCGTCGTACTATTTGATATTTAACATTAAAATGAGAACAGCTGATCCTTAATGCTGTCAGGTACAATATGTAAAAAATTAAAATGTTCAGTTTTATCTTCCTTAAACATTTGAAAGAAATACTGAATGTCAGTTTTGACAGTCAAAAGAAATTAATAGTGTTCCTTTGATCACAAGGGAGAAAGCAAACCCCATGGAGATACAGTCCCGAAGGACCATGACCTACCAAGTGACCGATGCACAACTCGAAGGCCTGCAGATTATGAGGTGTCGTGTGGTCGGCACGCCGAATCCTCTCGGCCATTATTCTTGGCTTTCTAGACCGGGACCCCTATCCCATCAATTGTAATCACATAGGCTGAGTGGACTTCGAACCAGCTCTCAGATCAAGGTAAAAGTTATTGTCTTTGGGCGATCCCGGGTCCTCCGGGTAAGCGACAGGTACGCAAACACTGCGGAGCTGGCTCATAAGAATGCGTAGTAACTTTTAATTCTTATACCTACCGCAAAATTTCCTGGGAGTTTCATAAGAAAGTGATTGAAAATGTGATGCAAGGAGCATTTTGTATATGATAAAGTTCTGAAAAATACAACATTGAGAAAAAAGCAACTGAAGGCATGACCGCCTCCTTTTAAAAATTGGCGCTTGGAGATTTAAATATGTTGGTAGTGTGGAAGTCCTTATATTTTGTGAAAGAGGAAGAACTGAAGAATGTTTAAGTTCAAAATTGAAAAAATCTATATTTTGAACGGAAATGACCAAAATTCCGGTCATTGCGCCCCATAATTGTGTCGGTAACATCAAGTTCTACTGTTATGTTCTCTTACTTTAATAAATTGTATTCGTATGCGTAAGAAGAGCAGATAGAAGGAGAAGAATCAAAGCTATCTCCGTAAAGAGTACGAAGGCTCTAGGTAAAGTGGAAGGTACAAAGTACAAATAGAAGAAAATGCAAGAGGGCTTAAAACTGAACATTCTGAATTCAGTAACAGGAATATTTTCTATAAGGAAAATTGTAGGCGACCCCATTTTAAGGATCCAGTAAAATACACAACTGTAAAATATGATCACAGTAAGAAATCCAAGTTCCAAATTACTGGAAGAAACAGCCTGTCCAACTTGAGGGTTCCTCGATCTGGTTTACAGACAGACTTGGGAGCAGGTTCCGGGCTATAACGGACCATTATATTGGTATTGTATGGAGTTGACCAATAAGAAGTATAAATCCTTCGCTCAGTAAATATGCCAAAGTATTCCAGACTTAAATAATTGCAATCTTGCAGTGCGCAAATAAAAGATAAGAAGAGCTTTTGTAAGCGTAAAAGTTCATATATTCTTAGGGCTTTACTGATTCCCAAATTTAACTTCAAACTGGTACAAGAAGGCCTCAATGCGCTGTCGAATCTTGGAGAAGGCTATGACATCAATCTATTGCAGGTACCGGGTCACAGAAGCATTGAGAGAAACGAAGAAAGCTGCCGAACTTGCTAGGCAAGGCTCAGCATCGAACACCAGAACCAACCCTTGGAATACCCAAGTGTACCATTGGGGAAGTTATCACGAGCTGGTTCGGAGAGGACCATCTGCGGAAAGTAATGACAGATAACAAAATCTGAAAACTATATAAACAGACCTATCTAGACTTTGTAGGCCTCACCAGTTTGCTTGCGGTCACCTTGCACCACAAATACATTCATAGTGATAACAACTTCAAAGAAATCCATTCGAACGCATTTCGTACCAGTCTCATAAATATAAATTTATCTTCGCATTTTTAAGTTCTGCACTAAATATTGGACCTTCAAATTATGCATAAAATATACGCAAGTTATGCATGGAAAATTCCGATTATTGTAATAAAAATATTTTTAGTGGATGTATGACACCTTGGCTGAGTGGACAGCGCTGAGGTCTTCGATTCAAGGGGTTCTGAGTTCGATTCCTGATTGACCCGATGATTTTAATCGCGTTCGGCTAATTTCTCTGGTTCAGGGAATGGGTGTTTGTGTTTGTCCCAATACCCTCATCTTTATGCACATAAGACACATCACATTACCAACCACCACAGTAACACGTAATACTGAGTATCGTATATGGCTCCACATAGGGATGGCGTCAGAAAGGGCATCCGGCAAAACATCGCCATGTCCACATGTGTGACACACTTCGCACCCGAGACCCCCACCAGGGTGTGGGAGAAGAATAAAATTAAGTGTTATTTAATGGGTGCTTATATTTTGTGTTTATTTATATACATTCTCGAGGGTGTTCGGCACAGTAATTTACAGCTGATGTTTTATATTTAAATTTCTTTCTATATCGTTATCAAGTGTCCACGAACCGCTAGTTACACATAGTGACGGACGTTGCCGTCTGTGAGAGATGCGAACAACTTGGGCTTGATGTACGATTTTCACAGTTGGAACTAGAACAAAACATGGAAAACACTTTCATCTTTTCCATACGGAATCTCGGATACACTTTAGGAATATACGGCAAAACTCCTGCAAATTAGATGAGTTGATAAACCTGTCTATTAGTCCGGTATTGCAGTGTAGTTCTAACGGCTCTAATTACAAGGTATTTCGAATGTCTTCACATGTCACTAAAAATGTTCTGACAGTAAATCAGGGTTGGGCTTCGTCAATGAAGTGTGGAAAAGTTATCTTTCATACATCGAATGGCTTCCCTGTGTCTGACATAATGGCATTCAAAGTAATATTTCTTTAAATTTAAGATGGCAAGGCCATATAAAGGACATTCAGCATATGGAATAAATAAATAAATAAATAAATAAATAAATAAATAAATAAATAAATACATTTTTGATTCATCTCCGTACAGGCAACGAAGACCCCCCGGAGAGGTGGAAGGTAAAGGCTTCCTCTATTCGTAAACTCGGCACGTGAAAGGGTAGAGTGGTTAGCTCTACGCCCAGCCGCCTTTGCCCCCAGGAGTTAACCTGGTACTCATTTTTGGTGTGGGCTGAGTGAAACTCAGGGACATATGCACTTCCGGAAGTGGAAATCTCGTTTCTTAAATTTTACGATTTCCTGACAGGGATTCGAACCCACGTCCTTCCGGGTAAACCGAGCACGCATTTACCGCTCGCCCAGGCAGCCCCTAAATAAATAAATAAATAAATAAATAAATAAATAAATAAATAATTTCCACTCCCATTTGAAGAGTGACTATTCTCCGTTTCTTTCAAAACTTGCCATAACTGAAATGCTACAATCAAGCCCTGTAGCAAGCACTGCCTAAATGCTGAATAATTAAGGGAGAGACGGAGAGAGATAGACTGGCCCGTGCAACGCCAGCGCCAGGGTGCGCCAGGAGTGCTGTTTGGACAGCTCTGTATTACAGGACCATGTAAAGGAACAGTTAGAGTACTACACAAACGTAATAGAACTCAGTTAAGATTTATAGTGGCACTCCTCACAGGGTATTGAGCCCAATTGGCTCATAGCATTGTCTTTAGAATATGATAATTTAATATGGCATACAAGGGAATGAAACACAGTTACATTATAGGCCGGATGTGTGGCGCCATTTCGCTTGCACAAGTTTAAAGACGAGTTCCACGTGTCAGGGTCATTTGATGATGAAATGGGAAGTACTGGAATATTCCATGAGACGTGTGACCAAGGTCACAAAATTTTAAGTTGGCAACACTTTCAGGCAGCAAATAGCAGTATAGCAAGTTTGGAATGGTGGGAGTAAATTAAAGATGGATGCTGTCTAAATGACCTTTAAAAATAATTAAATCCACCAGGGGATAAGGTGAAAACAATATTGAACTATTTTGAGGATAATAATTAAAGACGGCATATTTGCAACAACCTATTGGAATAAATAATTGCAGGCATATGTGACGGGACGTTACATCATTGTTAATGGGGTTCCCCGAGCTCCCTATCTAGGATCCGGCGTGCCTGAAGAGGACGCGAGCCGCTAAGAACAGTGACTCTGCTACGGAAATTTGGACGGGTCGGACGCATCGTATATGTGGTTCATGAGGAACCCTAATCTGGAGCATTCTTTAGTCCGCTAATTGGTAGTCGATAGCATACTACGGGCAAAATAGACTACGTTGTTAATTCAATAACGACCAGAATCTGGTAAAACTCAAGAAAGTGATTTTTACGATATTATCCGAAAATAGGATCGGAGCGAGGTCGAAAACAAGGACGCTTTTCAGTGCTACGTGAAACTCGCGGAAAACAGAGCAGAGACAAAGTGTTTACTACAATTGTGAATAAGTGTTTGTGTGTTAGAATAACTTAATTATATCTGTGTTTTTTTTCTTCATATGTGTTTTAGTGTATTCAGAAGTGAAGTTGTGTAAAGTCATTTAAGTTACAAATGAAGACCATGGTGATGAAGAATGGTATTGGTTCAGGTATTGAGGCCGTTAGAATGATGGCTTAAGCACATCATGGGGCCAACCTGAAACCATGAGGCCGTGGAGCTGAGTATGGAGCGTCGCCGAGTCGATAAGTACCCTGATTCATTATATCTGGCATGTGCATGATTAGCTGTTAATGTGTAAATAAATTAATGCATGGTTATTCGTTTATTTTCTTTCTAGTACTGTAGCAAGGATAGTCAGATTTTAGGTAATTTATACTGATGCCTAGGGGGGAATAAATCTTGTGATATTACAGCGTGTGTTGAGATGGTCTTCGCGAGTGAGGAAATAATGTGTGTAAATAATGATCTTCTATCACGTGTGTGAAATAATGAGTTTTCTTAGTGCGCGATCTTCTAATAAATACTAACGTGTGTGTGTGTGTAAATATTTAATGAGTTAGGAGGCATCAGTAAGATATTAGTCAGAGGGAGCAGATAGTTTAATTGGCATGTCGCATGATGTTCGTCAAGAAAATTTTCACTGACCCAAGATTCGAACCCGGGATTTATGGCACATTACAGTGGGATTTTGGAAAATATATGTCATCAGTAAGTAACGTGCACTGTTAATCAATGAGAAAATTTTGTGCTGTAGGGAATAATTGTCATCCTAAAAATTTTCCGAGAAGTAGTTAGCTAGTGTTGAAGTAGGGACCTCTAAGACACAAAATGCCGACCGCAAGAGTCGAACCAATGATTGTGTAGCGCCACATGTGTGTAAATACCGGCATAATGATATACGTGGTCCTGATAATGGAGTGAGAAATGTAGAATAATACGTGAAATATGAAATGAATAAAATATATTGAGAGTATTATATAATTAGTAACTGTTCGCACAGACGCATGATATTGTGGAGGAACATATGGCTTCATTTAGAGTAGAGAGAGAGAGAATTTAAGTGGGTGCGGACAAAGTTAAATGCCGTGTTGACGAAATGAGTCGGGGCGTGAGATAAGGCTACAGACCGGGTCGGCGCGTTGTGTATTAGAGAGAGAGCCTTGTAACGTTGGTAAGGTCTTATAAGTAACAAAATATCGCATTCATCCGTAAGAAAAATTCTGTTTGTGGAACTCAGGACAGCACAATTAGATTAAATAATGATAGCTAGACTTCGTGACAGATCATTGCGGCAAGTGTAATGATAGGTCACTGTAATGATGCCATGTTGAGGGTCGGAGTTCGTTGCCCGGCCGAGTCAGTGGATAAGGATTTCCCTTGTGACTATATGATTGTATTATGTTGTGTTTGTCATATTATATGTTCTTCAGTGTATGAGCAATGCAAATTCTGTTTTGCAGTTGCAATATTTTCTTTTTTGTTTTGATGTTGAATTCAGTTCATGAGGTTGTATGTACTTGTGACAATGAGGTTCTAACCCTTGTCTGTAAATTCAGTGTAGGTTAAGGTGTACTATCATTGTTGTGTAGGTCTTGCTACAGGGTAGGATATGTTTTGTGTTAATAAACAGCTAATTAAGCATATGCGAGATATTTATAATTTTAGATGAATTGGTGAATTAACTTAATTTAGTTATGTCAGGGTTACTATCGATTTCGTGCGTACGTTCCATATTATCGGCATTCATATGAGTGGAGGATCGTATTGAGAAAGAATAAGTAAATAGTTTCGGACTCAAATAATAATTGGGATTATTTATATAAATTTTTGTGATGAATAATTTTAAGATATATCGAATTCTTGATTAATTTATCAAATATTACAAACGTAACCGGAAAAATTTTTGATTTTAGAGGTAACAAATTCTACTGACGTGATGGTCACGGATTTAGTGAATTATAATGAATTTAATGAATTAATTAATTTAAAATGACGAGTTCATGGATAACACGGCGGATGTTGTGCTTAATGAATTTACATAGCTTCATGCATTTAAAATGGAAGGTTGTAATCAAGTAGATAATTTGGTATTTAGTAATTGCAATTACAAGGTTTATAATAGTGATGTTAAAATTTTAAGGAGAGAGAGAGTAATTGAATTTGTTTACTCAGAAATGAATGAAGAAGTATGGTTGTATATTAATATTTCAAGGGTCACTATGACGAATTCACGAAAAATATGATGGTAAATTATTATAATGATTATTTGTTTTATGGTTGAAAATTTGAAATATGGTGATGACCAAATGTGAGTAGAATGGAATTGAGTTAAATTTGAGGTATTGGTGTAGAGTTGGAAAATAAGATAAAGGAAATAGTGGTCAAATTTGAAGAATGTCATTTGGGAGAAAATTTAAAGTTTTGAGTCATGATGTTAAAATTTATTGTCGGAGTGGACGAAGGTTACAAACAATATTTGGTCCGAAGGGTTTATTGATTTGTACAGAAATATTTTGCTTTGCCAAAGTCTAGTTTAATAAATTTGTGTTCGTAAAGGTTCTCATTCAGATTTTATTTTTTTTTTCTTCTCTTTTATCCTTCCTGTATAATTAATTTAAGGTTAGTTTTATAATATTCGAAGAGGTTTCTGTGGGTAGTACCCAGTCAGCGACCCTGTGATGTCTCAAGCCGGTGCCACATTTCAAAGGCAGGAAGGGTAGAGGGTTGAGTATGGACCTATGAAGAAGCACTTGAATAAAAGGGGAATTCTAAAGAAGAACCCAGAATGCAGATTACAAAGGAAGGAAATAGGAACTACAAATCGTATCATCTGTACATCCAATGCTCTAGCCCGCAAGAGGTACGACATATTTTGAAGTTCAATTATCAAATCAAAGGAATTAAACATAGATTTATTACAGGGATTATATATTTTAAATAAGATCACAGACATGATTGAGTGTTGATAAGTCCAAACAGGGTGATAAAATAATCCTAAAGGCAATGCAGGTGGCCCCTTGTTACGAGAAAACAGAAAGAAAAAGTTGGTGGAGTGCTTAACCGAATTGCAACCACCTTCACAATATTAAATACATTCAGTACCAGTCGTTCATTTTTTTGGAGCGACTGTACCTTAATGCAAATTATGTAATGTGATGTGATGGTGTACGGCCTAGTGCAGGACTTTCTAGTTCACGCCCATAAGCGACCTGCGCGTCAGGGTTGGTGGTGGTGGTGGTGGTGGTGGGATGGTTTCTTTACGTCGCACCGACACAGGTAGGTCTTATGGCGACGATGGAACAGGAAGGACTAGGAGCGGGAAGGAAATGACCGTGGCCTTTATTAAGATACAGCCCTGACATTTACCTGGTGTGAAAATGGGAAACCACGGAAAACCACCTGCCTCCTGAATACAAGCTGATAACTACGTGACGCAAACCGGGCAGCCACTTGCTCGGTAATGATGATGAAGAGGAGGAAGTGATGGAGAGAGGATGTAAACCTACATTCGTGTCTGTTAAAGCCAGGTAATTAATAAGATACCTACGTCCGCAATACGTACTGCACGTACATTCGTACATACATAGATAGAGAAAACATACAGTTTTCAACATAGATTTTTGGTTGTCATCGTTCCGTCAGCAAAATCCCGAGAGTGAATGAGGCACTTTGATTGTCCTTTTCAACTTCCGCATTCCATATCTCGAAATAATGCAAAATTAGTCTGTAATCTTTAATTTTTGTGTTCAGATGGCCTCATATGACCCGGAGAATTCAACAGATTATTAAAACGATTCATCTACCATCTTTATTCATTTGCCCTTTTCCCTTATTTTATTAGCACTGATTCTTGGTACATTTATGTTCATTAACGCCATAAAAATTTCACCCCAAACAGAATAGGAATATTTATCTCCCTCTACATGAGGGTCCTAATGCTCTTGCAGTAAATGATAGCGATAACGCCTTATCAGTTGCTAGTACTGACACGCCGCTGGGCTCTCGAGATAAAAACAACCATTCAATCACTACAGGTCTTCGAATAATAGCATCCATTCCATAGCATTTACCCCTCCGAGCACATTTTCCATTTTAGAGACCGAATAGCTCGCCAGAATAATAATAATTAAGGCCAGGTTACCCCGAACAGCATTTCATAAGAAATCGACCGGATTTCCATCTGCAATCATAACCGGTTGTCGGAAATAGCCTCCAAAATTTCGTAAGATAGCATTGTTCATTGTGAATATTAGCTTATTAGGTTATTTTCTGTACGTATGGTGCATGCCAAGAGAGATGTTGCGCACAGAATAAAAATGGGCGAGTGGACATCAGTGGGATCCGAATCCAGAACCTTTCGATTTCCTGCAGGATGCTTCACGGATTGTGCAACGGTATCCTAGGTCCTTTTGCTTTAAGTGAAGGGACCCGACCTACACTGCCACCACAACAGTAGAGTGCACGTTTTTCGTTCGCAGTGGATCAATTTGAGCGAACATTTAGATTTTTCACAACCTCACTGTACTTGATATAATACCGGGCGAGTTGGCCGTGCGTTTAGGGACGCGCACCTACGACCTTGCATGCGGGAGATAGTAGATTCGAACACCACTGTCGGCAGCCCTGAAGATGACTTTCCATGGTTTCCCATTTTCATACCAGGAAAATGCTGAGGTTGTATCTTAATTAAGGGTACGGCCGCTTCCTTCCCACTCCTAGCCCATTCCTGCCCCATCGTCGCCGTAAGACCTATCTGTGTCGGTGCGATGTAAAGCCAATTGTAAAAAAAAAAAAAAATTGATATAGGCTAATATTACAGATTTTTTTTTGCTAGGGGCTTTACGTCGCACCGACACAGATAGGTCTTATGGCGACGATGGGATAGGAAAGGCCTAGGAGTTGGAAGGAAGCGGCCGTGGCATTAATTCAGGTACAGCCCCAGCATTTGCCTGGTGTGAAAATGGGAAACCACGGAACACCATCTTCAGGGCTGCCGACAGTGGGATTCGCACCTACTATCTCCCGGATGCGAGCTCACAGCCGCACGCCTCTACGCGCACGGCCAACTCGCCCGGTTTACAAATTGTTAGACTGTGTTGAGTACATATAGTAGAGTTAAGCAGAGAACATATTATAAGAATTATATAACCCGTCCGATAGGCCTATATAATTTAACATTTCTATCATTGTTTTGACATAGTCTGACTCGTTGGCTGAATGGTCAGCGTTGAGGACTTCGGTACAGAGGGTCTCGAGTTCGATTCTCGACCGGGTTGGGGATTTTAATCGCCTCTGATTAATTATTCTGGCATGGGGACTAGGTGTTTGTGTTTGTCCCAACACTCTCCTCTTCATATTCACACAACACGCTACACTACCAACCACCACAGAAACACGCAATAGTGATTGCATCCCTCCATATAGGGTTGGCGTCAGGAAAGCCATCCGGACGTAATAAGGGGCCAAGTCCATATGTCCGACACAGTTCGCACCCGCAATCCCACAGAGGTGGGAAAAGCGGTATAAGAAGAAGAAGAATATAATTTTTTGACATGAATACGCCTTATGACGGGGGGGGGGGGGTCATCTGGAAATTTACGTCGCGATATTAGCGATGTTACCTAGCAACCGTGCAGGCTGTGATGTGAAGTATTGATGGATTACCATGACTGAGGCTCGTTTATCAAAGAGGCCTCATCTTATCATACTCTGGACACGTGGTAGTTTCATAGGTCCACCCCTCTCGAAGCACTGAATCCCACACTTGTCGACTCCAAATTTCATACGAATGTCTCTCGGAAACGATTCTTTACATTAACATAAATTAATAATTATGAATTTGAGTTTCATTTATTGACTGACAAGCCAGCCGTGCCTGCCTTTTACCCGGAGGCACCGGGTTCGATTCCCGGATAGGTCAGGGATTTTTACCTGGATCTGAGGACTCGTTCGAGGTCCGCCCAGCCTTCGTGATTGCAATTGTGGAGGTATCTGATGGTGAGACAGCGGCTCCGTTCTACGAAGTCAAGAATAATGGCCGAGAGGATTCGTCGTGCCGACCACACGACACCTCATAATGTGCAGGCCTTCGGGGCTGTTGCGCCAAGGGGTTTGGTACTTTTACTGAAAGACATACAGTCGAACCTGGATAACTCGAACCTCCATTAATCAAAATGTCAGTATCCCGGAGTAACTTCAATTTCCCGGCCGATTGTCCAGGATGGTTGAGGTGAGAATCGAACCCACTTCTACTCAGTTGCCCCCCGAGGCTGAGTGGACCCCGTTCCAGCCCTCGTACCACTTTTCAAATTTCCTGACAGAGTTGGGAATCGAACTCGGGCGTCTGGGGGTGGCAGCTAATCACACTAACCACTACACCACAGAGGCGGACTAGTCCTATTTTCCAGCAATCGATTTCGTACTTCTCGGGCTAGGTCCAGGTATTCCACGCGGTCAGTTGGGTCCCTAAATCTTTGCCATCTTTTCCTATAAGCATTTTTAGTATGGATCAAATCCCGAAGGAGATCCGGCGTGGTGTCGTCCTGGGTGACTTGGCGGTACTGAAATCGCTGCCGGACTGTATTCGTTGTCATTACCAGACCAGGAGCCGTTTCCAGCGTGGTCCGCACAATTTGACGACGGTCCAGAACATTATTATTATTATTATTATTATTATTATTATTATTATTATTATTATTATTATTATTATTATTATTATTATTATTATTATTATTATTATTATTATTATTATTATTATTATATGTTTTGGACCCCACGGCAAGACGCAAGACCGCTACTTGGCGGTAAATTACATCTGCTGCTGTTGACAATGTGACCAGCACCATTGCCGCGCGTAGGCGAGTGTGCGGGATTTCTGGCGATACGAATGACATACTTCCATGCATTATTGACCTTATTATAGAGGTGAAGAATTGGACGGTCAATCTCATTCCTATCGTTTATTTCAAATGTGTTTAAATTTTTATTTATATGCCAGGAGAGTCTACTGTAGTCTAAGAACGTTCTCCGAAGGAAAAGATGGCTGTTGAAATAGAACCCAGCAAAGATTAAAAATGATCGATTTATGATCAGCATAAGTACATCGAAAATCTACAGCCTGTTTCCAGTCATTCGACAGGGTCAGGAATGGAATGAATAAAGCCCCATGTAGCGGCGACAATAGGAATTGTGCCGGCTGCCGAAGCACTCATCTGGGGCAATGATCGATGAATGACAAATGAAATGAAATATTGGACAGTGTTGCTGGAATGAATGATGACAGGGAAAATCGGAGTATCTGGAGAAAAACCTGTCCAGCCTCCGTTTTGTCCAGCACGAATGTCACATGGTGTGACCGGGATTTGAGAGGCCGGCGCGCTGCCGCCTGAGCAACGGAGGCTCCTTATAAGTACATTATGAACGGTAAAATCAATTGGTCTCACCTCCTTTTACACCCCACTACCGTTAAGTTTATATCCCCCCCCCCCAAAAAAATAATATTAAACGAAGGCATGTTTCTTTATGTTTAAAGGAGATTCCAAACACAAATGTTTACGTCTAATACCTTCAGTTTTGAGATATAAGTATCCCCATAAAAATAATTAACTTTTTTCACTTCCTATAACCCCCCGATCAAGGGAATTTTCCGGCAAAAAATACTTGTTTCTTTTATAGTAAAGGATCTTCTAAATACAAATTATCACGACTCTAACTTCTTCAGTTTTTGATTTATGTGTCCTCGTAAAAGGAATTCAACTCCTTTTCACTCCCGCCCTGCAAGATGGTTCCCGCCCCCCTCCAAACCGCGATTTTTTGTTTTTAAAGGAAATCCAAATACCAATCACGACTGTAACAACTTTATTTTTATAAGATGTATGTATTCACATACAATTAAATCATTTAATTTTTCAATTCTTTCACCCACCCCCCTTCATTGGATTTCCCGAAAATACGTGTTCCTTTACTTTTAAAGCATATTCCAAATATTAAATTTCACGTCTGTAACATCTTCATTTTTGAGATATCAGTAGCCTAATTAAAATAATTCAACACCATGTTCAGTCACTTTAACCCCCCCCCCTCCTCCCAAGTGGTATTACCGAAAACTAAAAATACACGTTTCTTTATTTTAATAGAGATAAAAAATACCATTTTTCACTTCTGTAACTTGTTAGTTTTTTATATATATTCTGTAGAAATTCTCATTTTAAAATTTCACCCCTTTTAATTTCCCGTTAAGATGAGTTTCCAAAAAAAACCAACTATGTTTCTTTACATTTACAGGAAATTCCAAATACCCACTTTTTACGTCTGTAACATTTTACGTGTCTCAGATATTCTTTAGATATAGCCTTTCGAAAAATTCACCCCAATTTGTCTCTCCTGTTTAACCGCCATTAATCGGATTTTCCAAAAACAAAAAATGCATGTTTCTTTATTTTTAAAGGAGATCCCATATACAAATTTTCGGTTCTGTAATATCTTCAGTTTCTGAGATATATGTATCCTCATTAAAGGCATTCAACCCTTTTACACCCCTCTTATTGGGATTTACAGAAAACAAAAAATACGTGTTCCTTTTTAAAGGAGATTCTAAATACCAATTTTTACATCTATAAACTTTGAGAATTTCAAGATATAGATACACTCATTTTAAAAATTCACCCCCTTTTAACCCCCCCCCCATTAATTGGATTATCCAAAAACAAAAAAATACATCTTTCTTTATTTTTAAAGGAGATCCCAAACACCAATTTTCAGGTCTGTAATATCTTCAGATTCTGAAATATAAGTACCCACATTAAAGGCATTCAACCCATTTTTCACCCTTTTCCATCCTTCCTATTGGAATTTTCCGAAAACAAAAAGATACGTGTTTCTTCATTTTTAAAGGAGATTCTAAATACCAAATTTTACATCTCTAAACTTTAAACGTTTTGAGATATAGATACACTCATTTTAAAAATTCACCCCCTTTTCACGCCCCCCCCCATTAATTGGATTTTAAAAAACGAATAAATACGTGTTTCTTTATTTTTAAAGGAGATCCCAAACACCAATTTTCAGGTCTGTAATATCTTCAGTTTCTGATATATAAGTATCCTCATTAAAGGCATTCAACCATTTTTCACCCCTTTTCACCCCTCCTATTGGGATTTTCCGAAAACAAAAAATAGGCCTACATGTTTCTTCATTTTAATGAAGATTCTAAATACCAACTTTTACATCTGTAAACTTTAAAAGTTTTGAGATATAGATGCACTCATTTTAAAAATTCACCCCCCTTTTTACCCTCCCATTAATTGGATTTTCCAAAAACAAAAAATACGTGTTTCTTTATTTTTAAAGGAGATCAAAAGTACCAATTCTCAGGTCTGAAAAATCTTTAGTTTCTGAGATATAAGTATCCTCATTAAAGGCATTCAAACATTTTTCACCCCTTTTCACCCCTGCTATAGGGATTTTCCGAAAACAAAAAAATACGTGTTTCTTTATTTTTAATGAAGATTCTAAATACCAATTTTACATCTGTAAACTTTAAAAGTTTTGAGATATAGATGCAGTAATTTTAAAAATTAACCCCCTTTTCACCCTCCCATTAATTGGATTTTCCAAAAACAAAAAGACGTGTTTCTTTATTTTTAAAAGAGATCAAAAGTACCAATTTTCAGGTCTGCAATATCTTCAGTTTCTTAGATATAAGTACCGGTATTCTGATTAAAGGCATTCAACCCCTTTTTCACCGTTTTTCACCCCTCCTGTTGGGATTTTCTGAAAACAAAAAAATACGTGTTCCCTTATTTTTAAAGAAGATTCTAAATACTGATTTGTACATCTGTAAACGTTTTAAGCTTTGAGATATAGATACACTCATTTTAAAATTTCAACCCCCTTTTCACCCCCTTAGCGAAGGCATATCCAAAAATCCTCTCTTAGCGAGCACCTACATCTTAATATGAATGTATTCCCAAAATTTCATTTCTTGATGTTCAGTAGTTTTGGCTCGGCGATGATGAATCAGTCAGTCAGTCAGTCAGTCAGTCAGTCAGTCAGTCAGTCAGTCAGTCAGTCAGTCAGGACAAGTTACTTTATATATATATATATAGATTTACACGTTACTAGTACACAAACTAAGTGAAGACTCGCTGAAGGAGAAATGTTGAATAGAAACTGACTTGCAAAGTCGAAATGCTCATTCAAGAGCTGAAGACTTGAGAATGTAAAGTTTGGAGAGATGTCAGCGAGTCCAGAGATAGAAACTTTACGAGCTAGGTTCAGTACACTCGTTCAGTAAGCTGCTTATACAGAGCATCCTTTGCGCTTCTGAACTACTACTACTACTAATACCACTACAATGTTCCAATCCTCCCCTGAAAGGGGAGGCGGGCCTCTTAGTCGGTGACGCTACCTCACAGGTCGGGAGGCTTGGTACTGTACCGTTCCCGTCTGAAATACAGTCTACCGGCGCCAATCGGAGAGCTGCGTGTTCGGTTCTAAAAAAAAATTGATCGGGCTAAAATAAATTAAAAATCTCAGGATAAAATAATACCATGAGTATATGAACGGGAAACAGTATCATATTTCCGAAATAAAATACAAAATAAAGGGGTAAGGTGGATTTATTGACTAATAAACATTATTGAAATTCGAGATAAACAAAAAATAATTAAAATATGGCTCAAATAAATGCCAAAAAAATTAATATGTGCCGAGCACATAATTAACATAAATTTACAACAATTTACAAAGGACGGGCAATGTCCCGTTTCAAAATGAAAACATTTACAAAATAAACGCAACGACCTGGGGAAGAAATTCACACTTCGCTTCGACTTACGCAGTTAAATTCATTTTTAACGCATCCTGACGGATATCATTAAAATTATAATTACAGGACATACCGCGACAGAATAAAATTATGCTAAATCCGATCCATAATAAAACTATATGTACATCACTTAGCATCAAATCAATATTTCAGGGACCTTAGCTTACATCTACACTGAATTTACTTAACAGACCGTTCTGTTATAAATTGGATGGCTTAGAAGCCTGCTTCCCAATAGAATGAGTTTCGGACTCATATTTAAGAACAAATCTTTTCAACGCTGGCCATGACATAATCAACAACAATCCAAGTAGCACAAATTAATACCAAAAAAAAACACTCTCGGAGAAACCTGTAATGACATGCAATAAAAAAATAATATCATCTGTGCATTCAATATCTGAAATATAAACAATAAGATACTAGATTCCTTCATATAAAAAGAACACCGAACTCCAGGCTCAGCTATCCGTCTGTTGATCTTTCACTAGCACGCTGTAATATAAATCACGGAACACTTCTAATGCTCCAGCTATGAGACATCTTACTTCGCCAGAAAAGACTCTAACTAATTGGTTTGGTAAATCTTGCCTGAGAAATTCTAATATGTTTGAAAACATAAATTACGCTGCCATTCACTTCTCTGTTCATTTAATTAACACAAGGCCACGACCTCACACTAAAGAGCCAATACACATTCCTATGGCCTTAACTACATATTCCAATATAACACGGCTTGCAGATATGATACTCAACACATCTGGCCTAACACTTTGGGGTCCGTGAGTTCGATTCTCACAATCAGAATGAACACTTGAGGCAAATCAAACCTCTCTCTTTCCATGCAGCTGACACCATTATATCTTTCCGATATTCACACATTGTAATCTCAGAATTAGGCTAATCTTGCCTTTTTCTCGTAAAACATAACTCAATACCAATTAGCTAGTTCTATCCGCGGATCTAGAAGATATTAGTTCGACGGTGCACTTTTACGTTGGTCATCACTGCCATGTACTCCTATAAACGTGCTACATGCAGGAAAAAAAATACCTTGCTAAATTTTATTCCCAGACCAAACTTTAGGCTGTGTAGCCTTCATACTAAAAGAGTCTACATCTTGTACCAAAATGGAATACACAGTTACCTTTAGACATATATATCCTCATCTACACCTAATCATTTCCCTCTTTCCCATCTTATAAAAAGGTAATAAAGTAAAATATAAAAATCAGGGTTCCAAACATGCATTTCCCTGAAACATGACACTAATCTATAAAAATACAACATAGCTCAGTCACAACAAGACTGACATTTACATTTACATTACACTGGGATCGAATTAGCCTAATTCCTTCTATCTAAGCATGCCTATAATTAAAATGAACTTAACTGGTAGCGTCTCAGCTTCTTCATGATTCCAGGCCACAGCGTCCAGCAAATTACGCCATTATTGCACCAAACTGCATGGCGTTATCAACTACTCTGCAAGTCTTTTCTTCTCTCTTCATCATTATGTAATAGTACTTCGCACACACCATTTAATTGTACCGATACGATGACGACGGTTCGTACGAGTTCTTCGCGAAACCGAACGCGTACCGGACACGGTATTTGCACAAACCGTATGCAAATTACGCATACACGGGTACGGAAATATCGACAGTAACTATCGTTTTATTGATATTATCCCGTGTCACCACCGCACTTTGACATACGTGATACCTAATATTATTTATATAGCAAAGGTATTTGCTCTGTTAATATACTATGCACACTCGTAACTGCAATCTAACACTTGCATTCATGTAATGCATATTTTCAGAAAGGAAAACGTTTCAGCTTCACAAGTTTACTACTCATATGTTCAAACTGGTCACTTAGAAAAAAGTTACTTTCCTATACCACTGGCTTAATATCAAAAACACCGACCCGCGCGGTTCACACTTCAAAAGCAGAGTGACTTTCCATGTCCAGAGGCTACTATATACACCAAACTCCCGGTATTAGTCATGTCTTAGGGGATTCCACTGGCGTGATGACGTTACTGCTCACCCACTACTCTACAAAGCGCTGATTCAATAAAAATATGTTAATTATTTTATTAATTCAAATTAAGTATTGCAACTGTCTACAGGTAGTTCTATTAATGTTTAACTGGCTTCTCTTTCATATTAAAACCGTGGAGTCTAGCTTTATAACAAATTTCCTGATAAAATAAAGAGTAGTGCAGCACTGTAAATTTAGAAGTTGGTAAGACTGACTTAATTTGTTTTGTAAATCCCTTCATTCTGCCATATCGCTTCCAGGGCTGTGATTGGTCCTTTTATAATCGGCCGCTCTCAAACACTCTCGTGCATCCCCGATTGACTCATACGGAGTACGCGACATATTCACTGTTGCTATGCTTAGATAAGAAGCTATTACTGATGTCACCCGATGACGGAATACTGCATTACGCAACTTCTAGGTCGCATCATGACTCCAGCTTATATTAAATGCACACTATTAGACCATATTATATAATTAATCTTTGGGGCATATATGATATGGCACAGTACGGTGGAGGAGAGGCTCGGAAAAGGTAGGGGATTGTCGGCTGTGGACTATACTAGGAATTGTCCCGGCATTCGCCTTAGTACAGGAGAATGTAAAACCACGGAATACCATTCTCAGGACAACCGACGGTTGGAGCCAGCCGTGACGTCCAGCCCTGTCCCGTCTCCAGAATGCAGAGACGCAGTGCCACGGTAGAGCTTTGGCCACCCCTCCTCTGCTCGGTTGGTCGGTCAGAGTGCAGAGCTCTCCGACCACGGACCAGCCGTTGGCCACTTATGGGCCGAGACCAACTCTGCATCTAGCGACGCGCTTCTGAAGTAAGGTGTAGCTAGCCGTTGGACGACTAATCATCTATCTATCTATCTATATATATCTAACTAACTAAGCTTTCATTGCACCCCTGAGGGGAGAGGCGGGCCACCTAGTAGAGAACACCTATTCTCTGGCCAAGGGAGTTGTGGGGGGTTAAAGGTGATGTGCTATATGTGGGAGAGGGTAAATATAAGTGATGGGAATGGGAGAAATGATTGGGGGGCGTCTTGGCTTAGTAGCTATATTATTTTTGTTATTTTTGATGTTTTGTATTTTTATCACTAAATTAGCTTGTTGTTTTAGCCGTGTTGAAGTTTTTGTTTGGTTACATAAATACACAAAATATAAGAATACAGAAATACAGGCTTATTTCTTAATTCTTTAACTGCTTAAACTAAGACAATTTGCAAGTTTCTTCAGTATGAAGAATGAGAGATTTTAAATAACTAAGTCTAGTAAGCTTACTGCCACATACAAATATGAAATTACATTGATTGGTTACTAAAGGAATGAGGTCTGGAATGTGAAAAAATAAAATAAAAATGAAATTGATCTATACAGTTATATATCATACAATTTGGAAAGGATAGTGCTATTTCGTGGTCAGTGGTGAGGTGGTCGATGTGGCATCTTAGCGACCGTAATATCAAAGAGTAAGAGGGGCCTATGAGATGGACTATACTAGACTTAACTAAAGTTGACGTCTGACAGGTAAGGTTGGAGGGAGGAGCACTGCACGTGCCATTTCACGATGTTGCCACATTCCAGCATTCCTTCCTCGCTTCCGGCTCACTTGTTCCCTCCTTCATTCTGACCCCTGTGATCTGTTGTAGGGTTGAAGACTACCTGGCCAGGTGGTGTCGTCCCATTTGCGATCACTCTTATACAAACAATCAAGTTCTTATCAGTGACAGTGACAGGTTTGGCAACTCCCAGCAAGACGAGCTGCCCTGAAGTTTTATCTCCATGGCAACTGCAGTCGCCCCACCCTCGTTTCCATGGAAACCACACAGCCACTCCCTTTATCCCGCCTCGGCAGGCAGTAAATGGACCTCCCTCTAAGAAATGTCAGACATCAACTCTTATTATTAGCAGTATAAGCAGCTACTGGTGTGGAGAGAGTGCCCATTTCTCTAATGGCCCATTCGCTTGTATAGGGTCTCGAACGGTGATGTGGAGGGTCAGCTGGTCGCCTGGCCAGCTCTGCCGGTAAGAACTGGACACAAGCTGCTCTGGGCGCGAGATTCGAATACCGGCACCACAACAGTTTGGTACTCTTGTAGAATCATTTCTGAGCAAGAGCCACACTTTGTGAGCAAAACTACAATTAATGTGAATGATCCGTGGGACATCTAGTGTGAAATCACAGAAATGTTAAGTTTGTATCTGTTATAGAAGAGAAGCTCAGCAAGTAGTCAAGAAAACTGCAGATTGCTGATTAAATTGCACTGAATGTGATATCTGAAGAGCAGCCTATCATTGTTTTCTGTCTGTTGTAGAACAGTTCCTGAACAAGGAGCAGCACGTGACCACCAAGGCTGCAGGAAAGCTGGATGACCTGTGGTGCTACACGTGTGAGACCATGGAGCAAGAGGACCACTGTGTGGACTTGTTGGGAAACCAAACGGCACTCATGCGTAAATGTCCTGAAGATCATAGGATATGTATGGTAGGTAACTATGTGGTTGGTTGTATAAGTTAGCATGTTATTGACCATTTTATCCTTTTATCCCTTCTTTTCACACAAGTTTGACAACCATCATGTTATATTTGTCCTTGTTTTAAATTTCCAGTATCAGGGATGTCGTATCGTAATAATAATAATAATAATAATAATAATAATAATAATAATAATAATAATAATAATAATAATAATAATAATAATAATAATAATAATAATAATATTTTTCTTAATCCCTTTACCCTCTAAGGTCGGCTTTTCCCTCGGACTCAGCGAGGGATCCCAACCCTACTGCCTCAAGGGCAGTGTCCTGGAGCGTGAGACTCTGAGTTGGAGGATAAAAATGGGAAGGAGGACCGGTACCTCGCCCAGGCAGCCTCATGCACTATGCTGAACAGGGGCCTTGTGGTGGGAAGGAAAAATTGTAAGGGGTGTGCAAGGAAGTGGGAAGGAAGCGACCGTGGCCTTAAGTTAGGTACCATCCCGGCATTTGCCTGGAGGATAAGTGGGAAAACACGGAAAACGACTTCGAGGATGGCTTAGGTGGGAATTGAACCCCTCTCTACACAGTTGACCTCCCGAAGCTGAATGGACCCCGTTCCAGTCCCCGTGACAGAGCCGGGAATCGAAACCGGGCCTCCGAGGGTGGCAGCTAACCACACTAACCACTACACCACAGAGGTGGAGATAACAATAATAATAAACGTATGGCTTCAGCTACCATGTGCAGAGATTTTAATTTGATGCCATCTGGCTGTCTGCTCGTCAATTTCGACGTTCCGTTTTACTCTAGGCTACTAGATGACAGACAGTGAAAATCGAATCTATCTTGGGCGTCTGGGGTTGAGATTTAATGAATTTTGTCGGGTAAACACCGAATGTGTCACCAGAGATCTTATACATGCCGACATCGTACGACATCGCCCTTCAAAACTCCGACTACCTCTGCCGGGTTTGAACCCGCTATCTTGGGATCCGGGGGCGAAAATCTACCATGATCCATAGAGGCAGCTGTCATGTCGTTGATGTTGAGCCACTGTCGGAGGTTCCGCATCCAGGATAATTTTCTCCGCCCCCGTCCCACTATGATTTGTTGTATCGGGCTGTATTTTTCATCTTGCAAGACGTAATCAAAACAGGCCGCTTTCTACATTTTAGGGAGGATCAGTATTTCGCCTGATTTTCTGGCACGACGGAGTTGATGCTTCGTTGGTGACGTGGTCTACCCGCGGAATATTCAATATTCTGGGATACATTTCAATTTCAAACGCCTGAAGTCGTACTCATTGACGAAATCATGTGTTCAACTTTCGATGTAGCAAACCAGCACCGTTAATACCTAACATTGTTATACACACGATTCCAGAAGAGTTTTATGATATGAACAAGCAGATATAAACCTCAGAAACACTCATCTGGCAATGTCCATTCTGATTGCGTTCCCTTCATTTGGATCCTAGGTTTCCATCCGGCTCCCGGTATCCATTACAAATTTCTATGGCATGTCCGGCTCCATGGCTAAATGGTTAGCGTACTGGCCTTTGGTCACAGAGGTCCCGGGTTCGATTCCCGGCAGGGTCGGAAATTTTAACCGTCATTGGTTAATTTCGCTGGCACTGGGGCTGGCTGTATGTGTCGTCTTCATCATAATTTCATCCTCATCATGAAGCGCAGGTGGCCTACGGGAGTCAAATCCAAAGACCTGCACCTGGCGAGCCGAACATGTCCTCGGACACTCCCGGCACTAAAAACCATACGCCATTTCATTTTTTTATGGCATTTCACCGATACCAATGGTAACAAAAAATTATGTTAGCTAAATTCAGACTGAAGATCGTGTTCTTGACGTAATTTGAAAGATCAGCCACGTTTTGAATCTCTGATAAGAATCCCCTATTAACTTTACTCACGAAGAATTCTGCACTAAAAGTCAGACACCTCATCGTCTTCTGACGACGATTTAATGTCATTCTTGCGGGTAGGCAAACCTTATTCACATGTCTTGTTCTATTGCAAAGTTTGCACCTTATATACTTGTATCATCTATAGTTCTGGGATATATGATTGCTGTTACCTGAACGAAGACATATGGCTTCAACTCCAAGTTATTTAAACCGTATCCCTTATTTTAGAAACTGCTACTAAATTGTATGTTTCTCTTCGCAGTAGCAAATTTTATCGATATCTTGATTTCGAATGGAACTGTTTGCATAAGTGTCCTTGTTATGAATCTTTGACACTTCAATGTCTACAACAGTGTTCTTCGGTTCCTTCTTCTCTCTCTCTCTCTCTCACCGATCTGTTGGTCATGTAGTTAGGGTCGCGCAACTGTGAGCTTGAATTCGGGAGACAGTGGGTTCGAACATCTCTGCCGGCAGCCGTGAAGATAGTTTTCCGTAGTTTCCCATTCTCACACATTCCATCCATCGTCGCCACAAGAGCTATCTGTGTCGATGCGGCATAAAGCAAAATAGTAACCAAAAAAAAAAATGAAAAAGTTACTCCTCGAATGAATATCAGCGTATTGTTACATATGTTCACGTATTTCCCGATCATATAGACCTCGTATGAGTTAAGCACGTAATAAAGATTCTATGACTGCTTTTTTGTACGTACTGTCGTCTCAGTTTCTATATATATATATATATATATATATATATATATATATATATATATATATATATTTTGCTAGTTGCTTTACGTCGCACCGACACAGATAGGTCTTATGGCGACGATGGGATAGGGAAGGGCTAGGAGTGGGAAGGAAGAGGCCGTGGCCTTAATTAAGGTACAGCCCCAGCATTTGCCTGGTGTGAAAATGGGAAACCAAGGAAAACCATTTTCAGGGCTGCCGACAGTGGGGTTCGAACCTACTATCTCCCGAATACTGGATACTGGCCGCACTTAAGCGACTGCAGCTATCGAGCTCGGTACCTGAGGAGACTGCTTGTGGTTGTTGACATTGTTGTTGTACCAGATTACGTACGAGGCTGTCCAGTGCTCTGATGAATTGTGAGAGTTATTACTTAACTGCCATACTTGAAATATTGAACATTTGCTAGTATTTTAAAATGATATTATGGTTAAATTAATTTTTTATCATAACAAAATCCTCAGCAAGTTAGGTTGTGTTGGATGTCAGAGGATAAACTCAAAGGTGAAAACCTAGGGATATTTGACGAGGAATTCCACAACAAACCACATTGCTGAGACTGAGAAAACATTGAAAAACTTCAAACAGAAATAATAGCTACTGCAATGAAATATTCTTCTTCAAGATAGAAAAATCGTAATTGTTGGATCAGCAATCACACCTGGCAGCTCATACAACATCTGGAAAGCTTAAAGGGACAAGTTTGCAGAGCCAACACAAATATACTGAAATGTGTCGTACAATTTAGCTTCACTCTCGTGAAGACAAGCATAAACACCTGTCAGAAATTTGTGAAGAAATTGAAGCTCATAGCCATCACAATGAGACATTTGTTCTGTTCTTCAATGTAAAACAGTTGTTAATTGAGTGAGTGAGTGAGTGAGTGAGTGAGTGAGTGAGTGAGTGAGTGAGTGAGTGAGTAAAACATGGAGTGTGGTCCATAGAAGAAGATACTAATGATGAAAGGATCCATGATTCTGAGGTCCTGAGTAGACGGAGTGTGATATCTGTGTTCAATGAAGTTCTTTGCTTTCGTTTCATTGCTTCACTTGTCAATGACATCATTTCATGAATTGTATCGCGATATGCAATATTTAATAGGCGACAAAATGGTATGGCCAATGTACATAAGAAAACTTCAGTAGACTAGTGATTTATTGGTCCAGGGATCGAGCTACTTTCGTTCGAACAGAAATAAAAAAATTTATTGGTCCAGGGATCGCGCTATTTTTCTGTTGACCTCCATTTTGCTGTTTGAACTGGCCGTTCTAGTCATATGGACAAAGATAATGAGAATCTACAGACATAGCACTCCCATTCCAGGGTGCTAGCCCTGGACCTGAAGGAAGTAACAAAAGACGGCACCAGCAGCGGAGTACGACATAAACCAGTCCTGTCTACAAGCCTTAAGTATGTTTTCATATTGCTCAAATAACGACGGTATTTCTTAATTTGCCGCAGATTTTTCACTTGATATGTGTAAAAGCAATTATTATGTTCCATTTGTGACAAATTTTATAGTGATATTTGGGTGATACCAATGCGCATCGTACCCTACTAGTGTAATCATTTACAATACAAGTTTTAATGAGCTAATACCTTGAGAAGAATGCACAGTATCTTGTGAAGAGCGTAGAAAGATTACTTTCATCAGACATTGCTGTATGCATCTAGAGAATCAGACAGTGGTGCTATGTTCAAATTTTGTTTACAAGTAACGAGAAAGTTTGAAGAAAGATTGGACCATTGAGCGAACCGTTCCATCGTCGGTCGTCTGCCTCAGCTGCTTCGGTAGAATATTATTGATTCTTAGATCTTAGGGCGTGTATAATTCTTTCTTTTCACTTCATCGACCGATCGACAGAGGAGAGCATAACTACTTCAACTGAGGAGCAAAATATGCTTACTAAAAATGTATTTAAGTCACGATAATCTCGGTTACTGAAAAACCATTAAAAAACGAATGAATGTTTTCCAAAAAATGTTGTTTTAAATCAGTCACATTGCATAAAGTGAACGGCGAAAATATCTTGAAATTATTTACATAAGGGCCTTCCAAGGTTTGGAAACGCCATATAAGACATGTGGACAGCAAAATCAGTAAAGAACAGAAAAGCCTGAAAATCGGGCAACGTTGGCTCAAACGATAACTGAGAATTAACCTACACGATCCGTGGGAAATCTGACCTTTAACAAATATAATTCCATACTTACATTTAATTAAATGTATCCACCCGTCGAATATCCTCTCGAATACCTAACATCCCCCAAATGCATCCCTAATCAAACCAAATTAACTATCAGTTACTCTGGACTGGTTACGAAATATTATTTCGAAGGATGGTGTCTGTTACACGTTAACAGCAATTATCAAAGTCTGAAATAAATCACACCATGTGTTGTCATCTCGTGATACCCTAAAGTTATACATAAATCCCGATACTGTAATTTGCATCACCCACACAGATGCTCAGAATGAACCAAATAAACTTGATCCGAGAAGATCTTACGTTACCTCGTTCTGAAGGAACACTACAGCGAAATGTATGAAAACATTAACTCACTGTGCGTTTAGAAGAAACACTGAACCCTTGAACTTACCATTCCATCGTTGGTCGGCCACAGCTGCTACAGCAGAGCAATATTGAACTCTTAAATCTTGGGTCGTTACGGGTAGAAATTCGGTCACGATCTTAACCAAACGATGTGGTTCAGAAGAGTGCGTAACTACTTGCAATGAGGAGCAAATATGTGCTTACTAACTTTTATTAAATTCGAAATGGCACGACAACATTATTATTTTATATAAATCATTGAAATAAAAAAATTATTTATTATTGAATGTTTCAAACGCAGTCACATTGCATAGCGTTGATTTATTTCTCACAATATCGAAGAGTTGCTTCGGGGAAAGTAATAAATTAGTGGACAGCGAAACTGAAAAACTGAAAAAGGAAAAACCTGAAAACCGGGCCCTATTACTCCAAACGAGAATTGAGAATTAATCCACACGATCCGTGGAAAATCTGACTTTCAACAAGTAGAACGCCTGATTTACTCTCAATTAAGGTTATCCACCAGTCGAATACCCTTGCGGATACGGAACACCCGCCGAATGGACCCTTAATCGAACCAAATTGACCATCAGTTGCTTTGGATAGGTTGCGAAATATTATGGGAAAACATGGTGTTCACTACGAGTTAACAGCAGCATTCACAATTGAAATAATATTCCACCATGTATTTGTCATTCATGACACCCTTAAGTGATAAAATAATCCCGATGCTAAACGTGCATCAGCCAAACAGCTGTTCAGAAGGAACCAACAACACCATGATCCGCGAGGATCTTACGTTACGTCGTTCTGAAGGAACAAAACTGCGAAATGCAGGAAACACTTATTCATCACGCATTTAGAAGAAATGCCAAACACTGAAGTTAATTAAAAAGTGGTAAATCACTTGAAAAGTCTTATTATCAAACCGATTTTCAGGTTAGAAATGGTTACGTTACGCTTAATAAAATTACCAGTCCACATTGAAAAATACAACAACTTAAGAATTCTTTCCTTCTTAAACAATGACTACCATTACAGATCCATCTACTTATTGTTTGTCCCAACACACATCTACAAAGTTATCACTTAATCGAATTCAAAATACGTATAAATATGAAAGAACGACAAAGATTGAAAATAAAATATATTACTGGCTGACGAATCGAAACCACATTCGCAACTCAAGTCTCTCACTAATACATTGAGTGTCAATATGCACACTATCAAAGCGAAACGGACGTCAGAACGACAAAACAATTAAGTCCGTAAAATAAGATAAAATATCGAAGTTATTTTAACTCAACACGCATGGAGAATTACAGTAAAATATTCAATCCCCGCTAGGTCGATATCCAATGTTGGGCAACCCTAATTTGCCGATAATGGTCCCATATCACAGGGAGCACCTTCCAGCTGTTGGGAACCGCGCGCAAGATTGGCCTCATTATTACCGATCTAACCCTCGTCATATTTCGTATTTTACTGTAGATGCTACCATCACACAGGCCACTTCGCAAAAACATCTAATCTGAGGCTTGAGTATGTACGGCTGACATCCCAGACCTATCGTCGGGCTTACTTAAAGTCTGTATACCCTAACACTAATCTCTATGTACACGTACCCTCCTAATTCTATCGTTGAGCGTGAACTAGGACGTCTCATCATCAGTATACTCCTAGGATAACATGTGACGTCCTAAATCTATTGTCGGGCGGAAACTGGGTCGTATTATGCTTCCCCTAGCATATCAGGCGAACCAGCAATTTCAAACAAACCCTGACATTTCAGTTGTAAACCTGGTCAGACTAATAACACGCAACGGAACAACGTCTCTTACTATTAAACGAACGCAAGTCGGAAAATGCAGCAAGTCCCTATCTCGTTACAAAGCGTGAACTCGAAAATAAATATTGTGTGGTGAGCAATCCCCCAACTCAAACACGATCTCAGCATGCGCAATGAAGTTTTACGGAAGAATAATAGTTCCCAACACACGTCTACATTTTAGTGGATGTTGTCCAAAAATAATAATCATCACTACCGCATTGGAAACCCTCAAATCGCCTACCGTCATATCCAAATATTTATATCCATGACTATCCAGTGAAACGAAATTCAATATATTTACACGGTCAAACAACACCAACCGTGTATTCTAAATGCTCTTTTATCCTTGAGATCACATTATCCTAATATTCATACTGACTTTACGTAACTAGTCACTTGAAATTGTTACTACCAAGAGTTACCCACCAGAATCGTATTTCACTTGGGATCTTACTTGAACTCTACTGTGCATCACACAGTAGTGTAGTCGTCTCAATTTTCGGATTGTCAGCGGAATACACTACAGCCTGCCACATAAAATCTCACATTTAATATACAGCCTGTCTCACAAATCCTTCCTCGGCAAACATAGCCTGTCTCAAAACTCATTCTCCTCGCCTTATCCCGGCGGTATTACTTAAAATCCAGGCTTCCTTTCACCTTCAATATTTCTACCAATCTCATCTCCACATATATAAATTCTTCGCTCTCAATCCATTTTTATATTTCAAGACCCTTTTCAAATTTCACTCCTCTTGTGAAAAACAATAACCATTATAAAATACACCTCTTTATTTTACTGTTACTACAACTTTCGGACCTCGAGAATACAAGAACACACCGCTATTTTCCGTATCATCGACATACACGATGTCACAAAATTTTACTTCCCATGAATAAAACATAACTTTATCGGATTTCACTGGAAGTTTTCTAAATGCCTGCGATCCTTGTAAAACATACTTGTTAAATACACTTTTAACATAGGAAAATTTTATCCCGCGGTAGACATTATTATTATTATTATTATTATTATTATTATTATTATTATTATTATTATTATTATTATTATTATTATTAATTTCGACAAAAATTTCTGAATTCAAATGATATTTGAAATTAAGACATTCGCCACGACTACTTTATCATGATCACCTTCCTAATTTTACTCACTTCGGACAATATCTCGAAGAACAATAACACAAGATTCCAACGTCGCATTTTAAAGTTTCTTGACGTGAATTTTACAAAACTAAAATTTTCACACGCTGACCAAAATTATAACACTTTTCGCCTGATAATTACAAATATCACCCGACACACGCCTTGAAAAATTGGTTGGGACAAACAACAGCCTAACTACAACATAATACAAAATATAGACAGACCTGCATTGATGTCATCTTCAATATTCTGGCTACATTTAGCCAGCTGCCCTCGTGCTTAGCCGCACATGGATACAAGGAACATCGTCATCTTAAACATATCTGTCTTACAAATACTGCCTTTTCACACGTTATTAAATGACAACACAAATCTCGCACTTCCTTCGTTAAGATTTTGTACAGCAAACCTCCTTCGTTCTGCAGTCGACTGCAACTGTCTCCCGTCTCCCAGACTCGGCTTTCATTCACCCTGATACAACAGGTGTTCCACAGATAACGAAATCAGAACTACTCTGACTAGCTTCCCAACTCCCTTAACACTTTTCAACACACACGAGGTGATAAAATAAAATCAGCTATGTATTTAAACAGACGCCTATGCTTTCACAATTTTGTCGGCGGAAGTTCAGAAAAATTTATATCACCTTCCCTTTCTAACAGTAGATGTAAACCGCAGTCACGAACATTCACTAAGTTATTTGGAGATCAATCTTATACACTTTTTCTGCCGACGACGGGCGCAAGCTTCCACTGCTTCAGAAACCAGACCGATACTGAGAAATATGCAGAGGGGGGGTTTCTTTTATAGTCTTATGAGGTGACGCTACTCACACCACTAAGCTTGATTATGCAATCCGCTAATTTCGCGTCCAATAGACCGATTTTCATGAAACTTGTTCCAGAATTCCGGACAGACTTTCGATTTATTTAGATGTTAATCTCATAATTTTACCACACACGCAACAGGTGAAATAAATTATTTCTGCCCGGGCTTTTCGCGGGTTTTCTTCATCCATTGACCTTGGCACGTGGAGCTAGTCCACTGACCTGACGCTGATTTGTACCTAGTCTTAACTGCATTTATATTTACCCTGGGGGTCCTGTCATCACGCAGGGTTTAAGAATAATTTGTATTATTTATTTCTGTATTTACCGTGTTGCCAAAACCTCTCGTTACGAAGAATTCCGTGAATATAAAATATTGTTGAATATTCGCAGTCCACCGAAGTGTCACGGTATTTCACGAGCTTGCGGCTCGGCCTGACACGGGGCGCTCACTCCATCGAGACAGCCAGACTCACAAAATGGCCGCCCTCAAACAAATAAAAGTTGCTTGTTATTTGAAATAGATGTTGATAAAAATAAAAAATAATTTTCTCATCGTAGAATTATGGGTTCAACATCATACACTAAAGTTACATGAAAGTGGTAAATCACTCGAAAAGTCTTCTTACTAAGCCAACTTTCAGGTTATGGGACAGTTACGTCGTTGAATTAATTAAATTACAAGTCCACAACATAATAAAAACCAACATGAAATCCTTCCAATTCTACATAACTACAACTATAATTATAAATGTGACTACCTACACTTGTCCCCTTAAACTAAACTACGAGTGATCGGTAGACAAACGTCTCACCTAATGATTCTAATGTAAATATCGTAAAATAAATTATTTGTAACAGCTAACGAATCAAAACCTCATTCGTAGTGTAAATCCTTTAATACAAAAAAATAAGTGAGTGCCAACACATTGCACTATCGTGACATACCGTACACCCGAACAAAAATCTCGAAGTAAAAGAAAAACAATGTAAAATAGAAAATGAGAGGTCATCGAGCTTGAGCGCACGCAGCTAAGTAGTAGGGACCAGCCTCCATTAACCAGGTTTCCACGAGGGACAACCATTATGCTGAAGCCAATACTGACGCAATGCTATTATGGAAACACTTTCCAGCTAGTAAAGGTTATGCTGAAATGTGTCCTGAATAATACCTGTTAATATATTCCATACCTGTATCCACCTAATGCAGACACTATCATCGTTCAAGTCGACTCATGAAAACGCATAACTTCTAACTTGAATCTATACACACGGTGTCCCGCTCCTGTCGTTGAGCCACCGCTAAGGTATTTGCACATCAATCACACTATTGGATGAAATCGAAAATATAAAACAATGTCCGGACATTTAAATCGAATTCTCATTTAAATTCAAACATACGAAGTGAAATCCGCTACAGAAAACGACCTCGAAACGAGAATAATAATTTCATGTATGGAAGTGAAACAGGGGTATCTTGTACCCAACCTACAGGGCCTTCACATGAAGAAAACAAAACATTGGGTTAATTAAATGGCCCAAAAAACCAAATTGACTGGAGGCGTAGCTTGCACTCCTACATGACACTTCTTAAAACCTAGGTGGCTCTAGGCCGATATACAGGGGCTAATCCCAAGCTAGAGAGGTGACACGTATGAGAAAACTTTAATGCATAAGGAAGAGAAGAAACGGTTATGAAAACATAGTCACCTCAATTTCAAATTGAAGGGGAGTTCGAGAGGGTGAAGCACTCTATCCCCGCTTTACAGTAAAAGAGATTTGAAGTTTTTACATACACAGAAAAGTTAATTTACATTTTAAAGGAATTGGTTACATATTAAAGGTTTCGAACCCTCCTCGAGAGTAAACTGCTGAGCTAGCAAGAAATGAAGATGTTAACAGGCCATTACCTTGTAGATGAGCTGCTGCTTGAAGAAAGAGGCGCTTCCCGCCCCCTGCTATATATATTCGCACACTGAGAAAGATGTTACTGAAGTGGCCCCGAGACAAGAAACCCAGCAGTTTATATACCCTCGTGGAACATTCGAGACCTTTCATGAATGATAACAACCCGCCCACAAACTTTTATTGGCTACCAGCAAAAACTAATACACACCTTATTGGTGGGAAATTAATTACAGAAATTTATGGTTGGCTAATTTCAAAACTGGCGGAAGGCAAGGATTTATATTGCCAACCCACAAACCACAGAACAAAATTTAGTAAAAATAAAACTTAGGAATACAATATTTCTTCAAGAAAGTTCATTCCATTGCACCAGAGTGTGTTACCATAGTTTTGGGTAGCGACATCTGTTAGAGAATGTTCAAACTTCTTGATACGGAGCAAACAAACACAAATCAAAATAGACACAGTTCAGAACACTCCCAAATTACCAAATTTACAATAGTGACATCTTCCGAGAAACCATTGAATTAATTCAGTTTGTTAAAGTTCGGGCTTTCTCGTGTAGAGGAGTTTCAACTGGTGCAATATTTGAATTAGCGGCGTGGAGGTGTACCGCCCGTTACAATTATTATTATTATTATTATTATTATTATTATTATTATTATTATTATTATTATTATTATTATTATTATTTCGGTTTACTCCTAGCGTTAATAATGTTATTATTACTAGTATTATTTGGACTTATCACACTTATAATTGTTATCTTTACTTTATCATGATTGCAACTTTTACGGAGATGAACATCTTTAACTGATTGTATTGTAATATTTAATTTCACATATTAAGAAAGTTAATACAGCTTTACGCGCCTCATGGCTACGAAATGAACAAAACTCGCACCTCTAGTGTTTCCTGAAACAATTCCTACAGACATGACACAAAATCACCATCGCAACAAACTTATATCTACACACGCTGCATATACAACGCAGTGTCATGATTTCTAACTAATTTAATTTACATTTCTAACTACAAATGCGTAATATTGGAAATGGATAAACCTGTAATTGTGCTGATGTGACGTCATCCTGGCTATATTTCTCAAGTAAGCTGCCTCTACTTAAAACATGATGCTGACCATATTGACAGGCATATTTATCATCCTCATTCATCTTTTAAATTACCTTATAATTTACACAGATTCTACACTAGTCTTGAGGTAACAAACTTACTGTTATTCTTGATTAACCTAACACAATAGCACTTATAACATGAAAGTCCTGTCCAACTCCATTTCACTGTGAGGACTGTATGGGTTACAGGAGGCTACTAACGTCTAAGGTGTGTATTAATGCGTCACCGTGGGAAGATAAGGATCACCTTGCTTTCTGAGTGTAAGTCTAATATTTTCCCCGTTCAGGTAACAAAAAATCCGTGTTAGCACATTCAGATAGTTAACTAGACTTAAATATCTCCTTCACAGAAATTCAGCAAAGCCTTCGAAATAGCTACCTCTATAGTTCCCGTCGTAGTATGGTGAATTTCGTAACTTTAGCAACAGATTTTATTTAATTTACTCTTCAACACTTGAAACTTCTCAGCGTTTATCTCAAGTCGAATGTGACTTCTAAGATTCCGAGTCTCTCCTCAACACTTTAAATTACAAAATCCACTTCTTGGCATAGACCATCACAGGTCCATCCTCTTGAACTGACAGATTATGAGTGTGTCCTTTCATGGAAAAGGGAGTATTTATCCCATTTATCCCATCTTCCAGACCATTAGACAGATTTTTTGAAACTCACACCAGAGATTCCGCCTATTTTGCCAGTCACAACGATGTTGTTCGTTGATTTCTTCCTGCGTCTTTCACTGGCGTAATTAATTAACCCCTCGTCTGTTCTTCCCGCGTCTTTGAGTTGGATTGCCCTGACACGTGTAATTTCCACTCTGCCTATAAACAGTTGAACTTCTCTCCGGGCATAATTAATTATGTTTCTTCCTATGAAGCGAACTTTACCAAATTATTCCAGAAATTCTTATTAATAATTTCCTTTCTAATGACATTGCCAAAATCTCTCTCTCAGTATTGGACAATTGCCAAAAATTTATTATCAATTCCCGAAGTCTTCCGAAATGTTCCGTTCTCAAAGCCCGATATACTCCTCGTTCAAGGGAAGCAATTAATTAAAGTGGATCTAACTTCGCTCAGAAGGCTTGCTCTACATAAAAATGGATGTACAAGTCACGCTCGCTCGCTCTACATATCAACTCGGCGGTTCTTTTGAATATGTAGGATTATGGGCTCAATATTATCTGCTCATCAGTAATTTGAGCAGAATTATTTAAAATAATAGTTAGCACCAACAACTCAGACTCGCATAATTCCTTCAAAAACCGCAAGAATTTTGATCATTTCTAAACTAATAAGTTTATAAGATTTTCATTTCGTTCTATTCTTTTTTCACATTCTCTCTTTTGTTTTTTCAGGATAGCAAGGAGTTTCTAAGTAAGGATTTGTTTCAAAATTTACTGACAGATACCCCACCCCCATCCTCCAAATCATTGCTTTAGATTTTTGCCTGTACGCTTCAAAGTAACCTAGGTTTATATTTTCAACTATTTGGTGCATATACACTGTATATATATATGTGTGTGTGGAGTGTGTGTTCAAAAGAAGTTTAGTATTTCATCCATATGCATTGTAGTAGTTGACTACTATCGAATGTCACGAGCAATCCAGACCAGAAAGATGTAATTTCTTAAAAGTAGTACCATACCCGAGCATGACACTTTATTATACGTTTCCTTGCGTTTTTTACAACCTACTTTGGGTGGAGATAATATTCTTAGTCCACATAAATCAACCTTCTACTCATGACAAATATTTTTTTTTTTCTGGCAGGTTAAACGTATATCTTACACTACAAGCACTGAGAACTCGACGTCTATCCCCCGCATGTGGTCTCTCGCAAGGAGCTGTTCTAGCAAGTGCGAGGCGGGCTGCATCATCGTAGGAGAGCGGACCAAGCTGTACGCCTGCACATCTTGCTGCGAGAAGTCGCTCTGCAACGTTGGAAAGGGAACTGCTCCAGACTGCTTCCCTACCAGTGGAGTGGTGGCTGTCCTGGCTGTGTTGGTGCGCCTGATGACATCGTGACAACGGATGTAATGTCACTGAACTTTTGAAACTGCCAAATGTACCATAATCATACGTAAACTCTCGGAATATTCAGGTTAAGTTACGGTAATACAAATAATACAAAGGGTACAGAAGATTAAGAATTAAGTTGATACTAACCGATGTTGACTATGGGTTTTATGGTATTCAAGAGGTAACACCTATCGCAATGACAATTTCATAGAATGTAAGGGACATGTATTAATTTAGAACAGTGGTTTTCAAAGCGTGGTTCGCATACCGCTAGCGGTACGCGAGGTTATCTGAAAGGGTACGCAAATTTAACGTAGCTTCTGTTTCAGTGAGCAGTTCAGGAAAGAGTCGATCTTGCTCATTTTCAATAAAATCTTGTTTTGATTTAGTGTTTTTGTCTACCAATACACATAGTCACCTTCCCGAACTATTGATTCAGTTTGTGCCTCCGATTGACTAGGTATGTAAAAATACTTACTTATGTTGCATTGTTCTTTTTAAATGTTTGTTTTCACCTATGCAACACATTCATTAATTATATTAGCTGCAATACTGGGAGGATCTAGTTCGATTCCTGTATCTGTTAGAGATTTAATATTAACGGAATGTGGTGGATAATATCGACAGCTCATTTCAATACTGTTAAATATACAAAATCTTATTTTTAGGTCCTTACACATATTTTCATTTTAAACAAAAATTACGAGTGTTTCGCGAGCAAGTGGAGACTTCTGGGAAGTGGACTTGTTACCGAAGTAAAAAATAAATAAATCATTTCCAACACAACGGCCATACTACAAAATATAGTAAATACAATATATATAAATCGTACATACAAGAACACAACTAACTGTATATTTTATTATTCATGTAATAAACAATTAAAAAGGTTTACCGTTATATTCATTGAACCTGATCAATTTTGAAACCCTGGGACTGGACAATCTACCTTTCCGCTAGTAGCTCTATTGAACTGAACCGTCGATATGCGGTTGAAAGTGCATATGCAGCTCACTTCTGTTAAAAGAGTACCTCAAATAGGCGCTATCTCCTCGAGGAATTTGTGGATAGAAACGTACATACTTACTTACTTACTTACTTACTTACTTACTTACTTACTCAATTACTTCGTAAGTAGTCCCCTGAAAACAGTAATAAGCATCATCATCATCATCATCATCATAAGATCCGAGATATTTATGTAGTAATAGGTAGAAATACAAAAGTTAACAGGTAGCAAGTCTCGGCTAGTCTGCTATACGATGATATAGGGAGAGTTGCATAAATAGTAGGGGTTCTAGAAAGATGTACCTTCCAATATTTATGCAAATTCCATTGTAGAACCGTTGCGTAGATTACATAATATTTCATAAATGTAAAACTGGTGCATTATAACCTAACACTATTTTCAAATATTCCTCAAACTAATAATAATTTTTATTAAAAAATAAGAGAAACATTTCCTTCGAAACTACAATTCACCATAAAATCCAAACGATTCAGTACTCCTTTTAAATGTGAGTCAATATTATCAGAGATATCAAATGTACACTAAATAATTAACTTTTTGTTAGTTGAGCAGAAGAAGTTATATCCCTTAATATATTTGAAGGAATGAGAGAACATAAAAAATAATCCTAATAAATTTATAGAAACACGAATCAACCATTTAAAAATCCTCCTCGAATTGTTTTTATAGAAATAAGTTACATATTATAGGGCACATGGATTTTAAAATTGATCCTTTCCATCTGCTGAATGCAAAGCTAAGCTACATACTTACATTCTTATGAACAAGTCATTGGAAAACAAGAGATGTTACAGTTTATGTAAGGTGATGTAATAAGGACCAATGTAGGCACATATAAGTTAAAATCTCTTATGTCCAGTATTACATACCCTCGATTAACTTCAAATAAAAGAAAAAATAATTTACCAACTGGTTCAATATTTTGTAATTTTCGTCGCCATAAGACCTATCTGTGTCGGTGCGACGTAAAAAACAAATAGCAAAAACAGAAAATTTGTCTTTTGTAACTGTTTTTTAGGTCAGAGATGAGCTTTATAATTTTCTTTTAGATGGGTGAAGCTCAATATGGTAGTTTTCTTATTGTAATCGTCAACAAATGTTTCTAACATAAATAAAATGTCTACTTGTATCACAAAACCCACTAGTTCAGAAGTAGTGAATTTTACATGCTCAATTTTTAAATTCGTCTTTAACATCTCATTGCAATTTTTAAATTGAGTATTTGTATTTTTAGATATTAAAGTCTTTCAGTTTGTCTTCAAACACTGGAAAACTTACCTACATCTGGAAGGATGGTGGTAATGAGGAAATAAAGTTTGAAAAAATAAAAATTAGTGCTTTGTCTCTTTACAATTATAGTCTGAAAAATGGAAAAATTGACTGAAGCTGTTCGGATAAATCCAATGAATACGAGGGCCATGGACGACTCGTCTGTTTCCGCATAATCGCTTCCTTCGTACAAAGTGACGTAATTTCCTGAATGCTTTTCTGATTTTTCTGATATTCTCACAGTTTTAAATTTTAGTGTATTCTTATTTCTTTTCTAGACTATTTTTAATCGCATCATACATTACTTAACTTCAATATTACTATAAGTAGATACTTAAATATATTAACATCATTACACTATGAGATCTTATAGCTTCTTCAAGGTGGGACATGGGAAATGATAAATATTCACCATTGACTGATTGTGTTCTCATAATTGTCTTAAATAAGGGCCAAACTCACGGTAAAATACATTGTTACAACACGCTAAGTGAAATATAATTCAGGGATGTAAACAGTTTTAATTATTTGAAAATGATTTCTCAGGAGTTTTGAATGTAAAAATATCCACCAATTCCCAGAACTCGAATCATACCCTTATGTTGTTTAGCCAAGCGCATTACAGTGGTGAATGCGAATAGTATTAGACTGAAGACTCAGGATATCGTGTCGTGTAACCTATAACCAATTGAAAGACAATGAATTAATCGAAATCTCATATCGATGAAAATCAGTGTGATCCCTCAAGCGATATTGTTAACATTTAAATGTTATTTCGTATCATTCAAATCAGTTAAAGACCAGCCAAACTTATTTATGGGTTTAATATATAATTAGTGGAACTCAGGTCTCTTATTTATGTAATGCAATCCGTGCAGGGTTAAAATATTCACGCTATTAGAAATTAGCAACTTTATTGCAAAACAGTCTAGATTAGGAGCTAATAAATGCGAAGCTGCACTCCAAAGCACAATACAGATAAGTAATATTAATTGGTAAGTGGATACTTTCAAACGATACATATTAAGTAGTAGAACTGAGCCTTTTAATCAAGTCCAAGAGATTTGGAATGGTTTCCAAAGAAGTTTCTTGTTATATAAAAATGCCTATCCTCACTAGGCACGATTTGTTTTCGTCGCTACCCTAAAATGCCAGAGAGGGCAGTTTAAATATCCTCCACGCACATATGTGACAGTTTGTCTTTTAATTTCGGGTTCTCTGAATCGAGCGCTTTTGAGAGAGGGTTTGCAGCAGGAGAAGATGCGGAGAATGTATTGAAGAACGGTTCTATCTATAACGCACTACATCGCACAAAATAATCATTGTTCGTATTTTTGTCACGGTAGTACAAGCATCTGAAGTCTCAGAGGTATTACTTTTAGGGAAAGCTATCCTTTAATTTGATGCTGAACACACATTCCCACTTTCTGCCATGGCTGCTCGGAATTCATGATGAAATTATTGTGGAAAGAAAACTAATTGTAATTTCTCCGAATTTATTAATCATGATATTGATTATCATCAAATGCTCATCAACATGATGTGTTTTAGTGCCAACGTAGTCGTGATTTTAAGAAAGTAATCGCCTCTTTAAACACGTTTCCCTTGGCACGACACGGCTTTCAACCTCAGGTGGATATCAAAATGTGTTTTTAAATATCATTTTTGAGAAATCATTTTCAAAATCGTATTCCGGTTTTAATGATGTCTGATTACCTAGAATCACTCATTACTGGCATGGAATATTTTAGACAAGTTCGATATATAGACTGTTATATACTGTATTGCAAGTGTTAATATTGAAATATTACACTTATATTGTACTGTATATTCATCATCAATTCCAAGTTTTTTGTATAAAACATGAAAAATCATTATTAGATTTAATGATTTTCTTTAACTTAGAAATAAAATATTTTTATAGTTAATAGATAAATTCGTGAAAATACGAATTCAAGTGTTGGAAGACTGGATTTACTCTGTTTTAAAGTGTTTCATATGGATGTTATCTTCTAGCACGTCGAAATATTTACCAGTTATTGTAATGTACGACTTGTATCATCACAGTTGAGTATGCAAACATTACTTATTCAGTTGAATATAAGTAAATGTAATAATAATAATAATAATAATCGTATGGCCTCAGCTTCCGGGTGAAAGCGTTTTAATTTGACGCCATCTAGCTGCTTGTTCATCAATTTCGACCTTCCGTTTTAATCTAGATGGCAGAGTAAACGGAATCTTTCTTGGGCGTATACGGCTGAGTGTTCTTTAAAATCAAACACTGTAATACAGATCGAGATACCAACAGCTTTCCCTGACCTGAATTACGTGTAACTATACTCACAGTTGATTGAAGGAGCAATGAGAGAAATTGACCAGCCAACTTTAAGTAAACTTCGGATCAAGATTCCAGGTCAATAATCACTGATTAGGTCATCAATGTGCAGGACAGGATAAGATGCAAATCATTATTTTAATAAGTGGTGGATATGCCCATTTTTTCTCAAAAAATATATTATTTGTACGAAAGTGTTTGCTTGTTGCTGAATAATATTGGGCGATACCAGTGAAAGGCACGGTAGTGTGGATGTTGCAGACGAGAAGATTACCTAGACATTATTTAAACTTACTTCATATCATTATTCGAGGGCTTAGTGTGAAACTGTTTTAACTACAAATATGGTCATTTCCCCGTTTAACACTAATTGAATAAGTTCGTTCTCCTATTTGTTTATAAAAAATAAAGTTCCCTACAGTTTTGTGTATAATACAGTTCGTAACTACAAAATATGATGAAATATATGAAGTGAAATGAACGTATGATTTGGTTTTAAATGGTTCTATCTATTCAATACAAACAGATGTGAATACAACTATATCTTAGTACCAGTTATATCCTCATTTTTATTCGGTACTAGTTTCGACCTCTTTGGTCATGATCAGCCGTCACAATCATTGATACATAAAAACATTAAACACCTGAATCCGTCTAAAAACATAAACAGACATAAATACACTTTAAAGAACACTCCAAATAAGTCTGTGTAGTGATCTTGGCAGTGACGATCAATCGACAGTCATAATTGCCAACTGTAACAGTCTTGATTTAACATCTTTTATTTCTCTTCTTCTATTTGAATCCATAGTTTTTAAATGACCTATAAATAAAACACTTTATTTCTCTTTTCAGAATATTATTTTCCATACCGTGTCATGTTTATTTCGTACTCTCTCTTCTAAGACTAAGGCTGTATAATTTAACTGCGTAACTGAATGTGTTACTTTGTGTTAGGCACCACTGTAAAATAATTATTATTGTAGTAACTGTATATTTTTATTGTATTACCAGCTTTCTCTTGCTTGGGTAGCTCACTGTATTATTCAATTTTTACTTTATTTGTTTGTATTCAGTTAATATTTAGCTGTACAATTATTAATTACACTGTAAATTGTGAAAAATATAATTGGGAAAAAGCCTGTTATGTTCATCAATAAATAAATAAATAAATAAATAAATAAATAAATAAATAAATAAATAAATAAATAAATAAATAAATAAATAAATAAATAAATAACACCTGTCCTTGAATGAAGCTTGTTACTTGTGGTGGTCACCAAAACTGAGGTGTGTGACCATGAATGAGGGTGGGCATCCGTAAAATGAGATCCCTACAGACCAATAAAACTGTTGAGGCAGGTTGTCAAAGGATCGTGTATTTGGAACGATGTCCCCCTCACTGTTAGCTTCAAGAGGGAACTTTTACCACACAGCATCTCTTGGCAAATGGTTCAACAGTTTTATTGGTCTGTAAAGGATCTATTTTACGGATACCCCCTCATTCATGGTCTCACACACTTCACTTTTAGTGACCACAACAAGTTACAAGCTTCATTCAAGGACAGAAGTTATACGCATCAATGTTAAATCAAGACTGTTACAGTTGCCAATTTTGATTATCACTGTCAAGATCATTACATGGACATTTTGGAGTATGTGTTTATGTTTTAGACGGATTCAGGTGTTTAATTGTTTTATGTATCAATGGTTGTGACGGTTGATAAGGACCTAGAAGGCCGAAAATAGTAAAATATAAAAAATGAGGATATAACTGACACTAAGATATAGTTGTATTCACATGAGTTTGTACTGAAAAGGTGGACCATTTAAAACCAAATCGTACGTAATTAGTGTCAAAACGGATCAAAAATGAAACTTAAGAATATGTGATGAAATTAACTTACTACCTTTTAAGAATGTTATTGTAAATAAAATCTTAACGTTTTTTATGTGAAAGTAACGTATGTGCCAGTAACTATCATTTGCATGTCATGTCAGTCAAAAAGAGAATCAAACAGATGAGAAAAAGAATGTATTTTAGTAATAGTTGTGAGTAAGAATATGAAGGAAGGCAGTTGTATATTATGCGCACAGAAATAAAAAAAAATGTTTGGAAAAATAAAGACGTACCTAAATAATGATTAACGTAATTAATGACTTTACTTGTGTTTAAATAATATTCGAAACACGTTTCATTAAAAAGAATGTTTCCCTTATGTATGTTCTGGTTCATAAAAACTAACACATTTTCGTTCATATTTTGAATATAAAAAACTTTGTGCTGAAAACTTTTATTTCAACATTCCTAAAAAGTTTAAAGTTTGTAGTTACGTTAATTTCACACCGAGCCTTCGGACTGTTACTTGTTTATAATAATCGGACGTTAGTTATCTTGTATAATCAGTTTTATGTTAAGTCTAGATGATATCCTTGCTGGTAGAATGTGTCCTACGTCTCCTTACGACATATGGGGAGTGTCTGTTCAAACGGCGCTATTTCCATCATAATAAAGTTGCAGGAAAAAAGCATAAAGCGTAGAATAAAAGACACATGGAACGTACCATGAGCGGGTATGGTACAAATTTTAAGGAATTGCATCTTTTCTTTTGTCTGGATTGCTCATGACATTCGATAGTATTCAACTACTACAAAGCATAAAGAAGAATTACTTATTTTTATTTTGAAGTGGAAATAGTACCTTTTGAGCAGACATTTCTTATATTACAAGCCGAGTTGTTCAGCAGTAAAAGTATTTCAGCTAGATTCAGCAAATCATGAAATCTGAAAAAACTCTTCTAATAAGGTATCACAGGTTTTCCCACGCTCTCACTCTCAGATTTAAGTCCGCAGTTGATCTACGTCTTTCATTTCAAACTAAGTGTGACTGCTCGTAATGGAGCTAGCGATTAAGTGACTGGATTCACTTCTGTGTCTGAAGGAAAGCACTAAAAACAGCTCAGAGAAAGGATAACATCTGGACTTTGACATATTTATATAAAGGCTGTACAGTTTAAAACATAAACTATTGTCAAGAAACTATTACGAGCAAGAAATATACACTATAACAAAACACCATACGATGATAGACTGAATCTTCACTGTTCCTGCACCAGTCCATACGTTGAAAAATTTTCTTCTTCTTCTTCTTCTTGGTCTTTTCTTCCCATTTCATAACGTTGGCACATAGTGTAGACTTGACCCAGTTTTAGAACACAACAGCACCCCAGCGCTCCGAAGCATTCAGTCCACAGCGCTGTCACTCACAGAACTGAACAGTCTCGATCGCTGGCAGAACTGAACCCAAACTAGACTACTGAATCTCGTCCGACCGGTCCTTCCAAATACTTCACGAGGAGTAGAAGCCGTTGGAATTCTCTGGAATCGGAAATCTTTGGGTTCATCTCATGCTGTCAGGGATGCCTACACGGAGCCCAGGGATACATCTTCTTTTGCGTATTCTTTGAGGTACTTGCTAGCGTGATATATTGTAGGTAAATGAAGAAGTGTATTAAGTGGGGACCTACACCTTTGACTGACCAAAAATGCTATTTTTCATTTTTTTCATTTAAAATTGAAATTTTTCCTTATAACTGTGCAAAATTTTTGTTAATATCTCCAATACTTTCGAGTTAATGACCGGAAAACGTGAGTTCTTGTCACCCAAGCAAGGCCTTTATTGGTAAGTTTGTTGCTCGTAACTTTAGTTTTTCAGAACCGTTTCCCTGACAACTCTGAAAGTTTTTAAGATGTTAAGATGAAATTTTGCATGCATCTATATTTCATAGTAAAGAAGAAGAAATGTTAGAATTATTAAGCTAGCTTTATTCGTTAAGTTTAAAAAGTATTTTCATATAAAAATTAGACCACTTGAAAACAACTTCGTGAAAAACATATTCATACTTGATGACTTCACTGATTCTAGTATATGTTGTACTTGTAACATAACTAATCATAATAAAAAGAATCATAGAAAAATATTCATGTGTCCGGAAATTATCAGGGAAGCGGCAAAATAGTGGCCATGATACACCGCCATTTTGAATAATTAATTGTATATTATGGCATAAGTTTATAATTATGATTTCTAAATATGTAGGCATATTATTAAAGAGTACGTTAATGAGTTTGTTATACTAAGTTTACTTTTAGTATTCATTTCCATTGCCGCATAGAAAAATATTTAAAACATCCCATTTTTCTGTGTTCAAATGTGTAGGACCCACTTTAAGACCAACACAACAACCCAGTTCCCGAGCTAGATGAATTAACCATACTCCTTTAAAATCCCCGAACTTGTAGGTAATCGAACTTGGATCCCTGTAAACCGAAGTCCACAACTCTGACCATTCAGTCACGGAGTCAGATGAAGAACATTTTCTATAACCATCAAAATGAAGTACGGTGGTTACTGGTTGAACCACACTTCGACAGCAGCAGCAGCAACACCTTGATTTGTGTTGAAACACTCACTCTTCAGAGTTTTCTTCGGCAGACCAAAGACGTGGTTTCAAGGGAAGAGATTGACCGACCCGTTGGCTGAACGGTCAGCGTACTGGCCTTAGGTTCAGAGGGTCCCGGGTTCGATTCCCGGCCGGCTCGGGGATTTTAACCTTAATTGGTTAATTCCAATGGCCCGGGGGCTGGGTGTATGTGTTGTCTTCATCATCATTTCATCCTCATCACGACGTGCAAGTCGCCTACGGGAGTCAAATAGAAAGACCTGCACTTGGCGAGCCGAACCCGTCCTGGGATATCCCGGCACTAAAAGCCATACGACATTTCAAGGGAAGAGATCGTGGCTGTAAGTCGACTGATCCATAAAACTCCCGTGAGAACTGCGCCGACTGCCCATGGTCGCGTTGTATGCTTGTTGACGTGCAAACACGTTCTGTGGCATATTTCCCGGTCAAAGCACCTTTCTTGCACAAGAACTGAATCCTGCCACGTTTTATTTGTGTATAACATTAATTACGAATGTTGTTTAAACATTTTCCTCTACTTGGCAGACGTATTGCTCAGACTGACAGCATTCTTAGTGTGTTACTAAATAAACAAAAATATCCAATGCTGGCACATTTTTGTTGTACCGTCAGTTATGTTCAGTGTTTCCAGCTCTGTCTTCTTGTTTCTGTTGAGGCCCCTTGAACCACTAACTCCAGTGAGCTCTCTTCTTATCCTGGTATTCCTGATGTTATGCAGCACTATGGGCTGCTTTCCTTTCTTGAGTCCACTTCATTCCCACTCCAGAACGTAGTGTTTTGGAGAGTGTCGGATGTTCTGATCAGCATTCTAAATGTATCCCTATTAAATATATCTTTTTGGATCAATTTAAAAAAATTCTAGGTCTTTTCGAACTATTTTCGTCCATTTAGAAATGGTGCTGAAGACTCTTGACGTCAGTCTCTCGTTGTCCATTCTGACTATATGACCGTATAAGTCTCCTCTGTCTCATGACTGATGCTATGCTCTCTAAATGTTTGTAAAGCTCGTTGTTATACCTAATTCTGTATTCACCTCTCTCTTTAATGGGGTCCATGTTTTTTTTCAGGATCTTACGTTTTTTCAGTTCCAAATTCCTGAGTTGTCCCTTTTTGACCATGTTCAAGTATTCTGAGCCATTTAGTACCGAAGGTCTCATTACGGTTTCGTAGTGTCGAAGTTTGAGGCGAAGAGAAAGGGATTTGGACTTGTAAACGTTCTTACAGAGAAGGAAAGCTCTCTCCAGTTTGGTACACCTGGCTTTTGTGGCTAGATCTTCACTAACGTCCGAGGTTATCCATTCACCGAAATATGTGTAGCTCTGTCTATATATTTATTCAAAGAATCAACAGCTTCCTTCAATTATGGGTTGCCACAATTGACAACGTATAGCGTGTCAAGGTACAGAAATGTTCATCTTAGAGAAATATAGCGGTAGTACGGCTTTAAAATTGTGGACGTGCGAACAAGTGAGATCTCAGAATGTTTACAGATCCACGTATGGTGATGGCAACCGTGCTTTTTATGCTGTTCATAGCCAGCTCGAACTATTTTCCAGAATTCCATGAACAATGCAGTGCCACGATCCCCAGCCATTAAGCCAATAATCTCTACTTCATTCAGCACGTACTTCTTTTTGTAGAATGATATGGTGGTCGATGAAATGCTCTGCTCCTCAAGCTGGACTTCAGTATGTTGGCCGACATAGTCCTCGAATTGGATGGTCGGATCGATAATGAAACCTTTCTTATCACTATATTTTATGCAAGTATTCCAATTCTTCTTGTACTTCCCCTCATAGACAAACCGTGGGCTTCTGCATGTACACGGAATATTTTACTGCGAAGTTCTTCTGAAATCATCGACGTAATCTTCTGGTGACTTTAAGGTTCCCAGTACTTTGCCGTAGGGGCAAGTAGCCAGTAGGTTCCTTTCTCTGCAACGGAGGTTTCCGTCCTGAGTTCTTCTCGGAACATTTCGTACTAAAGAAACATAAAGAAACATAATCTCTATAATACAGTCCTTAAGGATAGCTGTGAGTAAATTTGATTGAATTTCATCCAGGAATACATTTCTTGTAGTCTGATGAACCATGTTATATGTCTGGGGTCCTATTCAGCTCACGTTGCTAATCTGTGTTAATGTAGAGTCCTCATTTGATTTGGAAGCAAACAGGGATACTGTGCGGGTGAAAGAGCTAGAATAAAGTAGATCAGAATGGTTAAGATATCACAAGAAGATCAGAAGAACGCACAATGCAAGATGATGTTCATCTGTCTATTTATCAAAACTGATTTCATTTATGCCTCTCTTCTTCATAATAGTTGAGGTACAGTCAATGTGCTATGCCGTTGCTGTGGATCTGGATTTCATATATAATTTTCATTCCCTTAAAAATATATATCATGAGGTTCACTCACCCTACACAAAAATTGAGTACCAGTTTAATTCGTGGGGGAAAGGTGGCCGAGAGTAGAGCTAACCATTGTACCCCATCAAGAGCCGAGATTACGGATAGTGAAAACCTTAACCTTCTACCCCTTCCAGGGCCTTCATGACCTGTACCACCTCCTTTTAAAATTAGATATCTGGTGTGCGGGAAATGTGCATTAAAATTATTTAAGCCAAAATGTCAACATTAATAATTGCACCTAAAATTATTATAATGTGCCATGGATAGTGGAACCTACAGCAAAATAACAGTACAATATTACAAAATTAGTTCCACATGGAACTTTACAGAATAACTAAGGTAAGGTAAGGGTGTATTCTGCCCGAAGGCAGGTCCGAATCTCCGCAGAGGTGTGCCTGAGCCGGGAATAACTAATATATGTATAAAATATTTGTTAAATCAAGACACATAAGAGAAATGTTCTTGAAACTTGGAGAGTATTCTCATAAACCTGACAGAAACTAGTGCTAAAATTGTTACACTTATAGAATGAATAGTTCGCTAATTTCAAATTTAGTCAAGGATAATTTTAAATATGCATCATATTTATGTTCTTCTGCACTGTTCAAAGATAACAGGTTAGAAATTACATCAAATACAATAAATTTATAATTTTTTAATGATTACAAACCACTTTATCTTTACATTTTTCGCACGTTGGTAAGGGGACCGTCTAATAGGGGAAGAACGTTGATTTTTCGATGAGAATCACGACGAACATTTCTACTGAACGATAATGGATCCGAAACAACGTACAGTACGTAGATTATTACGTTTCCCACACATCAGTAGCTCTTATGAACAAATTCCGTCCGTCTAAAGAGTTTCCACCACAACTATCATCTGGTACTGCCACTGACGTTAATTAGAATGGAATAGAAGAGAATAACATAGAATAGTATGTAAGTGAATAATTTTACTTTCATTAAATAACAACAAGAAGTTACGAGTACATAATGCAATACGCTATCTACATATAGACAAATTAATTGAAAGGTATGTTCTAGAAATTACTGAATTATTTCAGCTATTAAATCCGTGGTTAACTTTGAGGTTTATAATGTCGATGAACGCTGTCATGAAAGACAGCACAGTGCAAGGAATTAATGAAGGAACAGACGCAAGAACTGAAAAATTATCATTTGAGGAAGGAGAGGAGTCCAAAAGCAGCATGATGCATTAAATGAGAAGTTGTAAGATTGAAGATATACGAGACCTGTACATTGGCAATATTGATAGAACGCAATATTCAATGAACTAACAAATAAATTTTCATTACATTCCTCCAATTTAGTTACGTGCAAATTCTACTAGAACCATTGGCAAGGTGTTCTCTGTTGACGACAGCGACGGAGTACAGATGCCTCTATGGATAATTCCCGGTCAGTTCATCGATTGTCTACGGAAACGAGACAAGTCACGATGATAAGCTGATCTTGACGATTGGAGGGAAGACCTGTGCGGTGCAAATCCGTAGTCTCATTCCGACCCGCTCGAAACGTCTAGACCCATCGTGCAACCGCCCTATACGGTAATGCATTCTCGCCACAGGCTTCGCGTAATCCACGATAACACTGTGATGCATTTTTGTCACGGGCAACCTTTATTTTAATCCACAAACGCTGATCACCTTTTGAAAACATTCTTTAGACCGATGAAATCGACACTCTTCACTTCAACGCCACACAGCAACAACATTCCCAACTGCACACTACACATCGATAACAGCGCCACCTGACCGCTCCCATACCCTACTTGCGCATGCCCGTTCTCCTGTGAGAGTCTGGACTATGTTGCCACTTCATTATGTTCAGCTCTCATAGACTCTGCGCGGAGAAAAGCAAGAAAGATGTGATTGACAAGAGTAGGGGCAGAAAGAGAAATTAATAAGAGGAATAGGAGGTAAAATATATTTTCGTGTAATTATAAAGTGAATTACAGGATAATTCAAGACTGGGTGTTCTGAGAACCAACAGAAGATATCACAGGTATATTTTCGCAGTTTTATTGCGTTGTAGTTTACGGCGATTCTGAATGCACTTTCAGTCCCGCCATTACCTACTTTTATTGTGGGAATCAATTGTGAATCATAGTCTTTTGACAACAGCTGCAATAATAACGCAAGTAAGTGGCATTACAATCATAATGATATATTTAGCTATTTTTGTGGCCGTTCTGTCTATACGAGGTCGCTCATTAGCGCTGACAAGAAGGCATATATATATACAACCACTCAAACAGCAGGGAGGACGAAGTGCTTTCTATACTGAAAGGGATATATCAAAGAGATTTCTACTTGTTCCGAGAAAATCAATAAAAGGAACTCGACAATCAGCACAATCTGCCATTAAGACCAATTTGTTGGCATTGGCCAAACTTTTTACTACATTTCCAGTAAACTGAATCCCTTTCTGCCACTTCATACCTTTCCATGTAAACTATAAATAACAAACAACAAACTGAACAACAACAAACCCCGGTAAGTGCCTCGAACCAAGAACTCATTCTACCATCAAGTCTCACCGCAGCCTAATTGTCAACATAAATTCTTTTGATTACTTTTAATAATATGCAATTAATCCAGCAGCCCCCCATTATGGCGAATTAAAATTAATTGCGATAAAATATGAAATGCGAGAAACATGCAATAAAATGTGCATATTCATTATGAGTGACAATCATCACCATCAGACCCTCTACATAAGCCTGGGGACAAGGACGATATTGTCCGTAAAACAGGGTCAGATTCGTACCCAGGACTTCATCAGGATTTGTAAAAGTGGTGGAGGAATAGAAATGCAATTGTGTTGCCTGTATTACCATAGTCTACAACCTCCACTACACGACAGTAAGATAAATTCGATATGACACACAATAAGAGCCATGTTTTGCATGCTTCTCCCTGTCAACAGAAGTCTCCCTACGGAAGATATATATATATATATATAATTTTTTATTTATTTATTTATGTTTGTTTTTTTTTTTTTTTTTTTTTTTTTTTGCTATTGGCTTTACGTCGCACCGACACAGATAGGTTTTATGGCGACGATGGAAGATATATTGTGCTCCTTATATTCTCCTTCAATATTTCGTTCCAAATATTATAAATTCCCCTCCCCCCCTCCCTATTTAGTTTTCTATTACTGTATGACAGGCGACGACTGGTTGTTAAATATTATATTTTATGTTATGAGTTTTGAACACATGATCGTTCTTCACAACCTTAACTTGTGAGATTAATATTACGAGAGAGATCGGTAAATCGGATCACTCACAACTGAAGACCAAAGATGGAAAAGGGATAAATTGCCAGAAACATGTTTTCGAGAAAACGCCAATAATAGAGTCCCCGAGCACAATGGCACTTTCAGCCTTCTCTACCAAAGGAGACAAGGAATTAATGATTACCTTTGAAGTGCAAGTATACTACATCCAATGCATTTTATATAGTTACACGATTATATTTAGCTTCTATAAATTTCATTTCTTTAATTAAGTGGCTTCGAAATTAGAATATACAAGCGTGATAGTACACTGACACAATGGACAGCACAGAAGAGTTGCAGCGCGAGACGCTGGCACATTCACATTTCCCCACCAAACTCAGTTGGGCACGTTGGACTGTGGCTTTACCTATTGAACTTCCTACCAACTAAACTAACGACCTCAGACACATGCACACGTTACTACCGTAAGCGGCATGGCTAATATATCCCCTTATTACCAAAAAAAAGACCCTCATTTTTCATAATTCGGCACTTTCACCCTTTTTGCACCCTTGGTCCTCATTTGGTGTGCGCAAGTGTGTGGTCCTAGGCATTCACTGTATACTATCGAGACCTTACTCTGAGTTCGGGGAACATTTTATTTCCTAGCCATAAAGTAATTGCAGGAATTGCATCACAATATTTTATGCTAACACTCAAATTCCCCAGTAACATTCTCAACTTTCAAGAGTTTGCAGCGCTTCCCTTCTTTTGCGACAGATTTTACAGGAATGTATTGTCGTTTCGGTACAATACAAGGATTAATAAACTAGATGTAATTTACTTTCAAAATCAATAATCGGTGATTTAGTTATCACCCAAGTTTTCTTATTCAGTACTAGATACCCATACCTCAAGGTGACAATTCTGAGAGTGTTTATTTTTGTATCCTACACCAAAATGGAAGGAAATCTGGAGTGGAAACTTCCCTGGTGTGTTGGGTCAAATTACAAACCACATCTCCAAATAATTACTAACAGCGACCCAAGCAGTCCAAAAAGAAGCATATTAATTCCCTGCCCGCCAGGCTTAACTTCAAAATACTGCTCCACAACTGATTTAACGTAGTGGAAAAAATGAGAGAACGCAATTATATCAGGCGGGGTTGATTCTATATAAAGAAGCTGTCAAGAATTAGAATGTTCAAAATTGTATTCAAAGTAAGTTTGAAATATTTCTAAATAAATCAATTAAAAAAACAGTGAATAACCCTTCCAAGCCACTCTTAGCCTCTTTCTGCTTTGACTATCATGCTAAATAACCCACAATCTAAGTTAACGCAGTTATTGCATAATAGATTCCAAGGTCCCAAAAAGTATACCATTACTATTTCCACGTCATATTCGAATAAGTAAATGTACACACATGCATATAGACAGATAGATATAAAGTGAATAGTTGTCTCTAGGTTCTTTATATAAAGTGAAAAGGTCTTATTTACCAAACACAATAGTTTTTTCACGAACCGACAAACCGTAAATTTTATTCATCGGCATTTGTTGTTTGTGTCTGTATTTTCTGTAAACTTCGCATATATTTCCACTGCTTTTCCTTTATCTAAACGATGTCTCCCTTTGTACAAGATCGTCTAGTATAGGGTACATTAGTTGATGTTCTCTTCAGTAGCATAGGGCATTTCGATTAGATGAAAAGAAGTCTAATGTCTCGAAATTTATTTTGCATCTCAATACTCCCACTAGGAAGTAAAACTTGAGATTCTCTGATTACACGTAGTTTGGAGGAGAAAACCATGAGAAAAATGTAAGACTTCTAGGGGAGAGATTACCACGAACCAAAGAGTTTCATTATCTAGGATGGAATATCATGAAGAATGGAGGAATGGAGAGAGAAATTAGTCACAGGACATAGGGTGAATAGGGGATTTGCAAGAAGATGACTGGTGTGTTCAGTGATTAATATATTAGGAAACGGACAAAGGGCAGATTTCTCAAATCGGTTGTGAGGTGACGTCAGCTATGATATAGTGTAGTGGACCAGTAAAGAATGTCCAAGAGGAAAAGTTAAATGTCATGGGAGTGAGGATGTTGAGGTAGATGATTAGAGATACGCGGTATTGTGGAGGTATCAACGTCGGTGTGTGGAGGACGTAGCTCTACCACTCACGCACATGGAGCACTATAAGTAAAGGAGAAGAGATTTTAAAACCATAGGTTGAGAAACTAACCGTTTCAGAGATGACATAACCACATTTGCAACTTTTACAAGGCCTTTTCTTTCTAGTAGCTTTACGCCGCACCGACACAGATAGGTCTTATGGCGACGATGGGATAGGAAAGGCCTAGAGTTGGAAGGAAACGACCGTGGCCTTAATTAAGGTACAGCCCAAGGATTTGCCTGGTGTGAAAATGGGAAACCACGGAAAACCATTTTCAGGGCTGCCGACATTGGGATTCGAACCCACTATCTCCCGGATGCAAACTCACCCTTTTACGAGACTCTTTGTGATTTACATTACCCAGTAACAGGTTCTACATTGGATTTCAAGAGTGGCTTATATTTTTAGCAGTAGTATTAGAAACAATTATCATGGTACCTCACACGTTACCGTGCTACATAGGAAATGGATAAACAAGATGTAATTTGCTTTAATGTAATTCACTCGAATGAAAACATATGCACATCAGTTCCACCTGAAGAGTTAGAATTCTTGAAACGGCCAAGAATCGAACCCGATGCCTCAAAGTAAGAGGCAAGCATGCTACCTCTCCGCCATGGGGCTGGTGAGCTATGTATCCAACGCACTCGTAATAAAGGCTGGAAAAAAATACACCAATGTTCATAAAAATCAGAACACTTTGTAAGATTACAGATAGGAAGTTCATATTCACAAGATATGTTCTTTAGTATGTTTTCCAGAAACGATTACCATTTCAGTCACCTAGGTTCAGCACGTGACATGTTACCTAGTAGGCACTGGGTCCTCCATGGGCACTGATAACTTGTTCCATGCGTGATGGCATCGACGCGTATAAGGCGCTAATGGCATCCTGGGGTATCCATCCATGCTGCATTCACATGGTTCCACAGTTCATCTTTGGTGGTAGGCATTGGACCACAGCGCCACACCCGTCGTTTCACCATATCCCACACATTTATTTATTGGCGATAAGTTCGGCGATCGGGCAGGCCAGGGCAACGGTCGAACATCCTGTGACAACAAGAAGGCACGTGTTTGTGCAGTAACATGTGGTCGCGCGTTGTCCTGCTGATAAATGGCGTCTGGGGTGTCGTGCAAAAAGGGTGTGGCTACGGATCGCAGGATGGCATGGTCACAGTGCCCTGGAAAAGCACCAATTGTGATTTGTGGTTGTACCCAATAGCACCCCACACTATAAGGCCTTGAGCTGGCACTGTATGTCTTGTGAGAATGCAGTCCAAGTGACACCTCTCGCCCTGCCTGCAGCGAATCAAATGCGGCCATCATTTTCAAACAGACGGAACCTGGATTCGTCCGAAAACACTATCTGCTGCCATTTCTGTCCCCAGTGACGTCGTTCAATACACCATTGCAGTCTAGCATGTTTATGCACATTAGTCAAATGTGGACGGCCGGGCTGAGTGGCTCAGACGGTTAAGGCGATGGCCTTCTAACCCCAACTTGGCAGGTTCGATCCTGGCTCAGTCCGGTGGTATTGGAAGGTGCTCAAATACGTCAGCCTCGTGTCGGTAGATTTACTGGCACGTAAAATAACTCATGCGGGGCAAAATTCCGGCACCTCGGCGTCTCCGAAAACCGTAAAAGAGTAGTTAGTGGGACGTAAAGCAAATAACATTATTATTATTCAAATGCGGACGTAGTAAACGGCGACGGACTGTCACTCCTGATAGTGTACGATGTGTTACACTGTTCCACTGTTGCGCCAGAGCCGAGTAGGACGCAGATCTGTCCTGCAATGCCATTCGGATGACGTGTCGATCTTCTTGGGGGGTGGTGTGGGTGGTGCGACCAGATCCATCTCGTCGTGTTCTACGGCCTTCTGTGAACCATTTTGTTCACACACGTTGCACTGCCAACACACTCCGTCCCACATGAGCAGCAATTTCCCGGGTGGAAACATCACGGTCTCTCATGCCAATAACGCGCCCTCTTTCAAACTCACTCATTTGACCGTACGGTCCTTGCATATATCTGCAAGGCAACCTGCACGTCTGCTCAAGTCACACTGATCTATTACCTTCGGTTTATAGCGACAAGGAGAACCGCAGGCACATTTTACCAGTCGGTGGTGGTGCGCCGAGATAACGATGTGGACCTTGAACCTGAAGGTCAACATGGTTCAAGTGCTAATCATTCCTTCAGAACATATTAATACACATGTTCTGGGAATATGAACTTCCTATCTCTAGTCTTTCAAGGTGTTCTGGTTTTTATGAACATGAACATTTATATTTAAAATTTGCTTTACTTCGCACCGACACAGGTAGGTTTTACGGCGATAACGGGATAGGAAAGGGCTAGGAATGTGAAGGAAAAGTCCGTAGCCTTGAATAAAGTACAGCTCCAGAATTCACCTGGTGTGGAAATGGGAAACTACGGGAAAAAAAACATCTTCAGGGCTGCGGATAGTGGGGTTCAGCCCACTATCTCCCGAATGCAAGGTGACAGCTACGTGACCAAAACCGTACAACCACTCGCTCTGTTTAAAATATTCTACTTTCCCCACATAACTTTATATATTTGCTGTCCGGACAGCGCAATGAAAGTTGAGCAAGGAGAGGTCAGAACGCAGAGATGAAAAAGAGGAGTCAGCCGAAAGCATTCCCAGTTTCAGTTCTAATCGATCAATCAATCAATCAATCAATCAATCAATCAATCAATCAATCAATCAATCGGTCAATCAATCATTCAATTAATTAATCAATCAATCAATCAGTCAGTCAGTCGGTCGGTCTATAATCAATCAGTCAGTCAGTCAGTCAGCAATCAATCAATCAATCAATCAATCAATCAATCAATCAATCAATCAGAGTGTCGGTTGGTCAATCAATCAATCAACCAGTCAGCAATCAATCAACCAATGAATCAGTCGGTCGTTTGGTCAATCAATCAATCAATCAATCGATCGATCGATCGATCGATCAATCAATCAGTCAGTCAGTCGGTCAATAATTCAATCAGTCAATCAATCAATCAATCAGTCAGTACGTCGGTCGGTCAATCAATCAATCAGTCAGTCAGTCAGTGAGCAATCAATCAATCAATCAATCAATCAATCAATCAATCAACCAATCAGTTGGTCGGTTGGTCAATCAATCAATCAATCAATCAATCAATCAATCAATCGGTCGGTTGGTCGGTCTATAATCAATCAATCAATCAATCAGTCAGTCAGTCAGGTAGCAATCAATCAATCAACCAATCAATTAGTCGGTCGATCAATCAATCAATCAATTAATCAATCAATCAATCAATCAATCAGTCAGTCAATCAATAAAGCAATCAATCAGTCAGTCGGTCGGTCAATCAATCAATCAATCAGTAGGTCGGTTGGTCAATCAATCAATCAATGTCCGCAATCAATCAAACAATCAATCAATCAATCAATCAATCAGTCGGTCGGTCGGTCGGTTGGCCAATCAATCAATCAATCAATCAATCAATCAATCAATCAATCAATCAATCAATCAATCAATCAATCAATCAATCAATCATCTGTATTTAGGGCTGTCGCCCAGTTGACAGAGTAAATTGTTTACCTCACATTTACATGTATTTATGATTGTTCTCGTAGCCTTCCCTTAAATATTTTCAATTAACTTGGACATTTATCGAACATTTCCCTTGATAATTTATTCCAATCCCTTACTCCTCGTCCTATAAATGAACATTTGGCCCACCTTGTCTCCTCTTGACTTCCAACTTTATCTTCATATTATGTCCTTTCGTACATTTAAAAGCTCCACCTAAGTTTATTCATCTACCTATGTCATTCCACACCAACTCACCGCTGCGCGCTGACAGCTCGAAACATATCACATAGTCGAGTCTCTCGTCTCCAAGTCTTCCCAGCCCAAAGTTTGCAACATTTTAGTAACACTACCTCTTTGTCGGAAATCACCCAGAACAAATCGTACTTATTTCCTTTCAATTTTTTCCAGTTCTCGTACCAAGTAGTCCTGGTAAGGATCGCATTCACTGGGGCCATACACTAACTACGATCTTACCAGAGACTTATACACCTTTTCCTTTACATCCTCATCACCACACTTGTCGACGCGTATGTATCTGTCGCACCTGCCACATGTATACATAATTATTTTCATCCCTGGTGAAATTAGTATTAAACAACCCATGGAGCTGTCAACACAAATAGAGTCAACTTAAAACTATTATCACACTCTGAATTTGGAATGGCAGCGCTGAAGAAAATATTAATCATGAGTGAGTTATTTAATTACTAAGGCACGGTTTTAGTTCATATTTTGATTGTTAATTCTATTAAATATTTTTTTAAGATATTCAGTTTGTGCGGCGGTGACTTTGAGCAGTGAGAGATTGTACCAAATTAATTCTATTATAAACCCTGGCGATAATTACTTCACCTGAAGCGCTCTAGAGCGTCAGTAACGACGTCGCTCTTAATTACTGTGTTAATCACTTTAATACTCGTCACACCTGGAGATCCCACAGATTCAGAGAAAATTTTAAGAAAATCTTTGGTTTTCATTTCATTCCACAGTATTAAATTTGTGATGTGATGCATGTGTTTACGTGCTTCACCTATATGCAACGTAGGTCAGTCACATACAACTTAGTAAGCTGGATGGCCTAAAGTAACAGACTGTAGCGTTGCTACTTTATGTTACTGCCCTCCCCATGAGGTCGCCACATTCTTTGACAGAGGAAACACAGTGTGCAGCACTCTCCGGCCGACAAGGAATAACAAGCTAATATATCTGTGTAAGAGGTCAGAAATGAACAAGGTAGCACGATAATGACTTGATCAATATCGACATTTAGTATCTAATCCTCGAGCCGTAACAGCACAGGAAAACCACGCGTCTGCCACTCAACTGAGGACATAAAACAAAGAATTGTTTCCCAAATATTGGTCCTTTGGTTAGTAAGTTCCTCACACTGTGTTAGAAATCAGACTCCGCAGTGACCTTGGCTAGCGATGATACCGCGTATGTTGGCAACACTCCAGCTGAGCCGAGCGGAATGCAATGCTGTTGGGGGAGTTGGTCAGTAGTGTGCGAGACTTACGATGCTTACTACGGAGGAAAGAACGTTTTTCTGAAAGGTAACAAATACACAGACGCATTGAAAAGAGGATTTCGCGAACGGATTCCCAACTCAGTTCTACTGCATCATGATACGGTGCGATATTTAATAAGTATATTTTTGCTTGCAGTTCTGTATTTATTTATTTATGTATAATGTATTTTTAATTGGGTCCGACTCGTTGGCTGAATGGTCAGCGTACTGGCCTTCGGTTCAGAGGGTCCCGGGTTCGATTCCCGGCCGGGTCGGGGATTTTAATCGCTTCTGATTAATTCTTCTGGCTCGGGGACTGGGTGTATATGTCCGTCCCAACACTCTCCTCATCATATTCAGACAACATACTACACTACCAACCACCACAGAAACACGCAATAGTGCTTACATCCCTCCATGGAGGGTTGGCGTCAGGAAGGGCATCCGACCGTAAAACAGGGCCAAATCCACATGTGCGACGCAGTTCGCACCCGCGACCCCACAGATGTGGGAAAAGCGGCAGGAAAAGAAGAAAGAAGAATGTATTTTTAATTGGCGCGGTTAAGGCTATAGATCTTACTCTTACACTGAAACAACCGAGCTCGATAGCTGCAGTCGCTTAAGTGTGGCCAGTATCCAGTATTCGGGAGATAGTAGGTTCGAACCCCACTGTCGACAGCCCTGAAAATGGTTTTCCGTGGTTTCCCATTTTCACACCAGGCAAATGCTGGGGCTGTACCTTAATTAAGGCCACGGCCGCTTCCTTCCCACTCCTATCCCTTTCCTGTCCCATCGTCGCCATAAGACCTATCTGTGTCGGTGCGACGTAAAACAACTAGCAAAATTACACTGAAACAAATTTAAATAGCGGTACTCTACAAAATGCTATGATCCTAACTTCCATGTACACATATATTTACATGCGTCTAAGTCAGGGCCTCTCAAACGCCCAAAATCTCACGCGTGCAAACTGAGGCGCAGACTTCCTGTACACAGTGCATCGGTCCCACTCTGCTCGGCTCGGACCAATGCTTCGTCTCTGGGCTACTCGGCTAAGATTGGCTCAACTCGGCTCGAATTTGGCGCGCTACGGAACAAGTGAGGAAGAGAGAGACTGGCGGAGCGAGCGAGACAGGCGTGGGGAAAGAGAGAGACAGCGCTAGTGCTCCAAATCGAGGAGTGGGGGTCTGCACTCTGGTCAACCAAGCGAAGTCGTCTCTTTCACCGTGCACAGTGCATTCACCAGGTGCATGCACCCTGAGAGGCCGTGTTCTAAGCAATTATTTACACATCAATTATATAAGCAACAGAAATAAACTTAGATTTAACCTATCATAATACCAGTATCAAGTATTTAAATGCAAGAACTCAACAGAAATATGCAAACAATTACGAACGATGGGTATAGGTCGAAAGTTATTAAAGCAGGCGCCGAATGTACCCCTTGATGATTTAAATTTACACTTCACGTCGGCCGAACCCACTGTAGCAGCAAATAATAATAATAACAATAATTTATAACTGTGCAAATAATAATAATAATAATAATAATAATAATAATAATAATAATAATAATAGGTCTAATAATAATAATAATGTTTCTTCTATGCTAATTCAAGATACATTTGTGTTTAAAGGGGTTGATATAAATGACCTAAAACGAGTTATGTATTCTCTCAGATCAAATGCTGCTGGCCACGATAACATACCTCTGTCTTTCTACAAATACACCATTGGCGCCATTCTGCCGATCGTAACACATATTATTAACTACTGTTTAACTCAAGGAATTTTCCCTGCTGCTTGGAAGGATGCCCTCGTCATCCCAATCCCGAAAAAGGATGTAGCCAGTATTCCTTCAGATTACCGACCAGTTTCTATCCTACCACCCCTGTCCAAACTGCTGGAACTCCTGGTACACGAACAAATCCTTACGTAATTACATAAATATGCTTTATTCGACTCTTACCAATCAGACTTTAAGAAAAAACATAGTACCCTGACAGCTTAAAGTGACAGATGACATTAGATATGCAATGGACAACAAATGTGTGACAATACTTACTCTTTTAGATTTCAGTAGTGCATTTGATACTGTCGATCCTAGGTTGCTTCTTCCCAAATTACAGTCCTTAAACTTTAGCCACGAAGTGCTGGAATTTTTCTACTCTTACCTCACAAACCACCGGCAGTGTGTGGTTGCAAATAATAATAAATCAACGTGTCTGTCTGTGTCTGTTAGGTCATCAGCCCAGAGGCTGCTTGGATCCTCAAATAGCACCACCAAAGGTTATGCGGTTATAAGGAAACCGCAAAAACCAATGACAGCACCAAAATGAGGCGTACTAGGCAAGACGAGGAGTGAGGTAGTTTGCCATTGCTTTCCTCACTGGGTCAGAAAGTGCTATTGCAGCACGACTGACCCTACGAGCAACACCTTTCATAACACTCAGATGCACTAGTCGTGCTCTTAATGTCATTACTCAGCACCACCCATGCCCCAGCAGCTTCCATATTGTCACAGCCATGGATGAGACTGGGACTTCGGTGGAAGCTACACTTTACTCTGGCGTGTGCCAAGAGATGGATACAAAAGTACTGTATCCATCATGAAATGGCAGCAGGCAATCAACGTGGCGAATAAAAAATACTGATGTCCCACAAGGGTCAGTCCTGGGCCCTCTCCTATTTACTTTATATAGATAAATGATATCACCAGATGAATTAAGAACTGTAAGTACCATCTTTATGCTGATGATCTGCAAATGAATTACCACACTAGAACTAATAATATATAACGAGCAATATATAATGAAAATACTGGCCTTGAGCTAATTAATGGCTGTGCAATTAAAAACAACCTTAAATTAAACCTCCATAAAACGCAAGCCATTATCATCGGTACATCAAATAATCTTCACATTTTAAAACAAAATTTCATTCCTCCCATAACTTTAAATAACACTGTTATACCTTATTGTGAACGAGTTTCTAACCTTGGAGTTATTATAGCGGAAACTCTAAACTGGTCAGCGCAAGTTAAGAATATCTGTAAAAAGGTGTATTGTTTCTTGCACCCCTTAAAACGGTTCAGAAATATATTCCCTAGATCACTAAAAATTTAACTTGTTCAGTCATTATTATTTCGCATTTTTGACTACTGTGATGTAATTTTTACGGATATAACAAATGAATTAAGCTTGAAACTACAACGCACTCAAAATGCTTGCCTTAGATATGCTATGGATTTAAGGTATGAAGCTCGAGTTTCCCCCTACTATAAACAATTATCTTGGTTACGACTAGACGACAGGCGCAAACTACATTCAAATACTCTTGTGTACCTGGTACTTTCGGAAGACATCCCTGCTTATCTCTCCACCGCTATCACCGCTTCGGGACAGTGGAATGCTCTTCCCAAAGACATCAAGGATGCTGCATCCAAAAGTATATTTAAAATCTCTTACCAGCAGTTCCTCGTTAAGTGCTTCCAGCAAGGTACCTGCATGAGTGGAACGAGTGAGTGTGTGGGAAAATGATGTTTTGAGTTTATTGTACAATAAAATATTGGGTTAATATGAAAATTTAATTAAATTAAAACACCCGTACTGTATTTACCAAGTATAAGTTAACATAGCTAGTAGTAACTAAAGTATTTAATTTAGATCTAGTATCGCAAGGATAATACAATTAGTTAAATTTCATTTAATATTTTTATTAAGTTTACTAGTATTTTTTACGTTCGTATTTCTTTCGTTGTGTATTGAAATGAGTATTTTTTCAAATATGTATAACGTAGGCAGTTCTTTTTTCTTTCTTTCTTCTTTGTGTGTGTATATTCACATTTTTTCTCAAACGTTAGTGTTATTTGTAGTTCTTAGTATTTTAAGTTTATAAGTGTCATTGTATTAATAAGTAATTTTATGTGTGCGGTTAATTGTAAGAAAGGGTCAAGAGCTCTAACTTCGCCACAGTAAACAAAGGCTTTTATCTAACTATATAGCTATCTACCTATCTATCTATCTAACAATAATGACAAATAATTCTACTTTACAGTCACAAATTGTCTCAAGAATAATAACATATTATTATTATCATCATCATCATCATCATCATAAATTACGCAAATGTTTCTTATATTGCCCCTTGAATGACACGCCTCATGTAATCTGATGTAGTTCTTCAGGTACGGTAATGTGTTCCAATGGCTTGCCGCAACAACGGTAGAAAAGGAATTTGCGTAGTGCAAGATGGTGAATGTTGTGGAGTACCTAGGGTAGTGTTATTTTGAGAACGAGTATTAAGATTATGAAAGGAGGATAGCTTAATTAGAACCGGGTGAGTTGGTCGCTCGATTACGGTCAAGCAGCTGTGAGTTTAAATTCGGGAGGTAGTGCTTTCGAAATCCACTGTCGGCAGCACCGAAGGTGTTTTTCCGTGGTTTCCACTTTCACACCAGACAAATACTTGGTCTGTACCTTACTTAAGACCACGGCAGCTCCCTTCCCACTCCCAGCCCATTCATGTCCCATCGTCGTCATTAGACCTGTCTGTGTCGGTACGACGTAAAGCAGCTTGTAAAGAAAATCTCGTGCTCAAGAATTGAACCATATCGATTCATGGTGATAGAGATATTACGGTATTTAACGCATCAGAAATGCGGTACCGGGAGTCGAAACTGGAAAGGCGCGAAAGAAGCTTGGAGCTCGAAGGGGGGCAAAGCAACCTAGACTGGGCGTGACGAGATGTGTGAGAGAATGAAGAAGCCAGAGGAAAGGATAGAAGGACTCGAATACTCTCTGGAGATTCACAGATACCACACTTATATGAAGAAAAGCGGCATGAAGCAGACATGGCAAGGTATGAAAATATAACGATAATTACTCCTGTGAATAAATTTCGACAAAGTTAAAATAACAGAAATGTTGTAGTAATTTACTGTGTGCTTCGAGCTGATCCGATGTGCTAAGTGTAATTGCCTTTCTTAGTATGATTTGAGCGGGATGAGCATGGGGACCAAGCTTTAATTTGCACTGTTACGGAGATATCCGTGGTAGTTATGCGTGAAAGAAGGTGCGGGCGTGAACGGGTCTCAAACTACGGAATCAAAGTTAATGTAAAATTTAACAAGGTTATATTTTCTTTTCAAAAACAAGGAAATAACAAGCATGGCAGGTACAAAGTAGCAAATCAAAAGGGTAGTTACAATATTTACAGAATTTGGGCTTCGCGCCCTGACTTTACACTGCTTGGGCAATCAGCTCAGTTTTACCCCAAACACAAGTTTCAACAGAGGGGCAGAAAACCCCATTCATGCCTAGGAGCCCTTGCTCCAAATTACACTGAAAAGCCTCCACGAGGCGTACAACACTCAATTTTCAAAAGAGCCACTCGCTCTCAAATTTAAGCCTCTCCCAGGCCACACCAAACTCCACCTTCAAGTTGTCCTCAACGGACATAAACACAGGGGTAAAATACCCAATCTACTGAGGTCTATTAAATGAAAAGCAGGTTAATTAAATGACCTCTAAAATAACAATTTGAGAGGAGGCGAACTTGCGCTCCTAATACACTTTGATTAAGACCTACTTGGCACTAGGCCGTTAATACAAGGGCTAATCCCATACTAAAGAGGTGACTTAAGAAGAGAACAATTTGTTTTACGTTATCGAAGAATAGGTTGAGAAAAATAAGTTCACCTCAAAAGAATATGAGTGGGAGCTCGAGAGGGTTAGCACTCTCTATCCCAGTATGTAGCTTTAAAAGAGAATAAATGAAAAGAGTAGTTACATTTAGGAAACGGTTACATGGTGGAAAGCTTAGAACCCGCCCCGAGAGTTAAACTGCTGAGCTAGCAAAGAAAGAAGATATTAATCGGCCATTACCTTGTTGTTGACCGCTGCCGAGGAAAGAGGCGCTTCCCGCCTCCTGCTATGTACTTAATACACTGAAAGATGGAACAGAAGTGGCCCGGAGACCCTAAAATCAGCCGTTTATATCCTCTCGCAGAAGTTTCTAGGCGTTAGGGGAATGAAAACACCCTCCCGCACATTCTTTATTGGCTAGGGTACAGAAACATATCCAAGTAGGGGGAAGATACATCGGATTGGTCGAGAAAAAACTCAAAGAAATTCGGGATTGGATAAATCTAAAAGAAGGGGAAAAAGAGGGGTATACAGCCAACTTAAACAATAACAGAAAGAAATTTAGCAAAGAACAAACATTTGAAATAAAAATTTCTCCAACAAAATAGTTCTTTGACTTCGCACTAGGTTGCACTATTGTTGATCTTCAGTAGTGTCCTCTAGAAGAGAAAGTTCACACTTCTTACTTCAAGCAAAACAAAAACACATCAAAAATGACACAGTTCAAAAACTCAAAATTTTCCACGTGGTGACATCTTTTGAGAAGGTAGCGAATTAATAGCGTATATAAAGTTCAGACTTCCTCCAGCAGAGGAGTTTCAACAGGCGCAAATTTTAAATTAGCGGCGTGGAGGTGTACCGCCCGGTACAGACCTCCCCCCCCCCCAAAAGTTCCTCCAGGGGTGACACATAAAATTGTTTGAAAACAAGGTCCAAGTTTGATGTAGATATGGAGATTAATTGCCAAAAAAAAATTTATAAGACTTTCTTAATTTGGTTTGATTCAGTTTCAAAATTTTGTTGTTGCAGGTGAAGTACAGTCTTTATGTTTGTAGAAGTTGAGTTCTGAAGATAAACTTTTAATACTTAAAAGTGATGAAAAATTTTGCAATGTCCACCAAATATTGCTGTTGAATTCCCAAGTGTAGTCAATGCTTATAGTAACTGTTCATGTAGTTGATGTTGATGAAGTTGGATGGCCAGACCGGCCGTTGCAGCTTGCGTCCAAAGGAGGCCGCTCGGACCCCTCAAGTACCCTGAGATACCGCTCACCCGCACTATGAGGGGAGCAGTGGTGTTGAAACACGCCGCGCCCGCGGTGAAGGAATACAGGCTGCGGGCAAGTAGCAGGTCGTGCGCCGCACATCAGCCTTGGCCGGGAGGAGAGCTCCGGCTCGCCGTGCACATGTCGTCCTCGCTGGGGCCGAGGGGGCCCGTCCTCGAACCCAGTCGCGGCACAGCGCCGCGCGGCTGCGGGGGCACTGAAACATTAAAGCTAGGCGGCAGAATTGTGTTGGACCATCATCTTTTTGAGGGCACAGGCTTGGTGAAGAGGTTGAGGGGTCAGCGGCGTGCAGTTGTCCATGGCATTTAATGCAATCAAGCCACAGTGTATATTGGAGCAGGAGACGGGAGCGTGGTAATGGCCGAGGCAAGGACAGGATGGCAGTTTAACAAATCGGGGGAGGTTTCACACAAATGCTTACATATAAAACAAAATATTATAGAAGGGGCAGAATGCCTTAAAAGTGAAACTCAAAAAAAATATAACCTTCATATTCCTTTCAAAATAATATGAAGCAAGTTAACACAGAAATTACACCGGTTTCACCTGGGACAGGTGAACTCTAAATATCCTCTCGGTGGCTGGATTACTTAACAATAAGGTAACCGGCGTAAGGAAATCCAGAATAATGCATGGCCCATGGAATCTGGGGGCAAGCTTGCCCGCGGGAACAAAGTTCTTGACCATCACCTGGTCACCTACCTTCAAAGTGGTGGGTCTCCGTCCACGATCATACCTTTCCCTAACCTTTTCATGAGATACCTTAAGATTGGCTTTAGCCTTCTTCCAAAGATCTTTAATGTTATCCGGATCTATTGTCTCGGGTAGAATGTCACTCAGAGACCAGAGGTTAGAGAGCGGCGAGTTGGGAACAAACTTGAACATCAAAGAAGCTGGAGTAAATTTATGTGATTCATGAACCGCCGAATTCAAAGCAAAAGCTAACCAATGCAGGGACGTGTCCCACCTGGAATGATCATCATGATGATAGGCAATAAGTGCGGACCTGAGATTACGATTAACCCGTTCAGCCAGAGATGGTTGAGGGTAATAAGCAGAAGTAGTTACATGAGAGATGGATAAGTCAAAACAGAATTTACGAAAAAGATTTGATGTAAACGCCTTAGCATTATCGGACACAATATATTGGCACGGACCAAAAGAAGCAAAAATAGAATTTAGGCAAGTAATGGTGGACTGAGCGGTAGCCAGCTTAGTCAGAAATAACCAGGAAAATCTTGTAAAACCATCTACACATACAAAGATGAATTTGTTGGCATTTCCCTTCGACTGGGGGAAGGGTCCTACATAATCAATATACAGGCGTTCCATGGGGCGCCATGCTTGATGCGAAGACAAAAGGCCTACCTTGGTGGACATGGTGCGTTTACTGAGCAAACAAGATTTACAAGCTTTTACAAGTTCACGGATTTCACCGTCCATACCTTTCCAGATGAACATTTCACGAATCTTTTCACGAGTTTTAAATATTCCCAGATGCCCCCCCAATGGGGTCTCATGATAGTATTTGAAGATCATAGGCACAAGGACAGCTGGAACGACAACCTTCATCATCTTGTCATGCCTCGAAGGGCAACATAAAACACCATTCCTCAGAACATAAGGGACGACATGTTCCCCAGAAGAAAGGGTTTCCATTATCGGAGCCAGCGTCGGATCTTCACGTTGGTATTTCTCAATATCCCTAAAGAGCATGGGGGCATCCGTTAAGATGGCATTAACATCAGATAGTATGGACTCGGGAGGTGATGAACTGTCGACCGGTTCTTGGGTCTCGACGTCGTTTGAAAACATACGGCTGAGTCCATCAGCGACAATATTTTCGGTACCTCTGATATGTCTAACATCAAACTGGAAGGCAGAAATACGGATGGCCCAACGGGCTATACGACCAGTACGACGCGGCCTACCTAAGACCCAGATTAAGGCTTGATTATCTGTCTCCAGGTCGAATTTAACATGTTCCAGATAGAGACGGAACTTCTCTAAGGCGAATAAGACTGCCAAACCTTCGAGCTCTTCGGCTTCTTGAGCCGACAAGGTCCTAGATGCATAGGCGATGGGTCGCCTCCCTAGTTCAGTCTCTTGAAGAAGGACTGCCGCTACTGCTGACGACGACGCGTCGGTTTGGACGATGAATTTCTTCGAGAAATCAGGCATAGCAAGTACAGGGGCATTACAAAGAGCTAATTTAAGGTCTTCGAAAGCGGCTTGTTGAGAAGGTCCCCACTCGAATTTGATGCCTTTCCTACGAAGAAGGTTTAAGGGCGCCGCTCTATTAGCGAAGTTAGGAATAAACTTCCTGAAGAAATTCACCATACCAATAAACCTGGCGATGCCTTTGATGTCCTTGGGAGGTTTAAAATCACGGATGGCCTGTGTTCTAGAATGATCGACGGCTACACCATCAGGTGACACAATATGCCCTAGGAAAGACATCGAGGGCTTAGCAAAGGCAACCTTGGACAACTTAACATTTAACCCAGCTTTACGAAGGCGATCGAGAACTTCTCGCAGATGATCTAGATGCTCTTCAAAAGTCTCTGAAAATACGACGACATCATCCAAGTAGTGATATAAGTACTCAAATTTGATGTCAGAGAAGACCCTATCTAGCAGCCTAGTGAGTACAGCTGCTCCCGTGGGGAGCCAGAAAGGCACGCGGTTGTATTCGTATAAATTCCAGTCCGTGGCAAACGCTGTAAGGTGTTTAGACTCTTCGGCAAGGGGAATTTGATTATAGGCCTGATTCAAGTCCAAGATAGTAAAGAACTTGGCCTTACGAAACCATGAAAAACAAGAATGAAGGTCAGGAAGGGGCACAGAATGTAACACCACCTTCCGATTGAGAGCCCTGTAATCAATTACAGGCCTGAAGCCTCCTTGGGATTTCGGAACTAGAAAAATAGGCGAAGAATACGCCGACTTAGAGGGCCTAATAATACCATCCTTCAACATCTGATCGATGATTTCTTTTAGAGCCTTCATTTTAGGTGGAGATAGCCTATACGGTGGAAAACGGACAGGAATCGAATCCATGACCTCAATTTTGTATTCGATCAGGTCAGTAACACCAAGAGTATCAGAGAACACCTCGGGAAACGACTGACACAATTTGCGAATATTATCAGCCTGCTCCTCAGGTAGATGTCTAAGGTCTAACAACATCTCATCCTGGGTAGGCGAAATAGAAGAACATGATGCAGAATTACACTTTAATAGAGGGATATTACAATTAGAGGCAAATTTGAAAGTGCAAGACCTACTCTGAAGATCGAGCACAAGACCAGTGTGAGAAATAAAGTCCGCTCCCAATATAATGGGGCAAGACAAGTGCTTGGCCACAAACAATTTAACTTTCCATGTGAATTTAAAAATACGAATTTTGACATATAAGAAACCGAGAATTTCTAATGGAGAGGAATTAGCCGAAACGTATTGGATCGCCGACAAACAATAGTTAGGAAGCTTACAAACAGATTTCAATTTTGAATACCAATCAGCCGAAATAATAGAACAAACACTACCTGAATCTAAGAGAGCTGTTATAGGCTCGTTATTTAACTCAATTTTGAGAAAGGGGACCGGTGCGGGGGTATCCGCCGCAATCCTAAGACACTCTTTGGGACCTTCAAAAGATGAATTTGAAAATTGCTCGATCCCTGAATTTACAACCTGTTTACCAGGGGCTGAGTCTCGGGAAGATGGATTAGTCGACTCAGCCGAAGCCACTAGTCACTTTTTATTATTGGCATAGGTGGAATTTGCACCAGAAGTTGAGCAGGAGGGGGTGCTATTTGAATTGGGACAATTCTTGGCAATATGTGAGAAAGCCCCACATTTAAAACAGCCTTGTGCTGAACCAGCTCCATTATTTGCCCTACTAGTTTTGACCAATGGACATTTATTGCGAAGATGGTCAGACGACCCGCAAGCATAACATTTACGGGGTGTGACTGGTCGGCGAGGTGGAGGCCGAGTATTACTAAACGAAGGAGGGGGTTCTTTTGCCACACGCAAAGAATCGGCGTACCTAACTCCTTCCGCTGAGACGGCCAACGCTTCAAGTTCAGAGAAAGTTTGCGGGCATGCCGCGAAACACAAATATGACCTATAAGATGGTGAAATGCCTTCTACAATGGCTTGTACAATCTGGTCCTCAGGGAAGTGCAGAGCAAACACCCTAGTATAAAACTTAATGTCCTGTATGAAATCAGCCAAGTTTTCATCCAAGCGTTGTACACGGTAATAGTACTTCTGAATAAGGGAAGACCTGGCCCTAGCCGGGATGAAGTTAGCTAGCAAATGGGCATGGAAATCCTCAATAGATGATTGCTCGGCAATGGCTCTTACGATTTTATCTGAGAGAATACCAACAGCATACGGATAGATAATTTGCAAAATTTGACATGGAGAAAGAGAAAACACAAGTGCATGATCCTGAAATTCAACCAGAAATCTTAAAAATGAAATTACTTCACTGGTGGTATTAACCGAAAACTTAGAGATACCTCTGAGCAACATTGCCAATGGATGAGGCAAGCTGCTAAACCCGGGTGACATAGTAGGTAAAGGTTTCAATGGCAAGGAAGTTAATTCCGAACGGATGTTAATCAACGATGCACGGCGTTCAGATTCGTTGTCCAATGGGGCAGAGATAGTTTGAGCAGCAACGGTTATCCTATTAACTTCTCCCTTATGAGGCTCTTCCTCGCTACCTACATTCACTGTGGTGGGTAGATCGCTTTTGGGAGGCACCTCCCCTGTTAACAATTGAGTGACCTTGCTAGATAATTCAGACATATTTTCAAGCAGCGTACTAGCTTCCTTCTTCTGAACGTCATTCAACTTTAGAGACAACAGATCGTTAACTCTATTTGAAAAGTGATATAGCCTGGCTTGCACACGCTTAATTTGATTGGGAGAAGGATCATTTTCATCAAAAAAACTAACTACAGAAGCTAGCCCAGTAATATTCTCCGTGATCGTGGAAAGAGAGTCGTCAATTTCTTTCTCTCCCAAATTGGGGATGGAAATGGGCAAATCTAGTGACTCTCTAAGCTTGTTTGTGTCTACTGCAACCGTGCCTCCAGATTGTACATTTCTAATAGTCAATTCATAGATCAACTCCTCCTTGCGCAAATAGTTAAGATGGAGAACATCGCGAGGGCCGGGCATGATGACAGAACAATTTTGAAAAGGTAAAAAAAAAAAAAAAAAAAAAAAAATCCAGCAACTGAGAAAATTGTTAGAGTTCGGAACAAAACAATGTTTAGCCGTCAAAAGGGGCTAAATTGAGACCCATTCAACCACGCTCTGCTACCACTTGTTACGGAGATATCCGTGGTAGTTATGCGTGAAAGAAGGTGCGGGCGTGAACGGGTCTCAAACTACGGAATCAAAGTTAATGTAAAATTTAACAAGGTTATATTTTCTTTTCAAAACCAAGGAAATAACAAGCATGGCAGGTACAAAGTAGCAAATCAAAAGGGTAGTTACAATATTTACAGAATTTGGGCTTCGCGCCCTGACTTTACACTGCTTGGGCAATCAGCTCAGTTTTACCCCAAACACAAGTTTCAACAGAGGGGCAGAAAACCCCATTCATGCCGTTAATACAAGGGCTAATCCCATACTAAAGAGGTGACTTAAGAAGAGAACAATTTGTTTTACGTTATCGAAGAATAGGTTGAGAAAAATAAGTTCACCTCAAAACAATATGAGTGGGAGCTCGAGAGGGTTAGCACTCTCTATCCCAGTATGTAGCTTTAAAAGAGAATAAATGAAAAGAGTAGTTACATTTAGGAAACGGTTATATGGTGGAAAGCTTAGAACCCGCCCCGAGAGTTAAACTGCTGAGCTAGCAAAGAAAGAAGATATTAATCGGCCATTACCTTGTTGTTGACCGCTGCCGAGGAAAGAGGCGCTTCCCGCCTCCTGCTATGTACTTAATACACTGAAAGATGGAACAGAAGTGGCCCGGAGACCCTAAAATCAGCCGTTTATATCCTCTCGCAGAAGTTTCTAGGCGTTAGGGGAATGAAAACACCCTCCCGCACATTCTTTATTGGCTAGGGTACAGAAACATATCCAAGTAGGGGGAAGATACATCGGATTGGTCGAGAAAAAACTCAAAGAAATTCGGGATTGGATAAATCTAAAACAAGGGGAAAAAGAGGGGTATACAGCCAACTTAAACAATAACAGAAAGAAATTTAGCAAAGAACAAACATTTGAAATAAAAATTTCTCCAACAAAATAGTTCTTTGACTTCGCACTAGGTTGCACTATTGTTGATCTTCAGTAGTGTCCTCTAGAAGAGAAAGTTCACACTTCTTACTTCAAGCAAAACAAAAACACATCAAAAATGACACAGTTCAAAAACTCAAAATTTTCCACGTGGTGACATCTTTTGAGAAGGTAGCGAATTAATAGCGTATATAAAGTTCAGACTTCCTCCAGCAGAGGAGTTTCAACAGGCGCAAATTTTAAATTAGCGGCGTGGAGGTGTACCGCCCGGTACATGCACAAAGGAGAAGTGTTTGTATCATAGGCCTTCCCTGTATGTGGTGTCTCTGTCGACCATATAAAGGAGCCTAGAGAGGAGATGGCATTCACTGGAAGACAGACGATGAGATAGGGTGCGTCGTGAGCTTGTAGCAATCACATAAAGTCAGTGTTAGAATGTATAGTATTCGTCAGTTTTTATCATCTGTATCCTGGAGAAATAGCAATTACACGAAGCTAAGAAAGTAATATTTTAATAAACTTTGATCAGGAAATCAGTGGTCAGGTGCGTGCTTCATTTTTTAACAAATAATTTCTACTTATGATTAAGAGCTCTACGGGACGAATTATAAGTCCGGATGGGAGACATGTTCTATAGTTTCTTATGTCCTAACCCACAATATTCTGAACTAGGAGTGACGGGAGTGCGCAAACAGGCATATTAATTGTGAGCGTAAAATTGTACTTATTGGCGGCACGGGAATCTACGGCAATAGCTGATTAAGCACGAGACCTTCCTACACACCAGCACTCAAGCAGACGACAGCGCGATGGACCATACCATGGAACTGAACCGAGGACCAGCAACCCAAGACGACGCTAGCGAAATGTTGGGCTAAATCCATACACAGTCCAGCATGGGGGAGCCGTGAGGTCGCAATGTAACAGGTAAATTTAAACAGATTGTTTTTGTTTTTTTGTTTTTTGCATGAGAGAGGGACAGTTCAGCTTGGCATATTTCTCCTTGTATATAAACGTTCATTATGCTTTATGGCTATCATTTAAATATGCTTAGGACTAATGCATGTGTTCTCTGTGTTTTTACCTTTGAATCAATTGTGCACAGTTACGAGGGTGTAAGGATTAAATTAGGTTTGCTCTACAGTCATGTAAAGTAGTATTATTCTTATTGAGGATTAATTTATGGAAGCTTATATAGCTAGGATCATTGAAAATTAAAGGACGGAGGTGCCTTATAAGTATCGAATGGGGAGACTATCGAATGGGGAGACTCTTACTGGAGTGCCCGGTGACCTAAAGAATAGGAATTGCACGCTATATTTTGTGTGCATGAGCATTTCAGATTTGCAGAAGAAGCTTCCAGACCATTTTCCTCAAACTCGGAACTCGCTTCAGGACAACCAGAATAGCAAATCCCCTTTCTTCATGCAACGGACCTCGGTTTATGCCACGTGCATAGCCATGTGTTAGCTTGTCGGAATTACTTCAAAAACCCTTTCTAGTGCAACGTTGGGATTTCATATCCTCAGCTTCTTCTGCTTCTGTTACTTATCTGTTACATTGCTACCTCAAGGCTCCTCCATGCTGGACTGCATATAGATTTAGCCCGTGGTATGGTCCCAACTAGAGTATGGTTCCAGTTTATGGGACCCTCACCAGGATTACTTGATACATGAACTGGAAAAAATCCAAAGACAAGCAGCTCGATTTGTTCTGGGTGATTTCCGATAAAAGAGTAGCGTTAAAAAATGTTGCAAAGTTTGGGCTGGGAAGAATTGGGAGAAAGAAGACGAGCTGCTCGACGACGTGGTATGATCCGAGCTGTCAGTGGAGATATGGCGTAGAATGACATTAGTAGACGAATAAGTTTGAGTGGTGTCTTTAAAAATAGGAAAGATCACAATATGAAGATATAGTTGCATTTCAAGAGGACAAATTGGGCTAAATATTCGTTTATAGCAAGGGGAGTTAGGGATTGGAATAACTTACCAAAGGAAATGTTCAATAAATTTCCAATTTCTTTTAAATATTTTCAGAAAAGGCTAGGAAACAACAGATAGGGAATCTGCCACCTGGGCGACTGCCCTAAATGCAGATCAGTAGGCCTACTGATTGATTGAATCTCAAATATATGCAAATATGCATTTATACGCACTATTAAACTTGGTAATTCATCCAATTTCCCCTTCAAACGCACTTCTTTGTCGGTTTTGGAGGTATGCATATTTGCACACAAATATGATATTTAGTAATTATATTACATTATATATATATAATTCGCTGGGGCCATCAAGGACCACGTTATGTCTTGTTGCATTTGACATTGAACTTGGCCTTCTTTAGAGCCCAAATTTCCCTCATTCTTTGTGAGTGGGCCTGCTTACGCTCCTCTGTCCAAGGGGCACCGTGTCTTCTCTTCGGTTGCTCGTCTCGGTTTAGCCCATTCGTCAATATTTTCTTGCGGAAGAGATCTCTGTTAAGGGCGTCTTCAGCTGAGATATGTAGCATTTGCAGGTCTTCTTTGGTATTTCTAAACCAGGGAATTGTGATTTTGGGGTTTGAATAAAAAAAGTGAAAGATTTCCTTAGTTAACTTTCTTCCGTCCATTCTTTTCAGATGACCGTAAAATCGTGCCCGTCTTTTTCTGATTGTGTCGGTAATTTTCTCTATTTTGCTGTAGACTTCCTTGTTGGATCTCTTTTGATGGATTCCATTTCTGTACTTTGATCCCAAGATTCCTCTTACAATTCTGCGTTCTCTTTTCTCCAGTTCTTCAAGGAGTCCTTTGTTGGCATTTAGAGACAGGGTTTCGGCATACAAAACTCTATATTACATTATTATTATTATTATTATTATTATTATTATTATTATTATTATTATTATTATTATTATATAAGTGATCCTGCAAAGGAAAGTTTCTTCATCTACGAAATATTTATTTCACTTTGTTAATGTACTAGTTTTCTCAATTTTCTCTGTGTATTATAATGGTTTCATTCCATATATGGTCCTCAGACTCGTTGCACGTCGGTATAGGCTACTATTAACTTTGAAAGTGAACCTATCTCTCATGAAATCTGCGGGTAGTTCCCATGCCACAGTCTCTTTAAATTTCCCTTGACATAAATAAGAGACGTCCCACATAGCTGGATGTAAATGAACCAACTACTATGAGTTCTTATCACCACTCATCATAAACACTGCACTTTTCATTTAATCTGATGTACCTTGAGAGAAGATAAGGCAAAGCATATCCATTAAGCGTGTTGCTATAAATTCGTGACATGCAATACAAGTCGAAGTAGAAATTGTACTGTCTACCTCGATGTAAATATAGACTACACCCTCGCAAGCTGCCATACGTGTTGAACAAACAAAGGACGCAAGTGACACTGAGTTAATCATACTTTCTTATCCCTTTACTTAGATTAAAATTACTATTCTTTTTAATATAATAATAATAATAATAATAATAATAATAATAATAATAATAATAATAATAATAATAATAATAATAATAATAATGCTAGCCGGTAATGCGGTGCGTACCCCACTTAGGTACCGTATTTATACCCAGCAACAATATATTCGGTCTGCCTCTGTGGTGCAGTGGTTAGTATAATTAGCTGCCACCCCCGAAGGCCCGGGTTCGATTCCCGGCTCTGCCACGAAACTTGAAAAGTGGTACGAGGACTGGAACGGGGTTCACTCAGCAGAGTAGAGGTGGGTTCGATTCCCACCTCAGCCAGCCTGGAAGAGGTTTTCCGTGGTTTCCCACTTCTCCTCCAGGCAAATGCCGGGATGGTACCTAACTTAAGGCCACGGCCGCTTCCTTCTCTCTTCCTTGTCTATCCCTTCCAATCTTCCCATCCCCATCAAGGCCCCTGTTCAGCATAGCAGGTGAGGCCGCCTGGGTGAGGTACTGGTCATCCTCCCCAGTTGTATCCCCAGACCCAGAGTCTGAAGCTCCAGGACACTGCCCTTGAGGCGGTAGACGTGGGATCCCTCGCTGAATCCGAGGGAAAATCCGACCCTGGGGGTTAAACAGATAAAGAAGAAGAAGATATTCGACTCGTTCATTGGTTTTCCCTCCAAAAGCAGTCGAGCATCCATCCTCTCTCTCAACTCAAAATATTCGCCCCAGTCAAACACAAATAAACGCGGAACCCAGAAAAAAATTGTCTAAATCGCGGAAGATATCGAGGATATTATACTCTCTAAAATCCTAGGGAGGCATACCACCATATTGCTAGGTGTCTTCATAATCAAGTTAGTTAGGAGGAAATATACTGGCAACTATCAAGCGCACAAGCGAACTAACCAGCCAGGCTGAGTAGCTCGCACGGTAGAGCGCTGGACTTCTGAGTCCAACTTGACAGGTTTGATCCTGGCTCCTGCTGGTAGACTTAAGGTTCTTTCCAACACGCAGTTTGCTGCCAGTACATGAACGCATCCATATACCGCTCTATACGCATGCGCTGACTTCGTATCGGTTACGGGATTGATACACGATTGGGTTGTGTTGGAATGGATTCTCGTTCATGAACTCAAAGGAATAGGAGTAACGCAATTATGTATTAACTTGGTGTAATGCCGATATTTTCCCATATTGCCCGTAATGTCTTTTATGATGCTCACTTCTTTCATATCGATTTGTAATATCTTGAGCAACTCCTCGTCTAATGCGGAAATGCTCGAAAAACCCATTTTCATTTTTTATTCTGAAAAATACTTCGTATTTCAATTTTATTTTCTTTCACCTAGTACTTTTTGTGCCTTCATAAAGTATAGGCCTAACGTAACACAATACATAAATAACTAAAGAAATTACCGTCACCTAAATAATTTTCATTTATTTTTATTTTTGCGAAAAATAGTACCTCCTCTTCTTCACTGGATGAAGAGTGTAAAATATCGTCGTCACTATCCATCCTAACCTCAGTAACCAAACAGCTGATTAATTTATTAATTGTAGAAGAGCGCGCAATGTGCATAAAAACAGCTGATTAAGGAACTCAGCGTACAGCAGGAGGCAACGATAGTGTTTCTGCGCATGTCACAGAATTGTACGGCTCAGTACATGCTTTAGACTGCGGACTAGTTCCGACCGCCAGGGATCGATGCGAAGATTTAGGTGGAACGCCTGACTGCAGTACACGGACGAATACATGCCTGCAATTTTGACTGTGTTGGAAAGAACCTTTACTGGCACGCGAACGAACACCTCCGGGTCAAAATTCGGGCACCTGGTTGTTACGTGAAAACCAATAACATGATTATTTAGTGAACTAACCGCAACAGAGAATGATAGGTGGAACTGTGTAAGAAATGCTTCGTAACAAGATGTACAAAACTGAAATGAAAATATTGCTATTCACGAAACAACGTTAATGGTTTTATCAAAAATTACTAAATGATCCAGCATCGTAGAAAATAAAATTAGAACTTCAGTCTATGTCACGCAACATTAGTACCATGGTTACCGCTTGCATCGGCAATATCTACGCAAGGTATGACTGTCCTATGTTTATTTCTCTCGCAGACGACTTGCACGACTCGCCGATGCTGCCAACCACTGTACTTAGGAACTAAATGGTACTGAGCCCTGGACCACAATTACATTTGTTTTCACATAGGTTAGGTTAGGTTAGGTTAGGTTAGGTTAGGTTAGGTTAGGTTAGGTTAGGTTAGGTTAGGTTAGGTTAGGTTAGGTTATTTATTTTTCTCGCAGACGACTCGCGGTTAGGTTAGGTTAGGTTAGGTTAGGTTAGGTTAGGTTAGGTTATGTTAGGTTATTTATTTTTCTCGCAGACGACTCGCGGTTAGGTTAGGTTAGGTTAGGTTAGGTTAGGTTAGGTTAGGTTAAGTTAGGTTAGGTTAGGTTAGGTTAGGTTATGTTAGGTTATTTATTTTTCTCGCAGACGACTCGCGGTTAGGTTAGGTTAGGTTAGGTTAGGTTAGGTTAGGTTAGCCCTGGACTATGTTTATTTTTCTCGCAGACGACTCGCACGACTTAGCCGTTGGACGTTTCTCTTCACATTAATACACCAGGGCATTCTATGTCGCTTACTGGTCACGAAATGATAGGATTGATAGAAGCAAAGCCTACTACTTCTTTCTTCGTACATAGCGCATCCAGTGCATCTGGCCATTGTTGATACTGAAAACATGTCTAATTATATTGACATGGCATCGTGCGATGGATGTGTTATTAATGTAACACGTTTTTCAGCGAATTACAAGAACAACTTTAATGATTTACTTCAATTCTATGTACGTCACAATTTGATTTCAAATAGCAGAGTATGTGAATGGTGTGGCCGTCACGTCAAATTATTAGTGAATGAGAAGTTCAATCGCGTTGTTTTTTCGTGTCGTCGCCTAACCTCCACTACAATAAGGTTGGTTCCATTTACATACATTCTTCTTCTCTATTATACATTGTTTATCATTCAGGTTACATTTCCTTGTGATTTTTTCTTCCGGTGTCGGGAACGCTACGTACTACTAATAATTAGGCCTCTATTTCTTTTTTATATTCAATCACAAGTCGCGCGGATTTAAGTCTCTATTTCGTATTCATATTTAAGCATAACTAGCGCTATCTATGGTTTCAAGTGTTTAGAATCGTAATTACTGCATCGAAACGTCTCAACTATTTCATCACGTTGTTATATAATCGTGGCTGGCGTTGGCACGAATGGACTCTGCATCGCCTGAAGATTTGCCCTATGAAATGTCACTACCAAAGTTCAACATAGCCAGATATTCTTACTCTTATTTGTTTCATATGGTTATTCTTTGACATTGCCTCACTCTTAGGTCTTTTCATCGCGTAAGTTGGTCATAACTTCTGTCTGTATTGAATTATGGGAACGACATTTCACTGGACTAGCCATCAACCAATGGCAGTGTCCATTCGCCCACCGTCAGCCATGACTACTATGATACAAACTTGCGTGACAAGGTCTGAAGTTTTACCAAAACAAATTTTGGAAATATGCTTTACCAATACACACTTATCAGTTATGGACTATTCTGAAACTTGGCAGGCATATTGACCATGAATATTCCCGACTAATTCAACATATGGCGTGCTTTAACCTCAAAGATAAGGCACACTGAAATGCAGGAAATGAACTCAATTTATCAAATATCAAAATTAAATTGATCAGAAGAAATTTTATTTTAAATACAGGTTGATTATTGTGCAGTTTCTAAAATTTATCTGTGGAATGGAGCGTTTAAAGTGGGTTAATGTCGAGCAGCTCGTGTACTTGCTGTTAATTCTTCCCGGCCCGAAATTTGCAACATTTTTTTGTAACACTATTCTTTTATCGGAAATCACCCAGATTAAATCGTGCTGCTTTCTTTTAGATCATTTCTCACTATAGTAGCCAACGGCTGTAGCCGTGTTGAAACACCGGATCCCGTGAGATCTCCGAAGTTAAGCAACATTGGGCGTGGTCAGGAGTTGGATGGGTTGCCACGCGCTGTTGGTGGGGGTAAGGGAATGGAGGAGCGGAAAGGAACTGGCCAACCTACCGCACGTAAACTCCGGCTCAGGAACACCTCTACGGAGGTTCGGACCTGCCTTCGGGCAGAACACCCTTACCTACCTACCTCACTATAGTTTCAATTAAACGTGGTACTGGTCCCATATATTGGAATTATACTCTAATTGATGTCTTACCAGAGACTTTTACGCCCTCTCCTTTACATCCTTACTATAGAAGGGTCCAGAAAAATGTAGACACTCTCTGATAGTCAATATTAATGGAACAAAATGATATACCGTTACAATTCTTGTACGGGGGTGAAGGTGTTCAAAGTGAACCCCATTAGCAGCCAAACAACGTCGAAGCCGCTGAACTGCTGACCTAAATTCGGCTGTCAGTGTTGCCGGTGTGATAGCCGCAAAGAACGCCTCGATGGTTTCTCGTAGCTCGTTCAAACCCCATAGGTAGAAGTCAAGAGGTGTAAGATCTGGAAACCGTGGTGGTCACTCAACAGCTCCTGTTCGACCTATCCATCGTCCAGATAGATTTTCATCCAAGTAGGCTCTGACATTTCTGTGGTAGTGAGGCGGAACGCCATTTCCAAACACCTCTCGGATGTCAGGTAAAATAGATGTTTGCAGCCTACAATAACATTCAGATATCAATCCTTACAACACTGTCCCTTCCCAAAATATTTAGGTGTCACATTAGACAGATCCCTAACATATAAACATCATATTAACAACACAGCCGCCAAGATCGAAAGTCGGAATAATATTCTTCAAAAATTAGCCGGCACTTCCTGGGGCGCAAACAACCAAGTGTTGAGATCTACTGCTCTAGCTCTTTGCTATTCAGTTGCCGAATACTGCGCTTCAACTTGGCTGAACAGTGCTCATACTGCGAAGATTGATGCTCAACTAAATCAAGCAATGCGCATCATAACTGGTTGTATTCGCTCTACAAACGTGGCCTGGCTGCCTACACTCAGTAATATTCCACCGCCTTGCTTAAGAAGGTCTGAAGCTCTTCTAAAACTCTGGAAGAAGACCAGCCTGGACTCCAACCTCCCCGTTCACCAGGATATTACTCAACCTGTCCCTCCACGACTTAAGTCTAGATCTCCACCCTGGCGCACTGCACTTACACTGGAAGAATCTGGGTTCTCCATCACGAACGCCTGGTTACACCATTGGCAGCAGTCTTCTGTTTCCAATCAACATCTTGTGACTCTACCTCATGTTCAACCTCCCGGATTCCATCTACCCAGACGTCAATGGAGGACTCTAAACAAGATAAGAGTCAATCAAGGAAGATGCGGCTATACTCTTTATAAATGGGGCTGGCAGAAGTCTCCTGGGTGTGATTGTGGAGCTACCTCACAGACCATCCACCACATAATTGCCGAGTGTCCACAGAAAGCATTTCAAGGTTCTTTGGAGGACATTCATAATGCAACTGAGGAGGCCTTAAAATGGATCAGTGGACTTGATTTGGAAATATAGACTTCTGCTTGTATATATTGTATACTTATTTATATAATCTATCTGTGCACATCATACGATAAATAAATAAATAACCAGTTATGGTCCCTTCAAAGAAGAATAGGCCAATCAAACCTCGCGATGACACACCACACATTAACAGCGGGTAGATTAACATGTTTGTTCACGTGAACGTGAGGGTTTTCTGGAGCCCAGTACTGTACACGTAGTCGTGGTGGTTTACAGTACCGTCCAGTTTGAATTGCACCTCGTCAGACCACATAACCATCCCTGTAAGCCGTTCATCCTCGCGAAGCACGCCTTCAAACCACTCGCAATACTCCTTCCTTCAATCCGTGTCTTCCTCGTTCATAGCATGCAGCGGTCTTGTAATGTACGCCTTCCACTTTGCAGCCTTCAGAATTCGTCGTAAAGTTGATCGACTTATCCCGCTATCACGTGCACCCAGATTCGCAGATTTTTGAGGTAACCTAGTAAAATGTTGCAACACAGCAGTACCGGAAGCTGGACTTTTTGATTTTTTTGGTCGGCCAGACCTTTCCTTATGCACATCCTGAACAATACTGCCGGCTTCAAATTTATTGCGAATACGATAAATTGTTGTTACGTGTTGGTGGCTGAGTTCCGTACACGTTACACCAATTCTGTTGTACCCCCATGTTTTCGTAATTCCAGTACCACTTCACTATGGCCTTGCTTTGCTCGAACGGCAATCTTACTTCATTCATTGCTGCACTGTCATCTGCTGGAAAACGCGCACCAAGATTATCGCGCCATTCACACGACGTTCACGCTATGTTGAGAAAACAATGAAGTACGCTACCGCGTAAGAATTGCAACGATATGTCATTTTGTTCCAAAGATATTAACTATCAAAGAAAGTCTACATTTTTCTGGACCCCTCTGTGCAACTCTGTAATAACTCTGAATACTCTCATAACCATACGAACAGTCCGACTCGTTGGCTGAATGGTCAGCGTACTGGCCTTCGGTTCAGAGGGTCCCGGGTTCGATTCCCGGCCGGGTCGGGGATTTTAACCTTCATTGGTTAATTCCAATGGCCCGGGGGCTGGGTATTTGTGCTGTCCCCAACATCCCTGCAACTCGCACACCACACATAACACTATCCTCCACCACAATAACACGCAGTTACCTACACATGGCAGATGCTGTCCACCCTCAATGGAGGGTCTGCCTTACAAGGGCTGCACTCGGTTAGAAATAGCCACACGAAATTATTATTATTTCATACGAACAGATCTGTAACCTTTATATACAACATAGTTTATGTAACGATATGTTATTTTGTTCCAAAGATATTAACTATCAACATTTTGCTGGACGCCTCTGTGCAACTCTGTAATAACCCTGAATACTCTCATAACCATACGAACAGATCTGTAACCTTTATATACAACCTTGTTTATGTGATTTTTTAACAATTTTGCTTTACGTCGCTCCGACACAGATAGGTTTTACGGCGGTGATGGGATAGGAAAGGGCTAGGAGTGGGAAGGAAGCGACCGTGGTCTTAATTAAGGTACAGCCCCAGCATTTGCCTGGTGTAAAAGCACGGAAAACCATCTTCAGTGCTGCTGACAGTGGGGTTCGAACCCACTATCTGCCGGATGCAAGCTCACAGCTGCGCACCCCTAACCGCACGGCCAATTTTCCAGGTTCTGTGATTTCCCCTATACAGATCTTTCCTTCTGTTATATTACAGTGATCCCCGTGAGGCACATTCATCCCAACAGCACAGTAACTGAAACAGAGAGGACTTTTTCTCTTGGCGAAAGTTACAACCTAACTTTATATCCACCGATCACGATAGCTGCAGTCGCTTAAGTGCGGCCAGTATCCAGTATTCGGGAGATAGTGGGTTCGAACCCCACTGTCGGCAGCCCTGAAGATGGTTTTCCGTGGTTTTCCATTTTCACACCAGGCAAATGTTGGGGCTGTACCTTAATTAAGGCCACGGCCGCTTCCTTCCCAGTCCTAGCCCTTTCCTGTCCCATCGTCACCAAAAGACCTATCTGTGTGGGTGCGACGTAAAGCCAATAGCAAAAAAGAAAACTTTATATCGCTTTTATCATCATACCATTGTCTGCTGTCAAGCTCACAACATTTTCGAGATCTGTTTAAAGTCACTCACAATCCTGTAACTAATTTACCAGCCTATATAATAAGGAATCATCTGCAAAAAACCCTATATCTGATTCCAGTTCTTTATTCATATCATTTACAACATTTACAAAACGTAAAAGTACATTAATACAGCTCCATGGGACCTGCTCTATTCTTAAAGGATCAGACAATGCTTTATAAATTCTTTGAGTTCTAGTTTCTAGAGATTTAGCCACCTATTCAACCCCTCTTTTGTATAGTCCAATAGCCCTAATTTTTGTCAACAGTCGCGTTTGTTTTACCCTATCAAAAGCATTGGATAGCACATTTATAGTCCATCTGACCTTGTAAATCAAAAATATCTGCTATTTCGTGCTGGAATCCCTCAAATTGAGCCTCTCTGGAATAACCTTTCCGAAATCCGAACTGTCTTCAACAAACCAGTTAGTAATTTCGCAAAAGTGTGTAATATAATCGGAAACAGTGCTTATTTATTTAAACGAAACACATGTCAAATTGACTGACCAGTAACTATCTGCCTTATGTCTATCATCTCTTTCCGTGTGCGATGGGGCTATATCAATTTTTCATCATTTGGTATAGCTCCTTCTCGCAAAAAGTAAATAAATAAATATTTCAGACACGGAACTATATCCTAACCCATTACTTTTAGTATATCACCAGAAATCTTATCAATCCCAACTGCTTTTCTAGCTTTTAAATTTAATATTTATTTTGTATTTATTATCACAGGTGAACTTCATTACTTTGCCAGTATTTGTTCCTTCTCTTCCTGGACATTATCCTTATATCCGACTATGTTTACATACTGTTGAGTGACTACTTCTGCCTTTTATACGTCCATACATTTACACTCGTCATGCTCAATAAACTTCTTTTTCTTCTACTACTACCGCTTTTCCCACAGCTATAGGGTCGCAGGTGTGAAATGTATCACACATATGTGGATTTGGCCCTGTTTTAAGGCCGGATGCCCTTCCTGAAGTCAACCCTATATTGAGGAATGTAATCATTATTGTGGGTTTCTGTGCTGTTTGATAGTGTGGTGTGTTGTCTGAATATGAACAGGAGAGTGTTGGAACAAACACAAACTCCCAGTCCCCGAGCTAGAAGAATTAATCAGACGAGATGAACATCACCCTACCTGGCCGAAAATCGAAGCCGGGACCCTCTGAACGGAAGGCCTGTCAATTAAACCAAGAGAGTCGGACTCGTCTTGCTCATTGATGGTCCCTGGAATGTCGTTCCTGGAACCTGTTTTTGTCTTGAAGTACCTATACATAACCTTCCATTTTCCCTAAATTAAATATGACTGCATATTATGTCCGCCATCATATTATTATTAGCTGACGTTTTTGCATAATTAAGTTTTAAGCTTATCTGAGTGTCTTCTTTATCAATTAAGGGTTTTTTACACGTACGATATTAGTCGATATCGGATACGGTTACTTGTTTGCATGTAGCAGGTAATCTCAGAAACTACCGGACCTAATTTGAAATGCATTTTACCATTTGAAAACTAAGATCATTCCGGTGAACATAGGCTATGTGGTTGAAGAAAATATTTCAACAAAATAAATCTGAATGTATGTTTGTGTGTCTTTTCTTCATGTAAATCAATTTGACTGCTGGAACTCAACTTCGGCAAGTTTATAGCTGGTACCTTTCGATAACATATAGGCTACTTACTATTACTCTATCTTTTAAGTGGGCAAAATAGCAAAATAAATTGTGAAACCAGTCAGAGGAAAACGTACGCCTGGGACCCTTAATACTGAATACGCTACATGAACGGTTAGTCTTATTGATCAATGGAGCGCACTACGTGTACTTGAAAATTGATTTACCTGCAAAAAGGATACATGTGTATTAAAACATTCGTGTCCCAATAATTTTCGAGAAAAACATGTGTTTCTCTGTTTTTTTACAGGTGCTTTATTCTTGGTCTCCTTGTCGTGATTTCTTTCACGTAAAAACTACCTGACGACTGTGCCCAAATTTGGCAAGCATACACCTGGAACCTTTGGTTATCATACAGGCAGTTATTATTACACTGTACCTTAAGGGAGTCGTGCAGGGAGATAAAATGTGAATCAAGTCATAAGAAAATGTACTCCAAGGACACTTAAAATGGAATATATTTCCCAAACGTTTAGTTCTATTAAATGATAGAATCATTGAGCTTATTTAAAATTACATTTACCAGAAAAATTTTGATATTAATTTTTTTGTATAATTCAAAGAGTTTTCGGGAAATGAATGCTTTTCTGTGTTTTGCCGTATGCTTTTTTAGGATTGGAGTGTGATGTCCTTACTTTTAACTAGTAAAATAAGCCACAAGACTGTGGAAGCTACACCACTTAATTCGAGAACAGTTACACACATTCGAAGTTGTTATGGCAAATTTCAGCTATATTCAGTGTCTTGGAATCACCTAAGCGCAGGTTAGTTATCCCATATATAATGCAATAGTAAAACATTCATTTTAATCATAATAATTTCTCCTTTGAACTTGTACTAACGCAAATACCTATGTTTCAAATCGCTTTTATTGCGTTAATATTGCTGTCATATTGTTTTCTGTCCATTGACAGATCCTCTAAGTCCTTCTGAAAACTACGGAGACAGTCTTTCTGGGGGTATAAAAGGGCAGGGGGAGAGCAAGTGTCTGCCATTAAAATGAAAACTCCCCAACTCGACTGTGACCGGCAGTAGGTAATGAGGGGTGTCATTACAATTAAAACTCTCTAAGTCAGTCTTCACATGAGAAGTGATGTACGGCGACCTCCTTGACGTGTTTCTCAGGTAACGCTAAGAGGCATGCAATTTATTAAAATCGTAATTACAACGAGTATACTACTTCACCTAGAATTCTGTATACAATGTAGAATTCCGTAGCTAAGCGCGGGTCCCTTTATTAGTATTATACCAGGCGGTCCGCGAGCGCCGTAGCTTCTACCTAAAAATATCCCGCATGGACTGGTGATGCATGGGATGCCTAATTACTTGTTTTCGAAGGAGCGCTACAACATGTTCCATACCAGGGCGCATTTGCAAATACACCAAAAATGCAGAAAAGAACATGTGATAACTTTGTAATATATTCGTGCAGAAATTCGACTCTAAAAAGAGCTGTGTGCATGAAACAAGAATAACACTGTTCGGTGAAATACGTGTGTAGAAGGAAGACGTCTGTTTGGAAACTCCTGTGCATACCGTCTGCGAGCTGCGGCTGCATTCCGACGAGATTCTCCATAGATTAAAATGACGTCTGCGTATTCGTCGTTGCTGAAAACACTAGCCATTACCGATATGAATACAGCAAATACAGTGTCGCTGTACCGTACACCAGCCAAGAACTATGCGACGAAAACGAGATTTACGAATACAAGGGGTTGCATTAGACGGGTAGTGCTGAGGAACATGCTACGAGCGACCGCCCAGTAGTCATCCCTTTGTATCTTGACGTAACCTGCCTGCTGGTAGTAGTGCCCCTGTGAAATTTAGGTAGTAGATATCCCATTCATCATTTGGGAATGCGGGACATTTATAAGTAGAAAGCACGGCGCTCGCGGGCTACCTGGTATACTTTTGGATTCATGACCAGTTAATATCATCACGAACGAGGCTTATAATTTTGTGGGGAAGATTGTGTGTGGCACGCTACGGTAATGGCATATGTACTAATGTGCATGGCATGTCATTTGAACAATATCTCAAAGAGATTCAGGTTATATTATGTATCCACTTTCAGAACGTCTGAATTATATGCGATAAGTTACATTTAATGGCAATGAAGTATAACAGTGAAAGTTATGACAGAAGGCACGATAAGAGCCCCTCGTTAATGCTGCACTTGCCTGATCTGTTATGACTCATTCAGCGACGTGCCTACAACCATCACTATCAGTCCGACCTGAACCTGTCACCACACACATACCAGTTATTATTAGCTCGTTCACTTTATCAAATGCTCTCTTTATTTAGAATATAGTTAAAACTTCGACAAGACTCAAGAACATATTTTGAAGAATATGGAAATAATCATTTGAAAACTGTATTTTTCTTTGAAAACTTTGATTTGATACTTCGAACATAGAGCATGTTGTCAAGATTTAAGTGTTGTACTGACCCGTTGTGAGAAGAGTATGCATCACTTCTGTGTGTTTCACCGTGAGTGTGTGTTTGAATCTGAATTCGTTCATTTAAAGTAGAATTTTACATTAATTTTTTTATTATCTACTCCGAACCAACAACTCTAAGTTAATGAGTATCAGACACAGAGAACCATAGTGCATATGTTATTATTAATAAACTAGAGATATCACTTGACGCTAATAGTAGCACAAGTGAAGTCCTGGAAAGATGAAATCATTATCTACAATATTTGTTCTATCATTATCATTTCACTTCCCAGACCAGTTGCTGGCATCTTTGTTCCTCTTCTCAAAAAGTCTTAATCTGAACTACGATATGTCCCACACACGTGGAATAATTTTGAACAGTGACCATACTAGACTGACAGTGGTAATACCTAGCAACCACGAGCCTCTTATCTCCGGCGCTCTTCTTCGGTTCCTCCACGTGAAGGAAACCTTGATCACAGTAGCTGTTGTATCTCGTTCAGCGTCTATCTCCCACTCGGATATATTCGTTAGTTTCATGGAGACATGCACTGCAGATGCCTTCAATCAAACACTCGGTGATCTGCAGAGTCTGATGGGCTGGAATCGTCGTAAAAGGTTGGTGCTGATGATTTCAAATCCACTGGAGAGCTTCAACAGGAGCGAGATTGATGTTGTAGCCAAACGTTGTTGGTACTATAAAATTTTAAATATTGTCTTCGTCATACCGTTCAACGAGCACAACAGGGATAGAATGATCCTTGGGAAATATATTTTCTTAACGTACAACCCGTTTATAAAGAACAGAAAAGGTCAGTATTCCATTACTATTCGCAGAACCTGTGGCAATTCAAGTAAACTGTTTACAGAAAAATTATTTAACCTACACGCATATAAAGTTCCAGTCGCAGCTTTTCCAAGACCTCCAAATGTATTCATAGAATATGCAACTAATAATACCGTAAAAATCAAAGGTCCAGACGGATATTTGGTAACTACAATAATATCGCATATGAATGGTGAGATTATTCGCGTACCACACGACGGCAAAAATTATGGGGAAATTCTTAAAAATGGAACTGGTACAGGAAATATGGGTGCCATTGTGCGTGACCAAGCAGAAATTGCTGTAAATACTCGTTTCATTGCTCAGCATCTGTGGGTGGACATGTTGTATCCTTATATCAAGGACAACATAGTTCTTGGAGTACCCAAATCGAAGGCTGTCCCCAGATACATGAACTATATCTTACCATTTGATAGCACATCTTGGCTATGTATTGGATGTAGCTTTCTTATCTCTTCAATGAGTTGGTATGTCATCGACCTGTTCACGGGGATTGTCTATAACGAACGTTGTTTGAAAGGATCCTTAATAATCAGGGATTTCAGGGAGAAGACTTTCCTTCGAATAGCCTGGAATACAGTGGCCACGTTCTACGGGCAATCAGTATCAAACATAAGAAAAGAAATTCCTGAAAGAATATTTTTCTTCCTGTGGGTTTTCGCCTCTCTTGTAATAACAAGTTGCTTCAATGGTCTGTTAACTAGTTTCACAACTATCCCGTACTATCTGCCTGAACTGAACTCACTTCAAGAATTCTATGATAGAGGCATGTCAATCCTTGTAGTTCCTAGTGCTGCCAAGCTGTGGGACAATGTAGATGACGACAGCGCATTCTGCAAACTCCGCTCGAGGCTCGAAATTGATATTAGAAACGACAAGTTTCCTGAAATGGCTTCCAAGTCATCACGTTATGGAATACTCCGCACAGTGTACATTGGAGGCTATGACATCAGAAAGAAAAAGTTAGTTCAGAAGGGAGTTCCTCTTTTACATCTGATGAAAGAACCAGTTGTGTCTACCTATTACACTTTCTTAGTGCCCAGAAATTCACCGTTTGCTCCCAGATTCGAGGTACTCTACCACCGCATTATCCAGTCTGGGATGCACAGTAAATGGCAAAAGGATGTCATATATGAAGGAGAGATTAATGGAATTCTCAGTCCAATTATAGATCTTAAAGGTGTGCCGGTGAATCAGCCCTTATGTCTGGATCATCTCCTCGGAGCCTTCATTCTCTTAATGATAGGATTATGCCTCAGTGCAGTGGCTGTCTGTATTGAACTCGCAATATGGTCTGTCCGGTACAAGAAACCTGAAGTTCAGTGCTTCGATTCTAGTTAAATAAATTAGCTTCAATGAAGGCGAAGTTAGGACTCAAAATAATAATAATAGGTAAAGATATTCGTTTGATTAACAATGTTAAGAATGTTAAAGTACAGCAAAATAAAATAAGAAATTGTTTGATCTGATAGAAGCACACAATGAATTAAAATTCCAGTGTACTTTAACTTTACGCTGAAGATTATGATTACCGTTTCACCGGTATAATGTCTACTGTAGATACTTATCTACTTTCTGTGTCCATGCAAAATGCAATATTTCTAAAAATTTAGCAACTTAAACAGCCTATTCGTTTGCCTCCAAGAGATTCTAATTTGTTCGCTGAGTCACCTGCAGACTGGAAGAAGTGTTTGGTCCTGTTGTATCCACACCCGGACTCAGTACCGCTTCCTGTCGAAGAGAGTCCCATACATACCTTGCACCCTCGAAATGCCGGTTATGATTCTGTTGAAGGCTCTCCAGATGGTGTAAGGCAGATCCCCTCCAGAAGACAGCCCTTCTTTAAGTTCCATGGCAGGGAAATTCAGTCTATCCGTACACGTTTGAGCCGATTAGTTTCTTGGGACCCTTGGAGATCTTCAGATCTTGTGAAGTTTGTCCTGTACATGAGCAGTCAGTAGGGAGGACAATGGTCATATAGTATATGACGAGTATTTTGAATTTCCTTCTTAACACCTAGGTCATCGATACCTATAACTCCCCACGGGACACCAATTTTTGGTTTATGTACAATATTTAAGAAACACTTTCTGCATGAAGACTTAAAGCTGACCAAATAATTTATGTTATGAATGATGTATGGAATAAGATTCCATAATTTGAATCCATCTGCGAAAATTTATGGTATGGTTAAAAGAAGAAAAGAGACAAGAGGAAAGGTAAACCTTTGAGGTCAGGTAATGTAGGTTTCTCAGTTAGGGATATAAATACTACAACGGCTACGTGGAGATACTAGTTGTTAAAATTTCATGAGAAAAGTTGATTGCAGTAGGATGTGTCATAGTGTAAAAAAATTGAATACAATATTTAAAATTTGTTATAATATCCTCATTTCCTGATTAGTTGCATCAATGATCAGGGACAGACTGTAAATTCGTGCCTGAAGGATTGAGTCAACAAGCCATATTGTAATATTTAGTGGTAATAGATAATGATGATATTTCGGCGAATGGACAAAGGTTATCGATCAGTTTTATGTTCAACTAGCGAATGTACCCGTGCTTCGCTACGGTATTCTACATTGTATTCGAATATCGAAGTAAATAGTGTGCATGCAGTAAATAAGATTGTTTTAAAATTGTATGTCTCTTAGCGTTATCCGAGAAAGAGCATGGGGAGGTCCCCGTACGTTGTTTCCAATGTAAAGTGTTTGTTACGGATTTGTGATATAACGGCAGGCTCACTTGCCTACTGCCATTCACAATCGAGTTGGGAAGTTTACATTATAATTGCAGGCCCCATTGCATACTTCGCGGACAGAATCGATTTGGGGAGTTTTCGTTAAAATGGCAGCCCCCCTTTCCTACTTCCAGACAGATTACAGTTTTTATTATAATGGCAGGCAATTACCCTACTATCACCCGAAATTGAATTGTGCAATTATCATTATAATGTCAGGCCAATTTTCCTACTTCCAGCCAGCTTACTGCCAGTCACACCAAGTTGGTGAGTTTCCATCAAAATAGCAGGCCACTATGCCTAATGCCAGTCACATTTTAGATGAGGACATTTCTTTATAATGACGGGCACCCTTGCCTACTGCCAAACACAGTCGGGTAGGGGAGTTTTAAACAAAACTGCATGCTCACTTGCCTTCTGCAAGTCAAATCGAGAAGTGAACTATTCATTACAATTGTAGACCTTCCCTACTAATGACAGTTACACAGGAGTTGGAGAAGGAGCCCTTTCATAACGCCAGTCAAAGTCGGTGTGGGGAGTACTGATTACAATAGCAGACCCACCCTTTCGCGATCGCTACAAATCGACATCAGTGAATATATCTAGATCGACATACGAAAGTATATGCGTGTTTACAATATTGAAGACCTTCATTTACAGATTAACTGCTACTAAACGTACGTCATATCGACAAAGGATTAGGCCTATACCATAAGACACGCCGGATTTAGTGGCCTAAATGGCTGGTCCTATGATATGTCATCTATTCTTGGGTCAGATTGAGTTAGAAACGTGGAACAGGGTAACGTTTTTGTAAGATTATCTCACATTACATTACTTTTCGGATAATTATGTGACAGCTACATACATAGCATTTGGCTCACATATGGCTACTGGGTGGGCCAATTTTCGTGAAGAGTTTGATGATTCTGTATTTCATATAAGTAATCGAAAGTATGAATTATGCATGTAAAAATTCCAAATTGACTTAACATCGATTAATAGAGAAAAATCAAACGTAAAAGGGATACTGATACGGCAAAAAGTCATAAGACCAAGGTTGTAGATCATTCCAAATTGAACGGAGATTGTGCAATCTGTTATGTGATAGGAATTTCCGAAGGTCTGCACCATCATTAAAATTGCCTGCATATTTCGATATTCTTCGGGGATAAAAACTGAAAAATTTAATGATCTTGGATGTTTTACGTTCGTTACAGGCTAAAACGTATAATTTTGTCAAATTTCAATTATCTTCTTTTTCTTCTGGCAGATTATGCCGCAATCTGGATTTTGGGCGAGGCGGGTAAAATTAGGACTTTCAGGAAACTAAACCAAAAATTATGCAGATGGACATTATTACCCCTTAAACGGAAAGCTGTACGAAAATTTCGCCAAAATAGTCAGTGTAGAGGCACACAGTCGTAACGATTTGATTTATATAGATAAGGAATCTGCTCCATGTAAAACACCTTTTTGGCTATGTCCGCTGGACTTAACCTGCAAAACTGACCATTCATGATAACTCCCTTATTAATCCTCCTGACGAAAAAATTCACATGAAAAAAAGGTTTAGAGGTGGAATTCCATCACGTTCGGTCGATTTCCAGTCAGGTTGGTCTTGTTCTGTATATATTGTGGAAGAGTAAAATCACCATATCGGTTCCCTATAAACCGCCAGTCCATTCCGGAACATGAAATATTATTTACGTTTAAAACCTACCTTTGGACAGGTGGATGCTAAATATAAATTTTGGTTCGAATCTTCAGTAGTTTTCAAGTTGTAAGGAATACGCTTTTCACGCACCCGCTCGTGAGTCAAGTCCGATGAGACTTGTACAGAAAAACGGTCCGTTAATGATATCTCCCTTATTAATCCTCGTATCGAAATGATGCACATGAGAAAAAAGGTATAGAAATTAATTTCTATCAAGGTAGCTAGATTTCCAGTAAGTTTGGTTGTGTATATTTTGTGGAAGTGCAAAATTACTGTTTCGGTTTCGTATAAACCCCCAGTCAGTTCAGGGATTTAGAAACAATATTTGCCCTAATACCTATCAAGGACAGGTGTATTCTAAATACGAATCTTGGTGGAAATACATCCAGTAGCTTCTAGCACTCGCGTATGTACGGTGTAATTAAGGAAGAAAATAATACAGTTAAGAAAGTTGAAACTAATAGAAAATGGATTATAACTGAGGACAGCCGGATAACGACAAATATGTAAATGCCAAGTGAATATATTGGAAAATCAAATGCCCCTCAATAAATTATGCTAGTGTGAGTTATGGATATAATAAAGCGGTAACAGAGGAGAAATACAGGTCCAGTGATTCCTAGGTAAACAAATAATAAGATGACTAATGGTATTATTACTTAATCTATTCGAGGGCGGTTATAACATCCAACGATATTCCGCCAATATCCCGCAGATAGGCCGATTGACGCCTCTCTTGCCTTCTACCCAAGGAACAACCACAAATTTAAAAGCATGATGAGGAAAATGGCAATACATTACTTCCCTGCTGGCATGCAGTCAGAGACATTGCCATGGTAACCTGTAGGTTCGTTGTCGGTCTGTCGGTCACTCAATGCAGAGCATGATACCAGCGGAAAATTGTAAATTTCTCCGTCATGTGAAGAGTAAGGTGAATTATGAACATAACGAAAGTTGTTTATAATGAAGAGGCGTTTCACGTACGGAAAACGAAGTTTACAAAAAATCAATAGTATAAGAGAAAATGGAGGAAAACCATTCTGGTTTTCCTATAAACCCCCGTCTATTCAAAGATTTTAAAATGATATGCATATCGAAACCTTCTCCGGGATGAGTATACTCTAAATATGAAGTTTGGTTGAGATCTATCCAGCAGTTTCGACGTGATGGTGGAAAAACCATTCTGGTTTTCCTATAAACCCGCCGTGTATTCAAAGATTTTAAAATGATATGCATATCGAAACCTTCCCCGGGATGAGTATACTCTAAATATGGAGTTTGGTTGAGATCTATCCAGCCGTTTCGACGTGATGGTGGAACAGACAAACAAACAGACAGACAGACAAACAGACAAACAAACAGACACGAAACGTAAAAACCACCGATTCGGTCTTGAGTTCACCTAAAACGGATAAATATCTGAAAAATTGGCAAAACAAAAGAAATTACAGACAGCGGACCCCCTACAATTTTATTTATATAGATAAAATATATAATGACGTGACAACGTGCATAAACTCTGACGACATTCAGTATTATCGAAACTTACTGTAACGAAATGAGATACAATTTCATTCGTTAATTTACCACTAAACTGTATTTAGGGCTGTCGCCAAGGGGGCAGATTCCCTATCAACATTGTTTATCTAGTCATTTCTTAAATTAGAAATTGGAAAAACCGAGCTCGATAGCTGCAGTCGCTTAAGTGCGGCCAGTGTCCAGTATTCGGGAGACAGTGGGTTCGAACCCCACTGGCGGCAGCCCTGAAGATGGTTTTCGGTGGTTTCCCATTTTCACACCAGGTAAATGCTGGGGCTGTACCTTAATTAACGCTACGGCCGCTCCTTCCCAGTCCTAGCCCTTTCCTGTCCCATCGTCACCATAAGACCTATCTATGTCGGTGCGACGTAAAGCCAATAGCAAAAAAAACAAAACAAAAAGAAATGGGAAATTTATCGAACGTCTCTTATTCGTAAATTATTCATTCACTATGTCCTCTTGCTATAAACGAATTTTTGCCGTGATTTGGCCTCTTTAATTCCAATTTTATCTTCATATCATGATCTTCACTACTTTGTTTTTGCATGTTGTTTTACGTCACACCGACACAGATAGGTCTTATGGAGAAGATGGGATAGGACAGGGCTAGAAGTGGGAAGGAAGCCACCGTGGCCTTAATTAAGGTACAGCCCCAGCACTTTCCTGGTGTGAAAATGGGAAACCACGGAAGACCATCTTCAGGACTGCCGACAGTGGGGTTCGAACCAACCATCTCCCGAATACTGGATACTGGCCGCACTTACGCGACTGCAGCTATCGAGCTCGGTGAAATTTTTTAATGCTATTTGAACTTGCTTATACCTCCTCTGCTTAGATGGAAAATTAACAGCGTAAGCAGACGACTTTCTGCTCAATGGTTCTCAAAAGCACTATATTCGAAATCAATTTCAATACATAATAGCCAGGAGATCACAGAGACAGTCCTTACCTGATTCTTTCGCCATGAATTTGTTTGCACTAGCAGGTGTTTGATCCATGTTATTATGTGGCATTTTCAGTGACATAGATAGAACATGCCACCAAAAATTCATGGCTAAGATAAAAATCTTCTTAGGTTTAACTGCTCATTCTTGTGATTTTAAATTAAGTTCCTCATATTATTTGAACTTCTACGTCCATGTAGAAGAATTCACAGAGAAATCTTATGTCTTTCAGCTCTTTGGTTCTCAAAATAACTACATTTGGATTGTGTTAAACATATGATTGTGAGGAGAGCACAGAGTTAGTCTTTATATAATACTTCTCCTCCATCAATGTGCTTGCAGTAGCAAGTGTTTAACCCACGTTACGATGTGACATTTTCAGTGACAATGATAGAACAAGCCACCCCAAAATTCATGGCTAGGCTAAAATCTTCCTAACTTTAAATGCTCATTCTTGTAATTTGAAAATAATTTCCTCATATTATTTGAATTTCTGCGTTTATTTAGACGAAAAAGGCTCAAACCATTTAGCTGATTGGTTCTCAAAAGAAGTACTTTTGGAATGCATTTCAACATATAAGAGACAGATCACAGTGATAGATTTTATATAATACTTATTTCGACGTCGATTTGTTTTCACATGAAGATCTTACACCCACAGCATGATGTAACATTTTCAGTGATACTGATAGAAACTTCAATTTGTCCGACTCATTGGCTGAATGGTCAGCGCTGAGGCCTTCGGTTCAGAGGGTTCCGGATTCGATTTCCGGCCAGGTCGGGGATTTTTATTGCCTCGGATTAATTTTTCTGGCCCGGGGACTGGTTGTTTGCGTTTATCCCAACACTTCCCTCTTCATACACAACACACTATACCATCAACCACCACAGAAGCACGCAATAGTGATTACATCCCTCCATATAGGGTTGGCATCAGGAAGGGCATCCGGCCGTAAAACAGGACCAAATCCACATGTGCGACACGCGTATAGGAAAAGCGGTACGAAAAGAAGAAGAAGAAGAAGAAGAAGAAGAAGAAGAAGAAGAGTGATAGAAACTTCAATTTGCTTACACTGTCACACGTTTCACCCATACTATTACTAAACATTTTCAGTGACACTGTTAGAAAAGTCAATTTGTTTTTGCAGTGACTTACATTTGACCCGTGCTACGACGTGACATTTTCAGTGACAATAGTAAGCCAGTGAAACAGTAAAACTTCGGTGACGGTAAAATACCTTCTGAATTTTGCTCATTTAGTTTAGTATTTTAAAGTTAAAAAACAAAAGTTAGTCACAGTACTTTCTGTAAAAAAAACATGACTGTGCTATTATGAAGCGTTAGCGGATGAAATTGTAAGTGCATTGTTTAAAATCTACAATAGCTTAAGTTCACTGCCGTGAATACCAATTTGGAAATATGTGGGAGTGTGTGGTTGAAAATATTACAATTTCATAAGTTCTTGAATGCCTAAATTGTCTTATTTATTTATTTATTTATTTATTTATTTATTTATTTATTTATTTATTTATTTATTTATTTATTTATTTATTTATTGCTTGTTATATTTCTACTTAGTTATGAAGTTTTATAAAATAGTGGGCTTTGGAGAGAGCGATGGGACTGCAATTGCTTTTTTTCTTTAAATTGCAGCTGGGGTAACGAATGTGATCACCGCACGCCTCTGAACTTCACTTTATAAAAGTGCAGAGTATAAGATATGCAGTTTACCTGCAGCCGGTCAGCTCGTGTCTGATTGAATATAGTGACATCCGCAACTTGCTACAAGCGTACTGCTCCGCTGAAATTAACGCCCATAAAAATTAACAAACATGAAGAGTGGAACCACATTTTTTTATTGAAATTATTATACCAGATTACAACATTACGGACTATTTACTATTACAAATTAACTTATTCCATGCCATAATTATGTAAATAGAAGTAAATATATGCCTTAATAGTTATAAAGGATGAGTATTGAAATTTCTTACAATACACTTTTAGAAAGAGCACTTGAATAATAATAATAATAATAATAATAATAATAATAATAATAATAATAATAATAATAATAATAATAATAATAATAATAATAATAATAATAATAAATCTTCAGAAAATTAGTCGACAATCACCACTTTACACAATATCCAAGTACTACCGCCAACAAAACCTGGTCAGAAGATTGCAAGAATAGCCACAGCCAGAAGATGAAAGAAAAAGGCATGTTTGCTTGTAGGACAATCAATCTAAGTAGAAAAGGACTCCCAAAGCTTGAAGACGATAAAAATATGAATAGGGGAGAGTTTGATTACAGTGTGAGTGATATTGGTATTTGTGTGTAGGCTACAAGTGGAAAGACAAGAATTTAATTTCGTTTATTTATTTAATTTATTTAATTTAATTAATAATTATTAATTAATTTAATTTAATTTAAATTCGTCAGTGAACGCACCAACAGAAGTGGCTAGTGTTCAAAAGAAAGATAAGGATGGCAGTCGGAAAAACTTTTCTTGTCCCCAAGGACTGAAGGACTGTAACGGTGACATGAAATTTTTGGATAATCATGACAGACTGAAAAGTGACTACGTACTGGACAGAAAAAGTAAAAAATGGTGCAAAAGATTATTTTTTTCATGTTGTTGACTGCAGTGTATTCAATGCATTTATCATGCACAAATATGCAATATTTCAGCAATAAGGATTTCAGACGTGAAGTTTACAAGGGACTTCTTGCTCCTCGTATTATTGAATGCAGGAAACCAGCGGGTTCTCAAATGTTTTCACCACACATCGTAGCAGTGAAAAGAGGGAAACCTAATGTAAATAAAACAGTTCACTTGGAAAGCAGCAGTCATCAAGCACAACACCGGTAGTCAACAAGAAGATGTGCATTGTGCACCAGTCCGCACAAGCTGGCTGTCTGTAGTTTGTGATGTCCGTCTTTACTTGAGAAATGATAAAACCTGCTTCCAAGATTTATACTCACGTTGTTCCTAAAATTACGACCCTAGTATCCCTTGGACTCTTCCCACTGTACGCACCATGAACACGAGTGATTTCACAGAATTATGAACCACACATACCAAGCCACTAACATTCTACTTATCTTGATTCTTTGGATATTTCTGTTTGTTTTAAGACTTGAATTACCCCACTAATACATTTTGTTACTGGAGCAGAGGTTACAGTGCGTACTCACTTTAAAGCCCAATATATTACCATTGCTATGTTTGAAAACATGAATGTTTTGTAAGTTTTGTCATGTATGTTCATATATCTCAACATAAAGAGAACAAATAACAAAATTTCAATTCTCTTGTCCCTCTCGGAGATATTTTTCCTGCCCTGAGTTATCCTTCAAAGAGACAGTTAAGAGATAGGATGTCAAGAAATAAATATTATTATGAAGTCCTAGGAATAATGTTATTTTACTTCTACCGAGCAAGAGACTGTGCGGTAAAGGTCATGTAGCTATCGTCTTGAGTTCGAAGAGATAGTGGGTTCGAAACCCACTGTCGGTATCCCTGAAGATGGTTTTCCGTGGTTTCCCATTTTCACACGAGGCAGATCTGACGGGGGCAAGAGAAACAGAAAGTTCGGAGAAATATGACTTTAATCATGATGTTGGTTAATCTGGATATTAATGATTTATTTTCCCTTGCTTATACTTTTGTTACTTTCATTGACCTGTCTCAGTCTCATCCTTGGCTTTGACAATATAAAAGTGACTGAGGTATGAGTGATGTTAGTAGTACCATTCCTTATGCAGCCAATCGCTGCTGTGAGTGGTGTAAAAATGTTGCTCCTAGGGTCGGTTGGTGCATACATTTCAGTGGGTTAGGAAGACTGATATGTAATAGCAATTTCTGGTTCAGTGAAGAAAGCAACGGGAAACTACCTCACTCCTCATTTCTCTAGTACGCCTCTTCAGTGATGCCTAGGCCATTTCTGACAGCTAATAGTGCGGCTGTTAAGGATCCAATCAGCCTTCGTGCAGAGGACTGAACATCCACATACATACTTTGTCAAATTAAATTAAATTAAATTAAATTATTGCATGGACAAAAGTGACGTTAGGAAGGAGTTGCACCTTAATTAAAGTCACGGTCGCTTCCTTCCTACTCCTAGCCTGTTACTATCCAGTCGTCGCCATAAGACCTATCCATGTCGGTGCGATGTAAAGGAAACTTTAAAAACAGAAACAGAAACCATTTTGCTGTCAAAACTTCACAAACTCCCCTTACAAATCGAATGCGAGCAGATCATGTGGGACCGGGCGAGTTGGCCGTGCGGTTAGGGGCGCACAGCTGTGAGCATGCATCCGGGAGATAGTGGGTTCGAACCCCACTGTCGGCATCCCTGAAGATAGTTTTCCTCAGTTTTCCATTCTCACCCCAGGCGAATGCTGAAGCTGTACCTTAAATAAGGCCACGGCCGCTTCTTCCCCAGTCCTGGGCCTTTCCTATCCCATGGTCGCCATAAGAGCTATCTGTGTCGGTGCGACGTAAAACAAATTGTAAAAACAAAATAAAAAGATCATGTGGAGTGAGGTGACGTCATAGTGCTGCATCGTGTCTTCATTGAGTGTAAATAGTAGTTAAAATTACAAACAAATATTTTTAAAAATTCACTAGAATCATTAGAATATTAGAATCTTCTGCTAAGCAAGAGGGAATGTTACACGTTGTATCCCGTCTCTTCCCCATTGGTAACTTCTAGGTTTACATTTTGAGTTCGCAGACAAACACGAGCTTGGTACTACAAGACGCATCATTAAGACCTAGACCGTTGTTATCCATATGAACACTGCCGCAGTCTTCGTTGTCGTCGTTGTTGGGTTCTCCGGAACTCCATCTCGTAAACCCGGTAGAGTACAATGGCTGACCTGAAAATAAGAAGAACGGTGTCAAGATTCACTGTCTAGCTTTTGCTGATGATTTAGCGACTCTTCCTATAAACACAAATACATCTGTAGAACAGAGTGGACCGAGCTCGATAGCTGCAGTCGCTTAAGTGCGCCCAGTATCCAGTATTCGGGAGATCGTAGGTTCGAACCCCACTGTCGGCAGCCCTGAAGACGGTTTTCCGTGGTTTCCCATTTTCACACCAGGCAAATACTGGGGCTGTACCTTAATTAAGGCCACGGACGCTTCCTTCCCACTCCTAGCCCTTTCCTGTCCCATCGTCGCCGTAACACCTATCTGTGTCTGTGCGACGTAAAACAACTAGCAAAAAAAAAAAAAAAAGAACAGAGTGGAGTCTTTAAAAGTAGGAAAGATCACAATATGAAGGTAAAGTTGGAATTCAAGAGGACAAATTGGGGCAAATATTCATTTATAGGAAGGGGAGTTAGGGATTGGAATCACTTACCAAGGGAGATGTTCAATAAATTTCCAATTTATTTGAAATCATTTAAGAAAAGGCTAGGAAAACAACAGGTAGGGAATCTGCCACCTGGACGACTGCCCTAAATGCAGATCAGTATTGGTTGATATTCATCGACAGATACATTTTTTGAAACAACAAGCTGTAAAGGCTGGACTTAGGATCTCCTTTGAAAAAAAAAAAAAAAAAAAAAAAGTACTTGACTAATGTCCCCACAGCTCCCCGAGAACGAAAGGCAGGGTATGGTAAAATTGAAATAGTTAATAGCTTCAGGTATGTCGGAGAGATTGTGCAAATGGGATCTAACGAAAGAGAAGCTAACAACAGTAGACGAGATACGATGGCCGCTGCTTTTCGCAGAACACGCGATCTGTACAAGGAAAAGGCAATTTCAATGCAAGCTAAACCCAGACATTACAACATGGTGATTAAACTCGGATGTCTCAATGGAAGTGAATGCCAACGAGTTACTGGAAAGGCTGGTCTGAGAGGAGCTGAGAAGTTTGAGAGGAGGATTCTTCGAAAGATAATGGGGCCAAAAATCGTGGCTGGAAAATACAGGTTGCAAGGACGAGAGGAAGTTTATTAGAAAACCGAACCAGTGATGGAATCAATCCAGACGCGACGACTCAAGTTTTATGGCTACCTTAGAATGGACGACAAGTGATTGACTAAGAAAATGTTTATCCTACTCGATAGTAGACCTAACACATGTGATAAGTGGCTCAGGGAGGTGAGGGAGGATCTGAAAATAATTGGACTAAATCGTGAATACACTGTTAACAGAACCAAGCACCGACACCAGATCAGTAACTTTGAGGACTTTCGTGAACAAGAACAGCAGAAAGGAGACAGGCTGTCAAAGAGAGGATGCAACTATAATGGGCTGCAAAGAAAGCTTCTGAAAGCATGTAGGTAGGTAAGGGTTGTTCTGCCCGAAGGCAGGTCCGAACCTCCGCCGAGGTATTCCTGAGCCGGAGTTTACTTGCGGTAGGGTGGCCAGTTCCTTTCCGCTCCTCCATTCCCTTACCCCCATCAACAGCGCGTGGCAACCCATCCAACTCCTGACCACGTCCAATGTTGCTTAACTTCGGAGATTTCACGGGATCCGGTGTTTCAACACGGCTACGGCCGTTGGCTGAAAGCATGTAAGCGTTGCTTATTTTGGTCTCTAATGGACGTACACGTTTCAAAGTAATAATATTAATATCAATAATAATAATTATAATTGCATTTACAAAAACGTCCCTCACTTGAAGGTTGCAACAATGAACATAACGGGACAATGAAATTTATAATTTCTTCTTACAACAACAAATTTGCCGATTACATTATGCTGATAATGTGGAAAGACAAGAGAGAGAAAGTTCATATTCACAGGACATGTTGATTAGTATATTCTGCAGAAACGATTAACATTTCAGTCACCTAGGTTCAGCATGTGTCCTGTTGCCTAGTAGGCACTGGGTCCTCTATTGGCAATGATAACTTGTTCCATGCATGATGGCATCGACGCGAATGGCGTCCTGGGGTGTAGCCATCCATGCTGCATTCACCTGCTTCCACAGTTCATCTTTGATAGTTGGTACTGGGTCACAGCGCCGCACTCATCGTTTCACAAATATCCCACATATTTTCGATTGGTGACAAGTCCGGTGATCGGCAGGCCAGGGCAACAGTCAGACATCCTGTGACAAGAAGGAACGTGTTCGTGCAGCAACATATTGTCGCTCATTGTCCTGCTGAAATATGGCGTCTGGGGTGTCGTGCAGAAAAGGTATGGCTAAGGGTCGCAGGATGTCATTCACGTTGGTCAAACTGGTCACAGTGCCCTGTGATTTGTGGTTCCACCCAATAGCACCCCACACCATAAGGCCTTGAGTTGGCGCTGTATGTCTTGTGCGAATGCAGTCAATGTGATGCCTCTCCCCCAGTTTGCGGTGAACCAAAATGCGTCCATCATTTTCAAATAAACAAAACCTGGATTCGTCCGAGAACACTATCTGCTGCCATTCCTGTCCCCATTGTCGTCGTTCCATACACCATTGCAGTCTAGCATGTTTATGCCCATTAGTCAAAGGTAGGCGGAGAAGTGGAGACGCGCCGGTAATCCAGACCGTAATAAACGGCGACGGACTGTCACTCCTGATATTGTACGATGTGTTACACTGTTCCACTGTTGCGCTAGAGCCGAGGAGGACGCAGATCTGTCCTGCAATGCCATTCGGGTGAGGTGACGATCTTCTCGGGGGGTGGTCTGGGTGGTGCGACCAGAACCATCTCGTCGTGTTCTACGGCCTTCTGTGAAACATTCTGTACACACCCGTTGCACTGCTGACACACTTCGTCCCACACGAGCAGCAGTTTCCCGGATGGATGCATCACGTTCTCTCATGCCAATAATGCACCCTCATTCATACTCACTCATTTGACGGCACGGTTCTCGCATACATCTGCTAGGCATCCTGCACGTACGCTCAAGTCACACTGATCCATTACCTTCGGTTTATAGCTACAACGAGAGCCACAGGCACATTTTTCCAGTCGGTGGTGGTGCGCCGAGATATCGATGTGGACCCTGAACCCGAGGGCCGACATGGTTCAAATGCTAATCATTTCTTCAGAACATACTAATGTATATGTCCTGTGAATATGAACGTCCTATCTGTAGTCTTTCAAGGTGTTCTGGTTTGTATGAACATGTGTGTATATGAGTTATAGAATAGAGTAATGATTTCTAAGCAAAGAAACTGAACCATGTAAAAATAACAAAGCTATAGTTATCAATTCTGGAGAGTCGAAGTTGAACTGTTTCCAAAAGTTTATATGAATCGAGGAATAGTTCCTCGAGCTCCCACCATTAATCTCATCATGTTAATGTACTTCAGTCCAAATTAGTATTTATAATAAGGCATGGTAAGTTCATAGATCAGCTTCTTTTCCCTATCAACATCTCCTGACTGGTCTGTGGAGATTTTTAAACGAACTGTGGAGTCAATTGTATATCTGATTCCTGCAGGCTATCATGTCAGGTCTCCAAATGCTACCGTTATGGCAAAGTCCGGATACTTCTTTGGGCAACCCTATACCTTACCTTTCTGAAGGAATTTGTTAATAACGACCGAATCTTGTTAGGTCTGGCATTCTCCATTGTCTCTCCATGAGGCAAGACCCCAAAGCATGAAGAAAGGTTTCTATTGGGCAATGTCGACAGAGGTGTACGTTCTGCTGCCAGCCAGGACTTGTTGGATTAGATTAGATTACATTAATTAGTCTGAAAAGATAACAAGGATTAATGCCTCTCTTCCACGTAACCCGAATATACAACACTGTTAAACTACAGTAAAAGCTGTTTTACCAAACACCATCGGGATAGAAAGATTGCTGGCTGTCGCGATTTTCCGGATATTAGAATTTCGTTTCATCATTATTTTCGTAATATACCGTATGTGGATCGATGGCGTATTAGCCGAAGATTTTATACTCAGAATTACATAACAGTATTTCTCTTTGCTTTTTTAATTCTCTGATTCCATGGAATATCATCAAAGCGTCTTTCTCCTTACGTATGCCATGAATAGTCCACGAAATGTACCAATTAATCGGTTTATTACAGTATTCTCGTCGACGGATGCAGAGTCGGTTTTGGCCGTGTCAGTGGCCATGGCTGACCTACACTCTGCAATTCGCCGGATTGTGTAGCTCAGAGGGTAGAGCGCTGGTCGTCTAAGCCCAACTTGGCAGGTTCGATCCTGGCTCAGTCCGGTGGTATTTGAAGGTGTTCAGATACGTCAGCCTTGTGTCGGTAGATTTGTAGCATGTGCAGAACTTCTTCGAGGAAGAATACTGGCGGGCGTCTCCGAAAACCATAAAAGAGTAGATAAAGTGACGTAAAACCAATAACATTATTTATGTATTATTATAAATTAGTATATCAAAATATTTGAATTGTAATATTGCCACAACTTTTAATGAAAGCTAAAACATTGTATTATGTAGTATGAAATCTTGGTCAACAGCGGTATACCAGGCGGCTCGCGAGCGCCGTACTTTATACTTACAATTGTACCGCATGCACTAGTGATGCATGGGATGCCTAATCACTTGTTTTCGAAGGAGTGCTACAACGTGCTTTATTGTTGATATTGTGAAATAAATAGCAGTCATTTTGCTGCACACGTTAACAAGAGTGCATTTGTAAATACGCCAAGGTGCAGAAAAGAAAATTTAATAACTTATTACCCTAATTTATACACGTGTAGACATTCTACTCAATAAAAGAGTCGTTTGTATGAAACAAAAACTAACACTGTTCAGCAAATACGTGTGTAGAAGGCAGACGTCTGTTTGGAACTTCGGCTGCATTCTCACCAGATTCTCCACAGATTAAAATGATGTCAGTTTATTCGTCATTGCTGAACATTCTAGCCATTGCCAATATGCAGACAGCAAATGTAGTGCAGCTGTACCATACACCAGACTAGTACTATGCGGTCGTAAACGAGGTTTACTAATCCAAGGGGTTGCATTAGACGGGTAGCGCTGAGTAACATGCTGCGAGTGACCGTCCGGTTGTTATCTCTTCATATTTTGACGTAACCTGCCTGATGGCAGTAGTGCCTCTGTGAAAATCAGTTAGTAGACATCCCATTCATCATTTGTGCATGCGGGACACAGCGCTCGCGAGCCGCCTGGTATAAACGTGCAAGCTATTAATATGATATTGCATTAGCACAAACGAAGAAACTGCCGGATTACTGTCCATAATCACTTAGTTTCAGGGGCGTAACGGTAGGGCCTGCAGGGCCTGCAATGCAGGCGGGCCCGGGCCTTTAAGGGGCCCCAAAGACTCCTCGCAAAAAGCATATATATAGCCTAATGTCACTCTGCTCGAAAATGATCCGGGCAGTTTTGTAGAGTCAGTCCAAATAGTTTGTTTTACAATCTGTACATAGAAGAATTGCCATCTAGCAGCAGCTGTAAACTGTTTACAGAAATAGTTTGCATGCTTACATCATACGAAATGGAGCGTCGAATGGACTTTTTTCCACCCTTCAAAAATCCGAGTGCCTATGTCAGTTTTGAAGTCGCGAATTTGGGATCCGGAGACCGACGCTCAACTACTGATATACAAATGGAGCTTAAGAACCACTGACCTATTGTGATACTAGCGGATTTCTTCTGCTGTTCTTACACCATTAATTTCAGGTTCATACTTTTTATTTGAATATCAATATATAAACCTTCAGCAATCTCATTATAGGCGAAGATCAGACACTACAACACTTTGATTAAAACGGAATGTCTATATGGTAGTGAGTGCCTCTGAACTACATTACTGGGAAGGCTGGTCTAAGAGACGTTCATAAGCTTGAGAGAAAATTTTTGTACGAGGTAAAGGGTCAAAAAATTGCAAATGGGCAGTATAGGTTAAGGGGGTATTAAGAACTGTGTCGTAAAAATGAACGACTGATGGCGACTATTAGGAAAAGAAGACTGGAATTCTCTGGGAACCCTTTCTTAATGGATGGAAAGCAGATACTTGGTAGTAGACTTTAAGTATCTGGCAAATAGTTCCAGAAGGTGCGGAAGGATTTCAACAAGGCTGAACTAAGGGAAGAGGACATCTCAAATCGAGCACAGTACCGGTCACAAATCAAGAACTTCAAGGGCTTCGATGAAGAACAACAGCAGAGGAGTTGTTGAACGTTGTAAAGACGGTAGACTGCCAAGGAAAGAATTCATTGATTCTGAGCTCCAAAAAATAATTACAAAAATGTGTAACAGATATACAACGTGGTCTTTATTGGCCCCAAGCGAAAAGGAAAAAAAAGCCTTCTAACTCAGAAATGATGTTACCTACCATATATAGTCATAAATTGTCCTTCAGAAACAAGGTCATTGAACCCTGAATGGGCGTACATATCCTCGGGTTTGTAGAGCAACATGAGTTCTCCCACAATACTCGCCTCCTCCTCATCGTTCACGATTACCAGATGAGCGTCCTCGTTCTCACAGATTTGCCGGGCAATAGGCCAGGTAGTTACCGTGGGGTGAAACTTGTAGTACCTACCATTTCGATACTGTATGTAGCCCTTTGGTATGTGAAGTGGTTCTGTAACAGACAGACACATAGATTTACCAACGGATAGTACAAAAATATGAATCAGTACATGGCAGTTCTATGAAACCTTAACAGATGTAACCGAGTCTATTTCGTAGTGATATTAGCGTTTATTTATTATTTATCGTGTGACAAAGCATGCATTACAAGACTAACAGAAAATAGAAACATTTAAATCTACTACACATTATTTACAACATTCACAACGTCAGATCTAATAAGTTTATCCACTGGACTGTGTCAGGAGTCGCCAGCAGGAAGTCGACTCATTCATCTCCATCCTCCCTGAAACAACTTTCAGTTACGTACAATGTGCTGGATAGTTTATTGAGGAACACCACAGTCATATAGGGGAGAAATAAATTTGCCTCACTTGAATCAAGTCCCAGTGCAGAATTCATGGTTATACTGGATCCTGTTCAAAATGCGCTTTCCTCCGTAAGTTAAAACTTCGGACAAGTGTTCTTAATTCAAAACTTCAGGAGTAGTTTTTGAGGTCTATTTATCTATCCTCTGAGCATTAGGATTAAAATGCTCCTCATAAGTGTTTGGGTATGAGAGATCGGTGGTTCCTAGTCCAGAGCGAAAAAGGTTTATGAAAAGTCTCCAGCAAAGTATAGCAGATTCAATACAATTGTTATTTACAGGTGGCACATTATAACTAGAGAGAGAGATGAATGGTACCGTAGCTGACAATTGTCACGCAAATACATAAATAAATAAACAAATAAATAAATGAAAACTATTAAACAAATCTAATTACAGGAATGACATTCACCATAAAAGGTCAAATAAAAAGACTGTAACAAAATAGACAAAATTACAGACACAATCCGCACAATATGTGGACGATTTTGCGGTCACCTCAAGCGAATGGACGAAAACAAATTGACCAAAAAGATCTTTTACATTTCTTATTCGAAACCGAAGAAGCCTTAGTTTAGAAAAACCAAAGAAGACCTTCGAATGCTACAAATCAAACCCGAAGACTTCTTTAACAGAGATCTCTTCCGAAAAATGATAGTCACGAATGGTCTAAACCGAGTCGAACAAGCGAAAAGAAGAATCGATGTCCCTTAGACAGAGAACTCAGAAAGAAAGAATGAGGGAATTCTGGGCTCGAAGGAAATCAAAGTTCATTGGCGAGGCTTAATGAGGTCCTCTATGGCCCCAGAGAATTAATAATAATAATAATAATAATAATAATAATAATAATAATAATAATAATAATAATAATAATAATAATAATAATAATAATAATAATAATAATAATAGATCGACTGACTTTATATTTATTTATTTTAATAATAATATTGGATTTACGTCCCACTAACTACTCTTTTACGGTTTTCGGAGATGCCGAGATGCCTGAATGTTGTCCCGCAGGAGTTCTTTTACGTACCAGTAAATCTACAGACGCAAGGCTGGCGTATTTGAGCACCTTCAAATACCAACGGACTGAGCCACGATCGAACTTGCCAAGTTGGGGCCAGAAGGCCAGTGCCTCAACCGTCTGAGCCAGTCACCCCGGCTTTATTTATTTTATATATACTGTATATTATTGTTGTTACTTATTGCGAACTAACCTGATACATCAGCGCATCTAGGATTCATTGTGACGGCGGGTTAATGCATGTATTAATGCTAACGAAGGGCATTTCAAACGTTTCATGTAAGAAAGAGCTTCATGTGTTATGCTGGTACGTTCTGTTCCTGTGTTTCCCATGATTAATGTACTATCTAGAGTTGTAGAAAAGTTAGTTCTAACATGGAAATAAAGCGTTTCCGGAGCTAAGTCCATATAACATATTTTCTTCTTCTACGTGTAAGGAGTGTGTCCTGTAGAGATGGCTGAAAAATAACGTAGCAGTTACTTTGTCACAGTTACATGCCTATCACTGTTACAAATGCAAACGAGGACAAAAATAACAGGTTACCGATTAACGAAAACTTAATAACGTACTAGTGAAAACAGTAACTAGGAACTGGAAAATGTTACTAGTAGCAGCTTACAGACACAGAATGTGACCTTCGGAGTTTAGATAGTACGCTTGTCTTCCAAGTGAGAGCGCTTTCGTAGGAGATGCTTTAAGTCAAATACACTATAGTGTATTTTTTTAAGTTGCTGCTGTCATCTGGTAACTAAAGTGTTAACTGTTATGACATATTCAACTGCCCATGGATAACCATTGACTCAGACATCACGCAGGACTACCTACATTATAATATTATTATAAGTTTCACCCGTATAATTTTTCTTGTACCATAAATAAATTAGTATGCTAACTATCCATATTGATATTATAGATAACGTAACATTATTTCATTTTACTTAATCTATCCTCTTGTACTTTTTTGTCTTCTATTCTTGATCGGGGCACTGTCAAACTCAGTCCTCTAGATTTCAGAAAAGACGCTATTCTGTCTTCTCATTTCATCCGTTGTCTGCCTCTCGTTAACTTTATAGCAAATAGGAACGCGTGTTTTGCTGCACCGACTTTCAACAGTGTAGTGATGCGTGCGCGCCTATGCAAGCGAATGAATGGGACTTCGCAACACAGCTGTAAGGAGAGAAGCTTGAAACAGTGACCAATAAAAGGTGAGTAACGTTGGGCGTTATTTTAACTGTTATTTTTCACAGTTACTTTATTGTAGCCGTGACAGATGTAGCAGTTACACAAAAATAACCGTTTGTCACACCTCTAGTGTCCTGGAAGTTTGGTCACTCCTTATTGCCATACACTGTATAACAGAGCATTGTCGACCCTAAGAACTAACAGTATTATTGGTTTGGATTATTGACAAGAACGGTGAGGCTAGTGCACCACTCTGTGCTAGATTTCGTAAGTTTGATGTCTACTTCATATTTCAGAGCTTAAGGATAGACAACATACTTGCTGTAGGTTTCTCCGTGACGGGTGTCACTGCTACTGCACTCGCCGGACATCCAGAAATTGTTGAGAGGAGACCCATGGTAGCTACCGAAGTGAGTCGTGTAGTCGCTGTTCCATCTTCCACTGTTGAGCTGATATCCACATCCAATGACAGCCCTCTATCAGCATCCTTAATGTCATCACTCAAGGGAACTTTCTTCGTCGTATCAACCTGTAACAGTGACATTTTATACTTAACTTTTATACCTACTTTTATTTAAACCCAGAAACCTACGATTACGTTCTTATAAAATGAAGTAACTTAATTATTATTAATTATTATTATTTTTTGGACAGTCGGTGATAATACGCTGGATGGACCGATAAGCGGCACTACAACCGCAGTTGTACCACATGATTTTTGGGTCATATTGTTGAGAATTCTTTGGATTGTACTTTTCGAAGGTGTTATCTAAAAGAGAGTGTTCTATCTAACATGACTCCTAGATATTTAGGGAATATATTCTGTCTCAATAACTGATTTCCCAAGTACAGAGCACTGGTTTTAGTCATGCATGACCAGAAACAATTACGAGGCGTGTATTTTAAGTAAGGACCGTTTGAAAATAACTACACAACGAAAGACGATTTTCAAACACCACATTTCCCGTTACGATCTGACTCAACATGTCGTCACCTTCTTCGGCATAACGAGTCAAAAATGTCATCGAACACTCAAATCTTTCATCTTTAAGATTTGATTCGTTATGCCGAAGACGAAACATGGGTTTCGCACGTCGTGCCCGAATCGAAGCAACAGAGCATAGAATGGAGACACACACATTCGCTTGTAAAGGTGAAGGCTAAACAGACTCTGTTCCAGCGCAAGATCAAGATCAAGAACTCTTGGTTATCGGAGCAGGCGGCAAGTGTCTATGAAGAGGGTAGTCAAAACTTAGTTGCACGTATGGTAAGTGTTTAAACAAACTTGGCGGCTACGTTGAGAAAACCGTAAAGTACGTAGAATAAGAAAATAAATGTGGTGATTGAAAATCGTCTTTCGTTGTGTAGTTATTTCCAAACAGCCGTTACTTAAAAAAATACGCCTCGTAGTTTTATCTAAACAGCCTAGATATAAAGATATAAGTTAGTTCGTTTTGTTTTCTTAAATCAGTTAGCATGTGTTTAAGTACTTGTGTGCAGAGATCACTGACCTTACGGGATACACCTTTGTTCAAGCCCTGTGATAACATAGGTCGATCACGACACATATTATAGATATTGTGCAGCACTGAAATATGCAACAGTGCGCTTCCACAAAGAGAGCTGAAGGTCACCTCTCTGATCACTACGGCATAATACAGTAAAATTGATAAAAAGAGCTTTTTATGAAGTGGTGAATATAAAATTATCATCCTCGCGTACACTGCGGAAAGAAGCTGTGCAAGTGTAAAATATGTTGAAGTACGTTCTCAGGACAGGGGCGAAGTATACAACATACAATTGTACGTTTGGACGAAAAGGATACCGTGATGGTCATCTTCTGAGCACTCGGGAGAATAGCAACACGAATGTCAAACAGACAGACGTTTGCATGAAGTAATGATATGATAACTCATCACGGAACACATAGTGGAAGGAGGATATTCACTTGTAATGTATGTCAAGAGAATTTCAACGGAGGATAAGGTCAAATTACAAGAAACGTCTACAACACTCGGAAAAGAAGCTATGCAAGAACGAAGAGTTCAAGTTTAGGCTTTCACCTAGAAGGAACCTAAACCCTCCCTAAGAAAAAAGTGTACACATGTCATTAATGCAACAGTGCGTTTTCGCGAATTGTTGATCCAGAATAACACCGTTGTATTCACTCGGGGATAAGACTACACAAGTGTACAATATGCGGTAATACGTTCTCATGAAACAAACTACAGATTGACCAATATAATAATGCTGTTCAGGACCTGCTCACCTGATGAGCTAAACTGAGCACTGTCCCTGTATTGCAGGAGGCCATAGCCCTTAGGGGATTCACACGGCTAATTTATTTATGTACTGCATCTGTAAAGCCATATGCTAAATTAATTAATTAAATGCATACTGAGTTCGAATTAAATTGGTTCATAGTCGGCCAGTACGAAAGAAGAAGAAATACTTAATATGTTGGTAATTAGTCGCGCTAAGGCATTGAGATTAGTAAAGCATTAAGTGGTGTACTTCTCGGTGTATTGGATGTACGTATGTTTAGCAGTTACTCGCGTCAATCCCTGCTTGTTTGTCATCCTCTCCGACACTGTTATGATTTACCTTACTAACTTATTCTCATGTTAATCAACCTCATCACTGTTATCACATTCGTTTGAAAATGATATTTTCCCTGGCAACGAATCCTCACCATCAGAAACCTCGAGATACCCTTCTGACTGGCAGTCAAATTTGGTTAAGAAGTGTAATTCTTCTGTGTAGGTTACTTTTAACTTGAAAGAGTGTGTTCCATCAGGGAACTCCTGAAACTTTCGAAGCAAATTAGAAGTCTGACGTTCCCCATTTCCTGTCCGTCACTGTGATTTATGCGGAACAGTTCCGTAATCAGACGCCAATGAATTAAGAAGGTGGCCTACTCGGAAGCAACCAAATCTACCAGCCTTATCTTTTTTCCTAGTCTATCACACAAATTCCCCAACTGATGCACGCACTTAATTCCATAAGAAATTCTTACACCTTTCTGAAAATGAAACATAATTATGCGGAGTCAGTTACATCTTGTCCATCTGTTCACAAGTTACCGGGTTCGAAACTGACTGAGATCGGTGATATATGAAGATGTTTCAATAGGACAGATTAATGTAATTGACTTCTGTCACATTCAACAGCATCTGAAGGACACAATTCCGATGTCTTTTTCTTTTCCCACCTTTGACATCTTCCTAGTATTTCTTCAGTCAGCGCCTTTTGTGTAGAGGTCCTCTCCATCTTTCGGGTTTTGTTTCCATCATAAAGCCTTGGTAGCTCTTTACCTTCTTTCTTAATTTGACCCTGTAATTACCGGGCGAGTTGGCCCTGCGCGTAGAGGCGCGCGGCTGTGAGCTTGCATCCGGGAGATAGTAGGTTCGAATCCCACTATCGGCAGCCCTGAAGATGGTTTTCCGTGGTTTCCCATTTTCACACCAGGCAAATGCTGGGGCTGTACCTTAATTAAGGCCACGGCCGCTTCCTTCCAACTCCTAGGCCTTTCCTATCCCATCGTCGCCATAAGACCTATCTGTGTCGGTGCGACGTAAAGCCCCTAGCATATATAATATATATGACCCTGTAATTAATTTCACCTTCTGGTGTACCAATTTCTCTGAGAATTTCTTCACATTCGTGGAAGAACCTCGGCCTTGTTGACATTCGTTTGATCAAATTCCGCATTCTTTTCGTTGTTCGGTCATTTGAAAACCTGAAATTGTGTCCTTTGTAATGCTCTGTTGAGTTCTGCATTGCTGTACACCTATCGACGCATCTGTTACTTAGGATCTTCCTCAATATCCTGTGTTCTCTTTTTTCCACTTGGCCTTGCCCACGCATTATTATAATAATAAGTACTCACTCGTTGTCGAGAGTGATGCCTTCGTAATACATCAAGTTTACTGGTTATGGGTTCATAAAGGCGCACAGGTGCTCAACGCACAGTGAAATTATTCTGAAACCACCGTATAACGTTATAACTTTTCTCGCTGTATCTCCCATAATACTTGAGATGGACATGCAAAAAATTTACTATATTAAGTCAAATTCTTGCTGATTTCATTGTATATTGTATTACAATTCATGGCATCTAAACTTCTCATTTCCTCTAAGCACTTTTTTAAATATGTGTAACTTTTTAAGGTTCCATTGAAACATGTCATTACGTAGATTCACACTCATTATGAAGTATTGGTTCCACTTCTTCCAGATTATTAACACATATTAAATATATTCCCAGCTATATAACTCTTTCGAAGCAAACTCTCTACAGTTCTAAATTTTAATATTTTTATCACTTAACTGTTTAATTAAATATTAATTATAAATAATGTAGTTTTCAACAATATATAATTTTTTTAAATCGCTATTTAGGAGTAACATTAAACATGCTAGAATTTTCGTGTCACATTATAGCCTTAAATGAATGTGCAAAATTTCATATCTATAGATGAAACAGTTCTAGAGCCATGCGGGCCTAAAATTGAAGAACATGATTTTCCGGGAAATTGTAGTTGAAGTTTGTGTTACACTCACTTCCAACTCAGAACATGCCAGGACCGTATTTTTCTTACTGTTGGCTCTCCTCATCGTCTCTCTTCCCTTTCTGATTCCTTAGTGGATTCTGCTTTGGCTTTCTCAGCTTCTTTTCGCACGGTCGTTTGTCGGAAAATAGCCCACAAAGTTAGCAAATAATTGGTTGAAGGGGCTGCTGATATTGAACAAAGAGATCATGAATTCGCTACAGAAATCTGGTCTCTCATTGAGGAAAATCATCTGTCACCAGATCAGTAATTAATACCGAGCAATCAATATTTGATAAAGAATTGCGATCTAGACGAACCCTCACAGTAAAAGGAAGTGAGCACCTCCTCGGTGCAGTTGAATCCATAGCGGCAACTACATACTCTTGTAATATGATAATACCAGGGATTGTGATGGATCAAAATTTCCATCTTTTCCCCTTGGTTGTTTTGTAAATATCTTGTATATATATGAAATATATTTTTATGTAACCTTAGTTTTTATTTAACTTGAAGATGATAGCTGAAAATTTGAACGGCTGCTTCCCCATCCTCCTCTGGTGACAATGCTTCATCGCTCACCGTCATGACACTGTCACTTTCTTCACCTGAGGCTTCCTCAGGATTACAAGTGTGTTCATCCCTGCTGTTACTGCTTCTACAAATTATTATCTTTTTTTTATTTTATTTCAATACAGGCACCTGAGCCAAGGCTCTTCTTGGTGCAATACAGATCAATTACAATTACAATGGCGTCTATGTTCACACTGCAATTAAAAAATAAAATGAATATATAGTGTAACATGATGTAATATATAACACAGGACAAAGCTTCATGAACATAATTACCATACTACTTTAAGCATTTAGTACATTACTGTTGAAAATAGATAAGTTGGTACATTTTTAATATTTTTTGGAAGTGAGTTATATATAGTTATAGAAAAATGCCAAAACGGATTTTGACCATAACTAGTAGAAGGAATCTGACTGTAGTTAATGTTATAAATGATTAAATATGTGAATTGGTAATTATTGATGTGTTTGAGAGGACTAATTTATTTTGAATTTTATACATCATTATTATAGGAGCCTTTATGCGAAGATTTGGGAGTGATGATATATTACAATGCTTATACAAATCTTTAGTCGGTGTCAGAATTGGTAGTTTGAAAATTATTTTCACTACTCCCTTCCTAAGAACGTCTACCTTTCCAAATAATTCTTTATTACAGCATTCCCAAACACGTATCAAATAAAAGATGTATCTTTATATAAGACCATAGTAAATACCCCTCAACAACACACGAGAGAATGTATATATAAATCTACTAAGGATACCAATCACAAGGGTAATTTTATTACAAATAATCTCCGCCTGATTACTCTATGACATATTTTCATCTGTAATCAGTCCTAAGAATTTAGAACTCTGCACTCTCATTACTCTATGATTGAAGAAAATCATATTTATATCCAAATTTAGTGCCTTTGCTGGCGGGACCTAGTGTTTACAGTGCGCTATGTCTTCTGGTATGGGCTAGAGCAATTTTGTTACTTTCATTGATGTAATTTATGTAATAGAATTTTATGATCGACTGCCTCAAAAGCACCTTTTAGATGTATAAATAAACCAGCTGCTAACATACCTGAGTATAAGGTTTGTTGTAGTTTAAATTATAATATCTTCAATAACATTATTGGTACTCGAGTGAGGTAAGAAACCATACTGAAATTGATAAACATATTTATTATTTAACAAAAGGTCTAATAACCTTGTTTAACCACTTGTTCTAAAATCATACGTAAAAGGGGTCATACCGATATTGGCAAGGGCGCTCATGCCTGGGGGCAGGAGGGGGCCACGGCCCCTCCCTAGCTCGCAGGGAAAGGGAAGAATCTAATGTAATCAGGTATTTTTCTTTCAAGAAAATTATTTAATAGTCGGTATTACGTAGAAGTAGTAGTACCGCCACCACCAATAGGCAGGGGATACCTTGGGTGTCATTCTACCGCGGAATACAAGTCGCCATTCATCTTCCAAAATATTAAAAATACTACATACCTACAGGTCTAGGCTCCCTCCCCCCTAAAATCTGTCATATGGGCGCCCATGGATATTGGTCTGTAATCATTAATATTAAATTTATCTATGCCTTTATAGACTGGTACAACTTTGGCGATTTTAAGTTTAGCTGGTACTTTACCGTCTGATGGAGATTTATTAATAATTAATAATTAATAAATAATTAATTTGGTGATATGAAGTATAATAAATTTAAAGAGTCTCTTTATAAGAATATTACTACCAGCAAAATAGTCAACACTACAAATATTTTTTTAGATTACTAATTATTTTTTCGATTTCACTTTCATTAGTAGAGGTTAAAAATAAGGAATTAGATGGGCCAGATTCAAGGTGACGGTATATAGATTGAGGAATGTTTTTAGATAAAGGCATACCACATTGTAGAGATTTTGCTTGAATAAATCACCAACTTATCATTTACTTTCAATTGTATTTCTTCATTATTGCAGTTATTAGTTGCTAAAATATAATTAATAACTTTCCACTGATTATGTTGTTTAACCTATTGATATAATATTTATTTTCTAGATCTCTTTTCATTCTAGTAACCCTATTACATATGTCTTTATAGTCTTGAATAAACTGTAGCGAAATATACCCGCATCCCATACGAAATATCATCCGTTGTCTTTTAATTTTATAATATACACTAGCTGACGTACCCGTGCTTCGCTACGGAATTCTACATTGTATACAGAATTCTAGGTTAGGTTAGGTTAGGTTAGGTTAGGTTAGGTTAGGTAGTGTACACGTTGTGAGCAAGATTTATTAAATTGCATAGCACTTAACGTTACCCTAGAAACGCGACGGGGAAGTCACCAAACGTTAGGGAATTTTCATTGTAATGGTAGTCCCGCTTGCCTACCATCAGTCACAATCAGGTTGTGGGGTTTTCATGATAATGGCAGACATTCGCTCCACCTGCCTTTTTACATCCTCAGAAAGACTGTCTCAGTACTGTTCCCAACTTAAATGAACATAGGTCATTACAATAATGTCAGTAGGAATGGCACGATTGAAAGCAATACTTTCATATGAAATACTCGTTCAAATAAAACACCACACATTTTCTCACTTTTAACGAACAGTAGGCTACTACGCTGCCGATCTGACAGTCCAAAGTTCCAGAGCTGGAATGACCAAGCCACAGACAGTCGTGATCCGTGACCACACTTCGTCTTATTGCGGCCGGGTGGGGGTGTCGAATAGTGGAGACTCCCATGGTAAAAACTATGCCCTTTTACTAATCTTTTTCCTAGGAGTACCCGATGAGTCGGAAAATCTCAGTTCACTACAGAGGCGGCGGAAATATATATCTGACTTGGAGGCAATTTTTTCTTCCAAGCCAGAGGAGAAACCCCCCTTCACTGCTAATTTAGAATAAAATGAGTGTAGAATTTAATAAAAGTGATGAGGAAGGAGCTTAAGTCACGGCTCTTTTCAGGGCTGAATTTTTTTTATTTAGTGAATTGTTGTGCTACAGTATAATTTGGAATAGGCCTAAATTGTAATTCTAGCCCAGGTCAGACTACTACTACTACTACTACTGCTACTAAGTGAGCCTCTGACTTAAGTGCGCACACTGCTCACTCAAAACAGCGCGTAACAGTAGGGATCGAATAGCTGGAATAATATGATGAACCAGTCTGTTACGTACCGGAGTATCAGAAAATATATAAAACAGAGGCATGGCATGCTAGAGAAGAAAGTTTTCTAACTCCCCAGCTATTTCCTGCCAATATTCAGTCAGGCTGTTATACTCGTTACGCAGTAATAATGCCATCTAGCTGAGTTGAGCGGCAGCATAAGAGACAAAGAACATCACAACAATCAATGATCAATGTAATGTTAATGTTGGTCAATGTTATGCGCTTTCAATACTGTAGGCATTCACATTTAGTTTCCTTCCAACTCTGAAATACCACTCTTATCATAGTCGGTACGGTAAAACTGAATGAAACATAAATGGTCGGAAATCGTATTCTCTATAACTGTTGTTAAGCAGTACTTTTCGATAGGACCAATAACATAGGTATTTAAAAATTAAATTTTTGGTGCCTTCCCCTAAACTGAAATTTCATCCAGAGTGAATAACATTGTTTATAACTTATACTGTGGTTTCTTATTCCCCGACTCTATATACCGACTTTCATTAAATGATGTTAATCCATTTTCTCCTAACTCGGCGTTGATATGGACTTGGCAACAAGAATACAAATTCATGAATCTTTCATCAAAGCGGTACGGTAACAATGTATGACAAAAATGATCGGAAATTTAATTATATACAACTTTCGTTATGTAGTATTTATCGACAGGACCACTAATAATATAAATATTTGAGATTTAAATTTTAGGCTTTTCCCCTAAACTACCATTTCACTCAGCGTGAGTAAAATTATTTATAGCCTAGATTGTAGTGGTTCATCCCCCGACTTCACATGCCGATTTTCATTAAATTCTCTTCAGCCGTTTTCTCGTGATGCGTGTACATACATACATACAGACAGACGGACAGACAGACAGACAGACAGAAATTACGGAAAAGTAAAAAGTGCATTTCCTTATTACTATGGACATGACCAATACAGAAATACCATGCTTTTCTAATTCTGAGCAATGTACAGACAAAACTCTTATTATATATATATAGATATATAGATTTCTTTGATTAAATTTAACAGCTCTGAAGTAAACCATGGCAAAACGATCTAACCTTCTTATTTAGATTTCGACTTTTATTTCTAACTAAACCAATACTTTCTTTAAGATAATTTATTTATTTATTTGTTATGATATCAAATCTATCACCATCATTTATAATTAATTGTGTGTTGAGACACGTACTTTTCCATAGATGGGACATGGTATTTCGTAGGTTGCATTACATATTTCTTTGTGTATTCATTTTGGGTATAATATTAATATACAAGATTAACAAATTGTGATCAGGGAGATCAGTTATTGTATTATATATTTTATATTTGCAGACTTTGTTTACCTAAAAATGATCTATACGTGTACTAGTAGTCAATGAAACCCTAGTAGGAAAAACAGTGTTACATGAACTCCAATTACAACACTCACAGTTATTCTGAAGCACAGTAGATATATGACTCTGTTCTAATTTATTTATATTAAAGTGCCAGTAGTAATACAAAACGTATTGCCACATTTATTCCAAATATATTTTAAACATTTTAGAAAATCTTCGGAGAATTTGGTATGAGGGTTATATACTGTCACTAAGCGAATAACATTCACAAAACCTTTTATCTCGATTAATAGAATACTAAATGAAATAGCATTACTGTTAATAGATTATGCGGTTCATTTACATTAATTACAATTTCACCACACATATTATGTGATCTAGAGCAGAAGAGATCAACATACCTAGGCTATTCAATTTGAAATAATTTTCTTCCTCAGGAGAAACCCATGTTTCAATAATTACAATGATCTCAGTAAATTGTGCTTCCTTTATCGTATAAAGTAAATTATTCCAATCATTACGAATGCCTTGGGAGCTGATGTATAGAATTCTAATTCCATCTTTGTTAGTAAGCTCCTATAATTCATTCAGTTGGAATTCAAAACCTCACATGAAGAACAACGTGCATTATTCATGTATCTACCAGTAAATAGCCTACAGTCGTACGAGGAAGAGAGAGCTAAGACATCATCTATGTTTCTGATAAGTATAATGCTAGAATTATCATTTCTCCTTACAAAATTTCTCCCTTCCCTTGACCACACGTACTTGAAGCCTTTTGCTCTAAGGTCTTTAGCTCTCTTAAGAAGACCTTTAGATTTAGTTGTTAGGTGTTGATATAAATAGTGTGGTTAGAGGCATTAATATTAAGTGCAGTGGATGAAATTTGCCTAACATTTTTCTTTGCAACCGTAAGATCATGCTTCTTCCATCTATTCACGTAATTAACCACAATAGGTTTAGGGAGAGATTTATTCAATGTTGGAATTCTATGAGCAACGTCGATGTCTGTTTTTTTGATTTCACAGCCAACTGCTAAACCAATATCCGTGACTAATGTATATACATCTTCACTTTTTAGCTCTGGCTCAACATGAATTTCCACGTTATTGTGTCGTAAGTACTGATTAAGTTGATCAATCTCGTCACATGAGTTGGATTTCATAGTTTCAAGTTCCAGTGGCAGTTCTTTTATTTTTGTATCTTTTTCATTTATTCTTTTCAAAGATCTTCAATAATCTTCGTATTAAAGTCGATGCTATTCCTAAACCTATAAATTACTTTATCAATTAGTCGCTCAAGGATACAATCAAAGAACGTAGAAGTACTCAGTATTTCACGAATAGTTGATTCTATATTGTCAAGTCCAATTTCAGCGACTCCGATGTTAGTTTCGTCCACTTCAAGACACTTTAACTGACTCTGGGGATCCATCATACCGCTGTTCTTCGTCTTTTTATTTTGCTTATTCCTACAATTAACACACAGCGAGAATAGTAAATTATATATTTACACAGCAGTACCTAATTTTTACTTTTAATCGTCACTGGACAATGTACACTACTGTAACGAAGGGAACCTTCAAATTCCTTCAATTCCCCGCCACAAACACTATTTTCAGAGATAACTATACATCACATAATGTTAGAGTCGCCATGTTATTATCATTATCCGTTCGGGCTGAATACCCAACATACACACACACATACTAAAGTAATCCACCAACAATTTCACTATTATCGCCTGTCTCATTGCCCAAGGCGACCGTACTGAACAAAATTACTCACTCTGTAAACACAATCTAGCTGACAATAAAAACTTGTCTTCTTGAGACATTGCTTGCAGGTAGGGAGTGAAAATCTTCTGTTTTTCTTGTGAAAATTAGCGATAAAAAATAACATTCGTAAAGTAGTTTGTTTCGGAGTACTTTAGTTATAACACAAACTTTGATCTATTCCCAGTAGCGAGGCAAGGGCGTTTTGATAACATGTAAAGACATAAAATCCGTTTGAACATTAAACTTGGTTTCTGTCGGAACATCCATCTAAAATGAACAAAATAGAAATAATAAAAATAATAATTAATATAAATTACATGTAAAACGGAAATCCAATGCAATTTCATTCATTTCAATCGTAGGTAACTACAAAATTATTACGATGAATAAATACACTTGATATTCTCGCGTATACATCTGCTTTAATATGATTTACATTCAGCCACACCACACTAACGATATATCCTCATACATCAAACTAGTTTCAAAACGAAATTCGAAGAAAAATCTCTATTGTAACTTTCCTTAAAGAAATAAAAAACCACAGGAAGAACTAAGCTAATCCTTCACATATGCTCATGCTTACTTTCGGACACACCGGACGAGTTGGCCGTGCGCGTAGAGGCGCGCGGCTGTGAGCTTGTATCCGGGAGATAGTAGGTCCGAATCCCACTATCGGCAGCCCTGAAGATGGTTTTCCGTGGTTTCCCATTTTCACACCAGGCAAATGCTGGGGCTGTACCTTAATTAAGGCCACGGCCGCTTCCTTCCAACTCCTAGCCCTTTCTTATCCCATCGTCGCCATAAGACCTAACTGTGTCGGTGCGACGTAAAGCCCCTAGCAAAAAAAAATTCGGACAAACCGAACGCGGCACCATTTGAGATAATATCGATATTTAAATCAAGGTCTGACATTGTCGAATTTCTTGGAACAGAATATAATACATGGTTTATCAACGTATTCACATAAACACTTTCTGTACCGTAACTCTCTAAGTACACCATAAAAAGAGGCTATAAAACACCAAACGTACTAAATCAAGCACAAACATATGGTGCAAAAATGAATAAAAATTGTGAGGATGCCATGCAGGTCACATGTTACTTTCACAGCCTTCTTAATCACCAGAGGGCAGATGTTGGCATATTTGCATGTTTTGTTTGTTTCAAGATATAATATGCCCAATAAGAAATAAATGCGATTCGTACCATTTGAAATCGATTGGCTAAGTTTTATAGTGCATATAAATGCATAATTGCACTTTTTATTATTATTATTTTGTATAAAACAATGTATAATATCCATATTCTATTCAGTACAACAATGCAAACAAATGAATACGTTCACGCCGGAAGCCTTTACAACGCATTGCTCTTGGCTGTCGATAGTAATAACAAGAGTTTGACAACGTGTAAGTATCTTTTTCCGGTGGCGTTTTGTTATTCGGTTCGGATGTTGGAATCATAAATAAAAAATAATACTTTACCAGAGCTAAAGTAGCAGAGAGGAGAGATCCTTCCTCGATGTTTGGCAGAGACCAACCTACCCACCCCAGAAATTATCCTTACTTACATAGAAGAATTAAAATAGAAACAGCCTGAAACTAAACAATGCCACTATTCTCCTTGTTCTTGGTCTTGTCACTAGCAGGACCTAACCAGTTCAGACCAATGGTCTTGTCCAGACCAATATTTCGTAGCTCTAACCTATCTTTACCACTCATTTTTCGTGTTTGTTCGTATCTGTTAATAATGCGCCAACGTTGGCAAGCCTGTTTAGTGCATTGCGAGCTCGCCGGAGCCGCCGCTATGTTGAATCTGTAACCTATACTTTCATTTCTTTGTTGTATGAAGATCACCAATCACTAGAAATTATGTCAAAAGAACAAGCAGCTAAAAGTATTCTGCTGCAGCAGTTGATATTTGGAGAACCAACTTTATACATAGAGGAAAAACAAATATTTAGCAGAGTATGCAAAATTGCATATATTCCTACTTTTTAGTGCATGCATATTTTGTCATATTTAATGCATTTGAATCCACTCTCTATCAATCACATAAAACAGGCACATTTTGAATGTTATCTATCGCTACATGTAATGTCATCATGTGAGGAAGAGGATAAGCAACATACAATAATTAAAATCTTACCAAGACAACCCAATGTCCTGTCTGGTTACGCTGACTGTGTACCGATATGCTGAAGTTGGGATGTACCAATATTGACTCCGCGCGAGCTTTTGTGGAACCCAGAGCTGTGACGAACACCCAAAAGAATATCTTCAGAAACTGGAATCAGATAATAATAATAATAATAATAATAATAATAATAATAATAATAATAATAATAATAATTGTTTTACCGGGCGACTTGGCAGTGCGGTTATAGGCGCGCGGCTGTGAGCTTGCATCCGGGAGATAGTGGGTTCGAATCCGACTGTCGGAAGCCCTGAAGATGGTTTTAGTGGTTTCCCATTTTCACACCAGGCAAATGCTGGGGCTGTACCTTAACTAAGGCCACTGCCGCTTCCTTCCAACCCCTAGGCCTTTCCTATCCCATCGTCGCCATAACACCTATCTGTGTCGGTGCGACGTAAAGCCACTAGCAAGAAAAAAAGTCGGTAGCAGGCAGAGAGGAGGGAAAATATGCGTGGGAATGATTATTATTATTAGTATTAATATTAGAGGAAGAGTGCATTATATGGAATATGCTCCTAAAATGGAATACCCCAATATCTGTTAATTTAAACTTGGCATCGCTGCATGGAAGAGGTTGAAAGATGCACAAGGAAGGGCTCTGTGGTAGCGAGTTGAGGGAAGTCACTTCAGCTGCATTCTTTGTCTGTGAAAGTCGACCGAGTGATTTTTTTTTTTTTTGCTAGGGGCTTTACGTCGCACCGACACAGATAGGTCTTATGGCGACGATGGGATAGGAAAGGCCTAGGAGTTGGAAGGAAGCGGCCGTGGCATTAATTAAGGTACAGCCCCAGCATTTGCCTGGTGTGAAAATGGGAAACCACGGAAAACCATCTTCAGGACTGCCGATAGTGGGATTCGAACCTACTATCTCCCGGATGCAAGCTCACAGCCGCGCGCCTCTACGCGCACGGCCAACTCGCCCGGTCAAGAGTGATTTTTTACCTCCAAGAAGTTTCGAGAAAGTAAGAATTGCAGTTCTTTACAAACCAATGTTTTACCTAAACATTAAAACTCGTATTGGCTGTGCGTAGAGGGTGAACTAACCATACAAACTATATAGTGAACAAATAAATTCGATGAACTGATGCATGTAATTTGTAAGATGGAAATTAAATGCGGCTGGGTACCTAATATTGAGTACTGTGGTGTTCCAATTATGGAATAGCATTCCATATTAGGAGCCATACTTTTTCAATATGATATGCATTTTTTGTTTCCTTCAGAACCATGGCCGGTAGGAAGAAAAATTCGGGAGAGAAAGGTACGGAAGAAATGGAAGGAAGTGGACATGCAACAAGCTATCACTGCAGTAAGGACAGGGAACACGGGTTACAAAATGACAGCAAGGCCATATGGTGTACCAAGAACAACTTTGTTTTGTTTGGCAGCAAAGGAAGAGAGAACACACCGAGTTCGATAGCTGCAGTCGCTGAAGTGCGGCCAGTATCCTGTAATCGGGAGATAGTGGGTTCGAACCCCACTGTCGGCAGCCCTGAAGATGGTTTTCCGTGGTTTCGAAATTTTCACACCAGGCTGTATCTTAATTAATGCCACGGCCGCTTCCTTCCCATTCCTAGGCCTTTCCTATCTCATCGTCGCCATAAGACCTATTTGTGTCGGTGCGACGTAAAGCAAATAGCAAAAAAAATATAAAAAAATAAAAATAAAATAAAAAGAGAGAACAGCAGAGGAAAGATACTTTCCTCAAAGAAAGCTAGACCTACAACTGCGACAAGAGTAGACTTTCAAGAACTCGATCAACCTTCCTGCAGTAGTTTGAGAACAAGTAATGACAGTACGTCTTAGGATAAAGAATCGTTTAACATAAGTGACGAATCATCTGATCTTGATGTAGAGGAACATGGAAAAGTGGACCGAAGCGATGGAAGATGCTACATGCTTCTACTGTGACGGCGAGTATTCCAGTGATAGAAGGGGAGAGGAAAGAATTTAGTGCTTGGAGTGCAGTGTCATATCGAGTGTTCAAGTGCAAAAGGTGATATATTTGTGTGTGAATATATCAAATAATGATCTATTCTTTTAAATTATATTCATGAGTTTCTTATTTGGAACATATAGACTGAGAACTTTCATTGAAATACGAAGCTTAGGAGTAGAATGATAGTATTCCATATTAGGAACACTTTTCTCAGAACAAGATAAGTGAAATTCCCACTGTATGTTGTGACGGAAAAAAATATTAAGTGTTAATCAGACTGAATACAAGTAGCTCAAAAGTCGATAGATTGTAGCAACATGACACGCATTTACAATCATAAATGTCAAAAAGGAGTTTTTATGAAAAAATTATTATTATTATTATTATTTACATCGTTATGCCCTACTCAGGAGCACGGTTGAGCTTGCTTAGCTGATGTGTTGGCCTTCTTTTCCTCCCAAAATCTCTTCATCCTCTCGCTGAGCTTCTTCCTTCGTTCTTCTGTCCAGGTTATAGTAGCTCTGGTGTTGGGTTTGTTTCAAAGTGGTGATTGTCGATTTTAGTTCTGAATTTACATCCGTCCTGTACAATGTCTTCTGAGATGTTGATTTCCTGGAAATCTGTTTCAATTTCACGAAGCCAGCTGTTCTTGGTTTTTAATTAAAGGGCCAGGTTGAGAATTCTTTTTGTTAGCCTGTTAGTGTTCATTCTGATAATGTGTCCATAAAATTTCAATTGTCTTTTCCGAAAAGTGTGAGAAATGTTTTTCAGAATGACAATATATCTCCTGGGATGATTTTTTTCTCCATATTCCACCTACACAAACTGGGCCAAAATAATTTCGTAAAATTTTCCTTTCTTGTTTCTCAATGTCTTTGGTTAAAGATCCACCACCAATGATTAAAGTTTCTGAGGCATATAACGCTTCAGGTTTGATCACTGTATTATATTGTCTAAGTTTTGCATTCCGAGATATTGATGTATGCCTTCTTTAATTTGGAAATTCTTTCTTTATTTGCTTCGCATTATTATTATTATTATTATTATTATTATTATTATTATTATTATTATTATTATTATAACATTTGTTTTATCCCCACTAACTATCGTCTTTACAGGATTCGGAGACGCCGAGATACGGCAATTTTGTCCTGCTGGAGTTCTTTTACGTGCCGATAAATGTGTCGACACAAGGCTGACGTATTTGAGCACCTTAGAATACCACCGGACTGAGCAGAGTTCGAACCCGCCAACTTGACTTCAGAAGGCCAGCGCTGTGTCACTTGAGTTACTCAGCCCATTAATGAACTTTATGTGCCTGGGTGGAGAGAGAACGGACGATTCATATAGGATTATCTCACGTCTTTGTATTTATGATGTATAGATATAATCAGTAAGAGGTTAGATTTGGTTTTTACACGTCTTGATCGTTTCAGGATAATTCCAGGATATTCCAGAAACTGCCAGGCTGAATAGCTCAGAAGGGAGAGCGGTTGGTCTTTTGAGCAGGTTGGATTCCTGGTTAGTACGCTGGTGTTTGAAGGTGCTGAATTACTCCGGCCTCGTGTAGGTATATTTACTGGCATGTAAATGAACTACGGTGTGACTAAATTCTGGAACCTCGGCGTCTCCGAAAACCCAAAAGTAATTAGTACGACGTAAAACAAGCAACATAATGATTGTTCATTGTTTCAAAAACTTCATCCTACCATGTTCTGACACAGGACAAACGTTGCAATGTTACAATTCGACTGTAACATTTGCTATAAACCTAATTTCAATGGAGATACCCGGAATTATGTGCTTCATGCATCCTATAAATCTCCAGTATATTAATGGATTTTGAAGTGGTATATATCTCTCTCTCTCTCTCCCATGGCACTACAACCCTGAAGGTCACTGGCGTACTAAGCGACCGCTGCTCAGCCCGAAAGCCTGCAGATTATGAGGTGTCGTGTAGTCGGCACAACGAATCCTTTCGGCCGTTATTCTTGGCATTCTAAACCGGGGTCGCTGTCTCACAATCAGATACATCCTCAATTCTAATGACATAGGCTAAATGGACCTGAGACAAGATCTCAGATCCAAGTAAAAATCCCTGACCTGTCCGTACTTGAACCCGGCACCTCCGGGTATTAAAGTGATATCTACCTTTAAAAATGTATCCATGAATGGCTAAATTCTTAATATAAAGTTTGGTTGAAATACCTCCTGTAGTTGTCCATTTATAAGTGAATGGACAAGCAGACACACTGACAAAAAACATTTTCCCCACATTGGTTTTCAGACAGCCAGAAACGTGTAAAAAGCTCCTTATCGGAAGTGAATTGTTAAAACACAGACATATTTTGATTTTTTAATATAATTCTATCGATTTCCAAACTGGGATCGACATGTATGCAAACCTGGATCGTCCGGATAGAAAGCAATCTTACCATTACCCTTCTTTACGAGGATTTCTAAGGGGTGATATTGTAATTGAACGTCAGTTGTACTATAAACGCGAAAATGCATACAGAGACTTTCATCTAAGAGAAATGAACTCAATAGTAACTAAATCCAAGATATTTTATCTTGGAATACAGCTGTATAATATTCACTTAATACAGTTAAATTTCATTTCATTTATAGTAAGTGTCCGCATAATACTCATCATCATCATCACCAGTTGAATGATGCATTCCTGAGTGTCGTGACCCCACTGGCATTGTCTTAGCTGGTTACATCTCTGCTGCAGCGTCGCCATCCCGGACGGTCCTCAGTTTTCATCAAGGCACATTGGATATAATAAACCGGTGATAGTCTTCACTTGTCCTGTCCATCTGGTTGCAGTCCTTCCCCGTGGTGTACTGCCCTCAACCTTCCCTTCCATGATTAACTTATCTCTAGGTTGTTTCTCAGTGTGTCCAAATTACTGCAGTATTCTTTCACTGATCCGAGAAGAAAGGCGTTTTGAAATCTTCAGCTCCTGAAGAATGGACGCATTGGTTCATCTTGCGGTTCCAGGCGCACGTAGCGTTCTACGCCGCCACCACCACATTTCAAAGGCACCAATGCGTTTTCTGTCCAGGGCCTTCACGGTCCAGGTCTCACAGCCATACGAGAAAACAGAGAATATATAGGTTTCAACACTGAACGGATTTTTATATTATAAATAATTGTTCTGTTCTTCCAGCTCTTAGTTAATTTCATCATAAAGAATCGTACTAGCAAAATACTTCACCTGATCTCTTTCCCTGATCTTCCCGTAAAGAATACGGTCTTTCAAACTACCTGTGGGCGCGACCTGTGCAGCTCAGACAATCTCCATGAGACTGGACTAACTGAGGTTGAACTCCATCCTCAAGACTACAATCGTCACTCTTGTTAACGTTTCTGAAAGCTGTTTCTCACAGCTGACAAGCAGGATGGTGTTATCAGCAAACAACAAGTTGTTACTTTTTCTTCCACCAGTCGGGATGCCTGCAAGCCAATCAAGTACCTTCCTAATGAGTGATAAGGTACGCACCGTAGACGTTGAAAAGTTGAGAGGACAAGATGCAGCATTGTCTGACGCCACGGGACACACTGAAGTATTCTCATATCTCACCATCTACCTTTAAAGCTACAGTGTTGCAGTCCATATAGACCTTTCATCAGTGGTATGGTGGGACACCAGAACATCTAGCGCGTGCCACAACTTCTCCCTATCAACGCAGTCAAAGGCCTTTTTTTCTAGTCGTTGAAGCAGATGAAGACAGTGACACTAAACTCTCGAACTTTTCTATTATTTGCCTCCTGTTGAAAATATGCTCACGTGATCCTTTGCCTGAGACAAAACAGGCTTGTTCCTTGGATATCTGAGGTTGTATATAAGGTTTTAGGTATAAGATAAAAATTTTACTGGGGCTAGCGAGCCACAATCAAAATTGGACGAACAAGAACTTCAGAGATAAGTGCCAGTTGTGTGAAAAACAGTGCGTCAGATATCATATTATCGAGTGCGCAAAAAGAAACACGTCCCTGAGGGACTAAAGAATTAAAGTTTTCTAATAAATGTTTTTGTACTCTCTTTGCACAATTGTACTCTGTATCTTTTTAATTAGAGATTAATTAAAGTTACTGATAGCTGAGGGAAGGAACGACAGAGGTGCCTCCATACATACAGTAAGTAGCCACTTAATTGACACTTTTCTTGTTGGAACATATGGTAAGGTTTGGAGTTCAGGAGAGATTACTCTATTTGGAGAACTGGAAAAAATGGCGGTAGGCTGTCACTGTGTAAAGGACGCAGGATTTTGAGGCTTTCGTCGACTTAGGTATTAGAAATAACACGCAACTTATAACAGAGTATGCGTGTGACGTCCATCTTTCTTTTCTCACGATTAATTTTGTTATTCTATACAACCGACCACAACGTATCCACAACAACAGCTAACCTCCAATGGAGCGCGAGAGTCAACACAGCGCCATCTTATAACAGAGTATGCGTGTGACGTCACTTATTTAGCACAAGTGATGCCATATTTTGAAGCGCTATTACATGAAAACTATGCTTCATATATTTCTTTTCTTTTTTGCTACAGATACCCCCTCTTTTATCCGTCAATTGAGACATTAAACGTAATCGTAACTTAAATACCCTCGGCGCGTAATCGTAAGTTAAATACCCTCGGCGCATAATCGTAAGTTAAATACCCTCGGCGCATAATCGTAAGTTAAATACCCTCGGCGCGTAATCATAAGTTAAATACCTTCGGCGCGTAATCGTAAGTTAAATACCCTCGGCGCGTAATCGTTAGTTAAATACCCTCGGCGATATACGCGTTCTACCCAAACACTAGAAACGTCTTAATTTTTTTCATTCCATGTACCCGATGTCGAGAAACGTAAATCTACCTTAAAAAACGCAATATGTTGATTTTTCTGATGACGTTTCATGGTGAGCTGTCCTTTTTTTCTATTTGCTTTACCTCGCACCAACACAGATAGGTCTTATGGCGACGATGGGACAGGAAAGGCCTAGGAATGGGAAGGAAGCAGCCGTGGACTTAATTAACGTACAGCCCAAGCATTTGCTTGGTATGATAATGGAAAACCACGGAAAACCACCTTCAGGGCTGCCGATAGTGGGGCTCGAATCCACTATTTCCCGAATGCGAGCACACAGCTGAGCTCCCCTAACCGCACGGCCACTCGCCCGATGAGCTGTCCTTCAGAAGGTCTGCTATTCACCTTCAAATAGCTGTCTACATCACCTTAATATTACGTAAGTTCATGAGTAGGTTCCTTGGATTCGATTTCCATTAACTAATATTTTCAATTGACTCCGTTAGAAACTGCAAACTGTTAGTTGTTAGAAGTAGAAATCCTCACGATAGCCGTTTTGTTTACCTGCATTTTGGTAACCTCCGTCTTGGCTCTTCCTCTTGGCATCATGTTGATTATTACTGGATGTAATGGCATCATCCTCGTAGTAGAGTTCAGTTTATATCAGTCAAAGTTCTCATCAGGGGACTCAGCGCTGCATTCTAAGGAATCCCATTGGCTGACACTATGTTGATCTATGAACCCTAACCTCTAGGACGTTATCATCAGTACGGGATATACTAATTCAGCTCTTGTACAAATCGATACTTAGAGCTCGCTTTCTCTGAATATGACATTCGATATAAATCTCAGATATAATAAAATAACACCATCCCCTAGTTCCGAAACACCTGAAACTGGGAGAGAGTAATTAATTTATTGTAACCCAAATTATTTTTGATACATGGATGATTTCAGTTATCGCTCTTAGTTTGTCTACTACTACATCCTTCTTCTTCTTCTGTTCCTTCTTCTTTTACCGCTTTTCCCACACCTGTGGGATCCTGCGTACAAACTGTACCATACATGTGGATTTTGGCCTGTTTTACGGCAAGATGCCCTTCCTGACGCTAGCCCTATGTCAAGGAATGCAATCAACGAGCTAGAATAACATAGAGAGGCGGAAGCGCTTCCTGGCTGAAGCTAATTGAACGAACGACCGCCATGTTTCCTGTGGTCACACACAGCAAGGGGGCATGGCTCTTGAATGACGAAAAGTGTAGAAAATACGCATTTTAGAATCACTGGCGCAAAATTAAAGACCGTTAGTCGAAAGCTTAAAGCATACTGCAAATACCGCCGCTTTACCATGTTGCGGCACGATCAGCTTATTTTAGGGTAGTTCAAAATCGTCGCACGGAGATATACAAATAGGCCTTGAAATCGAAACAAGAGCGTTGCCCTGCTTGACTGTTGTGGTTAAGCGTTAATTACAATAAAAACCGTGGGCTCAAATATTTATGACTGATATCCTTGAAATAATACGGACCTATAATAGGTTACAACCTCATTCTGATCATATTTTTGAAAGTATTGCATCTCTATGAGTACTGTCTTTCTCTCTTTCTTTCTTTGTTTTTTCTTAATCTGTTTACCCTCCAGTGTCGGTTTTCCTTCGGACTCAGCGAGGGATCCTACCTCTACCATCTCAAGGGTAGTGTCCTGCAACGCGAGGCTTTGGTTCGGGGGATACTACTGAGAAGGAGTACCAGTACCTTACTCAGGCGGCCTCACCTGCTATGCTGAACAGGGGCCTTGTAGGGGGATGGAAAGATTGGAAAGGAAGACAAGGAAGAGGGAACGAAGCGACTGTGGACTTAAGTGGCATTTGCCTGAAGGAGAAGTGGGAAACCACGGAAAACCACTACGAGGATGGTTGAAGTGAGAGTCAAACCCACCTCTACTCTGTTGACCTCCTGAGGCTGAGTCCACGTTCCAGCCCTCGTACCACTTTTCGAATTTCGTGGCAAAGCCGGGAATCGAGTCCGGGTCTCCAGGACTGGCAGCTACTCACGCTAACCACTACACCACAGAGGAGGCCCATGAGTCCTGTACCACTATAATTGTTTAATGTCATTATTTATTATAATATAGGTGACATATAATTTTTTCCCCATTACCATTTCATACTGGAATTACTAGCCGAAAGGTAACCTTGAAAGTTGTCCATTATGAAGTGTAGCCTAATTGTAAATCCAATTGCAACTGACATCTACTGTACAATAAAGGCTGTGTAAATTTCACAGATAGCAGTAAAATACTGTATTTACTATGCTTGGTGTAAGTTTGACCGAAATGGGTGACTTTTCGTGGTTACGTTTCCTTGGCGGTGGGCGCTCCATTTTCTTTGCTTGTATTAATACGAAAACTAAATAGGTCAATGGTTGGAACGGCATTTGCCAGTAATCGCCGTTGGCCATTTGTTTCATACATGTACTTATCTTCGAAATGTACAGAGCATAAGCGTCTGTATTGAGTGGGATACCATTTACCTTTTTTCGTCAACACAACCCATTTTCTCCGTTAATTCCTTGTTTCTTAAAGGAAATCTGAAACATAATCCGACAAATAATTACCGTGGCTATCATTACTTTCGCTGTGTAAGCATTAAAATGGATTTAATTACAAACAGAAATTACAAAAAGTGATCTTGGCTATCATTCAGTAATACTTATTTAAAATATGATATATCCTTGGTTTTAATACTCATATTAGTACAACCGTACACTGAGCATACGGCTGACATTCTTGAAAGTGAGAATCTATCTTTTCACTTCTTAAACTTACGAAAACTTAGGAAATTCAATTGCCATTCACAATCTCCCTGCCACCTTAACATACGTTCTCGCGCAAACTCGCTTTGTTTTGACAACCGTTAACATGGCTGCCCTTTATCAACTTGCTTCCGCACGGAGCGTTGATGTCAGGCATACAGCCGTTCTATGTTACTCTAGCTCGTTGGATGCAATCTTTATTGCTTGGTTTCTGCGGTGGTTGGTAGTGTGTTAATTATATTGTCTGAATATGAAGAATTGATTGATTGATTGATTGATTGATTGATTGATTGATTGATTGATTGATTGATTGATTGATTGATTGATTGATTGATTGATTGATTGATTGATTGATTGATTGATTGATTGATTGATTGATTGATTGATTGATTGATTGATTGATTGATTGATTGATTGATTGATTGATTGATTGATTGATTGATTGATTGATTGATTGATTGATTGATTGATTGATTGATTGATTGATTGATTGATTGATTGATTGATTGATTGATTGATTGATTGATTGATTGATTGATTGATTGATTGATTGATTGTATGGCGACCTGAGTGACTCAGACGGTTGAGCTGCTGGCTTTCTGACTCCAGCTTGGCAGGCTCGATCCTGGCTCAGTCCGGTGGTATTTGAAGATGCTCAAATGTCAGCCTCGTGTCGGTAGATTTACTGGCACGTAAACGAACTCTTGCGGGACTAAATTCCCGCGCCTTGGCGTCTCCAAAAACCGTGAAAGTATTTAGTGGGAGCATACAAACAAATAACGTGATTGATTGATTGATTGATTGGTTGATTGGTTGATTGATTCATTCATTCATTCATTCATTCATTCATTCATTCATTCATTCATTCATTCATTCATTCATTGAAAACCTACATGCGATGTACGGTGTGCTCATTTTATAACTAATCTTTAATTTCAAGACTCTGTGGACAAAATTATGAGGGAAAGAAAAGTAGCTGTTAGACCTATCATAAAACAAGACAGAGAAATGCGTGGGAGGTCAACAAAACCGGCTAAGCTCACCAGAAGATACCCAACAAGGAAACGATGGAACTATCCCATAATGAAAAAGTGAATGAAGCGAAGTTTTTATGGCTCACACAAGAATGGTAAAGGGAAGTGGCAACATCAAGATAAATTTATAATTTAAGGAAAGAGAAGAATAAGTTTTGAAACATCTGATGAAAGTGGGCTTAACAAGCGGATATACTCATTATTATAAAACTGTGGCATGACCATGCCGGCACGAAAAGATGTAGCAAAAAAAATTAAAAATTTCCGACTTTTTCTTAAAGAAATATTGAATTACTTTAAATTTGATAATACTGCATTGCATCTGCTGTATACATTATAATGGCAACTTCTTTTAAAATCACGGTTCTAATGATTTCATGAAACTGTAACTCATGAATCAGTTTCTAAAGTTTTAATTCTAAAACTGGATATACATTTCAAGACCACCACGGAAAAACATGATAATCTACATTTTCTTTCCTTTTTATTAGTGCAAAAGTTAATCCCCTGTTAAAAAGAAATTACTTCAATCGTTCAAGATATTTGTTTTACATCATCCTTTTCTTTCCCCTTCCTCAACAGTACCTTCAACAAAATATCTCTTCTAGACTTAAGTTCCCTACTTCATCCAGATCTTCCTTGTTCGTAACCGTATCAGACCATTTAATTTTGAACAACCTTCTACAAACTCACAGAATTCCCTTTTCCGTATTTCACTTTTCTTGATGGACTAGATCTCCGATCCCTACAACTGTAAACTCCAGATATAACATTTAGCCAGCCGTTTAGATCATTTTGCCGTTAGTCGGAGGCATTTGTTTCCTTCTGAAAGCTTCATTTGCCATCCCAATCCCTGCTCTTATTTCCTTTCGTATCTCCAATCCTATTTCACAAGGGTTACAAGGGTCACAAGAATCTGTTCTGTCCTTTGGTACTCTTTCTTTCCCTCCTCTTTCCCATTTCGCATCAGTCATCGTCTATGACTTCTTTCCATTGTTTAGCACTTAGATATCTTCCACTGTTATATGGTGCAGTATCTGGGTGAGAATGTCACTATTAACTTGAACAGAGCTGTATGTATGTGTTAACTCCAACGCTGGCAGATGTATTTTGTTCGCAGCTTTCCTTTACCATTTTGTAGGTTGAACAGAGTTGTTAATAGACAACGTTCTTATTTACTGAATCTGCTTTGTACTGATGCCTCTTGTTTGAAGTACAAGTTAATGCTAACTTATGAACATAAATAAGGTCTCTCGGCGATTTTGTATTAGTCAAAGAACCAATTTACACATTCATTTTTTCACGCTTGTACAAGACTAGCTGTCGTACCCGGCTTCGCTCTCTCTAACAAGTACGAAGGGTCCAAAGTTTCTGAAGTCCTTCGCCCTATAAAACAGCATATATCTTGTCAGATCATACCGAACAGGCATCAAAATGGTATGTCACACTATCATACGGAAATAATTAAATAGGAATAACTCAACATAGAGAAAGACTGAGGCAATGTACTGTGATAACTATACCTCGGATTTGTAGGTGGTAATAGGTTAGAATGCAAAGTAATTTGGTTTGAAAGAAGTGCTATGCAATCCGTTGTACCAAAATGTAGGAAGAGTAGCATAAATTCAAGGAGTTCTATAGGCTGTACCCCTAATATCTATGCAAATCCCATAGCCTAACCGTTGTACAGTGTAGGGTATACTTGTTACTGGCTTAAGTAAGTTTGCATTCTAACCTATCTGCACCTAATAATCCGGACTCTAGTGATAACGCATAATAAAGCTCCCATTAACACATGAACGTGTATGACGAATGAAAGTTAGTTAAACGAGCAGTATGAAGCTGTGATAGAATACAGAAACATGCCCGATCGTATTACTGCAAATGAGTTAACTGCCGGCTTCTTCTACAAACTGCGACAACACACAATAAAGCTCCTATATATCATTTAATTTGCATTACGTCTACAGAAGGAATTTATAAATTTTACTGAAGTTTCCTTGACTGTGATTTTGTTTGATATAGCATTCTAATTGATATTACGTTACGATGGCCATGGTCTAGGCTAAGAGCAGGTTTTGTTGAGGATATTCACTTCATTTCTCGGCCTGGTAAATAGCGAAAGCAACACTTCGGTGCTTTTCACAATCAGTATGCTAATAAGAGTGTGTAAATGTGGATCGAGGCACAACAAGTAACTCGGCAGATTAACGCGATCTGTGCGTTTAAACCAGGGAGGTGCCCTTCACCACAGCTAGCCTGTAGAGAAAGTGGGCCCACTTCGCAGGATGGGGAAGCCCTTGAGATCACACCCATTCGGGGAAAATGCGATTTAAAATTTTTTCTCTTCCTATTTAAGCACAAGGCACCTGATTATAATACACCCCACTGTACACAAAATTGTAATATTTAAAACTGTAATTTTCATCGAACTAAAGCCGCTCACAGACCACAGATTGACAAGAACAAGCATTGCAGTCGCAGTCCAACTGTGAGCATTACTGTCCTCTGAACTGCGTAACTTTGGTGAAATGCTGTATAATTTTTGTTCCCTGGATCTTTTCATTTTTTATTCAGACTAACCGTCTTATTCGAACGCCTGAAATATCAGTAAGCTGAATAGCTCACTCGTTTGTAATTAAACGTTTTTATTTCAAGTCGTAAAATAAAGTTTTCATAGTTGTCACTTTCCTTATTTTATCCTAGCATTCATTCCTTCGTAATTTTTTAGTGATCATTCTCGTACGTCTCAATGAATCCCTTGTTTTCCTAATTATCAATTTCAACTTCTCTTCTTTCTTTTGACACTGTGCATATTCAGTTTTCTCCATTTTCCTCGTCCGGGGACTGAACACCTTGAATAAACAAATGAGAATAGTATTAGTTAAAATGGGGACTACTGAACTATAATACGAGTATATTGTGTTCAAAGCTCTTCCTATAATAAAATAGGGAATGTTTTCACCTTTTGTACCTGAACAGTATTAATGGCACTGGTAGCCGCCTTCAATACGATATTACTTCAATCCAGAGTACCAACATCCCTTGATTTTGGTTCGTTCCTTTTCTGCAGACCATTGTTATTTAGAATGTCATCCAAACGGAACAATAAAGCACATCAGCCAGTATCTTAATTTAAATCGTTAAGTGATAATTCCCTTAGGTGCTGATGACTGTAAGTAGCTGGGACAGGCAGGGAATACGTTCGGGAAGGCATTCTCTCTCAGTCTCGGCCCAGATAAGTATGTACTATTCACTTATTCAAGGCTAAAGTGCTCCGTACTATGAACACTATCAACACCAAGTGTCCAGGTATAACCTTCATTTGCCCCAAACTTGTTCCTCAGGTGGTACTAAGAAAGCAACAGACAAAAGATGAGACCAAACTGTCAATAAAGACCTCTCGGTCAAAGAATAAATAAGAAGGAGACGTGCGGTCCTTTTCAGGACCTTCAAGTTCGTACAATTGGACCATCTCTGGACATTTGTCATCTAAATATTGAAGGGATAAGTCGAACAAAATGTGAATATCTTTCCAAGCTCTCACGGAAACACGCAGTTGATGTCATCGTACTCCAAGAAACACACACATCAGACGAACTGCAATTACACAGTAGAGGGAAAATACCGGGCTTCAAATTGATAGCCTCTACTTACCATCAAAATGATGGCCTTGCAACCTAGGTCAAGATTCACATACAAAATCCTCGAATGCTATCAGTAAACTCTGAAAATAACATCTGTACTACTACAATTAAAATTGAAAACTTGACAATAGTTAAATGTACACAAGCCTCCTGAGACTAGTTGGCCTAACCCACCTTTACCACTCCAGCAACATCCAACTATATTACGCGGTGATTTCAACAGTCATCATCATCTTTGGGGGTATAACAAGAATGGCCTTAACGGTGAAGCTATTGAGGACTGGATGGAAACTGAAAACATGATGCTAATGACCTGCCGACTTTTTACTAAGCTTGCTATTCTCGAAGCTATACTCCAGATTTATGTTTCACAACTCAACTTCAGTCAAGTGCGACGTACAGTGATCAATGATTTCCCACATAGTCAGCACAGACCTGCTATCTGGGCGGTAGGGATGCCTATTCCTGTTATACGATCACATACTAAACTGAGACGAAACTTCAAAAAAGCTAACTGGACCGATTTTGCAAAGCAGATTTGTTGGGGTTATTAAAGGTGCATCCAAACTTTTCATCCCTAGAGGATACCGTGAAGAGTACATCCCTGGCTGGAGTACAGAGAGTGAAGAGTTACTAAGGAAATGTGAAGAACATCCTACTTGACAAAGCATCAGGTCTCCTCCAATCCCTGGATGAGAGTCGAAGAAAGATCTGGCATGAAACAGTAAAATCCCTAGATCTCATCCACTCTAGCAGGAATGTCTGGTCTCTGATTAGTAAATTAGATCAAACACTTCCGTCAACTTGAATGATTTTGGAAAACATCTACCATCAGTTTCCAAGAATAAAAAAGAAACGCAAACTAAACAGGATATTAAATTACAGCTGAACGCCAAGAAAAGAGCAACCCCCACAGTCTTCAGAATTTGCCAGTCCATTCCTTGAGAATGAAACTAAAGAGGCAATCAAAATTATAAAACTTGGAAAAGCAGCTGGATTTGATGGAATCTGCCCCAAATTTCTGGCTCATTGTGGACAAGCTACAGTAAAATGGTTAACCAGCTTCTTTTCAAATATCCTGCAAACTGGTAACATCCCACCTATGATTAAGAAAGCAAAAAGCCATATTGAAGCCAAACAAAGATCTCACATTAGTGAAAAACTATTGTCCGATAGCACTTCTCAGTGTCACATACAAACCTCTCGAACGACTGATCTACAACAGAATTGTTAAAACAATCAACAACCATATTTCTATAGAGAAAGCAGGATTCAAATCTGGAAGAAGCTGTAACAAGCAGGTATTTTCACTCACTATTCACATCGAAGGGTATGAGAAGAAATATCTATGAGTGGCTGCCTTTTTGGACCTGTCAGCTGCCTATGATGTTGTTTGGCACGAGGGACTTCTTTTGAAATTTGTGAATGCTATCCCATGCCGAAAACTTATGACCTTATTAAACAATATCATAAGAAATATATGTTTTCATATCTACTCCGATAATGATGAAAGTAGAGTGTTTAAACTAAATTATGATTTACCTCAAAGAACTATCCTGCCTCTCCTATTTTTCAATCCATACATACATGACTTACCGGAAACAACTTCAAGAAAATTAATTTATGCTGAAGATATGTGTTTGATGATTCAGTGCTTCGACTTTGCTGACGCTGAAACTATTTCATCCACAGATCTCGAAGCCATGGATGTATACTTTAAGAAATTGTGCCTCCACCTATATCCCCAGAAAACATTTGTATCTGCATTCCAGCTACACAACAGACTGAATTACAAACCAGATGTTAGGTTCAGAAATCAAGTATTCCCGTATTGTAGTACAACAAAATACTTGGGAATAACGCTAGATAGAACTCTGACCGTCAAGCAACATCTCTCGAATGTGGCTGCTAAAATCAAAACTAGACCTACCGTGCGGAAACTCGTAAACAAATTGAGAGGAACTAGTTCTTGACTCGATAAGAAGCGAAGTGTTAAAAGCCTGTACTTAACGAGGGAAAAGTAAATGAAATCGCAGAAAGATTAGAACATACGCCTACAAAATTCCTGAGAGGACTTGGACAAGTATCGGGGGTATCGAAGAGCTCAACATGGCGGACTACGAAAATTTTAAAATTGGAACGGTGCCGGAAATGTCTGGATGCCTGAGGAGAACATTTGCTACATCTCCTGAATACGGTACGGGCTTATTTGCTTAATTCTTAATTACTAATTTTCTTAGTTCTTGTTTTCTTAATTTTAATTGTTCTTTCATATCATGTACGGATAAAGTGAGCGAAGTATTGTCCTTATTGTTATGCCACGGAGCAAATATGCCAAAGTGTATTCTCTAAATATAACGTTATATTACTTAATGTTTTTATTGAAAAGCATTTTAATCCTTTTGGCGATACTTTAAGCCATGTAGCAGGTTTTTAACTGTGGATCACTGCCCATAATTGGGTGAAGGTCTTCAGATGTCTTAACGCTTTCACTGAGTCCAATAACATGTACATTGTTCACTTCAAAAGTAACCTGTACATCTTCCATATGAGCTAATAATGAATGGCCAATTAGGTGGCAACAATGTAACGACAGCGGATGGCTACTGAGCTGCTGTTGCAACACAAGTCCTGTTGAAGGTGGTAGGGACGAATGTGAAGGGGAGGGTAAGGGCTGTGGAGAGGAATGCAGGTCAAAGGTAGTACCGTTGTACTGGTCAGGAAACATATGAAACTACTGGATACTGGCCGCACTTAAGCGACTGCAGCCATCGAGCTCGGTGATCTTCATTCAGCAAACAGAACTGACAGCCGCCAGAAGTCTGCCAGTGTAAAGATAATGCATGCAGTATGATGAAGAATGCTACAGACCTACAGCCCTTCTGCAGTAAGTCAGTCAGTCAGTCAGTCAGTCAGTCAGTCAGTCAGTCAGTCAGTCAGTCAGTCAGTCAGTCAGTCAGTCAGTCAGTCAGTCAGTCAGTCAGTCAGTCAGTCAGTCAGTCAGTCAGTCAGTAAGTAAGTAAGTAAGTAAGTAAGTAAGTAAGTAAGTAAGTAAGTAAGTAAGTAAGTAAGTAAGTAAGTAAGTAAGTAAGTAAGTAAGTAAGTAAGTAAGTAAGTAAGTAAGTAAGTAAGTAAGTAAGTAAGTATGTATGTATGTATGTATGTATGTATGTATGTATGTATGTATGTATGTATGAATGTATGTATGTATGTATGTATGTATGTATGTAAGTAAGTCAGTCAGTCAGTCAGTCAGTAAGTAAGTAAGTAAGTAAGTCAGTCAGTCAGTCAGTAAGTAAGTAAGTAAGTAAGTAAGTAAGTCAGTCAGTCAGTCAGTCAGTCAGTCAGTCAGTAAGTAAGTAAGTCAGTCAGTCACGCAGTCAGTCAGTCAGTCAGTCAGTCAGTCAGTCAGTCAGTCAGTCAGTCAGTCAGTCAGTCAGTCAGTCAGTCAGTAAGTAAGTAAGTAAGTAAGTAAGGAAGGAAGGAAGGAAGGAAGGAAGGAAGTAAGTAAGTAAGTAAGTAAAGATCTTCGAGTTCCCTCTCCATTAGTGAAGGTTGTCTACAATACTGGCGAAGCTGGTACGATCATCTGCTGTTCTCATAAAGTCTTAGATTCCAGTCCTGGTCTGTCGGAAGTTCCTCAACTACGAGTGTCATTGTAGACCTCGGCCTCGTCGTCCATCAATTACTCCTTGCAAGATCAGATTTAGGAGATTATATTTTTTTCATTTCTTGTGATATCGAATAAGTAGGCCATCTTTTTGGTCTTAAGTGGAGGAATATAGAGATAAAGAATACATCATCACAAGATATAGGCCAAGGCCGGAGTAAAGCTACAATTGAGGACGCCGAAGAAAGAAATTCTCGCATGTATTGAATAGCTTACTTGCTACTCGCAATGACAGAATGTTGTTGAGTAATGCATTGCTTTCCTTTCTCAAATCATATTTGTTCCAGGAAGAATTACTTGTTACCGAGTAAGCTATATGCATTTGGGATGGCAACTGAGCAAATAAACATTAAGGATATGAAGGCCTAAATCTCCGACCCAACCGGGAATGGAACTTGGGAACCTTGGACCGAAAAAGCTCAGCATGCTAATCAGTTTTGTACGCAGCCGGACAACCTGCAAGTGAAAATGCATTATTCCGCGTAATTTAGTAGACCACTTTCGAAGAACTTCTCTCCAAGAACAAAGTTTAGAACAACTGTAAACAACGTTCGACGGCTTATTTTCAGCTTTAGTCAAGTTTTCCAAAAATAAATTTAAACTAAATGGACCGTCTGCATACATTACAAGCAGCTTCGAATTTGAGAATATACCCTATTATGAATGTTTAACTGTTCCAAACTAACTTCAACTTAATATACACTAACATAGTGAGAATAGTTGAGACTTATATGTACGCAGTTGTAGAGAGGAGTTATAAAGCTCTCAGAAAAACGAGGGAAGTCTTCCTTCGCAGGAAAGCTTCACATGTAAAGGCTGGTCGGTTCACGCGATGAAAGTCCACAGGTGCGATCATCGCGGAAATTATTATTATTTCCTCATTCGCCATGCCCAACTAAGGGGCGGCTTTGAAATTATTAGCCCTTTTTTGGATTTTCTTCTCCTCTTCCCATTATCTCTTCATCCTCTCATTGTGTTCCTTTTTGCGTTTTTCAGTCCTTCCTGTATTTAGTCTGGTGGGCTTTACAGAAAATTTGTGCTAATTAATGAAGATTCTGAATTTTATTCTATCTTGAATGGTTTCTCCATTAATACCAATTTCATTCAGGTTTTCTCCGATTTCTTTTAGCCAATGATTGTGTTTTTTCACTGATAAGGCTAAGTTAATGTGTGGATTGAGTATCTCATCAACTGTAGTTACCGGTCCCAAGCCCGAATAAAGGAGGAGGGTTGACGTCAGGAATGGTAGCCGGTCGTAAAAATTACTGCCAAGAACCAAACAATAGCCAGAATACACCTTGAGGCAACCTCTAGGGCTCAAAACCTTAGTTGTATTTTTGAGATCGACTACGGTTGATCTGCCCATAACCTTCAACTGATTATTATTATTATTATTATTATTATTATTATTATTATTATTATTATTATTATTATTTCTTCTTCTTCTTCCGTTCCGGCCTTCTAAGGACCACGTTACAATTTCAATTGTTCCTCCTTAGTTGTTCTTTCCTTTTCTTCCTGTATTCTTTCACTGTTTCACTGTGTTTATTTCTCCTATCTTCAGTCCACTTTGTGCCTTATTGTTTATGATATGTATTCTACGTTATTATTATTATTATTTATTATTATTATTATTATTATTATTATTATTATTATTATTATTATTATTATTATTTATACAATATTAACAATAAACACTTATAAGGTAAAAATACTTAAGTTACCCCTTTCTAGCAAGACGATGCTGGAACTGTCTCCTGTCATCTTCCATGCATTTCTGGCACTGCTTATGAAAATAACCATTAATCTCTGCAGTTCCCTCTGAGAAATGGAAGAAATTATTACAGGAATATTATTTTTCAATTCATATGAATTGCTTTATTGCTGTCTGGAGTTAAATATCTCTGGAAGTTAAATCAGGGGATCGATAGGCTCATATGTTGCTAGTGATGATCCTATAGTCCACTATTTGATTACTTACTTGCAAGAAGACACAGTCAATATGTGCCGTGGCAGAATCTTGCTGCAAAGTCGCGAAAATACCGTCTCTTACAGTCAACTCACGGATTATTTATTTATTTATTTATTTATTTATTTATTTATTTATTTATTTATTTATTTATATTTGCCGGACTGAGTGGCTCAGACGGTTGAGGCGCTGGCTTTTGACCCCACCTTGACAGGTTTGATCCTGGCTCAGTCCGGTGATATTTGAAGGTACTCAAATACGTCAGCCTCGTATCGGTAGATTTACTGGCACGTAAAATAACTCCTGTGGGACTAAATTCCGGCACCTCGGTGTCTCCGAAATCCGTGAAAGTAGTTAGTGGGACGTAAAGCAAATAACATTATTATTGATGAATACTGAATTCCCACGACCGCATTGTAATCGAAATCAACTTTCAACCTATTAGGTCGTGTTACGTACATTTAGTACGTGTTGAAGAGATGTTAAGTACAGAAATAAAATGGCCAACCGGACACCAATGGGGTTGTGAGTAATTTCGATTACAGCGCGTTCGTGAAAGTTCAAGGGACTTGGCCCTCAATGGGCGACTTGCACGCACTCTGCAGTGTGATGACGGTAGTGCTAGACCTGTAGCTTAGATCCTTTCCAACAGAACGTAGATGGCCTAGGCCACCCTCCATAGCTTAATTGGTAGATCAATCTATGCAAAATCGGGAGGTTGTGCGTTCGGATCCCACTGGTGTCCGTTTGGCCATTTCTGTTCTGCGCTTAACCCTAACATGAATACCCTGGGTCCACTGGATCCGGAAAGAATTTCAGCAGTTCTTCACTCAGGAGTTTCGCACATCTGGATATTCTTTTATTAGACTTTCCTTGTGCAATCCACTGCGAAGTAACACCTCATTTGTTTCTTCTTTTGAACAACTAAATTGATTTTCCTTCACAGGACGAGTTTATGCAATCTGGGTCTGTTGGACCTTTATATTTCTTGTTTTTATGTTTCCCGGTATGCACTGTCTTGCCAACTACATTCATTGTTGTGATCAACTAGAAGAATGAACTATAGTAACGGTCTCTTTGAGCATTGTTTATGGTCTGCAGTAGAATATAAAGCTTTATTTGGAAGGAAAAGTGCTTCGGTTTGTTTTGTTGATATGTTTGTCATAATCTTACCTTGTTTCACATAAAACCGAAGGAGGCGTGGACGTAATGGATCAGAAAGTAGCCAGCTACAATTGCAAGAGACAAACAAATTGTTGACCGATGACACTGTGGGATAATATTTTGGATGTGGTCGCTGGATGCAGAATGGGTTTCTGCTCACAAGTGGCCACGCCTGGTCCGTAATCAAACAGCTCTGCACTTTGACCGGCCAACCGAACAGAGGAGGGTGGCTACGGCTCTATCTTGTATCTACGCCCCTGCATTCGGGAGACGGGACAGGACGCTCACGGCTAGCCCCAACCGTCGGCTGTCAGGAGAATAGTTTCCCGTGTTTTTCCATTCTCCTACTCTAAGGTGAATTCCGGGCCAGTTCCTAGTATAGGCCACGGCCACCAAACCCGTCACCTTCTCCGAGCATCTCCTTCAACGTAACAAATCTCCCGGCCTGAGAGTCCGCGTTACCGTCTAAGAGGCCCGCCTCCCCCTTCAGGGAAGGAATGAAAACGTTTCAGTTGCAGTAGTAGTAGTTTTGGATGTGGTCGGCGGATGTCGAGTGGGTCTCGGCCTACAAGTGGCCATGGCTGGTCCGTGGTCCGACAGCTCTGCACTCCGAGTGGAAAACCCAGCATAGGAGCGGTAGCCATGGCTCTACGCCACTGCATTCGGGAGACGGAGAGGGGCTGGTCCCCACCGTCTGCTGTCTCGGGAATAGTTTTCCCGTGATTTTCCATTCTCTTGCACTAAGGCGAATACCGGGACAGTTACAGGTTACGGCCGCCAACCCTCTCACCTTCACCGTAACAAATCTCCTGGCCTGAGAGACGGCGTCACCGTCTAAGTGGACCCCTCCCTTGTTCAGGGGAGAAATGAAAACATTTAGCCTAATAGTAGTTGTGGATATGCCAGTTCTAAATGCGTTCACTCTTTATTACTACATACTGTACCGGTTACGTCCTGTACATACGTATTTTTTGAGCATAAGTTACGTTTATTTACCACGCGTAATGTTCCGAGCGCGCCTGGTTTGTTTACCAGCAGCGAGGACCAGCTAGCGAGTGTATGACGACTGTGAGCTGTGACGTAGCCACAGGGGCTAGCTAGACCGCCCGCTCGTCTCAACACGTGTTACCAGCCTTGACTGGTATTTTCTGGATTCCACGTCACTTGTTCTAGAGAGTTCGATGGAGAAAATTTTGAAATTTCTATAATAATGATGCTAGCGAATCGAGCGATATGTCATCTTGTTTGGGATCACCTAAACGTCCCAATGCTCGAGTTTCAAGCAAATCCATCGAGGGATTCGGGAGATATTCAATCAAATCGTATTATGACGTAGACATCCCGGATTGAATAAAAGGAGGACCTACTGTAGCCTATTCACACAGTCTCAGCTGAGTAGTCAGCGGGGACACTCTTGCTGCTACTATCATCGTGGAACTCTGTCACTATACAAGTGTGGGAAGACGATTCTTCCAAGTACTATAAGTGGACTCATAAGACTTCGAGTGTTGTAGAAAATTTTCTAAGTCTTCGTAAATGAACTTAGAAATCTTCTAAGTGTTAATTAAATGGACTTGTATTATTTACGTGCCTTCGAGACTGAAACTTTTCTAAATGTTTGGACTTGTATTATTTACGTGTCTTCGAAGCTGGAATTTTTCTAAGTATTCGTGAAATGGACTTGTATTATTTACATGGGTTCGAGACCAAAATTCTTCTAAGTGTTCACTAAATGGACTTGTATTATTTACATGGGTTCGAGACCAGAATTCTTCTAAGTGTTCACTAAATGGACTTGTATTATTTACGTGTCTTCGAAGCTGGAATTTTTCTAAGTGTTCGTGAAATGGACTTGTATTATTTACATGGGTTCGAGACCAAAATTCTTCTAAGTGATAATTAAATGGACTTGTATTATTTACGTGCCTTCGAGACTGAAACTTTTCTAAGTGTTCACTAAATGGAATTGTATTATTTACGCGTCTTCGAAGCTGGAATTTTTCTAAGTGTTCGTGAATGGACTTGTATTATTTTCATGTGTTCGAGACCAAAATTCTTCTAAGTGATAATTAAATGGACTTGTATTATTTACGTGCCTTCGAGACTGAAACTTTTCTAAGTGTTCACTAAATGGAATTGTATTATTTACGCGTCTTCGAAGCTGGAATTTTTCTAAGTGTTCGTGAATGGACTTGTATTATTTTCATGTGTTCGAGACCAGAACTTTTCTACGTGATCATTGAATGGACTTGTATTATTTACGAGTATTCGAGATTGGAATTTTTCTAAGTGTTCGTGAAATGGACTTGTATTATTTACGTGGAATATTTGCGACTGTTGAGGATCTCATCCTTCTAATAGATAGTGATTGATTAACATTGCTAGTGATGAACTTTAACTTTCCAACGGCTCTAAACAAAATTAGGATTTCACTTGCATTTACTCAAAGACTTGTACATTTGCCAGTGTTGGTTTAAAAGACTAACAAATTTCGTCAGTGAATTTATTTATGTGGAAGGACTTGTGTTTCCGTCCGTGGTCACTCAAAGACTTTATGAATTTCACCAGTGATTAACTTTAAATATATTCAAACTTCCAAGTGAATGGACTTGTGTTTTCATTCGAGTTTAGGCAAAGACTTGCACCTTCGCCAGTAATGAACTTTGAGTTTAACTATAATTTCACAAGAAGGGACTTGTGTTTTTCGTTGCCAAAAGTTATTCAGGGAAGGGAATTTTCCTAGTGATGAACTCTAAAATTATTAATACCACTCATATCGTTTTAGGAGTGTTGGAAGTCTTGATGTACAATTATCAAGAACTCTGCTTATAAGTTGATCATCCAAGGTTTTCATGGACTCAGTGCTACTTTAACATTTAATCTGAGAGTCGGGCTCTTTTACCGGCACAATACCTCGTATCATTAAGGTCATTCTTATAAAAGGAAACTGTTCATCAAGGATCATTCAATCGAAATCATCCAGCCATACAGGATCTGAAAATCTACCAATCCGTTTCTCCTGAAATTTATTTTATCTGGATATAGAGAAGTTTATTATCATACCTGCTTGAGCAAATTGTGACAGGTACAACCAGCGAAGCAACGTGAAATGAAGAGGTGCACACTGCCTGTGCATGCAGCTAAAGACAGGAAAAGCAAAATAGTATGTTCCAAGTGTTCAAAGAGCTTGTGCTGGGAACATAGCTCAGTAATGTGCAATTATTGCACACGATGAGAAGAGTAACCGTGGTGGAACGTTATATGCCATACTGCGTATGCTTCAAGCAAGTCCGTTACGATTTTTAGCACCGGGCGAGTTGGCCGTGCGGTTAGGAGCGCGCAGCTGTGAGCTCGCATCCGGGAGATAATGAGTTTAAACCCCACTTTCGGCAGCCCTGAAGATGGTTTTCCTTGGTTTTCCATTTTCACACCAAGAAAATGCTGGGGGTGTACCTTAATTAAGGCACCAGCCGCTTCCTTCCCATCCCTAGCCCTTTCTCGTCCCATCGTCGCCATAAAATCTGTGTCGGTGTGACGTAAAACAAAAATAGCAACAACAAAAATCAACGATTTTTAGCAATGTAGTTGAACTGTGATGTGGCAACGGATTTTAAGGTATATGGCATACTGCAAAATAAAACAAATTTGTTATTGCAGTGTACCTGTCCGGGGCAAGTAAATAAACCTATTCAAGTAAATAAACCTATTCATTATATACACAATACTCATGTTATTACTTAAGGGTCCAACGGACCCGGGGTATGTAAATGTGTAGGAAAGACAGGGATGTATCCTAGGGTTAACATTTCTTCAACACGTACTAAATATTCGTAACACGACCTAATAGGTTGAAAGTTGATTTCGATAACATTATTATTATGTTTCTTTAACCCTCCTAGTGTTATGAGTCGTTAATAACGACTCATTTATGCCTCTGTGAATTGATAAAGTCGTTATTAACAACTCTTTTTTTAGAACCGTATTGCTGGGCAACCATTTAATGAGTATAATCGAACTTTGGCTATTTCGATTCACCTAGCTGAATTATCGAATAGGTTTCTTTGCTTATATACTATCTAAAACAAATCTTAGCGTCAGTTGCTCGAAGCGCCACACCGCATGGCAGTGTTCTATTGTTGTTCTACTTGATTGATTAGTGTTTCAATAAACTAAAATGTGCGATCCATGTTGTTTTGACAATATTTGGGATATGTTAGAAGATGATTATGAAAATTATGTTTTCAGTGATGACAGTGATTTGCCAGGTGACAAAATACCAGAAGCAGTTTCTTTGAGTAGTGACTCGTCAGAAAGATCCTGCCATAATAAGGAAGTGAAGCAAATTCTGGTGCCCTAAGTGTATTTTTGGCGTCCATCCCACTTGGTACCATAAGTCGAAACACTTCTACAGGCCCATAGTAAAGGGGAGGAAAAGAAAAACTCTTGCAAGTGACTTGAAGTAAAAAATTATGCCTGAAGAGGAGATGTACATAGTTTCGGTTTTTTTGTACATAACTTTCTGTTCTTTAGTTTTCGGGTAAATATGTACTGTAAGTCTTTTGTTGCTAAAAAAGATGGACATCATATACATTTACCTTTTTTCGGTCTTTTATAGTTTTGAAGCTATGTACAGTGAAATTTGAAACTTTTTTTTTTTTTCAAAAGTGAAAAATTGTAATTCACCACCCCCAATAAAATGGAATCAAGGTCTGTACCCAATATTATTACACAATCACATTCTCTAGTTTATACTGAACAAAAAGATTTGTAATATGATATATTTTACTGTTATTTTTTATTTCTTATGAATTAAAAAATCTTGCACGAAAACGTTACAGTCGCTTATCACTTAAGGGTTTATTATGTATCACTTGGAGAGTTAAAAATGGCCTGTCTCTCTCTCACCGTCGCATCGCACTCGCTTCCTTCGATCATGCAGGAGTTCCTCGTGAAGCAGGTGAGTTTTTAACTCCAATATAGATAGATTTTGTGAATTACTATAGGCCTACCCGTTTTGATTGAACCAAGATTCATCCTTGAAGGAAGCTAAAATCCATTCATTTAAATATTCTCCTGGATGCAGGGTCATCCATTTAAAGTTCTCGCACTACAGTAATTTTATAGGGCTTTAACTTAAGTAACTTAATGGCCGTTCGAACAAAGGAAGAGGAAGGTCCCATTAAATGAGAAAGACGTCGAAATTATTTTGTAGGGGAACGTTCTAATCTAGACCATGTCCAATATTATCTGCAGTTTCGTCTATGAATACTGTAGGTGGCTGTGTACGCTTTTTATCAGTAGTGCTTGCCATTGCACGAAATATAACCGAACTGTGAATAGAACTTCAACTTGTAAGTTGAATATCAAGGAATTTCTCTTGAAGCAATCTTCGTGCAACACGAGCCGATTCTATACGCACGTACGAATCCGAAATAATAACTTGCTCTTTGAGGAATAGAATACGAAAGCCTGAATTGAGCTATTCAATTAATACACCTCATTACGCCTAATGATTATTAAATCCACTGTCAACTAATAAACAGTTAACACACACGTACATTACTAGAGCTAAATTTGAGCTGACTTCCTCCCTTCTTGGCTTCCCGGCCGGTTCTCAAGCACTGCAGAGCTCGGTCCAACTGTGCGTGAAGCTGTCTCGCGAAGGATTAATCACCCAATAGTAGCATTCAGAACATTTACAGCTAAGATTTCTCTCCTTCCTTCGCCCTGACGAAACAGGATTGTTGTTTCCGGACGTTCGTAAATCCGTGAGCTGGCCGGCTTGCGCTGTTCTGAAACCCCAGGTATAGAACTGATTTACTGTAAATGGAAATAATGTCACACTCAGCTAGCGGTTAAGTGCACAGCGTGAGGGGAGTATCCCGTGTTAGTAACCTGGTATTATGATACCCTGAATCTACCGAGACGTTGCAAGCGGACTGCTTTAACCCGCCAATGCACGGGTTGGGTCTGTGAGACCCATGCGCTGGTATTTCCAACATTTTCTGATAGACGGTGATAGCTGCATACTTTCGGCTTCTGCTACCTTCCTTTTATCACCGGTGTAGTATTCCTGCAGACGAACATGGAAGTGATTGCTTTAGTACGTGAGCAGTGGTAAGTTAAAGTGCTCTGTGGGCCTGTGAGACCCAACCCGTGCAGTCGTGTAAGTTTTTTTTATCATCAGCATTTTAGTCTTTCCATATTAACCGTGAACATAAAGAAGATTATAGGATGATTATTACTTAGCGTCTTGTCCAAATTCGTGGTTTAGCTAGCCTGGCTGTCTTTCACCTTAGTTCCTTGGGTTTTAAGTACAGAGGTGAGACTGAAAATGGGTTGACCTAGGCTAATGAGTTCGTTTCTTCGTAGGTCTAAGAAAAAGGAGTGTTATGATGTCAGCAATCCACGTGATATGGAACGAGTTGCCGCATTATTGGAGGAACCATTATCAGATGATGAAATTTACTGTGGTTTTCCTCTCGTCGATGCACAACGACGATAAAACTGAGGAAAGTATAGAAGGAAAGAGGAAGCCTGTAATAGTCACATTCTATAATTCAGGTAAGGGTGGTGTAGGCTGTGTAGACGAAAGGACGGCTCGAAACACTATAAGTTGGAGAATGGTCGTCTTCTATGCGTTGCTGAATATTACAGGCTTTAACGAATATTTAATATTCAGAGCCAACAATACTAACTCTCCGGACGCAAGGAACAGAATAATTTTTTTGAAGAGACTCTTGTTTCTTCTAACTGAAGAACAAATAAGAGAAAGAGCTGTCTCAAGATATCTTCCTAAGAGCATTCGCGATACTGCAAGAAGGATATCTGGCTTGACGGCAGAAGCAGGACGTGAAAATAAAGAAAATAAAAGAGGACGTCATGCATACTGTAGTCAGAAAAGACCCGCTACTCGTGCTGTTTGTGCAGAAAGTAAATGTATCTTGAACCCTCCGTATTTGTGTGCAGTGAATGTAAAGCTAAAATTTGAATGTTCCAGTGAACATTCTGGATCGTGAAGATTAGGTTATGACGACTTCATAAATTTTTACTTGATAAGTTCTGAATTTTGTGATCAAATAAAATATTGTGTGTAAATTTGCAGTGGTTAGAGAATTGCTTTGTATAATGTTAAGTAAGTGTTAATCATCAAAGGTTTTGTGACGGCAATGTGTTTATGATGTTATCGGAATAGGAGGGAATGAATACTGAAAATTAAAATATATTAGCATACTATGAAAAAGAAATATGATGATGGGTCTGTGAGACCCAACCCGTTTACTCATGTAACTTTTTGTGACCCGTGCACTGGCGGGTTAAATACGATCGGACTGAGTTTGATGGATCACGATTACATGGAATTGGATTACCAGTGCTTCTACTCTTTGAGTAACTGTCCGACTTCTTGTCATATCCCTTCTCTGATAAGACAGTGTTTACTGCACACTATATAATATTCTGTTATTAGCAGGATCAAGTTTGTTGTTTGTCACAGCCTTGTCTTTGGCCTGAGTATTAGAGGTGTGTGTGATGCCAGTGATACCATTCCTTATGCAGTTTGCTACTGTGATGAATGATGTTAGAATGTCGCTCATAGGGCTATTTGGTGTAGGTATTTCATTGAACTTTCAGGACTGACATGTAACAACATATTCTGCCTCAGCTCTGTATTTCATAGTATCAGAATCGCCTTGCCTGTCTTAGAAGATGGAGAAAAATCGAACATCGAACATTTATTTATTTATTTATTTATTTATTTATTTATTTATTTATTTATTTATTTATTTATTTATTTATTTATTTATTTATTTATTTATTTATTTACCGAGCTCGATAGCTGCAGTCGCTTAATTGCGGCCAGTATCCAGTATTCGGGAGATAGTAGGTTCGAATCCCACTGTCGGCAGCCCTGAAGATGGTTTTCCGTGGTTTTCCATTTTCACACCAGGCAAATGCTGGGGCTGTACCTTAATTAAGGCCACGGCTGCTTCCTTCCAACTCCTAGCCCTTTCCTGTCCATCGTCGCCGTAAGACCTATCTGTGTCGGTGCGACGTAAAGCAAATTGCAAAAAAAAAAAAAAATTATTTATTTATTGACATATATATACAGATACAGGAAAGCAAGTACATTCTATTTTAATGTCCAAAGATGTTATCCATTCTAGAGCCTCTGCATTGGCCTCTAGAAAATTAAACCAATTTCCGGGGTGGGCTCTTCTGCTACACTCCTTTACAGTGTGTTCGATGGTTTGAAAAGGAGCACCATAGTTACATTCGAGGGATTTTATCATTTCCCATTTATACAGGGAAGCAGCACAGACTCCATGACCACATCGAATCCTATTAACGATGGTCCAAGTTCTTCTTGGGAGATCAGACCTCGAATTAGGCAGGAAGAAAGGCCAGAGATGTTCACCTGTTTTTGAGATCCATTCTTCCTTCCATTGGGCATAGGGGTTGAAATTGCCTTCTGTGAGCTTCTGAGCGAACTTAACTGGTGGATGTCTAGATTTCAATCGGTTCATCTGAACGTCAGAAATATTGGAGTGGATGGGCAAGTCAGGGTTCTCATTTATCTTGGAGTATTCTCTCAACAGTGCTTGTGCTCTACGGAATAAAGGAGGCATGATGTTGCTCAAAACAGGAAGCCAGTGGGTAGGAGTTGATCTTATTACGCCTAAATAATCCTCATCGTGTTGTTGAGTTGAGTGTCCACAAGTTTCACATGGCAGTTGTTGATACACACAGGAGCACAATATTCTGCCGCAGAGAAAACTAAACCAAGGGTAGAAGATCTCAAGGTAGTTGAAGAAGCACCCCAGGTTGTATCACACAACTTCTGCAGAATGTTATTACCACTCGTAATCTTTGCTGCTGTATTTACTAGATGTTGCCTGAAGGAGAGTGTCCGATCTAATCTTATACCTAAGTACTTTGGATAGTTATTGTGTCTGAGGACCTTACCGTTAAAAGACACTTGGAGAGTACAGCTTGCCATTTTGTTATTTAAATGAAAGCAGGACACCTCAGTTTTGCTATTGTTTCGTTTGAGTCTGCATTTCAGGAAATAGTCACTAAGAATGGAAAGGTCATCAGTTAAAATGTTCTCCGTTTCTTTCAGGTTACTATGACTTGTAGCTAAAGCTATATCATCAGCATAGCAAAATTTTCTAGATTTCGTTGGTGGCAAATCTGATACATTCAGATTCAACAGGAGAGGAGCCAAGACTGATCCTTGAGGGAGACCATTATTCAATCTTCTCAGCTTGCTAGTCCTATTCCCTAGAAAAACCTGAAAGGGTCTATTATTAAGAATGTTTCCAATTAATTGTACCGTAATAGAAACTAGAACTAGACCTAGCAAACCTAACACTCCCGTGTTTGGAAGACATAAAGTAGGAAAGATGAACGTAAGGAGGTTGGGCTCACTGCATAAGAGATGTGTATCATATGGAATCACGTATCCACTAGTGAATCTATTGTAGCTATGCTTTCTATCTGTGTTACACTCCAGTCACCTTTTCTTTACGATATCAGTTGGCGTAGTTAAGATTGTTTGCTTCTCCGACAGTGATAAGTTCATGAGGACTAGAATATACAGATATATTAGAGAATAATTCCTATGAACAGCATAATACTAATAGCATTACTAATTGTCAGTGTATTTAATTATAATTCCATTAATTACAAAATTACAGGCAGAGAACTTGTTGTCATCAACATGATGTAACATTTCTTATCGAATATTAGTGTATAATTTCCCCTCAACAAATGAATGCAGATAGTATTCATGAGTCTTTCAGTTCACAGATAAAAAATCTTGTAGATTCACAGCCCATGTCGTTAAGTCCTAGATCGTCACCGTTCTTTTCAATATTTCCGCAGTCTTCATCGCCATTCGCGTTATCGGGTTCACCGCTAGCCCATTTGACGTAAGTACTGGACAGTGGCTCACCTGAAAAAGTAGAGCATGAAGTATGAGTGTCTAGCCGATTATTGTTGTGATTTGAATAAGACAATATATTTCTTGTTCACAATAAATACTGAGACTCCTTAACAATTTTTAACTCGTCCAATCTGATTCTGGAGCTACTGGTTTAAAGCTGACAATGAGAGAAGAGTCCTTCTCTAAATTTCAGATCAGCTGTGGGGAAAATCCTACCTTTCGACTTGTGAATCAGATGCTGATAAATAAACGGTGTTTTGTGAAGTGGAAAGGTTATGGCGAACAGAAACTTTAGCATGTAGGCCTACGTCTTCTGTCAACTTAAAATTATATTATGTCCCTTGACACAGTTTCAGAAATGTGTATATTTGTGGAATTTTCAACAAAAAGACACAATATTTATTCAAATGCATTATACTCTCTTTATAATAATAATAATAATAATATTAATAATAATAATAATAATAATAATAATAATAATAATGAAGGGCATGGAAATTAGTATTTTCAAAGTTTTAGAACGATCAGATGAGAAAATTAAGTTTATCAGATCGTCAAAAACACATATTGTTTAAATCATACACTCAAATCATCAGTGCGAGAGAATTAAGCTTTTCCTGGCACCTAGTGCAATGAAGTATATAACTATTAATTTGGAAATGAGTGAATAATCGATCCTACTATCTGCATCGATATCTCAATAGGGTATGCTCAATCAGTGGAGATGGAGAATGAGAAAGAGGAGATTTATGATCCTGCAGTACCACAAAATTTCAAGAAGAATCCCCTAAATTACATTTAATAATGTGTTATTTTTACCAATTTTATTGTTTTTATTATTGTGGGATTTATGCATGGGGAAATAAGTACTCAAGGCACAAAATATTATTACATGACAATAACGAAAGGATCACTTCATACAGTCCTCATAAGAATCTCTATCTCTGGTCTCTACATATACGAAAGTGCTTTTCTCATGTGTTTTTCAAAGTTTGTATAATTTCCAGTGCCTACTGGATAGCATCTCCACACTATTTTAACATCATGTGTTATAAATTATTAATAAAATACCACAGGCCGTAAAATAATTTTTACTCTTGGTACTATTAAATTGATGTTAATTGTAGCCAGCGGGGGGCTTCAAGGTGGTACTAATGATGAGGATATGTGGAATGGAGACTGATTACTTTTTACTAGTGTCTAATAGACAGGACCTAGCAGAGAAGAGATAGAGCACACGACAAATATAAACAGACGGTCGGTGTAATATAATGGCAACATCTTAAACTCAGACGTTTATGTTCGGAAACGAAACGTCATGAAATTTTGTTCTCGGGTCAGTGGCAATTACTCTGCAAAAGTAAGGAGTACTTTTAATGTCGATGTATCATTTCATAGGTCGGTTCTTAAGACTAGATAGATAATCTCACCGTGCTAACACCATCAATTCGCAGAGGAAGCTGCCCTACGATCCTCTGATTTCAAATGATTCAGTTCGCTTCGAACTGTTGCAACGTACGAACGACTCATCTGATCCTGCAGATTCTGGTGTCAATTCGTGCGTAATTGAACAAAGAAACTCATACAATAACCGAAAATGATAAATAATAAGAGCACATAGTGACTTTATGATCAAAATAAACATTTGATTTGCACGTTATGAACCTAATCCGTGATTGACACTCAGAATAACAATTCAGGCCTCCATGTGAAATAACATTAGAACTGTCTATGACCTCAACATAATGGCACAACAATAGTTGTCCTATGATCCCTAGGGAGAAATCATGTCAGTATTTTCCGGGCTTCTAGGTCGTGGTCCAGGAGCATATGATAGTCCCGACGATTCACCGAAAACTGCGTTCGACATTATCTCACAGTGGAATGACTTGGTGTCGCAAATCCACTTCAGTATATTATAGTACAGGCTGACTGCTTCAATGTGTACAGTGTCCTGCGTGTTGGCGGAGGGAGTGGAGTGGAGTGGAGACGATCAGGTTTGCCAAGGTTTTCTCTTTGACTGCTGCTGTGGTATACAATAATAAAGTTTTATTATGAATCCACCTGTTCAATACATTATAATGTTGTCACATTTAAAATAACTTCATTAGTTAAAAAGTTATATATGGGACATGTTTCGCTCCCTTACAGAGCATCATCAGCCAAATCTGAATCTCGAATAATTGTTATATACGTAAATAATGACTTAAGAACTATTAGAACATTTTTGACAAACTTAAAACTTACTCTATTAGAATATCATAAAATATAAAATCTTTGTATTAATTACATGTGCTTAATAGGAAGATACATTAAAATTTTGGAAGAGAGAGTACTAAAATATTAATAAAATAAAATATATATATATCATTTCCGAAATCTTAGAAAGACGTGAAAATCAATCTTAGGAGCTAAATTTGAGGATTTTCTTGGCAATGAGATCTGGTAAAAAAGTTATTTATCCCTTGTGGATAAGAGTCTATAAAGATTCAAATTTATCGTCAATTTGATGATGGAACTTGTAACAGGATAATTGTTGGTCTTCAAGAAATTCAGATGCTGTTGTCATTTGACCTCGGCGAATGCTGTTGAAAAGATATGTTCTTATAGATGTCAATGACCTTTCGTTGAACTAATGGATTTGATAAGGATGATTGAAAGGGACGTAAATCAACGCTCGTATTTAAAAGCTGCTGCTTGGTTTATCTTGTTGAATGTCCCTCCAATTGCTGTTTGTCGGTTTGGTGTTGTCCGAGGTTATGTGGGGACCACATCTTTTGTGGGGACAACATATCTTTTCAACAGCATTCGCCGAGGTCAAATGACAACAGAATCTGAATTTCTTGAAGACCAACAATTATCCTGTTACAAGTTCAATCATCAAATTGACGATAAATTTGAATCTTTATAGACTCTTATCCACAAGGGATAAATAACTTTTTTACCAGATCTCATTGCCAAGAAAATCCTCAAATTTAACTCCTAAGATTGATTTTCACGTCTTTCTAAGATTTCGGAAATGATATATATATATATTTTTTATTTTATTAATATTTTAGTACTCTCTCTTCCATAATTTTAATGTATCTTCCTATTAAGCACATGTAATTAAGCCATGTATACAAAGATTTTATATTTTATGATATTCTAATAGAGTAAGTTTTAAGTTTGTCAAAAATGTTCTAATAGTTCTTAAGTCATTATTTACGTATATAACAATTATTCGAGATTCAGATTTGGCTGATGATGCTCTGTAAGGGAGCGAAACATGTCCCATATATAACTTTTTAACTAATGAAGTTATTTTAAATGTGACAACATTATAATGTATTGAACAGGTGGATTCATAATAAAACTTTATTATTGTATATCAACAGATTTCAATACGGATTAAAACATGAGATTAGTCACTTGCAATGCTGCTGTGGTTCCAAAAGAAAGGAAACCGTGGCAAGAAAACGCGAAGTGAAAGAAGAACTAGAATCAGGCCAATACAAGATTTCTGAACCTGGTCCGAAACTTACAAGTCGTATTAGGTCGGTATTCAAGCCTGTGGTTGACGGTGATGGGAAATACATTCATTTTGTGTGTTGTACGACCTGCGTTCAACTGGATGCACACACTAACAGGTTGACCAGTATGTTGCACAATTCTCATCATCCATGCGTATCTAATAACAAATCATCTCCCGTAAAAGAAAATCGTCCGCCTAAATCTGCTCAAGACTTAATTGTCGCTAAATTTGTTGGTATGTATGTGTACTCGAGACATGTTCCGACAAAACAATACAACTGTATTGTTCGTTGCACACACACAAAATGCGAAACGTCTACGAGATTCGATTATGCGGGAGGTACTCAATCGTATGCGTGGAAGAGAATGCGCAGCCACCACGGATATGTGGAAATTTAGTGCATTGTTTTGTTGAATGGGAACTCAAGTCTCGTGCCTTGTTCACGACCAGGTTTCCAAACGAGGCTAAAACAGGTGATCATTTTCAAAGAGAACTGCTGAGACGATGTATTGTGTTTGGTGTCACCAAGACCGTACTAAAAGACGAGTGTTTTACAATTGATAATGGTGCCAACATAATCGTCACACTGCGTGATTATATACGAGACTGAATTCCGCCTGTCATATGCCCAACACGATGCTGAGAAAGCTTCAGTTCTATGCCCTTACATTGATGCCCTTATGTCTGCAATGAAAGGACTTCTTACCACATCAAACGAAGCGGTCTAGTAAGCACTCTTGAAAAATCATTGGAACTATCCAACGACACTCGCTTGAACACTCGTTCGACGATCTGTACAATGTCAGTATTCGGGTCTCTGAGAAAAACTTTCTGGAAAAGGTCAAGCAGTTGTGAATGGAATCGATATCAGGCTCAATCAAACAGTCAATAGTGATCTGCATTTAGAGCAGTCGCCCAGGTGGCAGATTACCTATCAGTTGTTTTCCTAGCCTTTTCTTAAATGATTTGAAAGAAATTGGAAATTTATTGAACATTTCCCTTGGTAAGTTATTCCAATCCCTAACTCCCCTTCCTATAAATGAATATTTACCCCAATTTGTCCTATTGAATTCCAACTTTATCTTCATATTGTGAAGATGAACGAATTGATCACACTCCTTAAAATATGTATTTTTTATGTTTTGTATGTAACCTACTGCATACTTACGCTTCGACATTTGAAATATCGGGCAATGATATTCGTTCCATGCGCTAAACTTGATACACAATTTAAGTAAGCCTATTTTACAGCCCTTAAGAGTTACACTGCGAGAAGTTACCTACATTTCACCTTGCCTTATCATGGAAAATGGCGCTTCCACAGCATCTGATTCAGGAACCTCATACCGGGTATGTCTCCGAAATAGAACCTATGCGGAGTCACATCAAATCGTATATGGAAGTAACGTTCATCATTCGTAAGTACCATAAGTTCGCGACGTTCCTGTCGACATTATCATTTCACCATCTGAAAATTATATCTGCCAATGAAAATTGCGATGTAACAGCAGAGGCAAGGCACGGAATGGACTAGTTTGAATATGATCTTATGTGTTCTTTAGGACAATAGTGTGTTCAGAAATCAGATGTATTAGTATTCGCTTTGTTGCTGACTGATTCGAAACTTCTTGTGTGAAAATAGCTTACGTAATGATACAGTCTGTACCAATTGCTACAACTCTCTGTTTACGTAATACGTTTGCCTTACACGAAGCAGTTTGATGCCAGCTTACTTAGCGACGTATTTGAATTTTTATTTTTCTGGTTAGGTTGCGGCGTTACAATTAAGTGCACAATTTTTATTATTATAATTCTGGACATGTTCGTTAAGCTTCGGTCTCAAACCGTTTAAAATCACCACATTATTGTTGTCTGGAACTCTTAATTAGTGATTGGATTAAATTATAATATAACTGTGGGCCATCGCTTCGCCGTTGGCTATTTTAATTGTACATTGTTGTCTATGAAAGGGGCAATTAAATTTATTGTAATTTAGGACATTTTAAAACGAGAGAGTTATTCTCGCCAAATTCAAAGCTTTCTGCCTACTATGAACTATTGACCGTTTTACTGTAACTGCCTGTGATTGGTAATGCTGCTAATTCTTAATTCGTCTGATATTGCGTAGCTCTTTACTCTTTGACTCCGCTGCGCGATGTTCAACTGGTAATTGGTCTGCTCTCTAGCGGTTACTCCTTGAATTTGGGACTTGTGCTTCGTTCGTCTTAGAAGATGCTTGGGATGAGTGCGTCACGCCGTTTCTGTTTGGTTATGGAGAGGCAGAACAACTAATTTAATTCCGTAAAGGCTACGTTTCCAACAGGCTAAAGTGCCTAACAACTATAAGCTGCTTTAATTTTTGCATACTTTAGGCTATTTACTGGTGGTGTGATAACACGTAATTTGGATGTTGTATTTTTAGTGTGATTGTTAGCGACGCCTCGTGTCGAATATGTAAGTTTATTTCTACTGTTAGTATCCTGTGACTTATGGAACGGTGAAATTTATGGATAACTAGCTACTGTATATTACCCGGCGCTGCAAGAGCACTTTATTCATTGTTTACTTTAGGTATTTAATTACTTGTTAATTATGTGTGAAGCGTCCGGCTCCATGGCTAAATGGTTAGTGTGCTGGCCTTTGGTCACAGGGGTCCCGGGTTCGATTCCCGGCGGGGTAGGGAAGTTTAACCTTAATTCGTTAATTTCGCTGGCACGGGGGCTGGGTGTATGTGGCATCTTCATCATCATTTCATCCTCATCACGACGCGCAGGTCGCCTACGGGTGTCAAATCGAAAGACCTGCATCTGGCGAACCGAAATTGTTCTCGGACATTCCCGGCACTAAAAGCCAGACGCCATTTATGTGTGAAGCGATTTCTTGTAAATTTCCTTATTGTGACATTGAATGATAATTCAAGAACTATTTTGTAGTGTAAGAGTTATTGTTGTGTGTTTCATTTCAAGTTTATTTCGTTTCTCGTCAATTAAACTAATCTCGGGCAGTTCGGACATTTTCTTTATCACCACTTCTCACTATACCTATGCAACTGAACTGGTACTTAAACGGCATCCATATTGTCACAATACATCTCAGTGACCGCGGGAACTATGAATTCGACACTAATATTGGTCGTTTTCGATTATCCTTGTATGTCATTCCCTCTTCCAGGATTGCTAGGGGTGTCTGACCCCTCCAGTATCTTTCCGAGATAGTAATTCGTATTTGTACGAAGTTTGGTGTAGAGATATTCTGACAGATACTGTATGTACCGAGAGGTACACCTCTAAGCTGCACATTTAAATCTTGCGCCTAAAAGAACTTCTCTACAGGAGAAACTGTGAACTTGAAACTAGACCTACTTCAACCTTTACTCAGAAGATGCCACTACAGTAATTGGACGTAATTTTCTTATTGTGAAGTCTCATGTACTGTATGAAATTCTACGTGTTTTGTTCCCCAGTCATCAAGAAGTTTGGACCTTCTTCAACAGAGGTCACTGCTAAAAAACTATCATGCACCCTGGTGCGAAGTGGAAGAACCTTGATTTAAAGAAGTTTTGTATTCACAAGTTAGTTTTTTTACTAAATTATGTTAATTCATTTTTGGGTTGGCAATATTGATCTTTTCTTTCCGCAAGTTTTGAATTTAGCCAATCATGAATTTCTGTAATTAATTTTCTGCCTATCACAGGCTTCTTCATCGATTCTGAGTGTCACTTTTGATGTTATCCAATAAAATTGAGAGGGTGTGGTTGGTTTATTCATGAAAGGTCTCGAACTTTCCCCAAGGCTTTATGAACTGCGGATTTTCACGTCTCTTGGCCATTTGATCAACATCTAACTAAGTGTGTATGTGTCAAGCAGGAGGCGGGTGGCGCCTCCTTCATCAGGCAGCCGTTCTTTAGCAAGGCAATGGCCTATTAACATCTTTATTTCTTGCTAGCTCTGCAGTTTATCCCGAGGGGGAGATCCGAAACTTTAACTATGTAACCTACTTTTCTGAAAATGTAATTTCTGCCGGCTTGTGTAAAAACTTCATAAAATTTTTAACTGTAAATCGGGGATAGAGAGTGATCTACCCTCTAGAGCTCCCCTTCATATTGGCTTGAGGTGACTACGTTTTGTAACTGGTCTCTTTCCTTTCCGTAATGTCTTAATTTATTCTTATACGAGTCACTTCCATAGTTTGGGAACAGCCCCTGTTTCATCGGCCTAGTGCCCTTTAGGTTTTAAGAATTCACATCTAGGAGTACAATATTTTGCCTCCATTCATTTTGTGCTTGGGCCATTTACTTAACCTGTTCTTTTCTGCTACGGCCCAATAGGTTGGGTACTAGACACCCCTGTTTCAAAGTTTGTAAGTTGTGCCTTGATGGCAAGTAATAAAAAATTTCTGATATTGCCTTGAGTAGGCTTGAGAACTGAGAGCACGTTAGCTCTTTTTCAAGTGTTGTAAAAGTGCCTCTGGGAGGCCGGATTTGGTAATTGCTGGAGCAAGGGCTCCATGTATTAGAGGATTTCTGCCCTTAAGTAAAGTTGTGATCTTTGTAAATTTGAGGATGTAGCTCAGGAAAAGTTAGCGAGGGGCTTGAAGCCCAGGACTTGTAGAATTCACTACCTTGTATTTTACTTGACTCATTTCTAACTTGCCTATGGGACTTGTTATATTGTTATTTGTTGATTTTTTAATTCTAAAAAAGAAAAGAAAATATAACCTTTGTTAAAGTTTTAAATTACACTCTTGACTTTGTAGTTAGACCCATTCACCCCGGCACCTTATTTCACCTCTGCGTCCACGGGTAACCCCGTAACATTCTCTATATCTACAATGTCGGCCATTTTGGTCATTTTCTCTTTCACACATTTTACTCGTAGAAGTTGTATTACCTGTTTGAAGTTATTTTTAAGAGTCTTTAATTCTGACGTTGAGAGTTAATCCACCTGATAGCCGCCCCAATTAATGAATCGAAAGATCGGCCCTCTAATCAGTTCATATGAATGACATTTATTTTATATGGTGTTTGGATTAAACAGGCCTTGAGTTATAGCTCAAGATTACTATTGCCACAATCAGGCAGATTATCTCTTTCAGATTGTATTTGAGAAAGAAAATCCAATACATGGTACTTCAAGTTAGAGAGTACAAGTGGCACCTTATGGCAGCCCAGATTGTCTGGGAAGTAGTTGGTCCTTTCAAACAAATAATAAAAGTAAGTTATAACGCGTCGCGTTATAGATATAACTAGCTGATGTACCCGTGCTTCGCTACGGAATACTATATTGCATATAGAAGTGTATGTTAGGTAGAGTACACGTTGTGAGCAAGACTGTATTAAATTGCATAGCTCTATATGTTACCCTTGAAACGCAAGGGAGAAATCACCAAACGTCTTTTCTAATATGAAACTGCGTTAGGGAATTTTCATTGTAATGGTAGGCCCGCTTGCCTACCATCAGTCACAATCAGGTTGGGGAATTGCATTATAATGGCAGACACTCACTCTCCATCTGCCTGTTTACATCCTCAGAAAGACTGTCTTAGAGGTTTCCACAACTGAAATGAACACAGGTCATTACAATAACGTCAGTAGGAATGGCACGAGTAAAAGCAATGATTTCACATGAAATACTCGATCAAATGAAAATCACACATTTTCTCACTTTTAACGAACAGTATTACGCTGCCGATCTAACAGTCCAAAGTTCCAGAGCTGGAATGACTAGGCCACAGACAGCCGTGATCCGTGAACACTTTTAACCTTTTTAGGGGGCGGGGGGAAGGGTGTCGAATAGTGGAGAGCCCCAGAGCAAAAACTACGTACTTTTACTAATCTGTTTCTTAGGAGTATCCGATGAGTCGGAAAATCTCGATTCAGTACACTGGTGGCGGAAAAATCTATCTGACTTGGAGGCATTTTTTCCTCCAAGCCAGAGGAGAAACCTACTCTTCACTGCTAATTTAGAATAAAATGAATGTAGAATTAAATAAAAGTGAATGAAAAGAAGCTCGTAAGAAACGGCTCTTTTCAGGGTTGAATTTTGAGTTATTTAGTGAATTGTGGTGCTATAATTTGGAATATGCCTAAATTGCAATTCTAGATCAGGTCATACTACTACCACTACTAAGTAAGCCTCTGTCTTAAGAGTGCACACTGCTCATTCAAAACAGCGCGTCAGAGTAGGGATCGAATAGCTGGAATACTATGATGAACCAGTGAGTTACGTACCAGCAGTACGGTATCAGAAAATGTACGAACCAGAGGAATGACATGCTAAAAAAGAAAGTTTGCTAACTCCCCAGCTATTTCCCGCCAATATTCAGTCAGGCTGTTGTACTCGGTACAGAGCAGTAATCCCATCTATCAGAGTTGAGCGGCAGCATAAGAGACAAAGAAAATCACCACAAATAATGGTCAATGTAATGTTGTTGTTGATCAATGTTATGCGCTTTCAATATTGTAGGCCTTCACATTTAGTTTTCTTCCGACTCTGAAATACCACTCTTATCATAGTCGGTACGGTAAAATTGAATAAAACATGTATGTATGTTGGGTATTCAGCCTGAAGGCTGGTTGGATACTCAACAGGTTCACCATTAGCTGTCGTAGATGGCCTAGGTGTCACTGAAGAGGCGTACTAGGGAAATGAGAAGTGAGGTAGTTTCCCGTTGCTTTCTTCACCGAGACAGAAGTTGCTAAATGGTCGGAAATTGTATTCTCCATAACATTTGTTATGTAGTACTTTTCGATAGAAACAATAACATAGGTATTTGAAAATTAAATTGTAGGCGCCTTCCCCAAAACTACAATTTCACACAGGGCGAATAATATCGTTTATAACTTAGACTGTAGTATCTTATTCTCTGACTCTATATAACGACATTCATTAAATTCTGTTAACACATTTTCTCGTGACTCGGCGTTGATATGGACTTGGCAACAAAAATACAAATTCATGAATATCTGTGTTATCAAAGCCGGTACGGTAATAATGTATGACATAAATGATCGAAAATTTAATGATATATAACTTTACGTCGCTGCCGGGACAAAACCTCCTATGTGTAATATTTTAGCTTAGAACTTTGGCCCGTAAGGTTCTGTCATCTAAGGTGCAATATTGTGTGAATATTGTCAAGGCATTCTCGCTCTTCATAATGTATGTGCTGCGGGTCAGTATATCTCCAAAAAAATATTATCACATAGGAGGTTTTGTCCCGGAAACGACGTTTAGTTATGTAGTATTTATTGATAGGGCCACTAATAATAGCTATAAATATTTGAGAATTAAATTTTAGGCCTTCCCCTAAAATACCATTTCACTCAGCGTGAGTAAAATGATTTATAGCCTAGATTGTAGTGGCTTATTCCCCGACTTCACATACCGATTTTCATTAAATTCTCTTCGACCGTTTTCTCGTGATGCGTGTACATACGTACAGACAGACAGACAGACATTACGGAAAAGTAAAAAGTGCATTTCCTTGTTACTGTGGACATGACCGATACAGAAATACCATTCTTTTCAAATTCTGAGCAATGTACAGACAAAATACTTATTTTATATATATATATAGATGTTCATTATCCCAACTGTAACTGGGACTGTCACCAATCAGCCGAGGGACCACGAAAATTGTATAATCAACACCAATCTCGGTCAATTTGGACATTTTCTTTACCACCACTTCTGAATCACCGTGCCGATCCCACTGGCCCCAAAAGCAATGTATTCGACACTAATATCGGCCATTTTCGATTACTTTTAATGCCATCCCCTCCCTAGTTTTGCTAGGGGTGTCTGACCCCACATAATTTTCCCAGATAGGATAGTAAGTCATATGTTAACAAACCTTGGTTGAAAGCTATGATATAATGTAACACAACCATAATTTCGGCCATTTTCAACGTTCTTTTTCATCCCTTCTCAACCTTCATTTCGACTGGGCCTGACTGTGACGTAACTGGCAACCGGAGTGTCACAGTGTTTGGGGAGTCCTGCCCCCACAGTTATTTTTTCAGAGAGTAAGCCGTATGTGTACCATGCTTGCTTGAGAAATATGCTGGAACACATACAATCATCCCTTATCTTGGTTATTTTGGATACTTTCTTTTCCACACACACCGCCCCCCCCCCCCATCCCGCCATCCATTTCCCATGCCGATGAGGGCTGAACTTGGCCTTAATCGACATGTGGAGTGTCACTGTTCATCTCACTGACCCTGAAATCTACGGAATCGACACGATTTCCGATTATTTTTATATGCCAGCCCCTCCCCATCTCTACCCCTAGGGGTGACTTGCCCCCAAAGTGATTTTTTCCAGATAGTCATTGTAGCAGAATCTCTCCTTTACCTCGCCTACATTCACACACGTGCCTACTTCCAACACCAGGCCTGCATTATACTGTAGAATCCTTAGCTGACGTTGCCATGGTTACTGCTGGTCATTTCTTCATCTGATTTCTCGAGCGGGGCGGTGTGATGCCAATATCTCCATAACGCTTGTTTTAGGCCCTTAAAACATGATTTTCGGGGCCCGCAGGGCGTTATCGAGTTGTTCTTTATCTATATTAATACAGGTAGCGATGGGGGGAGAGGGGCGAGGGGGAGTGAGATATAAACATATTAATAATAGAAAATAGAAGTCGAATCCATAGTCTCGGGGTCGCTGAGATGAATAGTGACACTCCGGAATTTTTGAAAGTCCAAGTTCATCACCCTTTGGGGTGGGGGGCGAGGGGGAATGATATATAAAAATAATCGGAAATAGTGACGAATCCATAGTTTTCGAGGTCGCTGAGATGAATCGTGACACTCCGGAATTTTTGAAAGTCCGAGTTCATCACCCTTTGGGGTGGGGGGCGAGGGGGAATGAGATATAAAAATAATCGGAATTAGTGACGAATCCATAGTTTTCGAGGTCGCTGAGATGAATCGTGACACTCCGGAATTTTTTAAATTCCAAGTTCATCTTCCCTTTGCGGTGGGGGGCGAGGGGGAATGAGACATAAAAATCGGAAATAGTGACGAATCCATAGCTTTCGAAGTCGCTGAGATGAATAGTGACACCCGCGATTTTTTTAAGTCCTTTGGGATAGGGGACAAGGGGAGAGTGAGATAGAAATATAATCGGTAATAGTGCCAAATCTACAATTTTCGGGGTCGCTGAAATGTATAGTGACGCTCCGAATTTTCTTAAACACCCTTCGGGGTGAGGGACGAGGGGAGAGTGAGATATAAAAATAATCGGGAATAGTATCGAATCCATGGTTTTCGATGTCGCTGAGATAAATAGTGACACTCCGGATATTTTAATGCCCATATTCAGCACCTTTAGGAGGGAGAGCGAGATGGGAGTGAGATGTAATAATAGAAGTTGAATCCATAGTTTTCGGGGTCGCTGAGACGAATACTGACACTCCGGAAATGTTTGAAGTCCAAGTTCAGCACCCTCAGAGGTGAGGGGGGGGGGGGGCGAGGAGGGAGTGAGATATAATAATTATAGTAATAGAAAATATAAGTCGAATCCACAGTTTTCGGGGTCGCTGAGATGAATAGTGGCACTCCGGAATTTTTTAAATTCAGAGTTCATCACCCTTTGGGGTGGGGGTGAGGGGTAATGAGATATAAAATTAATCGGAAATAGTGACGAATCAATAGTTTTCGGGGTTGCTGAGATGTATAGTGACACTCCGGATTTTTAAAAGTCCATGTTCAGCATTTCAGAATTTCGTAGTGTTCCCTATTGAAGTGAGTTCAGTAACCTTGGGGGGGGGGGGAGTAAGACATAAAATTAATCGAAAATAGTGTCGAATTCATACTTTTCGGAATAGTTGAAATGAATAGTGACACTCAGGATATTTTAATATCCATATTCAGCACCCTTAGGGGGGAGGGCGAGGTGGGAGTGAGATGTAATAATAGAAAATAGAAGTCGAATCCATGTCGTTTAAGACCAAGTTGAGCCCCAGTAAGCAGGGTTGGGAGAAGGGGTGAAGAAAAGAAAATGTGCAAATGACCAAGATTTTGGGTGTTTGTATGTATCTTCCAGCATAGGTATCAACTAAACTTGGTACAAATATTATCTACAATCTGTAAAAAATACTGCAGGGGCAAGACACCCCTAGAAGCCCTAGGGAAGGGGGCGAAATATAATTATAACTTAAAACGACCGATATTAGTGTTGAATCCATAGTTTTCTGGACTACGGGAGAGATTTCAGCCAAACTTGGTACACTTATAACTTACTATCGTGAGACAAACTGCGAGGAGGTATGGTAGACCTAGCACGCCTAGGGTTGGGGTGGGAAGGGCTGAGATATAAAAATTATCGAAAATAGTGTGGAGTAGTGAGACGAATATTGATAGTCCGGGCGTCGTTGTGTGTATGTTTCTTCCAACATAGCCCTCATACAAAATTGGTACACATATGACTTACTATCTGAAAAAAATACTATTGGGTAAAACACCAGTAGCACTCCTCGTGTAGGTGGTGAAATATAAAAATAAACGAAAATGACTGATATTAATGTTTACGAGTTCGCTGAGTTGAACTGTGACACTCTGGATGGGTAAGTCATACTTCACCGCAATTGGTATGGAGGTTGAGAAGGGGTGAAAATGAATGTAAAAATAACCGTCAAAAATGGGTGTATGTGGGTATATTTCAAAATAGCTCTCAACAAAACTTGGTACATATATGACTTACCATATGGATATAAAACACCAATCCCCGCTGGGGGTAGGGAATGGGAGGGCATGACATCTTCCATTATTTAAAAATAATAGAAAATATCCTATATTAATGTCGAATTCATTGTTGTGACCCCCTGAATATCGTTTAAGTCGACGTTCAGCCTCCATTGGGACGGTACACTCGAAGGGGTTTTGTAGTGAATAGTATAAAGTGACCGAAATTAATATTGAATCCACTGCGTTTGGGGTCTCAAGGCTGATTGAGCTCTCTCGTATGGCTAAAACCATGACACATGTCCGTTGTTTGGTGCCCCACACCAGGGGAAATGAACCTAACTTATACTGAAAATTTTGCTATAGATGATAGGCCTATATTTCACTAACATAAAGAATAGAAGAAAAGTATTCTTACAGAAACTATGCAATCAAAGTGCTGTGGTTAACGACGGACGTCCTTCCGAAGGATGCTTACAATACATTAAACGGAGACCATCGTGTTTTTTGTCCGACTCGTTGGCTGAACGGTCAGCGAACTGGCCTTCGGTTCAGAGAGTCCTGGGTTCGATTCCCGGCCGGGTCGGGGATTTTAACCTTAATTGGTTAATTCCAATGGCACGGGGGCTGGGTGTATATGTTGTCTTCATCATCGTTTCATCCTCATCACGACGCGCAGGTCGCCTACGGGAGTCAAATAGAAAGACCTGCACCTGGCGAGCCAAACCCGTCCTGGGATATCCCGGCACTAAAAGCCATACGACAATTCAATTCAATCGGGTTTTTTGTGTAAACCAGTTAGTCTATTCAAGTCTGTTTCTGAGATACCATAATATTGATCATTTCTACAGGCAGTGCCAACCTCTAGCAAATCTACTAAGGTGCATCAAGTCTTCCATTTATAGTAACCCGCTCTAACTTACTTCTGAAAAGGCTGAGTCAACAGTGAACTATATTGTACGACTATTCTCTTAAAATGTGCTGTGTGGGCAAGGTGAACAAGTGAGAATTCAGTTAATACTTCAAACACACACAGAATGAATATTTTCGCATTTCTGCGCATATCCTTCTGGAAAGACGTCCGCCTTACCTGGGTTTTTAAGATACCGCCCTGGCTGGTGAGAAAGTAGGAAACCACGAAAAACCATCTGCAGGGCTTCCGACTATGCTGTTCAAATCGAGTATCTCCCGAATGCAAGCTGATAGCTACCTGGCCAAAACCCCAAAGCTCGTGACATATTCCTTTCAATAGCATCGTTGAGTTTGACGATTAAGTTTTCATTACGTACCGTAGATTGTATAATACTCTCCTTCGGTCACTAAGTCGTCGAACCCTGCGTGGACTCCTGCAGCCATCTCTGCATCCATCATATCTCCAATCACTTTCAACTCTTCCTCTGAATTGATGATCACCAAATAAGCATTTTCATTCTCACAAGTCTGCCGAGCGACATTCCAAGTGGCATAAGTGGTGTGTAGCTTGTAGAAGCCAAGGTCTCTGTACTTACGGTAACCCTCTGAAACATACAAACAGAATCACTAATCACCGGTTGAACAATTTTCGTTATTGGGAATGTTATATTTTACCCAGGAGAAGCAGAGAGGATTCTAAATAACCTACTGCACAATGAAGCAGTAAGGATTGATGATGTTCGATCTGAAATGGTGAAACAAATGGGAAACACGGGGGTGAAATTACTTCATAGGATAATAGGTTTAACTCAGTATTTCAGTAAGGTACCTTCAAATTGGACGAATGCAGTGATTACACCTGTCTACAAGGAAGGGAAGAGAAAGGATTGCAACAGCTATCAATATTGCTACGTACCAGCCCTATGGTAGCGCCTTACGGTACTTCGTGGAAGGCACTTGTGAGTCACAAGACCAATGAGCTCCCAGCCGGTCTGGATGGTGTGGCCAGCCTTTCCGTGTATTGTCCTGTTCATCTGGCTTTCCCGTGAGATTCTGCGAGGTGCAGCGAGAGTGGTCCATCTCTAGATACATCACGAATATTCCGGTACGCATCACCCGAGCTATAAAAAGCATGCTAGCCACGAAATGTCAGTCATTGTGGGAGTCAGTGTTGGGCTCAGTGTGTTGGGGTTCGGTTACTGTGCTGAGGGTGACATTGGTGTTGGATGTCGCTGGTGTCCTACCAGAGTATGAACGAGGGGTTGCTGTTGCGTCGGAGTGTAGAATGAGTAACTGGACTGAAGACGACTGTTGACTACCGTCATTGTCCCCCCCCCCCCGAGTCAGAGTATCGTCGGGTGTAATTGGAGCAGTATTAATGGTCATTGTTGTGTGGAGTATTGTTCTGCTGATTGGCACTGTTGATCTGTTGTTGCGTACTTGTCAGTGCTTAGTTGTTCACTCTGTCTGACTGTGTGAATCACAAGATTGTCTCTGGAGTCGAACCAAAGAACAATCATCATGTGTTGTGTGGCGACTAGCCTTGTGTCCAAACCTAGCCGTCTACACGTAGTTGCTGCGTGGGGTGACTGGACTCGTGTGCACAAGTGAAAGGCCTGTTAAGCAGAATTACCGTCTCGCGAGCAATACCAACGACTTCATGCTGTGTGAAAAGAACAAAGATTTCTAAATAACCAGCAATTAGTAAATGCGGTCATTCATGGCTGAATAGAATTATACGTGTGTGGTTGGATTTATTGGATCATCCTGAAGTAAATTAGGAGTAATAAAACAATATAGTTTATTGAGCAAACTACAAAGCAATGTAGTCCTGGGCATTTTGTAAAGTAGGGTGCGTGCGATCAATGGTCGAGACTGAGCTGAACGAAAACATGTGTGTGTTCAAATTACAAAGGGGCTGCGAGACCAGGTTTTTTTTTTTTTTTGCTATTTGTTTTACGACGCACCGACACAGATAGATCTTATGGCGACGATGGAATAGGAAAGGCGTAGGAATGGGAAGGAAGAGGCCGTGGCCTTAATTAAGGTACAGTCCCAGCATTTTCCTGGTGTGAAAATGGGAAACCACGGAAAACCATCTTCAGGGCTGCCGACAGTGGGGTTCGAACCCGTTATCTCCCGGATGCAAGCTTACAGCTGCGCGCTCATAAACGCACAGCCAACTCGCCGGTACCAGATTTTTTGAATATGTCAAGGAATTGAATACGGCCACGGAGGGGGAATAGAATTAATGTTTATGCTTCATAGAGCTGGGGAAGGTAAATCACAAACTATGTTGAGCACATTGAAGGATTACGGAATCACGGTTAGGTTATTGCGGGGAATCAAAGACGTTAAGGTTGACAAATAAGGGCACAATGAAAATTTATAGTAAAATGATTTGTTGGTTCATAGTAGTTACAGAGATTTGAATAGGTTGTACTCTTTCCCCTTTATTTTTTATAGTTTACCTGGATCATTCACTGAAGAGAGGTATTGATTTGAATGGAAATGTAGTCAGAAATTTAGCCGATGCAGACGAGTTAGTCTTAATGGCAGACTGTACTGATAGCATACAAGAAATTTTTAAAAGAAATACTCCGAGCATGATATGAAAATTAGAACTCCCTAGACTAAACTGATGTCTTTGGAGAAGACACTAAGAAGGATTTTACATCAAAATACTGCACGACACTCGAACTGATCGATCATTTCTACTGCTATGATTTGTGTTCGTAGTCTTGTGTTACACTGTTACTAATGTAGACTCACGGTGAGCAAACCTAACCTCAAGATATTTCATAGCGGGAGCAGACCAATGAATCATTTATCAATTCTTAATTCGTCCAGCGGCACGTCCTTGAAATATTTTTCCTTGTATTCCTTCGTTACTGTTGCGAAATTAAGTTGTCCTGGTCAGGATTATTGTAGTGTTATTCTGATTACTGTCTACAAGCAGTTCTGATTGACTCTCCTTTGCATGACCTAATGTTTCTGCGTGGACAGGGAGTCGTCCTACGAATGATATGGGTCGAGGAAGGATAGATTTACATGGTAACTAGTTATTCTCGAGGCTATTTTCCCACTTTGAGATAAACTTTTGGTTTGTAAACTAGAAGAAAACGGACACGAAATATCACAGTGTGAGTTTTTATGTGAAATATAATCCATACGCTTGGCTTTTTCTAATTTCTTTCCCCACACTCGTTTGTATTTAATACGCCTGTAGTTCTCTTCAGGTTAGCTTATGGCATGCTCCTACATGTCTTTCACAGTGCTATTTATCATTACAATGTAGAAATAATCCATGTGTCAGGGGACACTTGATCCCTTTTAGGCGGCATCTTAATGATACTGTAATTTTGAGTTACCACGCCATCAGAGAAGGAATGGTTTTGTTGTAGATTTATTTTCCTCTCAAGGGATATCCTTTCTTTCAACAGTATACTTTTATTCTTTTATTGGAAATGGTCGGAAAGAACTTTTTTTTTTTTTGCTAGTTGCTTTACGTCGCACCGACACAGATAGGTCTTATGGCGACGATGGGACAAGGAAGGGCTAGGAGTTGGAAGGAAGCGGCCGTGGCCTTAATTAAGGTACAGCCCCAGCATTTGCCTGGTGTGAAAATGGAAAACCACGGAAAACTAATTTCAGGGCTGCCGACAGTGGGGTTCGAACCTACTATCTCCCGAATACTGGATACTGGCCGCAATTAAGCGACTGCAGCTATCGAGCTCGGTGGTCGGAAAGAACAGACCCCTTGAAAATACCAGGCGTAGTCCCAACTGAAACGCTGGGAGCAAGGCCACTATTCCAGTTCGATCACAACCTACAAGCTCCCAAGAAAACTTCTTCTTTATCCGGTGTGAAAGTCTAAGGTGCATTATGCATTGCTCAGTGCTTACCTCGTAACCGTTTATCAGGCCCAGCATGATGACGCCTTGGACATGTTAATGAAAAGCAACGATTCTTGTTCAATTCTCATATAAAACTCTAGTTAGTATTACTATTATTATGCCAAGCTGATGGCTCATTTATCCATTCATTCGTAAAAAAATGTTTTTAGTAGAATGGGATTCATCATCATCATCATCACAGGTTGTTCTGCCAACCAGCAGGTCCAGTCATGGCTGTGACCTCCATATCTCTCGATCTTTTGCCCCCTTGTTCACTTCTGAATAATCTTCCTTACTTTTTCTAATGCTGTCTAATAACTGGTATCGTCTCCTTCCCCTTCCTCGTTTTCCCTTTTACCATGGGAATGGGATTAGTCCATGTAAAAATAGGAATACCTTTCTAGACTCCGCATAAGTGTCATAAATTTTAACACCTGAAGGGTATTAGAGTTTGTAGTAAAATTACAGTATTATTTCATCTCTGCAGAGTTAAAGTTCTATGGTGTTCAAGTTTGCTGAAGGAAAATGTTATTATTGATTAAATAATGTTTTTGTGTTAAATTATGTGTTTCGTAAATTTTCTTTTTTCAATCATTTCACTTGTCACTGCTGGCAAAAATTCATCTTTTCTTGCAATGAGCGTCTTTGGAACTGTGGTATTCACCCAAGGAAGTGCTCTTAGTAATTGAATGTAGTAAGCAGTGAGCTCATTGCGATCAACAGTATTCTGTAAGAAGGAAGTCAGATTCCGGACGAAACTATCTTTACATCGGTCTGTTTTCAGACCAACTTTGCTTTACGGGAGTGAAAGCTGGGTGGACTCAGGATATCTTATTTATAATTTAGAAGTAGCAGACATGGAAGTAACGAGAATGATTGCTGGTACAAACAGGTAGGAACAATGGCAGGAGGGTACTCGGAATTAGGAGATAAACGCTAAATTAGAAATGAACTCGATTGATAAAGCTGTACGCATAAACCGGCTTTTGGTGGTCGGGTCATGTGAGGTGAATGGAGGAGTATAGGTTACCTCGGAGAATAATGGACTCTGCTATGGAGGGTAAGAGGAGTAGAGGTAGACCAAGACGACGATGGCTAGACTCAGTCTCTAACGATTTAAAGATAAAGAGGTATAGAACTAGGCTAAATGAGGCCAAAGCACAGTGGATTGTGGTGACGTTTAGCAAATTCTCAGAGGCTTGCGGACTGAACGCTGAATGATGATGTTTGATGTATCTATGCACTGTATATTATTATTATCCAGTAAGTCTCAGAGCTGAAATGTGAATCTATGGACATACGGAGGCAAAAAGTCCAATGTATACACAAACTATGCAACTGGCACACGTATAAACTATTCTATTTTATTCTATTCTATTCTATTCTATTCTATTCTATTCTATTCTACACCGTTGTACGGTTATATGTTCTATTCTATTCTATTCTATTCTATTCTGCACCACTGTATTCTATTCTATTCTATTCTATTCTATTCTATTCTATTCTATTCTATTCTATTCTATTCTATTCTATTCTATTCTATCCGGCACCACTGTATTCCATTCTATTCTATTCTATTCTATTCTATTCTATTCTATTCTATTCTATTCTATCCGGCACCATTGTATTCTATTCTATTCTATTCTATCCGGCACCACTGTATTCTATTCTATTCTATTCTATTCTATTCTATCCTGCCCCACTGTATTCTATTCTATTCTGTTCTATTCTATCCTGCACCACTGTATTCTATTCTATTCTATTCTATTATATTATATTCTATTCTATCCTGCACCACTGTATTCTATTCTATTCTGCACCACTCTATTCTATTCCATTCTATTCCATCCTGCACTATTCTATTCTATTCTATTCTATTCTATTCTATTCTATTCTATTCTATTCTATTCTATTCTATTCTATTCTATAACGTATTTTCGTCAACCATAGTGTGCCTTACAAAAGCTCCATCAAGCTTAAATAGCCACACGAACTGTCTATGATACATACCAAAAAAATTCCAAGTCATAAGTTAAATAATGAAAATTATAAAGGAATTCCGTTCTATTTTGGACTTGAAAGATCGAAAATGATGCATTTGTTAAACGCTGTGTGAAACTTGTATCTCATTTACATACGAAGAAATACATACCTGGGATTTTGTTTTCGATCTCTGTTGATTTTATTTTGATCACCAGCAATTGCAGGCACAATATCACCAGTCCCAAATTCATATTCATCCTGCAAAGTAAACATGTTCATTGTAAGTAATAATAATTTATTGTCGTTGTTGGTGTAGTCCTTATCTTTGTAAGGCTGGGTGCAAACGGAGCCACTGGCCAAGCTGTATTTCGTATACAGTTTTAACCTTAAACCGATGTGATGTCTAACAAACCTCTGATTTACTGTTAAATTAAACAATGTTGTCATAATACTTTATGGTTTATGGGTTCTAATTTATTTCAAAATGTATTTCACTTACTTCACTGAAGAACGTATAAGAAACAAGGAAAATCCATAAGAAAAAGCAAAAGTATTAGAAATGAAGCTCCGGAAAGTTGAACTTTCTATTTTTTCTCAAAATCTGAAAAAAAAAAAAGTTCATGATCATATCACTGCTATATCAGTCGTTTACATAGAACGTAGAATCGGTCAAATAAATACAATTTTTGAAATCTACAGCTTGATGTCCAATATCATTATTGGTTAGTGCGCACAACTTTCCTGATCCTCGACACTATTATCTTTTTCACGTAAATAACTCTAAATTCATTATGACACTGGAAGAAAGGGGATTAACATGGAAAGTAGTCATCCCACATGTGAGAATTAAAAGAATCAGCACAGACAGGAATTTCGTAGTGGCCCTTTCAGACCACTTGCTGCGGTACTGACAGTGAGTACGTTTACATCATCATCATATGCAGTTTCCGGCTGTTGTTCAGGTCTACTTGGAACATAAGCCTCACCATCTTGTCTTCCCAGCACTTCTCCCTCGTCACTCTTGCCCAGTCCTCTCCTCTTCTGTGCAGACACTCTTCCATTCCTTTTTCCACCTGTCTCTTGGTCTTCCTCTCGTTCATTTTCTGTTATCTCCATTTCGTGCATCCTCCTCGGTATCCTTTTATCTGACATCCTCTTCACGTGTCCATACCATCCAAGACTAGATACCTCTATCCTGTTCTGTAGTGTCTCTCCTTTTACTTTATCTCTAAGCTTCTCATTTCTCATCTTACCCATTCTTGTCACTCCTATCTTGCTTCTCAGAAAGTTAATTTCACTTGCATGTGTGCTAATCACGGCTCTCTGCCTCATTACTCAAGATTCTGCTGCATACGTCAGAATAGGTATATACACTAACTGAGCAAATGTCATGGGATAGCGGAGCACTGATGCGCAGGTGTGTTGTCTGCGCACCACACGCTCCCTGTGCCAGCGGCAGTTGTATAGGAGACCTTGTGAGCAGTGGCTATGCATGTGACAGGTGTAACATAGAACGTCGTCGTGAGCTGACACCGTTCGAACGGGGTATGGTGGTCGGTGACCGACGGATGGGAAGTGCGATTTCGGAAGTGGTGCGGGAATTCGACTTCACACGATCAACCGTGCCCAGGGTGTATCGTGAATGGTTGAATGCGGGTGTCACCGTCCACAACAGACGAACGACCGGCTGTCCAGCCACCCTCGATGACCGTGACCGGCGACATCTGGGACGGATTGTCAATAGTGACAGACGGGCAACCGTGCAACAAATCACGACTCAGTTCAACACAGGCCGTGCTAGACACGTCTCCCAGTGGACAATCCGTAGGAACATGGGTTCTATGGCAATGGGAGCCGGCGCCGCACACGGGTGCCACTGTTAACCCAACGTCATCGGACACAACGACGCGCATTTGTTGCCAGTCACCAGAGATGGACACTGGAACAATGGCGTAACGTGATATGGTCGGACGAATCACGATTTCAACTGCGCAATGCCGATGGGAGGCGCCTTGTATGGCGCAGACCACATGAAGCGATGGATCCCGCCTGCATCGAAGGTGTGGTCTAGGGCGCTGGTGTCTCTGTTATGGTCTGGGGTGCATTTTCCTGGTATGTAATGGACCCCCTAGTTGTTCTGGAAGAGACTTTGAATGGTATAATAATTTCGTGTGGCTATTTCTAGCCGAGTGCAGCCCTTGTAAGGCAGACCCTCCGATGAGGGTGGGCGGCATCTGCCATGTGTAGGTAACTGCGTGTTATTGTGGTGGAGGATAGTGTTATGTGTGGTGTGTGAGTTGCAGGGATGTTGGGGACAGCACAAACACCCAGCCACCGGGCCATTGGAATTAACCAATGAAGGTTAAAATCCCCGACCCGGCCGGGAATCGAACCCGGGACCCTCTGAACCGAATGCCAGTACGCTGACCATTCAGCCAACTAGTCGGACACTTTGAATGGTGCACGGTATGTTGAGCTGCTCGGAGACCATTTCCACACATTTTTGACCTTCCAGCGCCCAGACGGTTCTGCGGTGTTTCAAGATCACAACGCGCCGCCACATCGCTCCCACGTCGCCCGGGAATGGTTCCAGGAACAAGCAGTGAAGGTCCAACGACTGCCATGGTCACCCAGGAGCCCCGATATGAACCGTATCGAGCATATCTGGGATGTCCTGGAACGCAGGCTCCGTTCCATGGATCCTGCACCCACGAACAGACCAGCATTGGCGGCCGTTCTGCAAACAATTTGGTATCAGCTGCGTCCAGAGGACTACCAGGGACTTGTCGACTCACTTCCACGGCGTCTCACTGCAGTTCGCAGGGCCAGAGGAGGCCCCACACGCTATTAGGTGACTATCCCATGACATTTGCTAAGTCAGTGTAGTACGTCCTGTATATCACTATTTTGCTTCTCTGAGGGACATCCTTGCTCCAAACAAGGCTTCTGACATATTTCAGCAACGCTCCTGCTTGTATTTCACGCTGGATTATTTCCTTATCATTTCTTCCACTTACATCTATGATACTTCCCAGTTTGTTGAAACTCTTTACCTTCCTAAGACTCCCTCTTTCTGGTTGTGATCACTATCTCGCGCAAGTCCAACCCCTCGTCCACGCCGTTGGATATGGGCAACGTCATCAAGTAGTGAATAGCCAGTGCAGAGCGCGTATGCCTACAGACCGCTACGGTAGCTATGAAGGCCCTACAGGAATCTTGATAAAGATGATGGCTAACGGGGCTCTGGTGAAGTCACGACAGGCCTAGCAAGTCGGTGATGGATATCAACTTCCTTTCAAGAAAATAAGTACGTTTACATGTAGGATTCATATCGATTTGAGTACAATTTCCGTATTGAAAACGCCACGTAAACCAAGATTCAGTGCGGATTGAGTTCCAAGGTCCATACGGTAAAATCTGGTATCGTATCGTACTCGGTTTGAATTCAGTTCCATGTAAACGCAGATCTTGTTGGGTTTTTTTTTTTTTTTTTTTTTTTGCTTTACGTCGCACCGACACAGATATGTCTTGTCTTATGGCGACGATGGGACAGGAAAGGCCTAGGAACTGGAAGGAAGCGGCCGTGTCCTTAATTAAGGTACAGCCCCGCCATTTGCCTGGTGTGAAAATGGGAAATCACGGAAAACCATCTTCAGGGCTGCCGACAGTGGGGCTCGAATCCACTATATCCCGATTACTGGATACTGGCCGCACTTAAGCGACTGCAGTAAACGCAGATCGTAGTGAGATCGTAGTAAAAACGACCGACTACATTCCATGTTTTGTTTCGTCGAAAATAATTTCAGTAATGGAATATGCGCTATTAAACTCTAATAATAATCGGTACCCTATTGAACATTTACAGGCAACAGAATTACGAGAAAATGACAAACATTCCTCAACAATTAACTTCCCTGGGCTGTTTAAAAAACATCTATAAAAACAGAAATATTTTCTTCACATGAGGCTGGAATAATGCAAACGTTTGCAAGGAAACCGATATTCAGTTTTTGTTTGCTTTTCGCATAGTGACATTAAGTGGCTATAATCACAAGACGAGACTCATATTGGTAGACTTGTGAATAATTGAAGCAACATAATTGTAAAAATGAAGTAAGGCACAAATAGGATACAAAGACCAAACACCTAGAAGGGGCTGACAGGATGTAGTGACAACAGAAATACCGAGTTTTGTTGGACATCAAAACAGTCATACAACAGGTTTTTTTGCAAGAAGCTTTACGTCACACCGACACAGGTAGGTCTTATGTCGACGATAGGACCACGGAAAATCATCTTCAAGGCTGCCGACAGTGGGGTTCGAATCTACCATCTCCCGAATACCGCATACTGGCCGCACTTAAGCGACTGCATCTATCGAGCTCGGTAAATGGAGTCTATCTTCAAAAAAGAGAGAAACAATGGGGGCAGTTTGGTGTGTGCCCGAGTCAACAAGCAAAAAAGGTTTAGAAACCTTCTTTTAAAAACATTTCAGCTTCCAAATAGCATGAAAGAAGTCAAAAGCAGCAAGAAGAGCTCTCGAGAAAATTTAACTGATCCGGAAGGACGATAACAAAGCTATCACTCCAGGAAAAGTGAAGCCTTTGATACGCGTATACCGTGAAAAATGGCGAAACGCTAACAAAGCGGTGGACAGTTGTTGAAAGTATATTGGACAGCGTGACAAATATTGAGAGCGCAGGTGTTAGTAAGCAACGGGTTGCCAGCCAGAATTGAGCAATCAATGAGATAGGTCCGGGAGGCGAGATATGATTATCATTGGAGGACACAATTGGAGACAGAAAGGGGGAAGATTTCAGTGAGGACAGCGGAAAGATGTTAAATAGACAGAATCTTAGCGTCCGTCCGCCTCTGTGGTGTAGTAGATAGCGTGATTAGCTGCCACCCCGGAGGTCCGGGTTCGATTCCCGGCTCTGCCACGAAATTTGAAAAGTGGTACGAGGGCTGGAACGGGGTCCACTCAGCCTCGGGAGGTCAACTGAGTAGAGGTGGGTTCGATTCTCACCTCAGCCATCCTGGAAGTGGTTTTCCGTGGTTTCCCACTTCTCCTCCAGGCAAATGCCGGGATGGTACCTAACTTAAGGCCACGGCCACTTCCTTCCCTCTTCCTTGCCTGTCCCATCCAATCTCCCCATCCCTCCACAAGGACCCTGTTCAGCATAGCAGGTGAGGCCGCCTGGGCGAGGTACTGGTCATTCTCCCCAGTTGTATCCCCGACCCAAAGTCTGAATCTCCAGGACACTGCCCTTGAGGCGGTAGAGGTGGGATCCCTCGCTGAGTCCGAGGGAAAAACCGACCCTGGAGGGTAAACAGATTACGAACGAACGATCTTAGCGTCCTGTACTTATCCATTCAATGAATTAGGCGAGCAGGTAATTCTCAGTTCAGCAATATCGCAGGGCTTCACAAATCTCGGCATTACTAAACCTTAAGAAATACTTAGAAATGTTAGAAGATGAAAGTCTTAGAATTATGGAAGCCAGTAGACACTTAAGCCAGTGACTTATGTGAACCTCATGGGTATTCACTCCGAAGTTAAGTTCTGAGTTCATTTTGAAAGTTAGGTGACTACGAATTGTATTTTTTCACGTGTCATGTAGAGACAGTCAGTGAGCATCATGCGGTCCGGGACGATGATGTATAGACTTAACAATTTGTATTTGTTGTGTCTGGGAACACAATAGACAATACAAACAAACCGTCACTACAGTCGAACTCGGATGGGAGAAACAAGTGGAGTCGGAACTGACAGTGCAAATTTTCAGTATTAATGGGGAATAGTTATGTAAGTGATGAATATAGAGAGGTCGTCAGAAGGGACACCGTATATCTACGAGGTAGCGAAAGTTGCGAATAACTTGAGAGAATATTCCTTTATGTATGAGCCCGAATATCAAAACCGCAGTACAAAAACGAAACTTACGTGCGGGAGTTTCTGACCGATAGCCGCGGACCGGTAAAATTGATATTGAAGATCCTCAAGACTGTAGGAGTGTAGTGGTAAACAAATAATCCACGGGAAAGGAACACGATCGCCATATGAAACAATTAACAAGTACAGTGGAACCTCGGATTGCTAGTAACTTGGTCTACGAGTGTTTTGCAAGACGAGCAAACATTTTAAATAAATTGTAAGTTGATAAGCGAGTGAGGTTTCGCAATACGAGCTTCACGTGTACGTACGTTTCCACCTCCCATGTTCCTTTGTCCCCCCCCCTGCCACTCTCTTTCCGGGGAAAGTGGACTTCAGTTGGCGTGCCTCGCTCGCATAGTCAACACCGTACGAGTGTACATGTTTTGTTTCTGTCATTGGTGATATAACTGTTCCGCAACGATGGGCCCTGTGAACGAAAAGAAGGCTAAAAAGGAATTCGGTCGGACGAAGGAGATGATTACAATGGAATTTAAGAAGGAAATGATCGAAAAACACGAACGAGGTATGCGAGTGGCTGATATCGCGAGATTTTATAACAAGTCTACGTCTACAACAGGAGGAGGTTATGGAGATCTCGTCCGAGGATGAGGAGGAGGAAAAGTCAATGGAATCTCTCACTTCAACTGAGATTCCCTCACACCAACAATGATTCTATTGTAAGTTAAAGTGCGGTTTAATTGTTTTACGTTATATTTTGTTTTAGAAATGTTAATTGAATAAATGTTTTTGTGGGCTTGTGTTGTGGACAAATCATCCGAGTTTCAATAGTTTCTTATGGGAAAACTTGTTTTGATATACGAGCGATTTGGATTACGAGCATGTTGCGGAACGAATTATGCTCGCAATCCAAGGTTCTACTGTAATTAAGTTAATGTATGAATGAGGTACGAGTGCTGCAATAACTGTGAAGTATTAACCTCGTTTATTAAACAGCTTCAGAAAAATGAATATTCATCTCATCAAAACTCACCCCCAGTTAAAACCCTTCAAGGGTGTGTTATTTTAAGTCTACTTCTTATTAAAACTGTAAGGCATACAGTAGCAACTATCAAGTGCACTTTCAACTACGTATGTCAAACAGTTCCAGAGAACTAATATTTTTGTCATCAGGCTTCAAACCCAGGTCAAAAGCCCGTAGGAACATATTGTTTCAAGACCACTTTTTACTTAAAATTTACAGTGTATAGAAACAACAATCATGTGATATTTCAACCTAGTATGTAAAACGGCTTCAGAAAAATTAATATGTTTGTCGTCCCACACCATGCACAATCCCCCAGTCAAAAACCCTTAAAGGAGAATTGCTTGAAGACCACTTCATATTTACAATCCACGACACTAAGCAGAAACCATCATTTGTAATTTCCACCTCGTATATCTAGCAATTTCACAGAAATGGATACTTTTGCCATCAGGCCTCACAACAACCCCAGTCAGACACCTTAGTGGTGTATTGTTTTAAAGACCACTTTTTACTTAAAATCCATAACATATAGGAGCAAACATCATGTGAAATTTCTATCTCGTGAGTCAAATAATTTCAGAGATATGAATATTCATGTTTTCAAGCCTTACCCTCCCGGTCACAACACCTTGTATTACTTTAAAACCACTTTTTATTTAAAATCTAACACATGTAGGACAAATATCATGTGGAATTAAAAGCTTGTCAAACGGGACGAGAGAAATGCGTAACACCCTTAGGGCTATATTATCTTAAGACCAGTTTTGTTTAAAATCTATTCCATATAGGAGCAACCTTAAAGTGAAATTTCAACCTTGTACGTCAAACTGTTCAAGAGAAATGAATATTTCTGTTTTCGGATATTAACCCCCACTCAATCCTTAAGAGCTGAAATCTGTTTCTAAACTTGTGTTATTTAACATCTAGTTCATAAAAGAGCAAGAAAAGAGTGAAATTTCAATTTTGTTCTGTGAACAATTCGGATTAATTTTGGTGTTCGGGATGTTACCCCCGTTTAATTCCGTTAGAGGTTACAGGTAAGTATACTAATAAAAAGACTTCGAAGACTTTTTCACTTCTTTTCACCCGGCACCTTAAGTGGATTTTCCGAACACAAAGACGTGTGTTTCTTTAGTTTTAAAGAGGATTCCATATACCATTTTCACGTCTGTAAAATCTTCAGTTTTATGAAATAACTGTCCTCAAAAAATAATTCAACTCCTCCTTCACTTCTTACCACCCCTCTCCCATGACCTAAAGTCAATTGTCCAGAAACAAAGAAATACTTAACGTAAATAAATAAATGGATACTGGATTAAAGCCACTATGTTTATTTAATGAAGCCGAGCTTTCAGCCATATTGCATTGCCCTTCATCAGGGCAAGTTAAATTATGCTTCCTTGTTTTTTTTGTTTTTTTTTGTTTTTTGTTTTTTTGCTAGGGGCTTTACGTCGCACCGACACAGATAGGTCTTATGGCGACGATGGGATAGGAAAGGCCTAGGAGTTGGAGGGAAGCGGCCGTGGCCTTAATTAAGGTACAGCCCCAGCATTTGCCTGGTGTGAAAATAGGAAACCACGGAAAACCACTTTCAGGGCTGCCGATAGTGGGATTCGAACCTACTATCTCCCGGATGCAAGCTCACAGCCGCGCGCCTCTACGCGCACGGCCAACTCGCCCGGTCTTCCTTGTTTTTAAGGAAACTCCAAACACCAATTTTCGTATCAGTTTTTGTGATTTATGTATCCTCATTAAAAGAATTCAATCATTTTTTCAGACCTTTTTTTTCCTCACTTAAGTAGATTTTTTGAAAAAAAAGAAGTACTTGCACCTATGCGGGACTAAACGCTAAGAAAGAAGAAAATGTACTTGTTTCTTTTTATTTTTAAAGGGGATTCCAAATACCAGTTTTCACGTGTATAACCTGTTAAGATTTTCCCATACACACTTTAAAATTTCAAACCCTTTCTACCTTCTTTACCCCTTAAGTGGATTTTCCGAAAACAAAAAAAAAGTAAATGTGTGTTTCTTTACTTTCAAAGGAGATTCCAAACCCTAATTTTTATGTCCGTAACATCTTCAGCTTTTGAGATATAAAAAGGGTTCAACCACTTTTTCACTTCTCTTCACCCCTTTTAAGTGGATTTTCCAACAACAACAAGTACGTACTTTTAAAGGAGATTCCAAATATCAATTTTTAGATCTGTAAACTATTAAGTGTTGAGATATAGATACACTCATTAGAAAATTTCGCATCCTTTTCACCCCATACCGGAGGAATATCCACTGTAATAGAAATGTAACCCCAAAATTGAATTCCTTTTTGCCCATTAGTTTTGGGTGGGCGTTGATTTAGAATCAGTCAGGACATCCTTTTATATACGTAAATAAATACCTTACTGGTAATGAAAAAATATTATAAATAACACGCGAACAAAAGAATGTTATACCCTTGAAGAAAGTAGTGCTAATATATTCAGTAGTGGATAAAATGCTAATTTACTCCCTTATCAACCAAAATAGTCCGCCTCTGTGGTGTAGTGGTTAGCGTGATTAGCTGCCACCCCCCGAAGGTCCGGGTTCGATTCCCGGCTCTGCCACGAAATTTGAAAAGTGGTACGAGGGCTGGAACGGGGTCCACTCAGCCTCGGGAGGTCAACTGAGTAGAGGTGGGTTCGATTCCCACCTCAGCCATCCTGGAAGTGGTTTTCCGTGGTTTCCCACTTCTCCTCCAGGCGAATGCCGGGATGGTACCTAACTTAAGGCCACGGCCGCTTCCTTCCCTCTTCCTTGCCTATCCCTTCCAATCTTCCCATCCCTCCACAAAGCCCCTGTTCAGCATAGCAGATGAGGCCGCCTGGGCGAGGTACTGGTCATACTCCCCAGTTGTATCCCCCGACCAAGAGTCTGAAGCTCCAGGACACTGCCCTTGAGGCGGCAGAGGTGGGATCCCTCGCTACGTCCGAAGGAAAAACCGAACCTGGAGGGTAAACAGATGATGATGATGATGATAATCAACCAAAATAATTATTTTGAACATTGGTCTTCGGAGAGATTGAAACGTGTAGAAATGTAAAATCTTGCGTGATTTCACAAAAAAAATCAAGAACAAAAAGAGCTTTGAATTGTAGACATATTCACCTTAATGAGTAATGTCTTCCTTCGCGTCTCGTTGTCTAATGTCCTGTGAAGAAACTGTTACGTAGGATGTCTTTATATAGGAAGTTGTGAGACTTGTGTGCACAACATATCAAGAGAGTCCAATTATCTTGAAGAATAATATTACATCAAGATAATTTCAAGTACGCAGTGTTTTCCCATGAACTATTAAATTTATAAACAGACTCCTTGACATAATTATGATAATTATCAGTACACATGGAGGTCAGATATGATTATTTTACTTGCTTCTTGGTCCAGTAAATGAGAGTACCTTTTCTTGACCATAATAATAATAAAATATATTTCTGTCTGAATTTTGTTGAATGCAATTATGACAAGCTATAAGGTGGTGGTGACGGTGGTGACTATTGTTTTAAGAGGAAGTACAACTGGGCAACCATCCTCTATTAACATCAATCAGAGGGACCGAGCTAGATAGCTGCAGTCGCTTAAGTGAGGCTAGTATCCAGTATTCGGGAGATAGTAGGTTCGAACTCCACTATCGGCAGCCCTGAAAATGGTTTTCCGTGGTTTCCCATTTTCACACCAGGCAAATGCTGGGGCTGTACCTTAATTAAGGCCACGGCCGCTTCCTTCCCACTCCTAGCCCTTCCTTGTCCCATCGTCGCCATAAGACCTGTCTGTGTCGGTGCGACGTAAAGCAACTAGCAAAATAATAATAATAATAATAATAATAATAATAATAATAATAATAATAATAATAATAATAATCAGAGTGAAGAAACTGAAAGGGACCAACACTTCGAAAAATGCAGCTATCGGGCAAAGAAAGAGAAGGTGACGAAGATCGTGAAAATTAAAGCCTCCCTAGGTCGGAAACCTAATACCACCGGGGTCGGAAGAGAACCAGAATTAACCAAGGGAGGTCGGATAAGACAGATGAAATTGAGGAATATGGTACAAGTGAGCGGAAACAATGCACGTTCTTGAATATTGAATTTTCACGACCGCATTGTAATCGAAAGCGACTTTCAAACCTATTAGGTCGTGTTACGTACATTTAGTACGTGTTGAAGAGATGTTAAGTACAGAATAAAAATGGCCAACCAGACACCAGTGAAAATTCAATATTCACTGACTTGGCCCTCAACGGGCAACTTAAACGGTCTCTCCAGTGTGATGGCAGTAGATCCTTACGTCCTTTCCAACAGAACAAAGATGGCGTAGGCCACCATAGCTCAAATGGTAGAGCAACCGACGCGAAATCGGGTGGTTGTGGGTTCGGTTCCCACTGGTGTCCGGTTGGCCATTTTTGTTCTGTGCTTAACATCTCTTCAACACGTACTAAGTGTACGTAACACGACCTAATAGGTTGAAAGTTGTTCGAATGCAAGTTCTCATCTAAGGGCCCCACGTTCGCCAACCCACGCTTTTCAAGTCCACACTACTGGTGTTTCTTCTTACAGCCATTCCATAATAGTCTTGTAACGGATCTATTTCTTTGTCACTAAGCCTACCCTTTCCTGATAGTAATTTACCATCTTCCAATTTTTTTCCCTTTGTATTCACTGCGGAGTCTCCGGCGACGGGACCCCATTCGTTTCTGGATATGACCAATACATTCCAGTTTCTCAATAATTATTTCCCCATAAGGCTTCTTTTGGACAACACTTACAAAAGCCTTGCTGTCCCCATCCCCTAGATATTTAAAAGAAACTAATCTGGAAGACTAAAAATATTGCAATTACCAGGCCCGAAGGCGTGGCTCTCTTACGACACGTGGCATTTAAATGGACTTTAAATGGTGTTTGGGGGTGTTCTTCAGCAAAAAACGCATGCACATTATAAAACGGACCTCCAGCTACCAAAATTACCAAAAATATAAAAAGGGGTTTTTTGCATCCAAAATAGCTTACAACCTCCCCTTAAGGATGTGTTATATCCGTTCGTTTATGCCACATACTTTTACATCGTACGACGGATAATAACGGCGATGCTTACGAAAAATCGGATATTTAGTCGAAGTCCTGTGCGACACTTGGAGCATGTCACTTCATGGTGGGTTCGGGAAGAACTACAGAACTACTTTACTCTTTTTCATTCATTGAGCCGATAAGAAGGAAAATATCATCGACGGTGGGTCTCACGAGGCTTCAGCGCCTAGCCAGTGGTCAAACAACAATATGTAACTGAGAGAATTTCGCACATACTCGGATCAAGAACAGTTCTGTACTACAAATTCGCAAATTGTCCTCATTCTGTCAAGACTCTGTTCAGCTTTATTGTACTTCACGTTACTATCACGTGCTTTCGGAGAGAACGATCAATTTAACATCATCATCATCATCATCATCATCATCTGTTTACCCTCCAGGTTCGGTTTTTCCCTCGAACTTAGCGAGGGATCCCACCTCTACCGCCTCAAGGGCAGTGTCCTGGAGCTTCAGACTCTTGGTCGGGGGATACAACTGGGGAGTATGACCAGTACCTCGCCCAGGCGGCCTCACCTGCTATGCTGAACAGGGGCCTTGTGAAGGGATGGGAAGATTGGAAGGGATAGGCAAGGAAGAGGGAAGGAGGCGGCCGTGGCCTTAAGTTAGGTACCATCCCGGCATTCGCCTGGCGGAGAAGTGGGAAACCACGGAAAACCACTTCCAGGATGGCTGGGGTGGGAATCGAACCCACCTCTACTCAGTTGACCTCCCGAGGCTGAGTGGACCCCGTTCCAGCCCTCATACCACTTTTCAAATTTCGTGGCAGAGCCGGGAATCGAACCCGGACCTCGGGGGGTGGCAGCTAATCACGCTAACCACTACACCACATGCCGTATTAAATGTGCGAATATGTCCATGTAACATCGGATAAATTTCTGATTGAAAAGTGCAGTCCATTCCAAGCTGCCATGCGAAGAACGGGTAAAAATGCTAATAATTAATATTAACACTAATCATTAAGATACCTACTTTCTTTCTTCCCTTGTTCAAAATATCATTGAAGCTTTCACGGTCCATAATTGTAGACATGATATAGGCTTTTCGGCTTATTCTGTGTCAAGAAAACAAGGTGAAATTCTTTACGTTTCCCAGAGAACATTGCTTCACATCTTCAGATGAAAACCTTGACTCTTCACGATGAAGACTTCTCCAATATATTTTATAATCAATCTCATCAATTCCAAGAGCACTGAGGACGCGCCTGTGTTAAGTGGATGCAGTTTCAAGTAGTTGACCGCATCTTTATCTGAAAGTTCAATTAGTACCAGGAAAATGAAACAGAAGGCGTAGATGACAAGAAGATTCTTATCTTAAGTTATATTATCTTAGTCATAACTGTCCGGTAAAAATAAGAGTGCTTGAAATGTTTTAGTAATATCACTAATCGAGATAAAGCCACACTGTTTGATGTGGACTCTCTTGAACTGATGTGCACTCGACTCTCACAATTTCGTATATAAAGACACCCGAAGTAATATTTTTCTCACAGGACATAAGGAAACGAGAAACGGAGGAAGACATTATTCATTAAGGTGAGGATTCCTACAGTTCAAAGTTTGTATGTTTTTAGCGAATTGAAGTAATGTTTGATATTCTCACACGTTTAATACCTTTTGAAGATCAATATACAAAATAGTTATTTATGTTTATAAGATAGTAAATTAGCAATATTTTCCCCAAGCGTATAAAATTGTTTACTCTCGTGTGATGAATATTTTTTTCCATTACCAGTAATGTATTTATAACTTACATAATCTTCTTCTTATTAAATACCTGCGTTTATCATTCCATCAACGGATGTCTGTTGTCATCGACGGCAATGATGCTGTTTGAGAAGGAGATATAGAATCGATGGCAATGATGCTGTTTGAGAAGGAGATATAGAGTCGACGGCAATGATGCTGTTTGAAAAGGAGATATAGAATCGATGGCAATGATGCTGTTCGAGAAGGAGATATAGAATCGATGGCAATGATGCTGTTTGAGAAGGAGATATAGAATCGATGGCAATGATGCTGTTTGAAAAGGAGATATAGAATCGATGGCAATGATGCTGTTTGAAAAGGAGATATAGAATCGATGGCAATGATGCTGTTTGAAAAGGAGATATAGAATCGATGGCAATGATGCTGTTCGAGAAGGAGATATAGAATCGATGGCAATGATGCTGTTTGAAAAGGAGATATAGAATCGATGGCAATGATGCTGTTTGAAAAGGAGATATAGAATCGATGGCAATGATGCTGTTTGAAAAGGAGATATAGAATCGATGCAATGATGCTGTTTGAAAAGGAGATATAGAATCGATGGCAATGATGCTGTTTGAAAAGGAGATATAGAATCGATGGCAATGATGCTGTTTGAAAAGGAGATATAGAATCGATGGCAATGATGCTGTTCGAGAAGGAGATATAGAATCGATGGCAATGATGCTGTTCGAGAAGGAGATATAGAATCGACGGCAATGATGCTGTTCGAGAAGGAGATATAGAATCGATGGCAATGATGCTGTTCGAGAAGGAGATATAGAATCGACGGCAATGATGCTGTTCGAGAAGGAGATATAGAATCGATGGCAATGATGCTGTTCGAGAAGGAGATATAGAATCGATGGCAATGATGCTGTTCGAGAAGGAGATATAGAATCGATGGCAATGATGCTGTTCGAGAAGGAGATATAGAATCGATGGCAATGATGCTGTTTGAGAAGGAGATATAGAATCGATGGCAATGATGCTGTTTCAAAAGGAGATATAGAATCGATGGCAATGATGCTGTTCGAGAAGGAGATATAGAATCGACGGCAATGATGCTGTTCGAGAAGGAGATATAGAATCGATGGCAATGATGCTGTTCGAGAAGGAGATATAGAATCGATGGCAATGATGCTGTTTCAAAAGGAGATATAGAATCGATGGCAATGATGCTGTTCGAGAAGGAGATATAGAATCGATGGCAATGATGCTGTTTCAAAAGGAGATATAGAATCGATGGCAATGATGCTGTTCGAGAAGGAGATATAGAATCGACGGCAATGATGCTGTTCGAGAAGGAGATATAGAATCGATGGCAATAATGCTGTTCGAGAAGGAGATATAGAATCGATGGCAATGATGCTGTTTCAAAAGGAGATATAGAATCGATGGCAATGATGCTGTTCGAGAAGGAGATATAGAATCGATGGCAATTATGCTGTTTCAAAAGGAGATATAGAATCGGTGGCAATGATGCTGTTCGAGAAGGAGATATATACAATAAAATGAATAATTTAAATGTTCCCAGACGCCTAAGGATGTTTGAGCGTTGGAGATGGAAATTATAAAAAAAATTATAGGCATGAATGTGAATATCAACATTAATTTTTGAAATTTCTACTTCCGGCCCGTTAAGCTTTCTATATGGTGGCAGACTATTTATTATATTGCGTTAAATATTGAACCCTTGACTGCCCTAGGAGGATACCTACCTTCCGTAACTATCAGCATTAGCATGAGCTTCTTCCTTCTTTAGTCACATGCTGAATGTCCTGGGCAGGTTTCTAGTAATCTACTGTCTAGATCCTACTGAATAACTGAGCTATAAGATTGGCTAATTTTGATTCAACTTTTATTGGTTATTAAACGTAATGAAACTAACTTTTTTTTAAATTCAGAATGACCAACAAACTTGATGGCTCTGACAAATTATTTTATAACATAAATGTGCGCTGAAATGGAATTGACACTGCGTCTGAAGGGCATTCTAACTGAGAAATCACTCTTTTAATTACTTTAATCACAAAGAAAGTCCGGAAAATCCCTATCATCTATATCCAAGTAAGTTCACTTGTGATGCCATAGTAAGTCGTGATGTTTCAGTACACGTGACACGAGTTCTGGATTTAAAATATAATTAAGGTTATCCAATCAACGTAAATCAATCAGGATTTGTACGCCATGGATCCTTAATTGAGTCGGCATAATCCGCGAAAGGTCATGGACCTATATCTGTTCGTATTCAACTTAATTTGCACAAGTGAGTGTGGATGATGGCCAAAGGATATAAGCTAATGTGTCTGATGGCCCAAATATTTCACTGAGGCCGATGGCCCAAAATAAATGTGAGTAACACAGTTTAGCTAAGGTGGCTGATGGCCAAGTTTTCAATTTGTTAAATATCCAGCACATCGGTTGCCCAACAGTTCAAAAATCAAAACAACAACAGCAAATGCTCACATGATATGCGGCAGTAAAGTCCCTTACATTCAGACATGTTCCCTTAATCGTTATGTTCACAAGTTAACTTCCCTAGGAAATAAAACTAAGATTTTCAGAATTAATTTGACTCGATTACTTGACGTTACGCTAATACAAGATACGTTTTGATAATATTAATAAATTAATTAAGTAATGAATCCATCATCTCATTGTGAAAGAATAAATATAACTAATGTTTTCTCTAACACACGCTTTCAGTTTATAACTTTAATTGATCATTCAACTGACTTCTGCTATCATTCATTTACAATGAAGTTTCGGAGAAAATTTATTAATTATTTATTATTCACAGCCACGTTATGGTATTCCTGTATTGGAAATAAAAACATATTTATTGCAAACTGACAGAAATGGTGTGTATACTTCGTTATGTCAACCATCTGGTCTTAGCTCTAAGTTATTTACATTACATCCTAAACAAATCAGAAGCTTGGGTAATCCCTATTCTAATATAATCCTACTTCATCTACATTCAAATACTACCATAGTAAACGCACCTATAAATTATTCACAACGTTTTCGACCTCCTTTGAATAATTCATGACACCTCCGAATGTTGCGGTTTCGCAGTGATGAAAGTAGATTTGCGAACTACACCTCATCAAACTCTAGGGTGGATGTACTCGCTACACCATGCCTATCTACAACTATGCCCTGATACCGCGACTAATCGATCCCGTGTCTACAATCCAACAACAACAACACGCAACAAAGTATTAGTACGAAAGAATAAATAATGAACAACTGAAATAATTTGGGCACCCCTTCACAACATCCCCGGAGGTGCATATGGCCCTGAGGTTCACTCAGCCTACACCAACATTGAGTGCCAGGTTAATTCCTGGGGGCAAAGGCGGCCGGGCGTAGAGCTAACCACTCTACCCCATCACGTGCCGAGGTTAACAATGGTGGAAGCCTTTACCTTCCACTCCTCCAAGGGCCTTCATGGCCTGTACGGAGGTGGCTTTGCTTTGCTTCACAACATTCAACAACATGAGTACGGCTCCTCGCTGGACACCTCTCACGTGGATCACTCCAACAACAATAAACGTGGCGATCTATCTTGTCACCTTAAAATGGTAAGGTAAGGGTTATTCTGCCCGAAGGCAGGTCCGAACTTCCGCAGAGGTGTTCCTGAGCCGGAGTTTACGTGCGGTAGGGTGGCGAGTTCCTTTTCGCTCCTCCATTCTCTATTATCATTATATAGGTGCACTTCTCTGATTTACCCTGCTGATGTGTAATTAAAATATGAGTAATGATACCTGTTTGTTGTTGTTGTTGTTTTTTGAGTCACTAGTCCATAGAATGGTTTGATGCAGCCCTCCATGTCACCCTATCCTGTGCTAACTTTTTCATTTCTACAAAACTGCTGCATCCTACATCTGCTCTAATCTGCTTGTCATATTCATATCTTGGTCTACCTCTACCGTTTTTACCCCCTACACTTCCCTCAAAAACCAACTGAACAAGTCCTTGGTGTTTTAAGATGTGCCCTATCATTCTATCTCTTCTTCACGTCAAAATTAGCCACAACGATCTCCTCTCGCCAATTCGATTCAATATCTCTTCATTCGTGATTCGATCTATCCATATCACCTTCAGCATTCTTCTGTAACACCACATTTCAAAAGCTTCTATTCTCTTTCTTTCTGAACGAGTTATTGTCCATGTTTCACTTCCATACAATGCCAAGCTCCAAACGACAGTCTTCAAAAACATTTTTCTAATTCCTATATCAATATTAGAAGTGAGCAAATTTCTTTTCTGAAGAAAGCTCTTCCTTGCTTGTGCTAGTCTGCATTTTATGTCCTCCTTACTTCTGCCATCGTTATTTTACTAGCCGAGTAACAACATTCATCCACTTCCTTTAAGACTTCATTTCCTAATCTAGTATTTCCTGCAACACCTGACTTCTCCATTACTTTTGTTTTGGACTTATTTATTTTCATCTTGTACTCCTTACCCAAGACACTGTCCATACCATTCAGAGACTTCTCCAGATCTTCTGCAGTCTCAGATAAAATAACAATATCATCGGCAAATCTCAAGGTTTTGACTTTTTCTCCTTGGATTGTGATTCCCTTTCCGAATTCTTCTTTGATTTCCTTTACTGCCTGTTCTATATAAATATTGAAAATGAGGGGTGGCAAAATGCGGCCTTGCTTCACCCCTTTTTGGATTGCTGCTTCTTTTTCATACCCCTCGATTTTTATCACTCCAGACTGATTTTTTATAGATTGTAGATAATTTTTCCTTCTTGGCACCTGATCTCGATCATCTTCAGAATCTCAAATAGCTTGGTCCAATCAACATTATCAAATCCATTTTCTAGATCTACGAACGCCGTGTATGTGGGCTTGCCCTTCTTAATTCGATCCTCTAAGATCGGACGTAAAGTCAGGATTGCTTTGCGTGTTCCCACATTTCTTCTGAAGCCAAATTGATCTTCTCCCAACTCAGTTTCAACTTGTCTTTCCATTCTTCTGTAAATAACACGTATTAGAATTTTGCAGGCATGAGATACTAAACTAATGGTGCGGTAGTTTTCGCACTTGTCAACACAGGCTTTCTCGGCAATAGGTATAAAAACATACTGCCGAAAATCGGATGGCCCTTCTCTTGTCTCATACATCTTGCACACCAAATGGAATAACCCCGCCATTGTGGTTTCTCCTAAAGCAGTCAGTAATTCAGAGTGAACGCCATCAATTCCAGGTGCTTTTCTCCTATTTAGGTCTCTCAAAGCTCTGTCGAATTCTGACCTCAAAATTGAGTCACCCATTCCATCAGCATCAACAGCCTCTTGTTGTTCCAAAACCATACTATCTACGTCCTTACCTTGATACAATAATTATTGTTGGATATGTTCCTGCCGTCTTTCTGCCCTGTCTTCTTTCCCTAGAAGTGGTTTTCCATCTGAACTCTTAATCTTCACATACGTATTTTTCCATTCTCTAAAGGTTTCCTTGATTTTCCTGTATGCATCATCTACTTTTCCTAGGACCATACAACTTTCAACATCCTTGCACTTCTCCTTCAGCCATTCTTCCTTAGCTGTCCTGCAACTCCTATTCACTTCATTCCTTAATCGCCTGTATTCTTTTCTACCTTCTTCATTTTTTGCATTCTTGTATTTTCGTCGTTCATCGATCAGGTCTAGTATCCCTTGAGTCATCTATTGATTCTTAGTTGATCTTTCCTTTCTTCGTAAAATCTCTTCAGCACAGCCCAACTAACCTCATTCTTCATGACTGTCCATTCTTCTCCTACTGTGTTTACTTCAGCCTTTCCATTTATTCCTTGTGCAACATGTTCCTTGACACAATCCTTCACACTATTTTCCTTCAACTTGTCTAGATCCCATCTCGCTGGATTCCTTCCTTTCTTCAATTTCTACAACTTCAGATGGGATTTCATGACCAACAAGTTGTGGTCAGAGTCGACGTCTGCTCCTGGGAAAGTTTTGCAATCCAATATCTGGTTGCTGAATCTCTGCTTAATCATAATGAAGTATATTTGATACGTTCCAGTGTCTCCAGGTCTCGTCCGTGTACAGCCGTCGTTTGTGGTGTTTGAACCAAGTATTAGCAAAGTCTAAATTTTGACTGGTGCAGAATTCAACCAGCTGAATTATTATTCCGTTCCTCTGTCCCAATCCAAATTCTCCTACTGCATTATCTTCTCTTTCTTGGCCTACCACTGTATTCCCGTCTCCCATCACATTTAGATTCTCGCCACCTTCTACATACTGTATTAAATCTATCTCTTCACATATTCTTTCGATTTTCTCATCATCCGCTGAACTAGTAGGCATATAGACTTGCACTATTGTAGTGGGCATTGGTTTGGTGTCTATCTTGACAACAATAATCCTTCCACTATGCTGGTCGTAGTAGCTTACCTGCTGCCCTATTTTCTTATTCATTATTAAACCAACTCCTGAATTTCTCTTGTTTGATTTTGTGTTCATAATTCTGTAGTCACCTCACTAAAAATTCTGCTCTTCCTGCCAACGTACTTATACAACCACATCTATCTTGACAACAATAATCCTTTCACTATGCTGGTCGTAGTAGCTTACCTGCTGCCCTATTTTCTTATTCATTATTAAACCAACTCCTGAATTTCTCTTGTTTGATTTTGAGTTCATAATTCTGTAGTCGCCTCACTAAAAATTCTGCTCTTCCTGCCAACGTACTTATACAACCACATCTAACTTTAGTTTGTCCATCTCCCTTTTCAGATTCTCTAATCTACCACAACGATTCAAACTTCTAACATTCCACGCTCCGACTCGCAAAATGTTAGCATTCATCTTCCTGATTATCGACCCCTCTCGTGTAGTCCCCACCCGGAAATACGAATGGGGGACTATTTTCTCTCCGGAAATATTTACTCGGGAGGAAGCCATCATCAGTACATCATTCATACAGAGAGAGCTGCATCTTCTCGGGTGTTAGTTACGGCCGTAGTTTCCCGTTGCTTTCAGCCGTCTAGCAGTATCAGCACAGCTAAGCCATGTTGAGCATTATTACAAGGCCATGTCAGTCAATCATCTAGACTGCCGCTCTTGCAACTTCTGAAAGGCTGCTACCCCATGTCGATGAACCATTCGTTAGTCTGGTCTCTTGACAGATACTCACCCGATATGGCTGCACCTGCGGCTTGGCTATCTGCTTCATTGGGACGTGCGAGCCTCCCCACCGCGACAAGGGGAGGGATACCTATGTATGTAGCGTAATTTGGTGTTTACCTCGTTACTACTTAAGCCATTCTTGGTTTATTTATTTATTTATTTATTTATTTATTTATTTATTTATTTATTTATTTATTTATTTATTTATTTATTTTTCTATTTCCTCTCTTTGCTTGCTGCTGACTTATTTCCCTCAGTTTACGTCATACTTTGTTGATTCTTTAATTTCCAGGAATTAATTGAGTAGAATTACTCCTTGGCCTACTTACGTTATCATGCGGAACTACGAATAATGTCCACAATTGATTTAAAAGTGTTATCTGAGCGCTGAATGGGAGGAAATGCTTCTATAATCCTTTAAATACTTAGTTATTGATTCGTTCTTTAGTCAGTCCTATGTGTTGTTTGAAGTATTATATCATTTGAACGAGTGGTTACTTAAGAAGTTTACACGGTAGTACCTTTGGTCAATCACTTTGTAAGAAACTGAAGGTCATTTCAGATAAAACATAATGTTATATCAGTGCTGTAAATCAAGTAAAGATTCCTTCTTCCTGATAATATTATATGTCATGTTTATTTTGATTTCATCATCTGTCAACAAATCGGGATTTTTATTCCGTATCTTGTAATTCTAGTAATTATTTGTGGGTTTGTGTGAAGTTTTGTTGTCTATGAATATACCGTATGTGATTTATGTAGGTCAGGTCGTGATTCTTTTATGTTTGTTCGACCTGACAAACCTTGTACTCCTGTATTTCTATCTCCTTCCTAGTTTATGTTTGGTTATTTTACTGTGCCTATATTTCTCCCCAGTTTGAGTAAGTTCGGTGTATTTTCCGGTGAAGAGTGTCGTATCCTAAGAATAGAAAAGACTGGGGACTGGAAAGGTTCAAATGCACAACTTTCTGTTATAATAATGATAATACCAGTCTGAATGTCCTTTTGCTGAGCTGAAATATTTTGAAATCACCAAGAAAATTATACAAAGATATGTACAAAAGTGTACACAGTTATGAGTAGGGCCCGGATGTTAATACAGTAACAGGTTAGAATGCAAAATTACTGAAGCGAGTAATAACTAGAATCTACCAACACGACGGTGATGCTATAAGGTTTGCATAAACATTAGAGGTTCGGCCCAATAGAACCCCTAGAATTTATGTTACTCCCACTACATTACGTTAGAGCAGGCTAGTCGACAATTCCTACTAAGTAATTTTGTTACTAAATAATTTTGTTACTAGGAAATGTCGACTAGCCCGCTCTAACGTAATGTAGTGGGAGTAACATAAATTGTAGGGGTTCTAATGGGCCAAACACTTAATGTTTATGCAAACCTCACAGCATTACTGTCGTGTGGGTAGACTCTACTTATTACTCGCTTCAGTTAGTTTGCATTCTAACCTATTTCTGTATTAACATTCGGGCCCTAGTTATGAGTGACTAACTTTCTCCTCTTAACAAGGGAACTCCCTAATCTGATTGCACTGTAAGCTACATAAGAAGTCTTTGGTTCCCGATGCCTCTTAAAGAGTCTGTTTTAGTAGATACCTATCTTCCGAGAAGGATGAGCGTCTTGCGGCGTCTTCTAACTTCTGTCACCTGGCTTCACTTGCACTCGATGGTTCTTAACACTCCACACTACTCTAACTGTTAAGGGAATGCAGTTCTTTCTGGCTCTACATCTGTCTCTAGATTCTCCTCGCCGTATCACGTACTCTTCTCTGTGGCAGGCTGCCTTCACCTGTTCGTCCTGAGCTCTAAGGTTACTGTCGGATCAACTCTGTGGCTGCCGAACCTAGTAGTCCTGTATGTCTTGGAATCTTACTCTACTGCGTATACGGTTACTACAACCGCGCGTCTTCATCCGTGGTTACCCGTGACCAACTGTTCATACTACGCCTGACCAGTCCCTTATTTCTTGCTTGAGCATATTCCCGTATAGTTCGTAAGTCTACTGCTTTTGACTTTCCCTTGAACTATTTCTTGCAAAGTCTATATGCTAACTTTTGTCTTCCTCCACGGGCCACCACTAGATCAACTTTTAAAACTAAGGTCGAGACTTTATTACTGTATGCTGACTGAATACACTGGGACTGTCGGTAGCTGCGTGATTGTGTGGCTACGTGATAGACTCTCTGACTGACTCCCTGGCTTACTTCACTCCCTGACTTGGCTGTCTACTTGGCTCCCTTCCTGACTGCCCAATTTTGCCCTCTGCACCTCCTTAAATAACCTCTTGTTTTTCTCGAATCTACTGTTCGGTGCTCGACTTTGCTCTCCTTGTGATTCTGAGTTGGCCTTTTTCTATTAGTTGGCGTTTTCTTTACCCAGGAAGGTTGTTATTATCTGTGCTTTCTATAGGCATAGAGAACATGGATATTTCCGTTGCCTACATGCGCTCCTGAAGTTCCCAGCTACTGCTTTTAGAATATTTACATACCAAATGATAAGACTGGTGCATACATCCTGTGATATGCCTTAATATTTCGCCATGTCCTGCCTTGTTCCAAGCCTTCATGCACTGCACTGCCTTTGTGGTTTCTCATATTCGTATTAAATTATTCTCAAATATACTTTTATCACACGGAGCACTGAACAATTTCACTTTTTCTAGTTATGTATTCTACTAAGACACTGTCGTAGGTCTTGGGATTGGTTGGTTTCCCTTTTTCTTAAATCTATGACCCTTTTCTTACATAGCTTGTCGTACTGAGAGGTTGCGATTCGACTCTCGTTCGAACCGTTCGTTCTTCCGTACGCAGATGGTGGGATGCGTCTTGTCAGAGGCACGATAAGAGATCTTTGGGGTTACTTGATGTTACTGAGAGATCAACTCTGACCTACGTGCATGTATTCTGTTTTCTCAACCTGCAGCATTACAGTACATAAAGTTCGCTACTTACTAGTAATCAATTTAAACCCCACCTAGTTAAGCACTTCTTAATTTTATAAATACTCCGCTTGCTTTGAATGTATTTATATTAATTCCATTCTCTTTATTAAAATATTTTATTCGTGGAAATTTAGTTTCATTTGAGTAGATTTATGGTTCATGGCTGTAGTCACGTCCTAGTTCTTGAACCATGGGCAACGGCTGAGTGGCCTAGTAAGTGGTCCTGAGAGTCGGGATACCAGTTGCTTTGGAATAGGAGTGATTATACCGGACATATTCTGAGGCATGGCCCTCCTTGAGCTCAGGTGGCTAGGACTGTACAATCCACCGATAGTCCATAACCCGTTAGAGGAGAGATCCTCACTCGGACTATGTGTAAATAGGGTAGCATCCTGCTTCATGAATTTACCGAGCTCAGAACATTTTACGCAAGCCTCGGACCTATGGGAGTAGCGGAGTCCCACTTCCATTTGACAGGCGAGGGACTCCTTGGAAACAAATTGGCAAACGAAATGGAATTTGATGGGGAGCTATCAATATTAATGGGGCTTCTGGAAGTAAGAAAGTAGAGCTGGCTGAGTCAGCAAACAGGATGCATCTGGATGTGCTAGGAGTAAGTGATATTCGGGTAAGGGGAGATAACGAGGAAGAGATAGGAGATTATAAAGTGTACTTGACGGGTGTTAGAAAGGGAAGGGAAGAGTATGGGGTAGGGCTGTTTATCTGTTTTTTTTTTTTTTTTGCTATTTTGGTTTACGTCGCACCGACATTAATAGGTCTTATGACGACGATGGGACGGGAAAGGTCTGGGAATGGGAAGGAAGCGGCCGTGGCCTTAATTAAGGTACAACCCCAGCATTTGCTTGGTGTGGGCTGTTTATCAGGAATACCATTGCACACAACATAGTTTCTGTTAGGCACGTAAATGAGCGAATGATGTGGGTAGATTTGTCAGTTGCAGGAATTAGGACAAGAATTGTGTCCGTGTATTCACCATGTGAGGGTGCAGATGAGGATGAAGTTGACAAGTTTTATGAAGCATTGAGTGACATCGTGGTCAGGGTCAACAGCAAGGATAGAATAGTGCTAATGGGCGATTTCAATGCGAGCGTTGGGAATAGAACTGAAGGATACGAAAGGGTGATTGATAAATGTGGGGAAGATATGGAAGCTAATGGGAATGGGAAGCGTTTGCTGGACTTCTGTGCTAGTATGGGTTTAGCTGTTACGAATACATTCTTCAAGCATAAGGCTATTCACCGCTACACATGGGAGGCTAGGGGTACCAGATCCATAATAGACTATATCTTAACAGACTTCGAATTCAGGAAATCTGTTAGGAATGTACGAGTTTTCCGCGGATTTTTCTATGATACAGACCACTATCTGATCTGTAGTGAACTAAGTATCTCTAGGCCTAGGGTAGAGAAAGTGAAATATGTCTGCAAACGAATAAAGGTAGCAAATCTCCAGGACGAGGACATTAGACAAAAGTAGTCCTAGATGAATATGATTAGTGAGAAGTTTCGAACAGTAGACAGTAAGCAGGTTCAGGATATAGAAACTGAATGGGTGGCATACATGGATGCTGTAGTAGAAACAGCAAGGGAATGGCTAGGAACAACTGTGTGTAAAGATGGAAAAAGGCGAACATCTTGGTGGAATGATGAAGTGAGAACAGCCTGTAAACGTAAAAAGAAGGCTTATCAGAAATGGCTCCAAACAAGGGCCGAGACAGACAGGGATTTGTACGTAGATGAAGGAAACAGAGCGAAACAAATATTTGTTGAATCCAAAAAGAAGTCGTGGGAAGATTTTGGTAATAACCTGGAAAGGCTAGGTCAAGCAGCAGGGAAACCTTTCTGGACAGTAATAAAGACTCTTAGGAAGGGAGGGTAAAAGGAAATGAACAGTGTTTTGAGTAATTCATATGAACTCATAACAGATCCCAGGGAATCACTGGAGAGGTGGAGGGAATATTTTGAACATCTCAACGTAAAAGGAAATCTCCCTGGTGATGTTGCAAACAATCAAGCTCATGTGGAGGAGGAAAATGATGTTGGTGAAATTACGCTTGAGGAAGTGGAAAAGATGGTAAATAAACTCCATTGTCATAAAGCAGCAGGAATAGATGAAATTAGACCTGAAATGGTGAAGTATAGTGGGAAGGCAGGGATGAAATGGCTTTATAGAGTAGTAAGATTAGCATGGAGTGTTGGTAAGGTACCTTCACATTGGACAAAAGCAGTAATTGCACCTATCTATAAGCAAGGGAACAGGAAGGATTGCAACAACTATCGAGGTATCTCACTGATTAGTATACCAGGCAAAGTATTCACTGGCATCTTAGAAGGGAGGGTGCAGTCAGTAGTTGAGAGGAAGTTGGATGAAAACCAGTGTGGTTTCAGACCACAGAGGGCTGTCAGGATCAGATTTTCAGTATGCGGCAGGTAACTGAAAAATACTACGAGAGGAATACGCAGTTGTGTTTATGTTTCTTAGATCTAGAGAAAGCATATGACAGGCTACCGAGGGAAAAGATGTTCGCCGCACTCTAGGACTATGGAATTCAATGTAGATTATTAAAATCAATCAAAGGCATTTATGTTGACAATTGGGCTTCAGTGAGAATTGATGGTAGAATGAGTTCTTGGTTTAGGGTACTTTCAGGGGTTAGACAAGGCTGTAATCTTACAACTTTGCTGTTCGTAGTTTACATGGATCATCAGCTGAAAGGTATGAAATGGCAGGGAGGGATTTAGTTAGGTGGAAATATAGTAAGCAGTCTGACCTATGCTGACGACTTGGTATTAATGACATATTGTGCCGAAAGCCTGCAGTCTAATATCTTGGAGCTTGTTCTATACCTTTCGAAGACTAAATTGATGTCAGTAGGTAAGAAATTCATCAGAATTGAATGTCAGCTTGGTGATAAAAAGCTAGAACAGGTAGATAATTTTAAGTATTTACTCGTAGGTTGTGTTCTCCCAGGTTAGTTAGTTAGTTAGTTAGTTAGTTAGTTAGTTAGTTAGTTAGTTAGTTAGTTAGTTAGTTAGTTAGTTAGTTAGTTAGTTAGTTAGTTAGTTAGTTAGTTAGTTAGTTAGTTAGTTAGTTAGTTAGTTAGTTAGTTAGTTAGTTAGTTAGTTAGTTAGTTAGTTAGTTAGTTAGTTAGTTAGTTAGTTAGTTAGTCAGTCAGTCAGTCAGTCAGTCAGTCAGTCAGTCAGTCAGTCAGTTATGTTTTATTTTACATGCCGAGATGAGCTTCAGGTCTTCTCTTCCATCTAACCAGGCACTGCAATATACATTTAATACCATGTATCACTTTACAATAATAGATTTAATACTAATTAAATTAATAGTAATACTAGAATGATGAATGATAAGGTTAAATTAAGATGAAATAAATTAGGTATAATAACAGGATAAATTCCTAAAAGTGAGATTGAATCAAGGTGTAGTAAAGCTAGTGCAGTGAGCTCGCAGTTGCGATCAACAGTATTCTGTAAGAAGGGAGTAAGCTCTCGGTCGAAACTATCTTTACATCGGGCTGTTTTCAGACCAACTTCGCTTTACGGGAGCGAAAGCTGGGTGGACTCAGGATATCTTATTTATAAGTTAGATGTAACAGACGTGAAAGTAGCGAGAATGATTGCTGGTAAATACAGGTGGGACCAATGTTAGGAGGGTACTCGAAACGAGGAGGTAAAGGCTAAGTTTGAAATGAACTCGATCGATGAAGCTGTACTCATAAACCGCCTTGGGTGGTGGGATCATGTGAGGCGAATGAAGGAGTATAGGTTACCTAGGAGAATAATGGGCTCTATTATGGAGGGTAAGAGGAGTAGAGGGAGACCAACACGACGATGGTTAGACTAAGTACGAGGAGTAGAACAAAATGAGGCCACAGCACTACTTGCAAACAGGGGATTGTAGCGACGTTTAGTAAATTCACAGAGGCTTGCAGACTGAACGCTGAAAGGCATAACAGTCTTTAATGATAATTATGTAATGTTGAGTAGATTAGCGCAGCATCTCATTAACTTACTCTACCGCGTGTTGGCATTTATGCTTGATACGCTCTCTGGAGCCCAACGTTTTCCACGTTTGTTTTGATTAATAACTCCGGACGGGATACATTACAGGTAAGTTGATTTATTTATCTGTTCTTGGTGTGTACTAATTTGTGTTGGTGTTTTATTGCTATATGTATCCGGTCTGGTTTGAAACTGAAATAATATTAGGGCAATTTTGCGAGCTAGCCTAGTGACTGCTTAGTTATTTCGTTTATTGCATTACAATTTGTGTTAGCAGAGCCGTGGTTGTTTCTGTTTTCCTTTCTCGCAGATTACCTACTTATTTTTTCTGTAGTAGAGATTATTGTATTGCTGAGCTCGGAGCTACTTATGTTTGCCGTATTTCTGTTTTATTTCTACTCGTTGTGATATTTCATTCACTATTAAATGAGATACTGCCTAATTCACTAAAATGATCGATCTAAATTTAATGACTGTTTGTGAAGGAGAATATACCGCATATTCTAACTTAATTTATGCTATACGTTCAGATATTTTAGGTCCAGAACGGTTTCCTTCCTTTTTATCAACCCTTTCCAGTCACTATTTCTTTCATCTAAGTTCAATTCTCTGTATACATAACTTATTTTTCGAAATAATTTTCGTTACGCCTTTTTTGAGCGTTTACAAACACCTCTAAGTTCATTGTTTTACGAAGATGTTCGCTTTCCCCGCGATCTTCCCTTGGCATTTGTAATACAGCATTCCTATATGAGGCCCTTTAGTGCGTAAACTACGACAAATACAGCTTTATTTTTCGATTGGCACTTCAAATAATGAAATCTCGCAGCTAATAAGCTTCTTTTTTCAAAAAAGTAAAGAGGCTCAAATATACTATTTTATTTACTTTTTACCTGAACTTCCCAAACAGTTTGGGTTGCTGCTTACGGCAAAGTATACCAATATGACATAATTCAAATACTGAAATTCTAGTTATGGAAAATGAGAAAACTGAAAGCAACAGTTTGACGGAAAAGGGATAAATACAGTAGACTTATGAGCTATGAATTAATTCTTGAGGTTGTACAGGTGATACCTCTGTATCTGAAGCGACACCTTCAAAGCAACTTCCTGGCAAATCTTCGGCTGGATCCAAAGGAACTGAAAAGTTCCATAACACATCTTGGATTGACCCGCGGCTTCCAATCATCAACCCCACCATACATAAATCTTTAAAATTATACGCTTCCGTGAAGTAACTCATTTGTGGCTCATATAATTCCTCTTCCTCCCAGTCAACAGCTGCCGGCGGATCCAGAATTTTTCCGAAGCGTTCCGTGGTGTCAATTACAATACCTCTTCCCCGTGTCCCGTGCAGTGCAGTGATGTCTCTCCGGCGAGTCCTTCCACATTCAGAGACGTTGTGATCCTCCTCGTAACTTCGCAGTTCCGTATGAAATGATGTAGGTTATTTCTTAAAAGCTCCCCGTGATGACAAAAACCAAGGACATGGACCAGGGTGTCGGCCTCACTGCTCTGCCTGCAGCTTGGCTTCATGAGGAGCTCTTATTGGGGCAACGGTGCACTGCATCTAAAGAGAGTCGCACTTGTAATTCCAATTGTAGTCGTAAGTCATCTATTCGCTGGATGATTCTCTAATGAGATTGGCAGCATTCACTAAAATTGTGATAGTGATTGGGGAGCTGGGAAGGGTTTGGTGGACATGAGTGGCTGCATTATTCTGTGAGAGATAAACAGTGGGCGGACGCAGCTACAAGTAGCGAGATACTGTCACTATCATAGCGAGTGGTCCAAAAGGGTCACTACAAAAGACGTGTCTGTACTGATTCTTGAGGTTGTACTGATGATTCCTCTGTATCTCAACGGCTGCCGGCTGATCTAGGCATTTCTCGAAGCATTCCTTGATGTGAATTATAATACCTCTTCTCCGTGTCCTGTACAGTGCAGTGATGTCACTTCGGCGAGTCCTTCTACCTTCAGCGACAAGTAGCGAGACACTTTCACTACCGTAGCGAGTGGTCCGAAAGTGTCAATATAAAAGCCGTGTATATTTGATTCCTGTGTATCTCTACAGGCCCCTTCAAAGTTTCGTGTTGCATATTTGATGTTAAATCCGTATAGGTGTATTCTTCAATGATATCACTTTAGCCTTGGAAGTGGTAATTTTCATGTCATACTCGGAGTACTTCTTTCTAAAATACCTTGTAAGCTATCAGTACAATCGGCATATGCTTAATTTCTGACTACATATCAATGTCAAGGGTCACCGAACCACAAGCGAAAATAAGAGTATACCTGAATGAAAGTCAATAAACTTCAATATTTAGAAATTATCAGCAATATTATCTGCACTGCCACACAGTTTGCATCCGCCAAGACTCTGACTTCGCGGATAACAGAGGATTTATCCGCATCCCTGCAGGGCTATACCCATGGTCACCCCTCTCCTTCCAGGGTGCTAATGAATTTATAGTTATTTATATAAAAGTAATAATAGCGTATCAGGAAAATTGTGCGCTCTAAGCAATGAGGATTTTGGAGATCGAACTGTACATGTATATTTCGAATTTATTAGGTATAATTGTACTGCTTTTCCCGATTGCAGGTTCTCTATAAAAGAATGACATAGCAGTGATATGGCCATAACAACAATTCTTTAGAATTCTGAGAAAAACAGAAAGTCCATTTCTCCGGAACTTCATTTTAGTATTTTTGTATTTTCTTCTCGATTTGTCATTTTCTCGTGTACCTTCTGTAAGACGTCATTCTAAACACATTTTGAAAGAAATTGGGACCTGTAAACCATAAAATATTAAGAAAATATTGTTTAATTTAACAGACAGACAGGTTTGACAGACACCATACTTGTTTAAGGTTAAAACTGTATACGAAATACAGCTTGCTAGTGGCTCCGTTTGCACCCAGTCTTAACAAAGACAAAGACTACACCAGATTGTTCATAACTACAGGAAATTATTATTGCTTACAATGAAAATGTTTACTTTTCAGGATGAATATGAATGTGGGACTGGTGGTATTGTGTCTGCAGTTGTTGGTGATCAAAATAAACTCATCAGTGGTTAAAAACGGACTCCCAGGTATGTATTTCTTTCTTTGTAAATGAGATTCATACAGCTTGTAACGAATAAATCAGTATATTAAATTAAACTACGCAATTCAAAGTATAATATAATTCTTCAGTATATTACTTATGATTTGGTATTTTTATTTGGTGATGACAAAGCTGGAGCAGGTAGATAATTTCAAGGAAGATATTTATAATATGTGCTCACTCAGGATGGTAGATTAGTATGTGATATGAATGGAGGTGCAGCAAAGCTAATGCAGTTGGTTCACAGTTGTGATCAACAGTGTTCTGTTCAGAGGCAGTCAACTCTCGGACGATACTATCTTTACATTTGTGTGTTTTCAGACAAACTTCGCTTTAAGGGAGTGGAAGTTTGGTGGTTTCAGGATATCGTATTTACAAGATATACATAACAGACTTGAAAGTAACGAGAGATTGTTCGTAGAAGTAGGTGGGAACAATGAGAGGAGGGTGTTCAGAATGAGGAGATAAAGGCTAAGTTAAGAATAAACTCGACGGATGAATCCATACGCATAAAACGGCTTCGGTGGTGGGGTCATGTGAGGCGAATTGAGGATAGGTTTCCTAGGAGAATAATGGACTCTGTTATGGAGGATAAGAGGAGTAGTGGGCGTCCAAGAACGCCGAGCGTCCACATTAATAACAGGCTAAGAATACAAATAATAACAGTTAAAATTTTTGACCAGCCAGTTTCGTGTTCCATATTATTTTGATGTTAAGACCGTATAGGTGTCTTCTTCAATGACATCTCTTTAGCCTAGAAAGTGGTAATGTTCATATCATACTCAGAATACTTCTTTCGAAAATTTCTTGCAAGCTATCAGTATAGTCTGTCATTAAGACATACTCATCGACATTTCGTCACTGCCGGGACAAAACCTCCTATGTGAAATATTTTATCTTAGAACTTTGGCCGGTAAGGTTCTGTCATATAAGGTGCAATATTGTGTGAATATTGTCAAGGCATTCTCACCCTTCATAACGTATGTGTGGGTCAGTATATCTCCAAAAATATTATCACATAGGAGGTTTCGTCCCGGCAACGACGATATGCTAAATTTCAGACTACATTTCCGCTCAAATCAATCCCTCTTTTGAGTGAGCGATCCACGAAAGTGATGAACTACAAATTGGAAATATTACAACCTATTCTGACGCCTGTAACTACTATGAACCATCAATTTTCACTGTGCCCTAATTCCCGGCAGGGTCTGGAATTTTAACCATCATTGGTTAATTCCACTTGCACGGGGACTGGGTGTATGTGTCGTCTTCATCATCACTGCATCCTGATCACGACGTGCAGGTCACCTACGGGAGTCAAATCAAAAGAACTGCACCTGGCAAGCTGAAGTCCTCGGACACCTCCCGGCACTAAAAGCCATACGCCATTTCATTTTTATTTCACTTCCAACGTGGCTACTCTTCCAAAGAACATCATCCCATAAGATAGCAAACACAAATAACTTTCGTCATGTCCAAGTAAATGGAATATCCTTCCACCTTTAGGATGCTTAAGTCATCCTCAACACGGATTTGTTATACTTTATACACAATACAAGATTTAAACACACGTTAAAAGTAGAAAAAAATCACTGCTCTTGTTCCTTCAGTTGCTGGTAAACAACTACAATATGATTAAAACTCACAGTCTTAAAATTCACGCGTTTTCAAATGCACGTGTGATATCACTTGTTTTAACGTGCAGGAACTCTTTAAACCCATCCCAGAGTCTGTTTACAATTATATTTACCGTTTTCCACCGATCATATTTCCTTTTTTTAAACTCTCCTCATGTCTGTTTTATCAGCCATACGGTACCGCCTAATAGTCCTAATTTTAATATCTTCCTTTCTTTCACATTTAACTACCACAAAAACAGCTTCGTGATCACTAATACCATCTATGACGTCTGTTTCTGCATAGAGCTTATCTGGTTTTACTAGCACCACATCCAGAATATTCTTCCCTTTAGTTGCTTCCATCACTTTCTGAATCAGATGTCCTTTCCATATTAACTTATTTTCCATTTGTTGGTCAGGCTTCCTGTCGTTCGCATAACCTTCCCAATTGGCATTTGGTAAATTGAGATCATCCGCTATAATCACGTTCCTTTGCTTATCGTTTCCCACATAGCTGATTATCTTTTCAAATCAGTGGCGTATCCTGGAATCTCCACTGAGGCATGCAACTAGTAACCATGCAGTTAACACAATGTATTAAGTGAACTCGAGACAAAAAGTTTTACTGTAAGTTTCTGGATTGAACGTGCGTACACAATTCTTGTTTTCTGTTTTTAAATTTACGAGGGTCCACCTCGACGAGGGTCCGCCTCTGTGGTGTAGTGGTTAGTGTGATTAGCTGCCACCCCCGGAGGTCCGGGTTTGATTCCCGGCTCTGCCACGAAATTTGAAAAGTGGTATGAGGGCTGGAACGGGGTCCAATCAGCATCGGGAGGTCAACTGAGTAGAGGTGGGTTCGATTTCCACCTCAGCCATTCTCGAAGTGGTTTTCCGTGGTTTCCCACTTCTCCTCCAGGCAAATGCCGGTGTGGTACCTAACTTCAGGCCACGGCCGCTACCTTCCCTCTTCCTTGTCTATCCCTTCCAATCTTCCCATCCCCCGCAAGGCCCCTGTTCAGCATAGCAGGTGAGGAAGCCTGGGCGAGGTACTGGTCATCCTCCCCAGTTGTATCCCCGACCCAGAGTCTGAAGCTCCAGGACACTGCCCTTGAGGCGGTAGAGGTGGGATCCCTCGCTGAGTCCGAGGGAAAAGCCAACCCTGGAGGGTAAGCAGATTAAGAAGAAGAAGAAGAACTTTACGAGGGAAGGTAGAGGTCTCCCGGCTTCAACTATTTGAATCTTTTCATCAAACGAACGGCCAGTAAATGGCTTTTCAAACTGATTTACAATTATATCCGTTTTAGACTCATCCATCGTTAATACCACATGTGCGAAAAATATAATAAAACACCGAAAATGACGAATAGCACAGGAACAGCACACACAGAATGAACTCACTAATCCGCAAAACACACAATGAATTAACTCACTAGTTAGCCACAACTCAAGCACTGGAGGTAAGTCACCCCAGTGGCATTGGTCAGTTTCGTCACGTTGGGCTCACGCTGGGGGGGGGGGGGTAATCTGTGGGTCCCGTTCGCTGTAAAGATGCCGACTTTCTCCAAGATGCTAACAGATGGCAGAGGGTAGCACGGGTATGGGGTGACAAGTTCTGACCAAGTTTCAATTGCAGCGACATCGTTCGGAGGTTTTCAGAACTACGTCTGCCACCGAATGCAATTTTAAGATTGAATGCCTTACATCCTTAACTCCTCCATTTGCTGTCTCTTTCTTCGTAGAGTGGAATAGACGGCGAGACTACACGAGCACCACACGTAGTCAAGCAACGGAACTAGTACAGCTACGCGGAACTTTTAAACTTCTGAGAGATGAAATCGTTAATATTTGACTTGAAACAACCTAAAATCGTACATCAGACAGTTCTTTGTGTTATCATAACGCATGCAATGAATGCCTTGCATTCAAGGAGAATACACCCCTGTTTCAAATAATTCTGAATCAGCGTCAGCGCTACCCTTTCCCGATCTGTGCACTCCAAAGGCAACAAGTTGCTTATCATCTTCAGAGATGAGCCTTACACCTAGAATTTCATGTTTGTCATCTTTAACTTTTTCGTAGCTTACAAATTCTTATTTCACAAGGATGAATACTTCCCTTATCATTCCTATCCCATCTCTACGATACACACACCAGTTCCGCGAGAAAATTTCTGCATCCATTATATCATTTCTCAGCCATGATTCAACTTCTATTACAATATCTGGTAAGTATATATCTATTAAATTTCTTAATTCTATTCCTTTCTTTACCATACTTCTACAGTTCAGCACTAACATTTTTATGTCATCCCTATTTGACTTCTAGTTCCCTGTTCCCATATCACCGCTCCCTAGGTCACACCATTTCCCTGAATGTACCTTCCTATAACCCTTATAAACAAATTTCTTAACTTACATGTACCACTGCGGTTTAAGTGAAGGCCATCTGAGCGCAGATCCCTGTCTCCTACCCACCCATTCGAATCTAGAAATCTCACTCCCAGTTTCCCACATACCCACTCCATAACCTCATTTAAATCCCCAATCACCTTCCAGTCAGTATCCCTCCCACACAGTATTCCACTGATAACAATCTCCCCTTCCTAAAACTTTACCCGTGCTGCATTTACCAGATACCACACATCCCCAACTATGTTGGTACTTATACCTGCCTGTCTTACGTTGTTAGTACCAACGTGAAATACTACCACCTTCTCCTTTCCCTCCTTCTTCTCTTCTACTTCCCTCAACATCTGCCTCAACCTAATTCCTGGATAACACTCTACCCTGGTTCCCTTCCTCCACACACTTTCCCCACATGTCTAACCATGGAATCCCCCATGACCAGAGCCTCAACCCTCCCCACTTCATTTGATCCCCCCCCCCCCTCCGGGACAGTCCTATCTTTCCTGACAGCTGCAGAAGCTACTTCCTCCTCCCTTTTCTCCCTCCAATGACCCTGTTTCACCTGTCTTTTCCTATCCACTACTCCACATTTCTCTTTCCTACCTTTTCCCTTCCTCGTACTTCAACACTTCTCACCAACAGTTCCCTGTTCCTCATCTTCCCCCGGTTGTTCTACCTGCAGTGACTCGTACAGATTTCTCACAGTCACAGTCCTGAATGGAGCCCTTAGCCTGCAATCTCCTTCCCCTTAAAACATTAGATCACTGTCTTCTACAATTCCCCTTTCCTTCCCATTCCTCTTTTACATGTACTGTATCCTGTACATTGTTTGAGGGAGGCCTACTTTCCTTCCTCTCCTCTGCGAGAATCCTAATTATCTCTCCCAAACTCTCCATCTCTTCCCTCATACTCCTTAATGCCTGGTCACACCCATAGTTCTTACACTTGCACTCCTTAGCCACTCTTTACTGAATAATGAAAAGGAAACGAAAAAATAAGGTAACTTATTATGTGTAAAATAAATGAAAGGAAAGAAATATTGTCTAGGATAGTTTACAAATATCACACGACAATAAGGTAATTAATATAGGCTACTACTACACTACAATACTACTTAGTTGTACGATTTTTCCTACAACATGCTAACAGGATGAAAATTGCTGTTAATTACTGAAAACAGAAAATAATACACAAGAACTAAAAAATTCTAAATTGCAGTTAACTCTGTCCTAATTACTACAACAGAATTCTAGTAAGAGAGTTACTACAGATACCACAGATACTACAGATACTATAATACACAAATATTTCACAGTAATAGAATAAACGCACTAATTTCTAATAAGATACTATAATACACTACAATAATTTTAAACTACGTTCAGACTACGTTCAGATACTACAATATACTACAATAACTTTAAACTACGTTCAGACGTATCCTAATTACAACAGGTTATTACTAAGCACAAACAGAAATGGAAATTACAACTAAAGTTTGAAATTCGCAAGACTACTCAAAATAAGCACTCTAATTTCTAATAAGTTACTACAATACACTACAATAATTTTTAAAATACGTTCAGACGTACCTAATTACAAACACTAAACACCAATATTTGTGGAACTAAGTGTATCACACACACACAAAATTTGCTACATTTCTAAAACTATTAACTACTTTATCACTAGGATAATACAGAGCTCTTGGAACAGCCAACCACTCGCTAGCGCATCCAACAAAGGATGAAGCAGAAACAGAATAAACCCATTACGTTTAATAGAATGAGCCTCCAAAGGATAATAGCACATTCAATATTCTATAAAAAATAAATGAGTTAGCTACTAAAGAAACCTAATTTTAATAATATTACCAAGAAATTAGGTTAAGTAGTACACAGTTGAGTACCTCAAATTTAAATATTAATAATGATGATAATAATATGCTATTAGACAACAGCAGCACTCATGACAATCTTTAAATTATAATACCAGGTAACAACGGCTAATTACGGTGACCACAAGTTTAGATCTTGTTTTAAAACTTTGAACACATACACCATATCACTCGAGAATTTCGCTGGAAACACAATAACATTTCTTCAAATATTATTTCAGGCGATGAACCGTAAAATTTTAGGTATTTATTTCATAACGAGAGTAGGAACCATGTATTATCGGGACACTTTATCTGGATGCATTTGTGTACGGGGTTGAGGAGTAAGGAGGGAGCTGTCCCGGTTCCGGTAGTGCTGCCAACTGAATGAAAATGAAATCCGAATTGAATCGAGAATATGATCGATTGATATGAAGTTTCTAAACCGTTATTATCTTAAGCCAACAACAGTGTCACATACACATTATATAACATTATATAACATTTTTCGATGCGAATCTTGTTCCTGGCATGAATTCTATATATAGTTTGGCTTCGCTGTGTAAAGAACTACAGTACTAGTATGTAAATTGTACGCCAGATGTCGCACAACAATGCTTAATCGATTCATAGTTTGTGTTTCCAAAGGTTGCCAGTACGAATCTCGAAGATTGCCGAAGTCGACCGATTCAGCACTAGGGTGTAAATGCATCCAGATAAAGTGTGCCGATAATACACAACTTGGTCAGTAACTTAAAGATTATGTCCGACATCTTGAATTACAGGCCGCCAAGCAAGCAGAAACAGTAACATTAGTACCTTTCCCTTCTTAGAAATAATAGTAGATAATCACTTACCGATATTAGAGTTCAAGAATAATCCATTTTAGGAACACTATTAATATACACAAACCTTCCTAGTATAAACTCTGAGAAGTAGTAAGATAAAAGCATGGTGATTAACATCGCACGCATTTTGAGAAAATAAATCGGTTTAGCCCACCGATAAAATAATGAAAAATACCACATTTATTAAATTGAGGGCCCCAAGCCTTTTCACACCTTCCTGAAAGCGGATAGAGATCGTTCCAACTAGCCATAGCGACTAGGCCGGGAGCTGCAGAACTCATGTCCATGTTGGATGATGAGCTTATGCCAACTGTCTGTCCACAGAGAAGCGCGCCAACCATGGCACTAAAACAGTTGACGATCACGAGGCGGAGACACGGAATAAAAGCAGTAGAAATTACATCACGTCTACCAATCAAGATTTTAGATGTATATTAATTAATCAATTACAGCCAAAACCTGTCTTGCACTTCATGGCGCATTGTTAAATGATACATTCTAAATTCCACACATGTCATAGTTGGTGGTAATTATACAAATGTCCCTTCAATTGTAACGCCACAAAAACAATTTCATAATAAGACAACACTTCCAACATGGCTACTCTTCCAAAGAACACCAGCTCATAAGATAGTAAACACATATCACCATGTCCGAGTAAATATAATATATCATCTATTCTTACTGTTTTAGGTTGCTGCAGATTATTTAGCACCCTCTGCACTTCTCCTAAGTAAAATAAAATATTTCCAATAACGAATATTGTTCAGCTGGTGATTAGTGGTTGTGTTTGAATGTTTCAGAGGGTTACCGTAAGTACAGAGACCTTGGCTTCTACAAGATACACACCACCTCCGTCAATTGGAACGTCGCTCGGCAGACCTGTGAGAATGAAAATGCTTATTTGGTGGTCATTAACTCCCAGGAGGAGTTGGAATTGATTGGATATATGATGCAGTCACAAAATATTGAAGAAGTACACGCAGGGTTCAATGATTTAGTGACCGAAGGAGAGTTTTATACAACTTACGGTACGTAATGAAACCTTGCCCCCCACTCATCTATGTTATTAAAAAACTGGCAAGGGGCTATCAACTTTCATTCTGGAAATACTGGGTTCGAACCCTATAGTCGGCAGCCCTGAGGATGGTATTCCGTGGTTACCCATTTTCACACCAGACAAATTCCAGGGCTGTACCTTAATTAAGGCCACAGTAACTTTCTCCCCACTCTTAGTCCTCTCCTGTCCCATCGTCGCCATAGGACCTATCTGTGTCGGTGCGTCGTAAAGCAAATGATATTAATAAAAATGAGATGGTGTCTGCATGGTTCTTTGCTAGTTTGTTAGTTTATTTCGGATAGGTCAAAAACTACTGGAAAGATTGAGTTAAAATTTGGTAAGGATATAGTCTGAATTCCCAGGCCACGCAAGGGATACTTTTGATTTTGAACTCACTTAACAAAAGTGATGGTGTTGTATTAATGGAAAAAAACTGGTTTGGATCACGAAATGGAAATTCTTTAGTGTGGCGATTTTAAACTTCACAGAGTAGTAATTAACTAAGACAACAAAAAAGTAGCTATTACAGGAGTATATCGGTCACATCACACACAGCGGTCTCTCAGTGCGATAGATCATTATATCCAGGAGAGGTGCCATGTTGAAACCGAACTGATAATAATCGACACAAATATAGACCACTTAATGAACGCGACTGTGACGAATACCTCAATATTTTGCAAGAAAATAATTTCTAGTCCTTAATAAACAATCCTACTAGAGAATCTTGTATATGTAAATCCTGTACTGATCGTGCTTTGATTAAAAGTAGATTGAGAAATTAATAAATTATCTCTATTATCTCTCAAAGTAAAATTTCTGAGCATATATATATAATTTGAACGTATAACTCAATATTATGAGAAAACCGCAATATTATTGCCCATGTGTTACACATCAAAAGAAAAGTCTCTCTCTCTCTCAGGATTACTAGAAACATATTTATTTCATTAAATCCTTTATTGTCAGGCTCCGCGGTGTAGTGGCAACGCCTGGTACCCGGCGGCCCCGGGTTCGATTCCCGACCGGGTCAGGGGTTTTTAATTGTAAATGATTAATGTCCCTGGCTTGTGGGCTGGGTGTTTGTGTCGTCCTTAACGCCCCTCTCCTCACATTCAACACTTTACACTTCCACAATTACACTTACACGCAACACGCAGGTTCCTCTCATATAGTGGCAAAAGATCTGCAGAGGTCGACGCCACGAAACAATATCATATTAATTTCCTGATGACATGCTATCGTAATTATGAGGTACGAGTAAAAGTCCAATTTACCATGAAAATGTTAAAAATATTGGGAAAATATCACCTCGATAAATTCATCGGACACAGATTAACTCACTATCATAATGAAATTCGTACAATGAGAAAGGATGGTTCCGATAACACATGGATAACTTCAACTGACCCATCATCTTCAAACTCGACAGCACGTGGTCATGAATCAAGCAAGTATGCAAATTAAGCCACAAGTCCCATCTCACATCTAAGAAATAACCAGTGAAATACCGTGAAAATAAGTCAACTAGGTATTATAGAACAAATCTAAGGAAAGATTAAGAGTAGAAATAAAGACCTACATAGAACAGATATAAATAAGACGTAGTCGACTTAACTTATTTAGTTGTCTTCACATCTCGAAGTCCAGAGTCTTCAATCACCCGTTCTAAGGCGAAAGTCCCTGCATTTCGCCGCTGCCGACGCTGGTCAATGGGCTTAGAACTTCATGATGAAATGTGTGGAGTCCCTGGCACGAACTTCCATCTTCTGGCGATGATAACGTAGAGGTCCTCTTCCACGTTTATTCTTGTAAGGTGGCTGAAACTTGTACCAAATGTATTAAGAGAAATCCTTAGCACACATGTAATTTAGGATGAAAAGAACACGTACTTTAAAATTTATCTACTATTTCGACGTCTGTTTATTGCACTAACTCAGGTCGTAGGTTTGCACAATTGTAGAAAGCATCGAACACAGGAATGAGTCTACTATCCCTGATAATAGTATTCCACTGACGTTCTGCGTTGAAATCCGCTAGCGAAGGACACGAAGTGACTGTATAGAGTAAACCAGGAACATGTAAGAGCTTGTACTCTTATGACTTGCCTTAAATGTCGTTGCGTGGCACTCGTGGTCGGAAGTGAAGTCAACTCAAGTACTGAATTCTTCTGGGGTTTGATTAAATAATTTCACCTTCATTTCTTGCCGAAACCGTTGAAATCAAGTAAAAATTCAGTTATTAATGTTTATAATTCACACGTGACATTATTAACACGGTTCAGTCAAATATGATTCATGCGTACCTTCTTAATGATGCATATCACGCCACCAAATATATTATAAATATTTTATTTATTACAAATCAATGTGATTGCAGATGAACACAATCTGGCTATTTTTTATCTCTCGCCCGCTTTTATTTTTATTGTTTTTCCCAGTCAGCCAGCTACCCCCTTCAAGTCAGAAACTGGTTCTCTATCACCTGGCCAAGGCCACACGTGCCGTTGCCGACAAAGCGAAACCCAATAACACACTGACCCATATTCAGTCAGCCGAGAGCTGGATACGGTCACAATATATTAGAAAATTGATGTAGTAAAAAAAACCTTATAATTAACTTTTGACGTCATGTCCTTTTCAATGATTGCATACGTTATGCAGTGTGGTTGCTTTGATGTATCCATGCACAGAAAACGTACTTGCGTTTCTTTCGTCACAGTACACCAACCATCAGCAAACATCAACATGTTTATTTTAATACATACATACATACATACATACATACATCATTATAGACTGTTATGCCTTTCAGCGTTCAGTCTGCAAGCCTCTGAGAATTTACTAAACGTCGCCACAATCCTCGATTTGCAACTAGTGTTGTGGCCTCATTTAGTTCTATACCTCTTATCTTTAAATCGTTAGAAACCGAGTCTAACCATCGTCGTCTTGGTCTCCCTCTACTTCTCTTACCCTCCATAACAGAGTCCATTATTCTCCTAGGTAACCTATCCTCCTCCATTCGCCTCACATGACCCCACCACCGAAGCCGGTTTATGCGTACAGCTTCATCCATCGAGTTCATTCCTAAATTAGCCTTTATCTCCTCATTCCGAGTACCCTCCTGCCATTGTTCCCACCTGTTTGTACCAGCAATCATTCTTGTTACTTTCATGTCCGTTACTTCTAACTTATGAATAACATATCCTGAGTCCACCCAGCTTTCGCTCCCGTAAAGCAAAGTTGGTCTGAAAACAGACCGATGTAACGATAGTTTCGTCTGGGAGCTGACTTCCTTCTTACAGAATACTGCTGATCGCAACTGCGAACTCACTGCATTAGCTTTACTACACCTTGATTCAATCTCACTTACTATATTACCATCCTGGGAGAACACACAACCCAAATAGCTGAAATTATCGACCTTAATTTGTATCTTAAATTGCTCTGTTTATTGCTTCTCTCACTATTCTACTTTTTTGTCTTGTTCTGCCAGAATTTGATGATAAATACAGTGGGCAATTGGGAAAGACACAGGGCACTGCGTTCTCTAACAGTCGTGGTCTTGGAACAAGAGCAGTTACAGTCTTTCCTGTCTTCGAGCCAGTGCCAGTTACATCCCACAAATTATCACCGACTTTGAAATGTCTGTGGCGTACCTATAAAATAAAGTACCACTGTGAGCCAACTTCATGCATTTACAGCACCGCCGTCTCGATCATCTTATACTGCCTGCTCCATGCCACTAGTTTAACACAGGAAGGTGCGACTACCAACATTTCTCCAAGTCGCCGCAATAGACGCACGATCTTCCCTGTCAGTGTGGGTGTAATGCTGTATTATTGGTGCACGAATGTGTGTGAAAACCTGAGTTATTTCGTACAATGAGTAAACATGCCTGGTCACTTCCGTTCGTACAAGAGATATTTTGTATAGAACTGTGAAATGAATTAATCATGTTATGCTTATAGATATTTTAAAAGTGATTTTAAGGTGTAGGCACTTATTTCTTTCCGTTTGTGCAAGGTATATTTTTCGTAGAAGTAAAACTTCAGATTCTTTCCCCGAAATATTCAACTTTTGTGTACTATTTTGCCAATCTCGGCAAGGTGGTTCACAACCAGAAAAGATACGACTCCATGAAATACCGTCTAAAAGGGAATTAAGAGAAAAGCGGCTGTCGGCTTTATCTAGGCAAGTACCTATAAAGGAAGTAATTGGATATCCTCAAATTACTCTCACATCTATGCCTTTACACTTTATTTCAGAAGGTGATGGACCCTCCGCGGCTCAGGCGACAGCGCGTCGGCCTCTCAGCGCTGGGTCCCGTGGTTCAAATCCCGTTCACTCCATGTGAGATTTGTGCTGGACAAAGCGGAGGCGGGACAGGTTTTTCTCCGGATACTCCGGTTTTCCCTGTCATATTTCATTTCAGCAACACTCTCGAATATCATTTCATTTCATATGTCATTCATTAATCATTGCCCTGGTGGAGTGCGACAGGCTTCAGCAGCCGGCGCAATTCCTATCCTCGCTGCTAGATGAGGGCTTCATTCATTCCATTCCTGACCCGGTCGAATGACAGGAAACAGGCTGCGTATTTCTTTTTCAGAAGGTGATTAAAGCCGTGGAGGATAGTGGATTCCTTGTGATAAGAATTGTGACGGACAATCACAAAACAAAGTCTTCATGTTTAGACATTTTGGACAACCTCAGATATCCAGACGATAATATTCCAATCAAACTAGAAACAGTAAATCAAATCCTAATTTGCGAGTACTGTTCGTGTTGTTGAAGAGAGGATGGAGTGTGGCATTTGTGTCAGCAACATCTCACTGCCCAGAGCTTCGACACCGCTAAATGGAACTGATTATGCATCAGGACAGAGGAGGAGTTCGATACCCAAAACCTTGTTAAGTTGCTCTGGTGAAGCATCTGCAGGAGTTCGTTTAAGCTGTTGTGCCCTATTGTCGAAGTCCTTCAAACGCACGAGCGTAATACGAGGACTTGCGGCCTCTTCCCTTTCAGAATGTGTTTTGTTACAGTGTGAGGTCAAAGAGCATCAGCAAACTGTTAGTGATATTATGCTAACCAAGTTCGTAAGACCTCTATTATTTGATATTGCGTTGGCAAGAACACTAACAGTACGGTATCGGTACTACTCCAAGCCTTCGTCCAGGAAGAACTTTAAATTGTGCATGAAGAGGCCAACTGCGACATACAGGTAATATTGCCGATATTTAATATTACTGATGTAATTTACGAGCTTCAGTGAACATATGACCATACTGCACAGTGTTTTGTAGGCTGTCGTCATTAAAATAAGTTGTGCGCCTTTGCCTGCCATCTAGCGGAGAAATTTTGTCGCAGCGTAGTCGCAAAAGGCCTCGCATAGAGCAGGCAGTAGGCCTATAGATAGATCGAGACGGCGGTGATTTACAGAGTAAATATGCCTACTTAACAACAGCTGTTGCATGTGGTTTTATGCGTATAATACGTTTAACAATAATAATAATAATAAATTATTTATTTTAGACAAATATGTATAAACAGGTTCCGACGAGCAGTCAACACAGAATTTCGTTATGGATTCAACTCGTAGGTTACACGTAAATATTTCATAACGTTGACGAATTTATAGCACCTTTTACATCTACAGTCCATACTTGGCTCGTAAAAGTTCACACTTTGCCACAAACGATCAAAACGTGTCTCATCACACATCCTCCTTGTATCCATTTTAGGTTAATCATTGCATCGCATAGCTAAAAATCTTCCCACGTATTGCACATTTTGTACTAATGCCCATGTAGAAGTTTTTTATATGCTTTGTGCATAATGGTATTAACAGTAGGAACCATTAAACGAATTAAAACACTTCTAATAACCGCGCCACACGGCCAAAATAATTTCTTATTACTGAGAAACTTTAAGCTTACCTCCCGATGCTGACGTCACGGTGCACTTCCCGAACGATTGTGAGGCCTTATATCTAGGAGGTGTAGCTTCACATCAAATGAACTGCCGTTATTCGGTAAACGAAACTGAAAAGCATGTCGAATGTTAACTGTTTTATTCCACAGTGCCATTATGGCACATTTGATTATTTCTTCCAAGCAAATGCGCAAATGCGTTAATTTTGGAATGCATTGACGGAAGGACGTATTATCGATAACTAGATATTCTCTGTTTTATCCCATATGATCTCCGTTTTCTGTTTATGGTTACTTATTCCTCGACTGAATATCCTGGTACATGCAAGCACAGAAATGATGCCCCGACGTAAACAATCAACACTGCCCCACTAGAGTACAGAAAAGGAGGAGAGGGAGTGAAGGGGTAGTGTCGAAGGCCACTCCAGTACCGAAAAGGAGGGGAGGGAGTGAACTGGTAGTGCTGAAGGCACAGTGTGCTGCTATACATCCGCCACTGTGCCCATTTTGATCACAACAGTCTTGTAGCGGTCTGTATACCTGCAGCAATGCGCTAAGCGAGGATGTGGGGGTATACCATGCTTTGTTTATATCGGGACACCATTTCTGTGCTCGCGTGTACCTAGCAGAATGCCAATTATTATTCTGTTCGTCATTTTTAGCGCTGAAGAGCACACATACAGACAGCTTTCGATTTATTTTTCGTGTGTAATGTGAAATGAGTTAGAGGTATATTCCTAGGAGAGGACGCTCAAAAAGGCGTGCTGTTTTACGAACCACTGCAGATGTCAGAGCTCGAACTAAAACTGGAGTTAATAATTTCCTCAATAGGGAAAGAAGTCCATTGGCTCGCAACACTAGTTACGATGGAACTTCCATTGATTCATTCAGTGGAGGATTATTGAATGAAATCTGTATGCACTGCCAAGCACGACATTTCGCTGCGGAAATGGTAAATGGACGTTTTAATTCGTGTTGCCACAATGGTTTGATTTATTTCCCACAATTTCAAGTAAACGACGTACTTAAGATAACCCATGAGTGAATTTTTTTGAAAATCGATGCAAAATTTGAAATTATGATTTTAACGTCATGAAATTCCTCAGGCGTTCATCTATCGGAATATTGCATCGCTGAACTCTGTTATATAACATGATAATGTACAAAGAAATTTAAATCACGCCATCTAATGTACTTATTATTATTATTATTATTATTATTATTATTATTATTATTATTATTATTATTACCATTATTATTATCATCATCACCGTGGTATGTAGGGAGTTTAAATTTGATTCTCCTAATTCTCAATTGTTCTTTTCTCCGCCACTCATTATTCTGATCCACATCAGTGTTTTGTTTCCTACCTTTCCGTTATTACTAACGTAGATTTTCTTTTTAATTTTGAGTACGCTTTGGCTAAGTACACCTTGCCTGTTATTAGTAGTAGCTTGGCCCGATCAACTTCATTCCCTTTTTGTGTGATTTTCTTCTGCAGTTTTGGTGAAAAACTCAAATTTTGTTAATGTTTTGCGTTTATGCGATTTTATATTTATATTTATATTTATATTTATATTTATATTTATATTTATATTTATATTTATATTTATATTTATATTTATATTTATATTTATATTTATATTTATATTTATATTTATATTTATATTTATATTTAAACGCTTACTTAGTTTGAGATTAATTTTAACTTCCATTGCGGTCGCATTTGAAGTGCATATTTAATTTGAACATGTTACCATGATTAAAATTTGATAATTTTAATATGAAAGTTAATTAGATTGAAACAAATTTCAACTTTCATTAAGTTCGCTTAGGCTATATGATATACATGGGTACATTTTCAAATGGATCCAGTTAATTATAACTATCAAAAAGAAGTATGTTAAATATGTTATTTACTGGCCAGTATTTAAGATTTATATGAGAATTGTTATCTGTTATCCATAATTATTTTAATCTTTGCTAATCATTATGATTATTTGAAGCATCCCCTGGTTTGATTAATTGTAAGTTAAAATTTTAGTACTTATTAAATATTTTCTTTCCACCTTACAACGGTCTTGTCTTATAGTTCATTACACTGAGTATCACTAGTTGTTTGTCAAGTGCCTATTTTATTTTGTGTCCAGGCCTTTTTACCTCTTACTAATTTAATGAGTACTTCCACTTTTTGTGTATTTAATTTACTACGGTAGAGGTAAGTTGTACTTGTTCCTTGTTCTTGTATTTGCTCATTTGTGCCGTGTTTGTTTTTGGGTGTTCAGTGAACAAGGAATATATTTGCCTTATTCAAATCACAACGAGAATCTCCCAGAATCTCATACTTGATGGTCTACATTTACAGGGCAGCCACTGTCCAGCACATACATCCAATGGAATGACGGTGAACCCAATAACTTGAATGGTGATGAAAATTGCGGAAATGTCAAACTGCGTGACAACAAACCCGGACTTAACGACTTAGCCTGTGGACAGACAAGATCCTTTGTCTGCGAGCTGAAATAGTCATGATATACCTCGGATTTTTAGGTGGTAATAGGTTAGAATGCAAAGTAATTTGGTTTGTAGGAAGCGTAATGCAACCCGTTGTACCACAATGTAGGAAGAGTAGCATAAATTCAAGGAGTTTTATAGGCTGTACCCTTAATATCTATGCAAATCTCATAGCATAACCGTTGTACAGTGTAGGGTATACTAGTTACTGGCTTAAGTAAGTTTGCATTCTAACCTATCAGCACCTAATAATCCGGACTCTAGTCATGAATACTGCCTGTATTCATTTTTTCAGGGAAATTGTACACTAATATACGATAAGGAATGTTAAAAAAGACAACAAGTTCTCTGCTTGCTTGTAATTGTGTAATTAATGGAATTCGAATTAAATACACTGATAATTGTTAATGCTATTGGTATTTTGATGTTCATGAAAATATTCTCTAATAAACGTATATATTTTAGTCCTTATGAACGCATCACTGACGGAGTAGTAAAAATATCTTAACTACACCTGGTGATATCGCGAAGAAAGGGTGTAACACACTATCTACACAAGTGGACACGTGATTCCGTATGATACAAATCTCTTATGCAGTGAGCCCAACTTACGTTCCTTTTTCCTGCTTGACCTCTCTTGGCCAATGCTCGTTGCCTCCCAGATCCGGCAGCGTTAGATTTGCTAGGTCTAGTTCTAGGTAGTCTGTTTGACATTCGATTTTTCTGCATGTTCTATGAAAGTGTGAAATAGAACCAGAATGTGTTGTTACATATCAGCCCTGCAAGTCCAGTAAACTACATACAATAACTAATCCTATGGGTGACAATTTTTATAGCATTCATCGCAGTAACAAACTACATACTGAATGGTATTACTAGCTTCACGCATACCTCTAATGCTCAGGGCAAAAGTGAGACTGTGACAGACGACAAACTTGATTTTGCTAATAATAGAATATTACAGTATATAGTGTACAGTAAACATTGTCTCACAGAGGAGGAGATGGACAAGAAGTCGGACAGATTTACTCAAACGTTAGAAACGCTGGCATTCCAATCCCATGTTGCCGGGTTCGGCCCCGTTCAGTCCGATCATATTTAACACACTTCCAATAAGCTAGCATCGTCTCTGTAGATTTACCAGCAATTAAAGGATCTTCAAGAAAACATTCTGTCACCTCGGCATCGTTGACAATCATAAAAGTAGTTAGTAGGTCTTACAATCAATAACTTTAATTACACACTAGCAATAAACCGCGGCTTCTTTCGCGGGGATTTCGTAATTTGATCACAGAAATCGTTCCTCGGCATTGTACTAAGACATTATCCGAAAATTCCTAATGTATAAAATCTCACCCAAAAATTGAGTTTACCGGGCGAGTTGGCCGTGCGCGTAGAGGCGCGCAGCTGTGAGCTTGCATCCGGGAGATAGTAGGTTCGAATCCCACTATCGGCAGCCCTGAAAATGGTTTTCCGTGGTTTCCCATTTTCACACCAGGCAAATGTTGGGGCTGTACCTTAATTAAGGCCACGGCCGCTTCCTTCCAACTCCTAGGCCTTTCCTATCCCATCGTTGCCATAAGACCTATCTGTGTCGGTGCGACGTAAAGCCCCTAGCAAAAAAAAAATGAGTTTCATTTAACTCAAAAATTCTGTGTAAGCCAATGTTTGTGGTATTACCTTTTGGGGCTAAGACGACCATGCGACATAGAACTGTACCGACATGTGAGAAACAGTCTTATCTCAAGTCGAAAAATTAAATACAAGTTTCTTTATTTTAAAAGGAGATTCCAAATACCTATTCTCACATCTGTAACATCTTTAGCTTTTTAGCTATACATAAGTACCCCCATAAAAAGAATTCAACCCGTTGCTCAGTCCTTCCCCCACCGCCACCCCCATATATGTGTATTACCCGAAAACAAAAAAAACATTTTTCTTTATTTTTAAAGGAGATTCAAAATACAAATTTTCACGACTGTAACACCTTTTTAGTTTTAAGTTATAAGTAACCTCAGAAAAAATATTTCAACTATTTTTCACTTATTTTCACTCCCCGTTAAGTGTCTCGTCCGAAAACAAAAAGGTACATGTTCCTGTATTTTTAAAGGACTTTCCAAATACCACGTTTCTTGTCTATAACATGTTAAGTTTTTGGCAACCGGTACTCATTTTTAAAATTCATCCGCCCCTTAACTGGATTTTCCGAAAACAAAAAAATACGTATTTCATTATTTTAAAGAAGATTTCAAATACCAGTTTTCATGTCTGTACGTCTGTAACACCTTCAGTTTTTGTGATAAATGTATACTCATAAAAGTAACTCAAATTCTTCTTCACTTCTTTCCACCCCTCTCGTGCCTTAAGTGGACTTTCCAAAATCAAAAAAAGCGTGTTCCTTTATTTTAAAAGAAAATTCAAAATACCCACTTTCACGTTTGTAACAGCTTCAGTTTTTAAGATAAAGTGTCCTCATAAACATATGTCAACTCCTTATTTACTTATTTTCAACCCCATACTCCTTACGTCGAATTTCCGGGGGGGAGGGAATGCGTGTTTCTTTATTTTTAAAGAAGATTCCAAATACTAATTTTCATGTCTGCAACATCAACAGTTTTTATATATAAGTATCCTCAGGAAAATAATTCAACTCCTTTTACACACACACCTCCTCCCCACATTCGTACCCGTTAGTTGATTCACCCCTCCCCAAAAGCGCGTGTTTCTTTTTGAAAGAATGTTCCAAATACAAATGTTCATGCCTCTAACATCTTCGGTTTTTGAGATATAAGTATCCTCATACAAAGAATTCAACTAATTTTTCAATTAATTTAGCCCCCTTAAGTGGATTTTCAAAAGACAAACGATTACGTGTTTCTCTACCTTGAAGGAAAATTCCAAATACAAATTTTCATATCTGTAACATCTTCAGTTTTTGAGGTATAAGTGTCCTCATGAAAATAATTCAACTTCTTTTTCACTCCAACCCCACCCGTTAAGTTGGTTTCACCCCACCCAAAAAAATGCGTGTTCCTTTATTTTTCAAGGAGATTCCGAATACCAATTTTCCCGTCTGTAACAAAATCTAAAGATATATATATATATGTTCATACAAATAATTCAACTAATTTTTCAATTCTATCTCACGCCCCCACCCGCTCCATTAAGGGTTTTCCGAAAACAAAAGAATACGTGTTTCCCTATTTTTAAAGGAGATTCCAAATACCAATTTTCACGTCTGAAAGTTGTTCAGTTTTTGAGACATATCGTAGATGGGCTAATTTTAAAAGTTCACCCCCTTTTCGAGTTCCACTTAAGTGGATTTTCCGAAAAAAATGTTTATTTACTTTTACAGGAGATTCAAAATACCAGATTTCAAATCTGTAATATGTTACGATTCTGAGATAATTTTCAGATATAGTCTTTTTTAATTCACCCCCTTTTTCACCCCCTTAATGGGATTTTCCGAAAACAAAAAAATTAGTATTTCTTTAATTTTAAAGGAGATTCTAAATACCATTTTTTACGTCTAAAAACTTTTAAGTTTTTGAGATATAGATACCCTCATTTTTAAAATTCACCCCCCCCCCCATTTTCACCCCATTAGCGGCGGAATATCCTAAAATCCTCCCTTAGTGAGCACCTACACCCTAATATAAATGTATCCCCAAAATTTCATTTCTTTATGTCTAGTAGTTTTGGCTCGGCGATGATGAATCTGTCAGTCAGTCAGCCAGATTATTGAAGACTAGCAAGATACCCGTGCTTCGCTACGGTATTATAATGAAATTTATAATTGAACGCTTAACGTTTTATATATAATCCGCCGAAATTCGTGATTTGACTCGTTTTCTGAAAGAATCCGCCAAAATTCGTGATCTGACTCGTTTTCTGAGAGATTACGGCAAAGTTCCTCCCATTTTTCAATCCTTCTTTCCAGCAATCGATTTCGTACTTCCCCGGGTAGGTCCAGGTATTCCACCGGGTCAGTTGGGTCCCTACATCTTTGCTATCTTTTCCTATAAGCATTTTTAATATGGTTCAAATCCGGCGTGATGCGGCGTGGTATCGTCTTGGGTGTCTTGGCGGTACTGAACCCGCGGCCGGAGAGTAATCGTAGTAATTACCCGGCCAGGACCCGTTTCTAGAGCGGTCCGCACATTTGGACGACGGTCCAGAACATTAACATTATTATTATTGTACCGGGAGGTACACCTCTACGCCGCACATTTTAATCTTGCGCCTAAAAGAACTTCTCTACTGGAGGAACCGTGAACTTGAAACTAGACACTTAAACCTTTACTCAGAAGATGTCACTACTGTAATTTGATGTAATTTGGTTATTGTAAAGTTTCATGTACTGTATGAAAATCTACGTGTTTTGTTTACCATTCATCAAGAAGTTTGGACTTTTTTCAACAGAGGTCACTTCAAAAAAACTATGATCATGCACCCTGGTGAAAAGTGGAAGAACTTTTGATTTGAGGAAGTTTTGAATTCATAAGTTTTCTTTTACTAAATTATGTTCATTCATTTTTGGGTTGCCAATATTGATCTTTTCTTTCCGCCAGTTTTGAATCCAACCAATCAAGAATTTCTGTAATTAATTTTCCGCCTATCACAGGCTTTTTCCTCGATTCTGAGTGTCACTTTTAAATTTAACCAATAAAACCCTGTGGATGTGTCTTGATTATTCATGAAAGGTCTCGAACTTTCCCCGAGGGTTTATAAACTGCGGTTTTTCATGTCTCTTGGCCAATTGATCGTCATCTAACTTAGTGTATGTGTCAAGCAGGAGGCGGGAGGCGCCTCTATCATCAGGCAGCAGGTTTTCGGAGACGCCGAGGTGCCGGAATTTAGTCCCGCAGAAGTTCTTTTACGTGCCAGTAAATCTACCGACACGAAGCTGTCGTATTTGAGCACCTTCAAATAGCACCGGATTGAGCCAGGATCGAACCTGCCAAGTTGGGTTCAGAAGGTCAGCACGTCAACCGTCTGACCCACTCAGCCCAGCATATTTATTTTAAGGTCTGGTCAATTGAGTTTCACGTTGTGAGTTCCTTGGTACCAATATCACTTACATCGAATCGGTGGAATATGTAATAACAATACTAAAAGATATCAAAACTCAGAGCATCACTCCACGCGGACTTGACGAGAAACTGTCATCCAAGATTCTCAGGTTTTCATTGGATATCGCTGGTGCGGCTCCAGGATCAAAAAATATTCCCCTTAATCTATTGAAGCTGTCATTGGCGCGACACAGGGCAGGGAACATCAACGACCCGCCGCATGGAAACGTTTGAGAAGAAAAATCTACTTCACTGATGATAACACTTATCACGCGATAAGAACTCTACGTCAGAATGTTCGGCCGTGAAACCAAAACATTCCTCTTCAATTTTCAGAGAGGTAGGTTAATATCATTTCTCCCCTAACTCCTCTCATATTCCTTCTATCTGTCTCATCAAGAAATAAATTGTCTACGCAGCGAGTTAGATGCGCTGTTTAAGTCATGCACCGGAGGATGGTAGGCTCGAATCTCACCTTCAACAGCTCTAAAGATGGTTTTCTCTGGTTTACCATTTTCACGCCAAGCAATTTCTAGGACTGTGATTTAATAAAAGCCTGTCCCTACCTTATGTCGCCGAAAACCTTCTATATGTTAGTGAAACGTTAAGCCACAAGCTTATATACACACTACTAGCCATTGAAAAGAAAACTGAATATAGTGAAGTAAAACCATGTTGGCGTACAACAGTCTCACAACCCCGTATGACGTGCACTGTCCGTTCACTCCCAACAGTCTTCGTCTAATCTCCCTTGCCGAACCCGCATCCAACTCTATCACGCTGCACCAGATACGACGCTCAGTTCACAGCAGCTGGACCGAAATATTCAACGCCCTCTACTCAAACTACCACTCTACTTAAACTACCACTGTCCATAGCAGCACACACTCTCACACTGAACTGGCTGTACTCCGCACTAGACTCGTCTGGCCCGCCTGAAATAGGGAGGGCCAGTGGTTCCAGAGCAGTCCATAAGCTGGGTACGCCCTAAAACCTCTCGGCCCCGCAATCGTCTCGTTGTTTCTGATAATGATCACAGACTTCCAGACAGATCAGAGGGAGTTCGGCACACCCTACTACAAGCCCCTCGTTCCTGCTGTGAACTCACAGGTAGCGGCCAATAGCCGAGCTTTGACGTCGCTCGCTTAGGGGCGGGACCAGACCAGTCCGCTTCTTTCAGTCCGTAATCAGCATGGTGTACAACATCGCACTATTTTAGAATTTCTTCAAACAAACAAGCCTACATCGCAATCTACTTGCAAGTATTACTGCCGCACTCAAATAAACAACTCTGTCTCGATGCCCGCTCGCTAGCACAGGATGTAATGACCTCGCCCTCTGCGCGATTTTCCTACAACTCACCATACTACCAATCACCACAGAGACACGCATCCTTCCATCTGAGGATGACATGAGAAAGACCATCTGGCCGTAAACATGGGCCAAATTGGGTAACATTATATAAAGGGTGTAACGTATGGCTTTTTCCTGTTTGATACAGATTTGTTCTTTCAATACCTTAATGTTTAACAACCTAGCTTGAGCATGATTTCACACAACGTCCCATACAGCACAAGTCAAGATTTTCTCCCAACTCAAAAGATGGTGTTATAATGTCTAAATCAACATGGTGCCTTATTTGACAGTCACCAAAAGACTTTTAAACACAAGGACTTTAGCCGTTGTATAATTTTACCCACTTCTTGTTATGTGATACCCTTGTCCTTTTGTTTTAAATGGTATCCAAGCTGTAGCTGATATAAGGATGAAACAGGTACTAGTTGATTTTAATTAAATTGCATTTGTATTTTTAGGTGGGACTTCTGTGAACTCTTTTATAAGCTTTACAATAACAATAAGGAAACATTATGAATTTTAAAGTATGTAAGTGTGACAGGTGTATCACTCGATAAAGAATGCGGCTGCATTTGTTTTTTACAACTTGCTTTACGTCGTGAAAATGAGAAACCATGGAAAACCATCTTCAGAGCTGCCGACAGTGCGGTTCGAACCTACTATCTCCCGGACGCAAGCTCATAGATGCGTGCCCCCAACCACACGGCCAAGTCGTTCGGCAATATGCGATTATCTCTGTTATCATGTAAGGTGAATGAATGTATTTGTCTACAACTTTTACTATGTGATATTTTCGACAGATCTGACAATGCAGTAACAAAAATGCAAAAGAATACAATTTTAGACTTGTAGATTGCGAGGTGTCCGCCTGTGTGGTGTAATGGTTAGCGTGATTAGCTGCCACCCCCGGAGCTCCGGGTTCGATTCCTGGCTCTGCCACGATATTTGAAAAGTGGTACGAGGGCTGGAACGGGGTCCACTCAGCCTCGGGAGGTCAACTGAGTAGAGGTGGGTTCGATTCCCACCTCAGCCATCCTGGAAGTGGTTTTCCGTGGTTTCCCACTTCTCCTCCAGGCGAATGCCTGGATGGTACCTAACTTAAGGCCACGGCCGCTCCCTTCCCTCTTCCTTGCCTATCCCTTCCATTCTTCCCATCCCTCCACAAGGCCCCTGTTCAGCATAGCAGGTGAGGCCGCCTGGGCGAGGTGCTGGTCATACTCCCCAGTTGTATCCCCCAACCAAGAGTCTGAAGCTCCAGGACACTGCCCTTGAAGCGGTAGAGGTGGGATCCCTCGCTAAGTCCGAGGGAAAAACCGAACCTGGAGGGTAAACAGATGATTGATTGATTGATTGATTGATTGATTGATTGATTGATTGATTGATTGATTGATTGATTGATTGATTGATTGATTGATTGATTGATTGATTGATTGATTGATTGATTGATTGATTGATTGATTGATTGATTGATTGATTGATTGATTGATTGATTGATTGATTGATTGATTGATTGATTGATTGATTGATTGATTGATTGATTGATTGATTGATTGATTGATTGATTGATTGATTGATTGATTGATTGATTGATTGATTGATTGATTGATTGATTGATTGATTGATTGATTGATTGATTGATTGATTGATTGATTGATTGATTGATTGATTGATTGATTGATTGATTGATTGATTGATTGATTGAGATTGCGAGGTGATTTATGGTCTGCGTGAACCGGGGATAGAACTCAAGAGTCTGTGCAGGCTCACTACATTCAGATACGCATACATGACGATCTGAATAATCGCAAATGACGAGAATTTAGCTGATCATCTCAAAATACGAGGCGATGTGAAGTCATTTGTCTGTTCACCTCAAAGACTAGATTCGAAACTGCTACTTTAAGTTCGAAAAGCCAATGCTTTGAAACGTTGAGGCCATGGACGGGAAAAGGTGATGTGCAATAGTATAGCGCGCAGTGCCTTCTTACAGATGCATTTGGTTTTGCAAGTGAAACATTAATTTCGCTGGTTATGAAACTAACCCCCGACTTCACCTGCTTGTAGGTGCAGGATATGTCTGAATATGAACTGTTCTGCACGTATAGGATTATAGAACACTATTTGGAGGGAACAAACCGGGCAACACCACAGTTTTACCAGAAAGTAATGTAGCTGCTTTTGCAACTAAACGACTCAAACGTGGCTTACATGGGAACTACTTGGACTGACCTCGACCTATTGCAACTAAACCTTCTAGGACGATCAATTATATTATCACAAACTTAATGGTAATAGTCATTTTGTTGTAAAATAACATTTACATACTTTAAAAAACAGTTATTTTGCTGCAGTTTTAAAGTGACGTGGTGTATTACACGCAATAAAACTTGGTAGGATGATAAACTGAGACATCAAACCATTGCTACATGCCTGCCGTTGTTATATAGGCTGTCCATAGCAAGAGAAAATGGGTGAATTTGAAAAGGAATCCGGCAGATTCCTCGTCTTTGCCAACAAAATATTTCATTAATAACATGCACGTTTATATTGTACCCGTATGTCACTCAAAGGTATTAATTCACCGGTCAAACACAGAACTCAGGCATGTTCAGTTCGTAAGGCGCTCAGAATCTGGGAACATACAACTAAAGAAACGGAAATACGGACAAACTGGTTTACAACATAAAAGTTTATTGCCATAAGGCAAGTATAGTAAAATTTAACTTAAATTATCTCCTTCTAAGACACAATACCAAGCTTTACATCAAGAACTGCAGGATGAAAAAAGCGAATATGTGGATAGATTTTTACCAAACACACGACGTGATGACATCAGAATGGATGAATTCTGACTACGAACTGCGTTATACGTACCACATCACCCTGCTTATTGAAATTCATAAAACCATTGTTGAGTTATCTGACCTGTTCATAACCAATGGTGTGGAGCAGTATGGGTCCTCTAGTAATAATAATAATAATAATAATAATAATAATAATAATAATAATAATAATAATAATAATAATAACATTTTTCGTGTGGCTATTTCTAGCCGAGTGCAGCCCTTGTAAGGCAGACCCTCCGATGAGGGTGGGCGACATCTGCCATGTGTAGGTAACTGCGTGTTATTGTGGTGGAGGATAGTGTTATGTGGGGTGTGTGAGTTGCAGGATGTTGGGGACAGCACAAACATTGGAATTAACCAATGAAGGTTAAAATCCCCCACCCGGCTCGGAATCGAACCCGCGACCCTCTGATCCGAAGGCCAAGTTCGCTGACCATTCATCCAACGAGTTGGAAATAATAATAATAATAATAATAATAATAATAATAATAATAATAATAATAATAATAATAATAATAATAATAATAATAACCGTTTTGGCAAGGCAGTAATGACAGAACCAGGAAATAATGTCGCAATATGATGGAACAAGTTACACGAATTAAGGGATCGAAGTGGCCAAATATTCTGTAGAGATTACTTCTTCGACAAGATATGTTCATAATACGGTAGTATCAATTTTAAGTTCATCATGGTCAATGGTCAATAGTTTAACTTGATTTTACTTCTCGTGCCATAGCTACAACCCGCTGCGACTTCTATTAAATTGGACCTAAAAGTTCAAGACATGGAAAACGCGTTTTGATTCCTCAATCAACAATGAATCCTGTGTGTGGGACTGGGAAAAAATCCACGGTATCTGCTGCCTGTCGCAAAAAGGAGACTAAAGGGGAGACAAGAACCTCTACGATTAGGAGCGCGGCTTAACGCCTACGGTTTCCCCAGCTGAAACCGGCATTTTTCCACTTACATGTGTCAGGATCCACACTTTCAACTTTCCTATCTGACCTCCATTGGTCGACTTTTGTTCTTTTCCGACCCCGAAGATATAATGTTTGTGAAACTAACGGTGTCCTTCAATGTTACGCTATTCTTTGCCGAAACCTTGACTCTTCGAAGTATCGACCTCTTCTTTTTTTCCTTCCCATAAGTGAGAGGCGATGGTGGTGGCCTCGTTGTACTTCCTCATAGAACCGTAATCACCACCACCACTCAACAACAACGGAAATAGAGCATAACCACCGTCACCGTTACCATTTCACACCTCCTTGCCTATCGTAAGAGGCGACTAAAAGAGGGCCAGGTGCTTTTAACTTTGGAGCGTGGGTTGGCGACCACGGGGCCCTTATCTGAATTCTGACATTGCTTCCACTTACTTGCGCCAGGCTCCTAACCTTCGTCTAACCTATTTGTCCTTCGTTGGTCAACTCTTGCTCTTATCCGACCCCGACGGTATTACGTATGGATGCCTAGAGAGTTTTTCATTTTCACGCCCTTCCTGGCGCTTGACTTTCTCTGGCCGATACCTTTAATTTCTCGAACTGTCGGACCCCTGCCATTAATTTTCCCTCTGATTAGTGTTAATAAAGAATGGTTGCGCAGTAAAACAATAATCACCACCACAACGACTGTTATCGTTTCTAAGGTAATGATTGTGATAGGTTGGATATGCTCACTGAGTAATATTAAGTCTGAAAAGAATGCATCTGATGGCAATTCTTATCATTACATTTTACGTTCAATTTGTGTGCTCAAAAGTAAATAACATTTTCCGAGTTTTCGGGGGATTACCAGCATATGGAGACCAGTTTCCATATGTTGTTTTATTATCCTTTGAATTCACAGACTCTCCTCAAACTGGTACCTGCACAGGCTCTATCATCACTGAAAGCTGGGTATTGAGTGCAGCTCACTGTTTCCATAAAATGACATTTGAAATGAAGTCAAGTATAACTATAACCGCTGCGTACGGTGGCTCTAATTCTCAGAGCAGAGGAGTTGAGAAGATCTACTCTTATCCAAGTTTAGGTTTTCAGCCCCATGATGTCGCACTTGTTAGGCTGAATGAACCATTTCAGTTTAATAATTACATCCAGCCTATAAAACTGGCAATGTTTACAGGTGGATATCCCAGCAGGTAAGACAACAACTACAAACATTTATTGGTTTTGTCGGGGTTTGACTAGATTTCTTTCTTTCTTTCTTTCTTTCTTTCTTTCTTTCTTTCTAAATCAGTTCGCGTCCAGGGTTGGCTTTTCCCTAGGATTCTGCGAGGAATTCTACCGCCTCGAGGGCATTGTCCTGGACCGTGAGATATTTGTACAGGTATACAACTGGGGAGGTGGAAAAGCACCCCGCCCAGGTGGCCTCACCTTCTATCCTGAACAGGGGCTTTGTGGGGAATGGCAAGTTAGGAAAGTATAGGCAAGGAATGGAAGGAAGCGGCTGTAGCCTTAATTTAGGTACTATCTCGCCATTTGCCTGGAGAAGAAGTGGGAAACCACGGAAAGCCACTTCGAGAATGGTTGAGGCGGGAATCGAACCCCCTCTACGCCGTTGATTTCGCGAGGCTGAATCGGTTACGTGAACGCTACTGATCCACGAAATATCACTGTAATATTTGTCACATATGAAAGGTAATCATTGATTTACTCAAATAAAGTCTAAAATCCCAGGTAGATTAAGAAATAATGGAAATATTTAATTTTACAGAATACATACTTTACTGCCTTACAGCTATATACAATTTTTTCTGCGTCGCAGGGCTTCCGTGTTTTGTTTGTGTGTAACACAACACTTTCGTGTGTCATGTCTTTGCTCACGGTAATGCTTTGGTGTCGTGTCACTTCAACTGTCAATTGTCTAATAGTGCTGTTCCTTTAATAAAGTAATATATCTATTGGTCCAGGGATCATGCTATTTTCCGGTTGCTTCGGCACGGGATTTAGGTCTTGTAATTTCCTTATTACATGGCGATTTTCGTCGTCAAAAAAAGCGATAACATCCTTAATGTTGTTCACCTCCATTTTGCTTTTTGAACTGTCCGCGCTAGACAAATGGACAAAGATAATAAGAATTCACAGACATGGCACTCCCATTCATCGGTGCCAGCCCTGGACCTCAAGAAACAAACAAAAGACGGCGCGAGCAGCGGAATGCAACATGATGGACTCCTGTTTACGGCTCATAAGTACGTATTCATATTTCTTGCTAGTAACGACGGTATTTCTTAATCTACCTGGGATTCGAGACTTTATTTGAGTAAATCAATGATTACCTTTCACATGTGACAAATATTACAGTGATATTTTGTGGATCAGTAGCGTTCATATAACCGGCTGAATCGACCCCGTTCCAGTCCCCGTACCACTTTTCGAATTTCGCGGAGGTGGACAGCTAGACTTCCTTATGGCATTTTAAGAAATCCCGGTACTCGTCTTTTATGCATATATTCATACTACAGAGCAGTTTCCCCTGTGGATCAGTGATAGAGTGTCAACCTCCGGACCTCATCATCACGGTGCTACGCTGTCGACCTAACAGTCCAAAGTTCCAGAGCTGGAATAACCAAGCCTGAGACAGCCCTGATCAGTGAACACTCTTCGTCTTTTTTCGTCGGGGGGGGGGGGGGGGGGGGCGGGAGGAAATGTGGGTGTTCTAATAGTGTTGAGTCCCAGGGAAAATCTATGCCCTTTTACTCATCTGCTTCCTAGGAGTACCCGATGAGTTGGAAAATCTCAATTCACTACACTGGCGGCGGAAAAATCTATCTCACTTGGAGTCAAATTTTTCCTCCTAGCCAGAGAAGAAACCCCTGTCTCACATAATACGCAGCATCTTCGTGCCCTTTACATTGATCACGCAACATCTGATGCTGTTTACGCCCCTTACATTCACTACCAGGCCTGGTAAAAACACTCAAAACGAGCAACATTAATGCGCTCTTGAGGCCATTCTACCTGTCGCAATATCCAGATTTGTGGGATATTCGGATGTGACAGTTGCCCAATGTCCGACCACATTATTACGATCGCCGAATCTACTCTACATATTCCTACCTTGTTTACTGCTGCTCGCTTCTACTTCCTTCTCGCCGCACCATGCACCTCACTCACCTGTCGTCTACTTGACTGATTACGTCATCTTCGCTGCACTGCGCTGTGCCTGTGCGCCGTGTAACCACGTGACATTATGTTTCTAGAACTCACTGGCTTGTAGCCTGCGTTCTTTTTCTGGAATCTTCCTTTCTACTATATATTGCTCTCTCCGCCTTTCCACCGTTGAGTCGGGCTTCGTCGCGGAGTGGTGGACCACACACTAAAACAGTGCTTATTGTAATCATGTCAATTTCATCTGGACTCTATCTACAGCGACTCGGTGAGCAAGACTTATAATATTTATCTGCATTCGGACTCAAAACTTCCATTCGGGCTATTGCCTGCTGTAATACATTCTTCTGTCGAGTGGTTATGCTTCCCTTTTAAAACGCATAACTTAGACTGCTTCTATTCACACACTGCGCTACGGACGATTGTAAAATATTTTCAGATGTCATCCTAGATCTATGCTATTACTAAACTTCAGCAATACCCGGTGAAGAAAATCCTTTCCCCGTCCTAATACTCATCCTACTTCCCTTCCCCCTCCATTTCATGCTTTTTTTCTTTCAGGGTTCTGTTTCGATGTATATTGTACACTTCCAATTTGTTCAACAGGCTTTCCTTTTATGTACCATTGGTTAATTATTTGTAAATGTGGCACACCTTTTGGATTTTTCTTCTACTTGCAATTATTTATCTTGTTGTTAAATTATGGTTGTTAAATATATATTCTATTTCGCATAGTTATTGGCCTAGCTTCTTCCTTACTGCGCGATTTTCCTTGATTTATACTACTCCTCATCGTCATTTATTATTATTATTCTAGTACGCTGAGCTCTCTACTGTATCGCCAAATATCTTTGCATATTCCTCTGCGTACTTCTCATTATTTATCGTTACTTGTACTTTTTGTCTAAACACGCTACCACCCCGACTGTTATGGTAGCGCTATATTATAGTATGATAGCAGAGGTCCTCTCTCACTACAACATGGGAACGTGAGGGGAGGTATACTCGTCGTCAAGGTTCCGGTAATGGACTCGCTGCAACATTCTGTGTCATCCCGTACCACTGGTAGGAGACAAGCATTAGCAGGACTAGGGAATTACCGTCCCATGCATTGGCTGCAGTTAACAACACAACACGAACTGCTGCGTTTTGAGTGGTGCCATGATCGGGAAGCATGAACTGCTGATGTATGAGTTCGCATTGTGTCCAACGGCGAATCGCGGTTCTGCACTAACCAAGAAGACCATCATCTGCGACTCTGGTGGTGACCTGGGGAGATTTCCCATTCTTCCAATGTTTTGGAGAGGCAAAGCTGTGTTGCTCATGGCGTCATGGTGTGGGAAGCCAGTGGGTTTGATTCAGGTCACGGCTGGTAGTGATTGAGAAAACTCTGACGGCACAACAGTACGTCGTGGACATCCTGCGCCCTCATGTGTTCCCTCTCATGTCACATTATCGTGGTGCCATTTTTCAACTGGAAAATACTCGTTCACACACGGCACGTGTCTTTGTGAACTGTCTGCGTGATGTTGAGGTACTTTCGTGGCCAGCGAGATCGACAGATCTGTCCCTGATAGAACGTGTGGGACCAGCTCGGACGTCAACTCCGTCCCAGTGCTGTATCCAGGTTATCAAGGAAAGTTAAAACAGTTGTAGGTCAGCTTGCCTCAAGAGAGGATACAACGGCTTTATGACACCTCTCCCAACCAAATCGGTGCATGCGTCCAGGCCAGAATGGGGTGAAACGTCATAATGATAACTGGGCTAATACTGCCAAGTCCATTGTAAATTTGACTATGTATTTAATCACTGAAATAACATCACATACCCTCTCAACACTTAGAGTTTCATTTCATTTCCTGCTCCCCTCCTGGGTGCTTTAACTTTTCCTTTATGCAGTGTACAAAAAGCGACCAATATTTTGAAGTCTTTCTTCAAGTCAAAATTAAACGATGCAGATTCCAACTTGGACAGTTGTGGTAGATAAAAAATGCAATATCTTGGATTAACTACTGGAATATTAAACAAGAAATCAGGAATCGGACGTCCATTAGAATCCGTATTTGTATTCCTCTCCTACACCCAGACGACGTTAAATTATGTTATGTAGACGATATAATGGGCATCAAACCCATGGATGGAAGGTTAGATGGAAAATCTGACTATCTCACTGGCACTTCTATAGCTGCATACAACAAATGTCCACTTGCAATATGAGTGGAATTTTTAAATTCTTCTAAACGTACCACTAATTATTATGTATCTTTTCACAGAAAATTGAGCTGAGTGTTTCATACGCTCTACACCAGGGGTTTCCAATTTGTAAGGGCTCGAGGGCCATTTTGGAAACCTTAGGCATGTTCACGGGCCGCACTTGAATAGGCCAATTTTCGTAAAATTCCGCAAATAATACAGAAGCACCATTATGAAATTATATGCATAGTACAATTGAAAGGAGGTTTTGATAATTTTAATTGCTTAAAACATTATTTTAAAATTGCATAAAAGAGTGAAATTTGGAGCCGGGCTGAGTGGCTGAGACGGATGAGGCGCTGGTCTTCTGATCCATTGCCTACTTGCTCGCCTCCTGATGTAGCACACACTGACCTTATTACAGAGAGATTCCAGCTCACTTATTAGTCAGCAATTACATCATGTAGCCCATTGTTAGCTCAGTTTCACGTACATGCTTTGCCAGAACCATAATGTCATGCCCTGTAAATAACGATTACACCTTCTATAATTGCAGTCACTAAACCACTTCCCTATCCTAATTACACTACACCAACCTCAACTTTTCATGGTATCTCCAAATTTAGCACATAGCAGGCCTTCACTCACATTTCACCCTTAACCACACTAATCAACTATATCCCTACAAATCTTTTTCTTACAAGCATACTTTATCACTCTTACACACTCTTCTTCCTTAACTCTTTAAGAATTCTTTCTAGGCACCTTCTTCTCGTAACTTCCTTTCACAAATTCTCGTTATCGCACATAAAGACCTGTTTAAACCCCCTCCGTCTTCCCATTCCCTGATAATCCAATTTATAATTTTCTACTCGTCTCCTATTTCTTATAATTCGCGATGTTTGGCACTCAACAGTTTATTTCTTACTTTTCCCGTCACTTTACAATTTGCCAGTTAGGTGTAGATCATTACCTGCTATCCCACATAATACACATAATGTCTTATCTCTACCCTTTAACCAATCCTTAATCTCGTACATAATCCATCAGTCACTATAATAACCCTCCTCTATTTAACCTATCTACATGTCTAATATTTATCTCTACTACTTCCATAACTTTATTAAAACACTAAGCGATCTTCTTTGCCTACATTCTTCAAATAATATTTGCCTTCGTAAATCTCAAATCCTCCTCGAAAGCACCCCTTACCCTCTCGACTTCTTCTCCTTCCAAAACTTTTCCCACATGTATCCCAACTCCACATTATCCAAGTATATTTTATTTTTTTCTAATCAACACCACTTATACATGAATTTCTGTTGTTGGTTATACGCGGTCTGGATCATTCTACCTCCTCCTTCATTTTTTAGATACGTCCAATATTTAACTACTCTTATCACACACTCCACCTCTATATTTTCCCCACAAATTAATTCTACCCCCACATTCGCTGTGCATTGTGGGAGCCCAAACACAGCCTTACCAAATTCACTAATAGTTTGTCTTAAGCATACTCTCCCTTTCTCTAACCCCCATACTTCCGCCCCATACCTCATCCTGCCGAATACAACCGATTTTAAGACTAACCTCAAAGTTTTATAGGTAATTCCCGGAAATTTGGCCACTAAATTTTTACTGAGTCTAAGGCTGCAATCCCCTTACTCCTCGCCCTTCTGATTTGATCCTCTCATGTCCATTTTCTGTTAAAAATCAGTCCTAGATATTCCAACTTATTTACTTGTTCTAACCTCTCTCCCTGCAATATCCATGTCCTTCCTTATGTTCTTCCTTTATGTTTTTGCATTTCTAACACTTTAGATTTGTTCCCGTTAATTTTCAAGGCCCATTTCTTTAACAAACTCCGACACTGAATTTAAACTTTCCTGCATCCCCCTGCTGTCAGTGTCAGGAAAATCACATCGTCAGCAAAAATCAATCGCGGTACTTCTAACCCATTAATCACCGGTACCGCCCACTCATTACCCCCATGACCCTCTAAGATATCATTGATAAATAAAATAAAAATAATGGGAATAATTTACACCCTTGCTTTAAGCCCACCTTCGACTTTATGGGCCTCCTCAACCTGTCTTCCTCCAATTTAATACAGCACCTGACTTCCTTGTATATCGCCTCTACTGCTCGTATCATCTTCCCCGAAACTCCCAACCTACCCATTTTTTCTATTAACGCTCTTCTATTTACCGTACCAAACGCTTTTTCAAAATTTATTGCCGCAACATATACCTTACCTCTTCTCCTACTCAAGTATTTCTCTAATATCGTCTTCACTATCAATATATTGTCTAACGTTCTATTTCGTTTTCTAAATCCTCCTTGGTAATCTGTCAAAACCGAGCTCTTTTCTGCCCATTCACTTAATCTATTAGCTAATACTCCTGTATAAATTTTACTTAGAGAATCTAATAGAGATATGCCCCTATAATTATTCATATAGTTTTTGCTACATTTCTTCTTGTATATTGGACATACAATTCCTGTTTCCCACTCTTTGGGGTACTTCCCTCCATCAAGAATCTTATTAAATAATTTCACAATTCCATCTATCATCGTTCCATTTTTGCTTATTTCTTTTTAGACTTTATTGTTAATACCATTGCAACCACCAACCGACCTGACCCTGATTTTACTTATCACTCCCAAGGTTTCTTCTTTTGTAATTTCTTTCTCCAGTTCAAATATTGAGCCTCTCTATCTCTCCGGATTACTTCTTCCCCCTTCTCTCTCAACCATTCCTCCCACTCCGACTCTCCCCCCCCCCCTCCCCGAGTAATTCACTAAAGTAATTCACCCACTGCTCATCCTCAATACCTGCTTTTTTTCAAATCTCCTTCCACTCTTAACTATTCTTTTTATTCTCTCGCAAACTTTTTCCATTTCATTCAAGCTACACTCTGTATTTAACGCTTCCGTTTGTTCTTTCATCCAGGTCTTTTTTGTCTAACTTATTTTCCTTTTGTATTATTTCCTTAAATTGCAGAACTCTTTCTTTCTTCCTATACTCTCCTAACGCGCGCAAAACCCTCTTTCTCATTACCTCGCACTCTATTCTGTATCATCCTTCTCCCTCTCTCTTTTTTCTCCTCCTTCCTTCAATCTTGGCTACCCACTTAATTGGCTGTAGTAGCAGTTCCAAGGCTCTATCTATGTTATTTTCCTCCATCGCGACTTCCCATCCATAACTTAATAATATTAACTCCTCTTTTACTATCTTATCAAATTCCCGACTTGCTTTCTCTCGCCATTTATATTTAATATACCCTCTCCCTAATTCCTCGTTCTTCTTACTCTGTTTCTTTTTGTGCCCCCCTTCCCCCTTTTTAATAACACCCACACCAGAAAATGATGTGAATCAATCCAATCTCCTGTTTCCATTCTTTCAATATCCTCTATCATATCCTTCGAACTTAATACTATATCAAACACACTACCTCCCTGCTCTGAAGCAAATGTCAGTTTCCCAGTCCTATCGCCCTCCTTCCATCCATTTAGAATATATAAATTTCCCGCTGCACACTATTCTAGGAGTTTCTCCCCATAACTGTTTGTGCCCTTCTCTTCACTTCTTCTACTTATCGTCAGTACCCCTCCTCCTTCTCTATTATACACTGGGCGCTGTTCCCCTATTCTCCCATTCCAGTCTCCAAATAACAGCATATCATCTCCTTCTGCAAACTTCTCTCATAGCATGCTAATATCCCCCAATAACTCTTCAAAAAATGCTTGTTTGTGTATAAAGAACCCCTAGGGAGGCAATATGCAAAGGCTAAACTTACCTTATTAACCCTTCCCTCTACCCTCCCCATATTAAATCTAATCCAAATCACTTCTTGCATCTCTGTCTCAATATATTCAACGAGTCCACTAATTTCTTCCTTTATTAACACAACTAATCTTTCTGGAGTGTGTCCCATATCCCTCTCCTTTCTTTTGTATTTATACTTAATCACAAACCCTTCCCATGTTATCTCCTTCCATGCTTTCAACCAAATCTCCAAGAGTGCCACATTATCGTGATTTGCCACTACTTCTCTCACTTTTTATTACCTAATTTTCCTAGTAACCCTTCAATATTCACAAATACTCTTTTCCATAATTGCTATAACTTACGCTCTCCCCCTTCCAGGTAACCTCCCCTATTCTTACTTCTTGTTAGCATAGATATCATTTCTCCTATGGATTTTTGCGATACTCCCTCACTCTCCTCGTCTCCTTCCTTCTATATACGCCCTGCACTGTACACTTCCTCCTGGTCTGGTTTTCTCACTTCCCTCCCCTCGACCTCCTTAACGATTCTTGAGACACTACCTCATCTACCACTTCTAGACTCACTTCTTCTCCCTGCGCTGTCCGCTTCTTCCTGGGTACTGCTCACTACCCTCCATCCGATTCAACCCAGTTAAAGGAATCTTTACCGAGCTCGATAGCTGCAGTCGCTTAAGTGCGGCCAGTATCCAGTAATCGGGAGATAGTGGGTTCGAGTCCCACTTTCGGCAGCCTTGAATATGGTTTTCCGTGGTTTCCCATTTTCACACCAGGCAAATGCCGGGGCTGTACCATAATTAAGGCCACGGCCGCTTCCTCCCAACTCCTAGGCCTTTCCTATCCCATCGTCGCCAGAAGACCTATCTGTGTCTGTGCGACGTAAAGCAAATAGAAAAAAGGATTCTTTTTGTAAATCATCCCGCGACTTCAGTTCTGTTCGCTAGAAATAGAAACACCTCATAGACTTGGCTACGGACTGCAATCTCTATGAATTTAGCCGAGTGCCTTTCGTGTTAACGACTGGAGCTGCTGTGCTTTCTAAGCTTCTTGATAATATCCTCTCTGACATCAAATTCCACTAAGTCTATCACTACTTAGACGACTTCATTGTATATTCTGAATTTTTTTAGGAATATCATACTCATCTTAATGGAGCTCAACTGCACCTCAGGAAAGCCGGTCTTTCCGTTAAAATATCTAAGGTATCGTTCGCTTAGCAGCGCATGTCCTCCTTAGGCCACATCTTTTCTCCTAGCTGACTATGACTCAAGCGATCCGTGATTTTAAGCCTCCTAAGGATGTTAAGTGTATGTGGCCAGATTCATCGGGATGATATAATTATTTCGCATATGTATACCCAATTTCGTTAGTCGTGCTGCTCCTCTTATCCTGCTGCATCGTAAAGGTGTCAAATATGTGTGCGGGTCTTCCCGACTAGCTGCGTTTGTAGACCTGATGTTAATGTAGTGTAATGCACCAGTCCTGGCCAAGCCTGACTTCTCAGAGTTTTTATTTCAAACAGACACATCTTCATCTCCCGTCACTCCTATCTTATTACAAGACTCTGATCCAGGTAGGCGACCTCTCACATACTCTTCTAGGACACTTTCTCCTCAGGAAGCGAAATACACCATTTACTAGAGTGTCTTGCAGTTCTTTCTGCCCTGGAGTAATTTCACATGTATCTGGTGAATGCCAAGTTTGAATTGGAAACTGGTAATTAGAGTTTCCTAAGTTGGGCTCTAAGTAAGCCCGTCGTACTGGTCGCCTAGCTCGTTGGGCTATTTGCATTTCTGTTTGACTTACGACACATTCGGAGACGACAGAATATGGCCGATGATAGCCTCAGTAGAATGTTTTCAGATAAAAATTTTATAATTATTGTAATCTTATCTCTTCTACATTATATCACGCTCCATCCTGCCCATATCCATGTCAGGCATGCTACGGGGTAGATTTTGTGTTAGGTTTCGTGACACTGGACTATAGATACAAGGGCTAGGTGAAACCTCCAGAGGCCGAAAGAGACAGATGCCTACAGACGAAACTTTTGGAAGTACTAGAACCTGCTGCACAACCTGGTCTCATTGCATTCCCTGGTAACTTCTCTAGGATCACGGATAATATGTCCACACTCGCCGCGTACTTACATTTCAAAGTGCCCCACCCTTCTCTGCCTGCGTCAGGTCCCAGTAGACGATTCAACTTCTGTGGAAGGCCTAATGGATTCACCCACAGTTTGCGCACACCGACACAAACGCAGTAAGCTGCTAGGAGCCATCACAGAGTTGGAGAAGTGTGGCATGAATCTTCTGGATTCTGTAAGGGTTGTGGAAGAAGTTGGGGGAAGTACTGAGCAAACATCTGGGAAGGTGACTGCTATCAGGGAAAAGTTTGATATTTTCCTGCAACTAAATTCAGGATGGAAAGACATAGTAAAAGTAGCGAATGTGCGACGAGGTGAGATAGGTGAAGCAGTGGACCTAAAACCAGATGAACTGGCTATACTGAAGTATTTTCCCAGCACTTCATGCGATGCTTACAATACAGAAACATTATTTATGGCAATAAGACGCGATTGTTACCTGAAAATATTGAAACTGTGTCGGCTGTAAATTCCTTCTGTGGTCATTCAGTGTAATATTAAATTATAAGTAATTTTCCATGCCTAATTTGTTGTGTATTTTACACAGTGGTGTCTATTTAGTGCCTATTTTGGCTATTTTAGTGCGTATATTCCTGGATATTTGAACCGTTTTAGTGCCTATAAATCCTGACCCTCTCTGTGAGTAAGAGTTTCACTTAGTCGATAAGATACCGTGCTAGAGAGTGGAGTGCAATTATTTCATTAGGACAAGTGTATTGATAGTTGCTCAAGGCTTTAAAGTAAATGGGAACAAATTTGTGTTCAAAGGAGTAGCTGTGTTGGATTTCACTGTATTGTGGGCACCAAAAGCCGTCGATTTGGTATTTAGCTCACCTTTCTCCTATTACCTGAAAACGGATGAGAATGACAGACGCAGTAGATTAAAGATAATCTTGGAATGCGACGGGTAGAAGAAGGCATCTCAACATTCTAACAATAATTATGACTGTATATTTGTCAGGAGCGGATCTGGTGTTCGTTAGGTATTGTGAGGAGCAAAGAATGGCGCTGGGAATATCCACCATCAACATGTGAACTCTTCGATCTACATGAAATAGGATGTCCATCATCACAGACTGTTCTTAAGGAGCATAGTGAGGAAACGACTAAGAAATCTTTACTTCATCTGTGTATTCTACTGAAAGTTTTATGAACATATGATTATATACTTACCGCCTGACTTTCTATCAATCTATGAAGGTACGCTGCTTCAGAACGGGAAATGCTTCCTTCACATAGCAAAAAACATTAGGCGTAGCTGCATGTAGGCATAGTACTCGTTTCGAAGATTGAAGTATACTTGTATTTGAAGAAACAAATCCAATGAGAAAAGACTTTAAACAGTGTAAAAGTGAATTACGCGATGTATTTTAAAGTTCTGTCATAGAAGAAAAACCTCTATCCACGTTGTGTTATTAGTAGATAAGATAAGCAAAACCTATATTGTATTATATCTTTGCTACAATAAGCCTATAACTATTCATATTTTAACCACTATTCTGAGTATCTCAATCAGTTCAAATTTAATCAAAGTTAATATGCACAGCTATCATCATAACCGAAGCATATTCTTCATCCTGCCACAGGCAAAGGTATTATTAACGCTTACGGCTTGACAATGATGTTCCTACTTCATGTCCCTTGAATACCGTAATCATATCAAGTAAATAAGGTTCCTAGAAGGAAATCATAATTTAATTTGGATATAGGCCAATGGCAGACATTTATATAAGTGGAGGCTCTACATTCCCCCGTTGCACCGTCACTGCATTGACCTACATAAGAGGCTTGCAGTGGTGTCTCAACGGCACGCTAGCGCCAGCGTCTTGGTAAGACGTCGCATTCCAACTGATAAGCCCACTACAACACTGGGGCGAAACACTCGTAGTTTCACGATTGAAAAACCCTAAAGACTTAATGAGCTTAAATGTTTTTAAGATCTATCTTCCTTGTCTGAGGTTATGACATACCAGAGTACCGAAATCAGTTAAAGACACTTATTCAAAACAATTACGATTCATTCTTTGCACCTTACATAGTAAAACAATTCACAGGAAAAACTGACACAACATACGGTATTCAGTATGAAGGCAACTGTTTCTGGATGGGCAATGCAAATGTTAAGATTAATGCCAACAGTCTCATCGTCAAGGACGTGTATCCTATAAAACTACTAAAGGTCTCTTAGAACTCCTCTTCTCTCGGATACCCGACAAGGATATAATTTCACCCGACGACCTTAAAATGTATAGAGCAATACATTTTGATATTGACATTACTCAACGTAATTACAAGAGGACAGAAGCTGTAAATGAAAATAAGAGTTGCGAGTATCGTGATTTTATTTCTAAGCTGTTCCGTTCACTTCAACTGTCTGTACGTGGTCTCAATGTTATCTACAAGCCCTGTTACTCTGTGTAGACGTAAGGTACTGAAACGACCCTAACCTATTCGTAGAACGTTTATAACTTTAAAACGATTATCAAGTTGCCGATCACAGAGGTCATGAATCAGAGATTCTAAAATGGAGGAGGAATCACGTAATGCAAGTATTATTGAGTAATGGCTCCTCAAAGCAAGACTTCGCCTGTAAAGATAAGCGTCGCACACGAGTTACATAAACCAACTCGTCGCACCTATCATCGCAGACGTGCCATCACACGCAGAAGGGATAATCTATGTTAAGCTGACTTAGCAGAAATGATTCCTTATGCTACTAGCAATAAAGTATTGTACATATTAACTCATTTTTATCAATGTGATCTCTTAAGTGCGTTCTAAGACAGCAGTTCAAGTAAAATACGCCTTCAAACGCACTCTTCAACAATCAAAACACTGCCCACGTCTTCTTCAAACTGATCAAGGTAAAGAGATTTACAAAAAAACGTTTTTCTTCTTATCTCAAGTCACTCGGCATTCATCACTATTCTATGCACAGCAATCTCAAAGCAAGTGTTGTAGAATGCTTTAATCTTACGTTCAAAACAATGATGTGACGGGAATTTACTGCTCAAGGCTCTTACCGCCGGATTGATCTCCTACATAGACTTGTGTAAACCTACAACGATACTCCCCATCGCACCATCGGCACAAAGCCACGTCTTGTTTCGCTTATATAATATTTATCGCGTAATCGAAACAGCTGACCCATGTCGCCATCGCTTTCAAAAAAGCTGATTTTGTTCGTACCAGGAAACACGAGCCTGTCTTCGCAAAACGATACATGTCTAACTGCACCACAGAAATTTTTGAAATCAGCAAAGTTAAGCTTACTAATCCAGTAACCTATCTATTTCGCCATCTTTTAGGGCAGTCTATCGAAGGAGGATCCTACATCGAAGAGCTGCAGAAAACAAGACATCCTATTCATTATTTAATAGAACATGTTATTGGTTGTCATGGTAATAAAATGTGTGTCAAATTGCTTGGTTACAATAACACCTTGAATTAATGGATTAAGAAATAGGCCGTACACCTAATGTTTGTTGCATTATTTTTCTAGAACCTCTACCTATCCTCCCAACTACTATCTAAAACAATATTAAACTTGTCACTCAAAATAATCACTCCTAGTTAAGTTGGGATTTAGAGTAAAATAGGATTGACAGAACAAGTTAAAAATAGTTAAGCAACAACTGCATTACAGTATATTACACACAAATCCTCTTTATTTTAGGGTGTGTATACAATTTCTTTCTCCATCAACTAAATCCATTTTTTCCTTTTGAACATAGACTTTGTGTGCTATTTTCGTCTTCTAATGGCTCCAAACACCAAACGTTTTCCTCTCATTGCATCAGCAACGACAAGTGCTGCTATCTTCTCAGCAGCAATTGCTTTAGATTATGTCACACGCTCCAAAGACTTAAGAAGCAAATTTTTATCAGCTACACGTCTCAGTTCAGGTTTGTTTACACGATAAACAATTTTATCTTCTTTGCAAGCAGCATCCTTCATATTACTCACCGCGCGCCAAGTGAACATCGAGTCGAATGTCAGGCCCACAGTACTGACAGGTAGGAAGAGGAAGCTCAAATGGAAGAAAATCAATCATCTAGCGAATGAGTCCATGCCCAGCACGCTTCTTCAGCTTCCTTTCAGCACGTCTCTGCAACTTTTTCTTTGTGCGACAGCTTGCTTGCTCTTCGCGGCCATGGTACGTGCCCATAAACGTTATTTTTCGGCCCGTGATATAGTTTAATAAGTTGACATACACCGTACTGTCTCACTGAATGTCTCTAAGTAAAACTCACTTGTTCATGATGTAGACTACACGTTTGAAGCTCGGACAGAACTGGATCTCGAGTCCACTCAAGAGGCACCTTCTCCCAGATATTCTTTACAGCATTCGCATCTACATTTACCAGAAATGCCTTTGGCAATACATTCAACTCTTCTTCAGTAAAAGTGTTTAGTTTTTTTGCAAGCACAAAACTTTACGATTGCCTTCCTAACTGCGTTACACTTAGTATCAGATAGAAAAGACATTGTGCCTTTAATTTACAAATATTTCTATCTCACTGTCGATATTTAAACACTGCAATTTACATATGAGGATCGTCTGTGCAAAAGGTGTTATTTCTACGTTTTCAAATTAATATTTCATCCACACGCATTCCAGTAGTCGAATACTATAGAATGCCATGTTAATTTCAAACAAAAATGTGTAATTTATTGTGCAAACATACCGCTCACAACATGATCCGGGTCAAAAGGTCCTATGTGTTTTGTGAACATCGGTTTGCGTTCGGAATTACAAATGAAAGTCCGTAACAAAAGAGACTATTTCCTTATCTTTATTGAGGGTAGAAGAATATTCCATTGATGTATTTAAAGTATGAGAGCTATGCCAGACACAGAGGCGTATGTGTGACGATATGTGTTGGCAGGCAGGTGTACACTCGGCCGCAAAGACACGGTATGACACAATGCACTCATAGTTTGGATGCGCCCTGCTGTGATCACTACACGTTCGTACTTTCGTCATAGTAAAGTAATACCGTTGTGTACTGATGGTGAGTTAGATGTTTCTGCCCATATTTTGTGGTAAGCTAATTTAATGCGTTGGTGGAACGTACGTAACAAACATTATGCAATTATCACACGCAGACATTGTGAAGATACTGACTGTAATTGATTGCAATAAGCTGTCGGAGACATTGAGGAGAAACGGATTGTGATTATATTGGACATGGTGTATGTGTCGGTGGAGTGTCATGTTCTCTGGTTAATTAGTGTGAAACTTATCCCTAGTTGTCATAAAAGTAGGTAAATCTATTATGTATTTGTTGCTGTTTTGCTGTATGCTGTTTCCTTATTCCCATGCAGATGGGGTTATTTTCGATGTGTCTAAGCAAAAAAAGGCTATTTGTGTGGTACTTGATCGAAAGGATCTATTTCCACTTGTTTTATATTGACGTTAATATTAACGATAGAACACCCATCATGTACATCTGAGATCACAGCATAGTTCTAACAATTTACCATGCCCGATCATGGGTACGTTCCATGTGCTTTTTACTGTACGTTTCTTGCATTTTCCCACAACGTTCTTATGGTGGAAATAGGAACTTTTGAACAGACACTCCGCATATGTAGCTCACTTCCCGACATGCATTGCCACACAACTAATCAAAGAGCATAAACACATGGTGAAAAGATTGTTACTCGTCTCCACACTATGCTTCTTGAGAAGAGTTTTTAATGATGGATATCCTAAGTCCTGCAGATTTATAACTTCAAATGTTGATGGTAGATTCTCACGCAGCCATGCTTTCTTTCACAGTTCACAAACACTAGACCAGCTCTTGACATATGAGCGTTCATAATCATAAAAAGAGATAAAGAGTAGGCCTGCCCCTTTCTTCCTATCGCAGGCCTATATTTTAATCCATTACGTCTGCCTTTTATCTTCATCTGTTTGCAGACAGTTAAGGGAAAGGTTGGCTAAAAACTAAACTGACGACTTTCGATGCCCACAACACAGTGCAATCCAACACAGTTACCTCTTTGAACACAAATTTGTTTCCGTTCTCTTTAAAGCCGTCATGATGAAATACAAAAACACGCAACTCTCTATCACAATCACAGTAGCTTATCAACTGAGTAAAAAATTCCTACTCATAGCATATATAAAGACTTGAGTTTACGAGAAGGAGAGAGACCGAAATTGATAGCCGACAAGTCCAAACAGGCATGCCCATGTCCACGTGTTCACTGCATGTCAAAACAGGTGTAATTAATGTTCTAAAAGTAATTGAATTAACAAGACAATATTTCTTTCACAAAATGTTAAGGGTACACGCTGTCTACCCTGTCTCCCCTGACGCTTCGCCCCTGATTTAAACCTTCATATAGCGTGAGCTATTTTTGTAAAACTCGTCCTAAATGGCGTAAAATATTTTCTTTCCTTGAGGTATATACACTGACTGACAGAGCAAATGCAACACCAAGAAGGAGTGGTCAGAACTTTATGCCAATTGCAGGGTAGACTGACGTCACTGAGGTATGCTCATGATGTGAAATGCGCCGCTGTGCTGCGCACGTAGCGAACGATAAATGGGACACGGCGTTGGCGAATGGCCCGCTTCGTACCGTGATTTCTCAGCCGACAGTCATTGTAGAACCTGTTGTCGTGTGCCACAGGACACGTGTATAGCTAAGAATGCCAGGCCGCCGTCAACGGAGGCATTTCCAGCAGACAGACGACTTTACGAGGGGTATGGTGATCGGGCTGAGAAGGGCAGGTTGGTCGCTTCGTCAAATCGCAGCCGATACCCATAGGGATGTGTCCACGGTGCAGCGCCTGTGGCGAAGATGGTTGGCGCAGGGACATGTGGCACGTGCGAGGGGTCCAGGCGCAGCCCGAGTGACGTCAGCACGCGAGGATCGGCGCATCCGCCGCCAAGCGGTGGCAGCCCCGCACGCCACGTCAACCGCCATTCTTCAGCATGTGCAAGACACCCTGGCTGTTCCAATATCGACCAGAACAATTTCCCGTCGATTGGTTGAAGGAGGCCTGCACTCCCGGCGTCCGCTCAGAAGACTACCATTGACTCCACAGCATAGACGTGCACGCCTGGCATGGTGCCGGGCTAGAGCGACTTAGATGAGGGAATGGCGGAACGTCGTGTTCTCCGATGAGTCACGCTTCTGTTCTGTCAGTGATAGTCACCGCAGACGAGTGTGGCGTCGGCGTGGAGAAAGGTCAAATCCGGCAGTAACTGTGGAGCGCCCTACCGCTAGACAACGCGGCATCATGGTTTGGGGCGCTATTGCGTATGATTCCACGTCACCTCTAGTGCGTATTCAAGGCACGTTAAATGCCCACCGCTACGTGCAGCATGTGCTGCGGCCGGTGGCACTCCCGTACCTTCAGGGGCTGCCCAATGTTCTGTTTCAGCAGGATAATGCCCGCCCACACACTGCTCGCATCTCCCAACAGGCTCTACGAGGCGTACAGATGCTTCCGTGGCCAGCGTACTCTCCGGATCTCTCACCAATCGAACACGAGTGGGATCTCATTGGACGCCGTTTGCAAACTCTGCCCCAGCCTCGTACGGACGACCAACTGTGGCAAATGGTTGACAGAGAATAGAGAACCATCCCTCAGGACACCATCCGCACTCTTATTGACTCTGTACCTCGACGTGTTTCTGCGTGCATCGCCGCTCGCGGTGGTCCTACATCCTACTGAGTCGATGCCGTGCGCATTGTGTAACCTGCATATCGGTTTGAAATAAACATCAATTATTCGTCCGTGCCGTCTCTGTTTTTGCCCCAACTTTCATCCCTTTCGAACCACTCCTTCTTGGTGTTGCATTTGCTCTGTCTGTCAGTGTACATAAGCAATAAAGCTAAATTTGAAGAATTGTCAATAGAGCATGACTCCCACAATGTTAACATTGTTCTGAATTTCAAAATGAAATTAAAATCGCTTCTTATTCATATAATATGATCATTCCTCATAATAAAAACACACAATTGGCAAATTGCCTGTCTACCCCTTGGTTTCATTTCTCGTTATGGGTTTGGGGATGAGATGAAATGAAATTATGTGGTATCTTTACGGTCGGATGCCCTTCCTGCGCCAACCTCTGCCGAAGAGCTAATGGAAATGAAAAAAATATGATGAATGGAACTGGGTAAGGCTATGGAAGGAATGTGCTGCGTCCTATGAATAGGAACTGTTCCGGCATTTGTCTGGGAGTGAAAATAGAAAAATCACAGAAAACGTTTCTCAGGACATCCGATGGTGGGATTCGAACCCACTCGCCTCCCGAATGCAAAGCTTCGCTCCATAGTCGCAGCGCTTTTACCCACGTTGCCTCTGCGCTCGGTTGGTTTTAAATTACCTTATTTTAATAATATAGGCATAAAAGTGTCGCATCTGTGTGATTAGGTTATATTTTAGTTAACAAACTTACGTATTTGTTACAGATCACAGTAGACTGTAGTTGAGTACCCTCAATATATCAAGTGTATTTCACCAATTTCTCAAAGAAGACTTCGTTTCTTTTTTTTTTTTTTTTATAGAGGAGAGATGTGTACAGCTATGGGCTTCGGAGACTGGGAACAAGAAAACATGGAACTGAGATGGGCAGATCTACTAACGGTGGATAGCAGAACCTGCGCCAGGAGCTTCGGTTTACGCGCAGTTCTCTACAAGGCGATCTGTACCTTTGGAGATGAGTATAGTGGCCCTTGTTTTGGAGACTCTGGAGGTCCGTTGGTGTGTAACGGAGTACAAGTAGGAATTTTGGAGGGTAAAGTAAACTTTGTATTTTATTACTCCATAATTATCATAATGGAAAAGTCTAAATTCCCATGGAGGGAATTAGATATTCTTCACCAATACAGCATGTCAAAAACATATCAGATGTAAGGCTTTTCAGGCATTTGCTCTATTAACCAGCGTTTCGTCTTAGGTCTGACACTAGACTCGTCAGAATGGGATGTGTCAGACCCTACCCACTGACGCTGGGTGTATGCAGACGAAACGCTGGTTAATAGAGCAAACGCCTGATAAAGCCTTACATCTGGTATGTTTTTACATGCTCTATTGGTGAAGAATATCTAATTCCCTCCATGGGAATTTAGAATTTTCCATCGGAATTGCTAGGCGGGCAATAATTCCATTGTGAAGATTTATCTCCCGTATGCAGTTATCAGACTGTGCCTCTTATATAGGCTTCTGATAAGCTCATCTGCATTCACATCGATCTCTTCGTGTGTCCACATATTTTTTCGGCTGGGTAGCACCAAATACTTTAATACGATAATACCGGACAGCTTGCTGTTTTCAGCGAGAAAGCCGATAGTGCTGCTACCTACATGGCTTGGTGTGACCAACTCTTCAAAAACATATTGCCATCTGCATGATTCTTGGCGCACTGCCGTGTTGTTTATAATGTATCAGTGTTTGTCACTAAATAATCTTACATTGCAGTTATATTCCAAGAAAAGTGTTATGCGCTGAAAAAATTACCCAGCAAGATAACGGGCGTGAGAAATGATAAGGACCGCAAGTATTACAAAAAGTAATGACCTCGCATCTGTGTTGAGGTTACATTCTATGCTCCTTATATTAAGAAATTCAATCAAATGCCCTACTGAAATGTTAGTAGGACGTAAAACCAATAATATCAACAAATATGCAAATCTAGTATACTCAAGCTTGAGGGTCCATATTGTTAAACAGTGCCATAAATTTCACAATCGAAAACTTGTGGGTCTGTAGCGTAATGGTTATCGGGTAGTCTTGAAATTGAAAATTCAAACCCATGAGTTTCGAATCCAGTCACCTTTTCTTTTACTGTAAGAAAATAATAATAATTTTCTTTACGTCCCACTATGCACTTTTACGGTTTTCGGAGACGCCGAGGTGCCGGAATATAATCCCGCAGGAATTGTTTTACATGCCAGTAAATCTACCTACACGAGGCTGACGTATTTGAGCACCTTCAAATACCACCGGACTGAGCCAGGATCGAACCTACCAAATTGGATCAGAAGGCCATCGCATCAACCGTCTGAGCCACTCAGCCCGGCGTAAGAAAATTATTTCAGTGCATTATTGGCATAGGCTTGAGCACCAGTCCAATTAATTTAATACATGTATATGGTAATTCTTCAAGCATTAATTTGTGAAAGGGACTTTAGGAAATTCTGGACCCTTCATCTTTGTCAAGGAACATCGTAGTTCACTCACGTAACCCCAATATGTGTTATATATTATGTATCTTTGTCTTCAGAGGTACAACAGAAAATTCAAAGAACGGCAAAAGCGAGATAGCAGCGTGAGGTTGAGTTGCTCTGTAGAGTTCGGGAAGATCGGCCTACCGAAGAAGAAGAAGAAGAAGAAGAAGAAGGAGAAGGAGAAGAAGTCAACATAATGGACCAAACTACTGTTTCTTAATTACAGCTTCTTTCCTTTCCCAAAATCTTAATAAATCATGGATGGAGTGTTGGACTTCTTCCATTACCCTTCTAAAACCAAGCCCCTTGGTACTACAGCCCTTGAAGGGCCTTGGCCTACCAAGCGACCGTTGCTCAGCCCGAAAGCCTGCAGATTACGAGGTGTCGTGTGGTCAGCACGACGAATCCTCTCGGCCGTTATTCTTGGCTTTCTAGACCGGGGCCACTATCTCACCGTCAGATAGCTCCTCAGTTCTAATCACGTAGGCTGAGTGGACCTCGAACCAGCCCTCGGGTCCAGGTAAAAATCCCTGACCTGGCCGGGAATCTACTTTTGCTATTCGCTTTACGTCGCACCGACACAGATAGGTCTTATGGCGACGATGGGATGGGAAAGGCCTAGGAGTTGGAAGGAAGCGGCCGTGGCCTTAATTAAGGTACAGTCCCAGCATTTGCCTGGTGTGAAAATGGGAAACCACGGAAAACCATCTTCAGGGCTGCCGATAGTGGGATTCGAACCTACTATCTCCCGGATGCAAGCTCACAGCCGCGCGCCTCTACGCGCACGGCCAACTCGCCCGGTGGCCGGGAATCGAACCCGGGGCCTGCGCGTAAGAGGCAGACACGCTACCCCTACACCACGGGGCCGGCCCATTTCCCTTCTGATTAGTGTTAATAGGGGATGGCTGGCCAGTTTTACTTCCTTTTAAAATAATCACCACCACGGAATGGTCAGCGTAATGGCCTTCGGTTCAGAGGGCCCTGGTACGATTCCCGGCTAAGTCGGAGATTTTAATCGCGTCTGTTAATTCCTGTAGATCGAGGGCTACGGGTTTGTGTTCGTATTCATACGCATCTTCAAGTATATACAACACATCATGCAAAAAACAACCACAAAAACACTAGTGAGTACGGTATATATCCCTCCAAATATGATTGCTGTTATGAAAGGCATCCGGCCGGAAAACTAGGCTAAGTCCATACAAAATCCTGCGCTAGGTAATTGAGAAAAGATTAGAAAGAAGAGGAGAGTGTAGTTATTAAATATTTCCCCAGAGGCTGGGTGGATCCTCAGACAAATTCTGCATTATAATTTTTAAGACATAGCGAAAGGCACGGCTAACATAATGCTCGTTTGGAGGTTTATGGAGGAGGAATTTCATATTTTAAAATTTCATTCTTAATTACTATGGTTATTCAATTATTTTAACAAAAATATTTCCAATGAGTGTAGTGCATTCCTCTCAGCTGTAGCACAGTCAAGTATGCAGTTCACACCAACACGCTAGATGTCACCACCGTCGCTGTTCGCACTCCACTCAATGCTGTTGAGATACAGCTGTCCGGTATTGGTGTATTTAAGTATTTGGTAGCACTCACCTCTTCGCATCCTCAGCCGGCCCAAGAACAAGCAAACGGGCAGACACCTAGTTGGTTGTCGCCTCCCCACCATGTCTTCCTCTTGTCTCGTGAAGAATGTGGACACTGCCTATTCCCCCGACGGCATTCGCAAGTGGCTTTGTGACACCGGGGCTGACGTTCGAGTGGTACTTCGTCTCCAGGATGCCTTCTCTGGCCAGCCGTCTCCTGATATTGTGGTCTTCTTTCGCGATCCGCACATGGCATCTTTGGCCCTCCTTCGCGGCGACTTACTGATCTTTCATGTCTCGCATCACGTTCTTCCTACTCCTGCCCATATTTTACAGCACCTAGCCTCTGATCCTGACTTCCCTCTCTCTGTACCGTCTCCTCTCCCTATTTCTACCGCTGCTCCCCTCACGACTCCCGTCCAATATCTTTCACCTACTCTTACTATTACTACCACTACCGTCACCGCTTCCGTTCATCTTTCCCCATCTTCTTCCACCCCCACTCTTACGTCTAGTCATTCCTCTCCGTTGATGTCTCCCACCGTATCCTCCATATCTACGACTCTTATGAGTCCCCAGCGGCCCCCTGCCGATTCCGTTGCTACTGCCAGCGCCACTCAGCCAGCCTCTGTCAGAGAGTCTGGCGCTACTACGGCACATCACCCGTCTTCATCATTCAGCTGTGTTCTTCGTGGCGTTGACCCTGCTATTACTGAGCAAGACCTCCACCAGGCAGGCGTCCCGGCGTGGCGAGTTTTCCGCATCTTCAACATCCATGGGCCGACGTACATGGTTCGCCTTCAGCTTCCCACCAATGAAGACGTCCAACGCTTGCTCACCAACGGCGCCCATCTTCACCGGCGGACTTATCGTGTGGAGCCTTCTCGTTCCCCACCCCGCGCTGCGCGATCACCTTCCCCTCCCCCCTCTCCCCGTTCTCGACCAACACCGCCACCCGATCCCCCGCCGCACGCTATTTACCTTCCTGTTCCGCAACTACTTTCCAGCCCACCGCCTCTTTCCTTTCTAGAACTTCTCCGTCTACTTGCCACCTCCATCACCAATATCACCACCACTCTCGATTATCTTCTCCTCCAATCTTACCCCTCTTGTCCTCCTTTCACTACTGTCCCACCGTACCCACAACCTGCCCCGCCTCACCCTCTGTAACACTCTCTTTCGTAGTTCTCTGTCATTTTTGTATAACTTTTTTTTTTGGCTAGGGGCTTTACGTCGCACCGACACAGATAGGTCTTATGGCGACGATGGGATAGGAAAGGACAAGGAGTTGGAAGGAAGCGGCCGTGGCCTTAATTAAGGTACAGCCCCAGCATTTGCCTGGTGTGAAAATGGGAAACCAGGGAAAACCATTTTCAGGGCTGCCGATAGTGGGATTCGAACCTACTATCTCCCGGATGCAAGCTCACAGCCGCGCGCCTCTACGCGCACGGCCAACTCGCCCGGTTTTTGTATAACTCACTGTTTATGTAACACCTTTACTGTTTTGTAATGCGCGCCCGGGATACTTTGCTCTGTCAATAAATTTCTCGTCCCTCTTCCTTATGGTGTTTGCGGGGGTTCGCTCGATCGGGTGCTTTGCGGCTCCTCCCTGGGTCCCGGCTTGTTGTCACGGTCTCCCTGCGCCAGTTCACTTACTCTCTTCCCTTTTCGGTGTGTACGACGCATGCCTTCTACATTTCACCTTTTACTGCTTATTGTCTTCCCATATGGCCGAAGAGCTCCTTAGTTGAGCTGATGGCCCGGCCACCCTATTGTGGTGGGAATGAAATGACCTGACGACGACGACGATCACGCTCACCTGCATACACCCAGCGTCAGTGGGTAGGGTCTCACACATCCCACTCTGACGAGTCTAGTGTCAGACCTAAGACGAAACGATAATTATCATAGTCAATTCATTTTCTTCTCGCCCATAGTCCCTGTTATACATACATACTTACTGAATCCTCGGCGCTTATTTTGATCTGGTTCATCCGGCTAGCTGACTACTTCCCTAGTTTATGGATCTTGCATCCGGGAGATAGTAGGTTCGAATCCCACTATCGGCAGCCCTGAAAATGGTTTTCCGTGGTTTCCCATTTTCACACCAGGCAAATGCTGGGGCTGTACCTTACTTAAGGCCACGGCCACTTCCTTCCAACTCCTAGTCCTTTCCTATCCCATCGTCGCCATAAGACCTATCTGTGTCGGTGCGACGTAAAGCCCCTAGCAAAAAAAAAAAAAAAAAAGTTTATGGATCTTAGGGTGCGAACAGTGGCTTTTCTTCTTGATGGATTACAGGAAGTGATAAGATACTTTTATTTTAATTTTGGAATACTCGACGATTTCTTACTTACCACAAGTATGTTGCAAACATGCCCTACAATGTATTCTGACCTGGAAATCCCTAACTTTACATAAAAATGTTAAAAGTTCCATAGAAGGGAATAAGAATGTTATTGAATACTTTATTATTGAGTAGTGTGATAGTTACCTGTTCTAGGTCTCCAGCATGAAATTATAGATTCTTCTATCTCAGAGGGTATTAATGGTTCTTCGTTACTTGCTGACTAGACTATCGGGTATCAAAGAAGACCTACCTACTTGAAATTAAAGGCGTTGATACTCTAAGTTGTTTATTCCTTCAAAAACTCTTAAATGAAATATGAAGGCGGGTGTACATTACGAATGTGTCCATGAATAAATAGTAACTAAACTCAATGACCTTAACGCTTAGGCTGGACGATTTCAGGATGAGATTTATGTTTATTACACGAAAATGCGTGAAAGGCTAATTAAAAGAAAACCACCCTTACGATTCCACGAGAACAACAACCCAATAACCTGGAAGCATATCTATTCGGTTCCATCAAACAACTGTCGGTAAAGCTTCCAATTTCTGGAATGTCTAAATATTAGGAAATGATCTCCAGACCTTATCTTTAATTAAGGCTATCAGTTAAATGACAATCAGCGTAGAATGAGTTACCTGGACCCTTAACTGAATCTGAATAACTTCCAGTTCACATTACTGACCGATCACTATCATTCACTGAAGTTAAAGTTAAGGTTAAGTAAACGTGGTTGATGGCCAACGTAACCTCCATAGCAAGAGCAGGATAATGTAAGCTCACTGAATCTACACAAATATCCAGTAATCGGGAGATAGTGGGTTCGAGCCCCACCGTCGGCAGCCCTGAAGATGGTTTTCCGTGGTTTCCCATTTTCACATCAGGCAAATGCCGGGGCTGTACCTTAATTAACGCCACGGCCGCTTCCTTCTACTTCCTAATCCTTTCCTATCCCTTCGTCGCCAAAAGACCTATCTGTGTCGGTGCGACGTAAAACAAATAGCGAAAAAAAAAATACACGCACCTCAAGTGCCAATGAATCAATAATATAATACTAAAATCAACACTTCATTTACAAACACCAAATGTTCAAAAGAAGAAATAATCATTCTTATTTAAATTAAATGAATGAAGTTAATTCGTAAACCAAAAACAACTGCAAATTCCAGGTTAACTTCAAGTTTAAACTGCGCTTTAATTGAACATAAGCACTTCGATTATAATTGAATAAATACTGAATAAATATTCAGACTAACACCTGATGTGTTATGAAACACTAACCCGGATTAAATAAGTGGTTACCGAGCTCGATAGCTGCAGTCGCTTAAGTGCGGCCAGTGTCCAGTAATCGGGAGACAGTGGGTTCGAGCCCCACTGTCGGCAGCCCTGAAGATGGTTTTCCTTCCAATTTCTAGGCCATTCCTATCCCACCGTCGCCATAAGACCTATCTGTGTCGGTGCGACGTAAAGCAAATAGCAAAAAAATAATAATAATAACAATAATAATAATAATAAGTGGTTGGTAGAATATTGGTTAACTTCCTACGACAGCTATTTGAACGTAACTTTATTCTGTCGTCATACATTTTCTTGTTTGAAGTCAGTTATTGGAATATATCCAATGAAGAGTTGTGAAAAGAAATCCTGTGCTCTAAAACAATGTTAACCACGTTATCATATTGTTATATCATTCAATAAAACGCTAAAATAAAATATTAAAGCCAACTTCACTCATGGGCCCCCAGGGGCTACATCATTTTACCGGCCCTAGCTTGGCCTCGTTATCCCAAGAACTCTTCCATGCACTTCAACAAACCTATATTCCCACTCAATGACACACCATCGACAATCCTTAACATAGAGCTAGATTTCACACAATATGAACATGGCAAAGAAATACAGATCCAAATATCTAAAGACATTCTCCTAACTTCCACAAAATTAAATGAAATGTTCAATGGGAATACGAACTACCACTGTGTTATGAAAACATCGAAACTGGAATACTAAGCTTCACTATCTGAAATGATCGGGACTATCACTGAAAATTCAATCTGTCATTTGACTGTAGAATAGAATTAAAGATTCAAATAATCTCTAATTACTCTATTTCCGAAAAAAGTCCGCCTAGTATAAACTCGAACACCTGCTGCCCTAGGCACAAAGGTTGATTGCCTGGCTTATACGTGAGCATACAGTCTCCTCTCAAACAGCTTTAACTACATCATAATCAATGTCCAAGTAGCATGAATTATCTAACTATTTAACGGTCACTATTATTGCCACACGAATGAACTTAAGTTTAATGAGATCTGCGGAATATGATAGGCATTTACTAACAAACGATCCCTATGGACATACGGTCATATTAAAATCCGAACCATGTACCTTACACATTTCCAAAACGCCCTATCCTGTCAACACCCTCAGGCCTTCCTGCATAAAAATCCCGGCATTACCTACTATATTACCTCAGGAATATCTACTTGGAACATATCTCCACAGAGTGTCACTAATACCTGCACCAAACACAACATATCTACCATCACAAATATAACATCGGACAGTTACAAAATTTCTCTACACGAAAGAATCCTTTACTTGGAAATACAATACTCCGGACTCATACGACACACGCTTCAACGTCGACCTCAGACCTCATAGACTAACCTCGGGTACTGTCACATTCTCACAAAATTATCACAGACCTTTCACGAACCAAAATTTTACAACACAGATATCAACTATTACGCGTTCCATTACTTATTATTATTGACATTTAAAAATTACGGGGTGATCAAAAATTAAAATTCGAGTACATGACTAGTTCTACGAGTGTGGACGTGAGATCTCGCAAAACAACGTACTTAAAACACCCTCTTCCTCATAATACGCCGAAAATACTCTAAATGTCACTGTTCTGCCGTAAACATGCTCCCGACTACATCTGAACGAATACCTTGAGAAATATAATAAATTTAACATCTCCATATGGAAGAAAAGAGTTCTTGTCAACGGTGAATTCCAAATTCTTTAAATTGAATTTATTCACATAAGGTTCACCTGCTGGTTACAGTGAAGTTGTTTCCCTGCATCCTCTTTGATGGACAGCGACCAATCCATGGAAACACGATCCCTTGTGGATAGCAACCAAACCATTGAAACACGATCCCTTGTAGGCAACAACCATGGAAATACGATCCCTTGTGGATAGCAACCAAACCATTGAAACACGATCCCTTGTGGATAGCAACCAAACCATTGAAACACGATCCCTTGTGGATAGCAACCAAACCATTGAAACACGATCCCTTGTGGATAGCAACCAAACCATTGAAACACGATCCCTTGTGGATAGCAACCAAACCATTGAAATACGATCCCTTGTGGATAGCAACCAAACCATTGAAACACGATCCCTTGTGGATAGCAACCAAACCATTGAAACACGATCCCTTATGGATAGCAACCAAACCATTGAAACACGATCCCTTGTGGATAGCAACCAAACCATTGAAACACGATCCCTTGCAGGCAACAACCATGGAAACACGATCCCTTGTGGATAGCAACCAAACCATTGAAACACGATCCCTTGTAGGCAACAACCATTGAAACACGATCCCTTGCAGGCAACAACCATGGAAACATGATCCCTTGCAGGCAACAACCATTGAAACACGATCCCTTGTAGGCAACAACCATTGAAACACGATCCCTTGTAGGCAACAACCATTGAAACACGATCCCTTGCAGGCAACAACCATTGAAACACGATCCCTTGTGGATAGCAACCAAACCATTGAAACACGATCCCTTGTAGGCAACAACCATTGAAACACGATCCCTTGCAGGCAACAACCATGGAAGCATGATCCCTTGTAGGTAGTAACGGGTCTCCCTTGTCTCTTGAAGATCCCGGAGGGGGTAATCACTCACTGATTATGTTACGCGACTCGTCCTCCTCCCCCCCCCGAGTATCGGAATAATTCGCATAAAACACATCACTTTTTGAGTTTTAATCTTTGTTACAGTTCTGACTTAGAGCCCAAAACGTAAAATTTGAAAAATAAATTGCACTTGGGAAACTTTTGGTGGCTTTCCACAGGGAAAAATGTTTGAATTCTATCTTTTGCGTAGAGTCTTTCTACCAAATTAAAATTTGCACTGTTCGTTGCAACGCATCACAACACAGTTTATTCTTATTCAAGTCGAGAAATAGAACGTTTGATGGGATAACTGCACTCTTAGAATTATTTATAATTCTAAAGAAACTGAATGTTTTTGTAGCGACCTACTAAAGAACAGTTCGCGTGGAAATTTCACTTACATTTTACACGAATGTCTATGAATGCACTTGTGTCTATTTATGTAGTGTAAATCACTTGGAAAAATCACTAGCATTCCTAACCGCTGCATTCCATGCGAAGCAATTATTATTATTATTATTATTATTATTATTATTATTATTATTATTATTATTGTGAAAAATCTGTTCGCAGAAAAAACATATCACTTTCGACTACGCATTTGATATAATGTCAAAGTGAATTATTAAACACTTGTAGTACGAAAAGTAAAGTCTTTAAATATTCTGTTAATCACATCGTAATGTTAAAGTTTAAGTCGAGTTCACTTCGGAACTATTCTAACTTCTAGCATAGACGTAAATGTTGGCTACACAAGTCTTAGAATCACTTTCTTCAATATTTTTAAGTTCCTCAACAAGGTTATACTTACTGAAAGTTTATAAGTACCGTAACGCCGGAATTATTCTCTGCTCCACAACTCGCACGTCACTTAGACATAATCTCGTCCTGTAGGACGACTTCGTACCACGCGGCGAACCACCATCGTCGTGTTGCTGGTGTGAACTTAAGTAACAGGCTCAGGAGCTATGGCCTTTTATGACAAATCTAGCTCTGACGTAATGTTTTTTATAATCTTGAATATCTCCGTAATCCCTGGATCAATTTTAGAAAAATTAACATGAGGAGACGTTCAAAACATATTCAGAATTCACAGACATAGCACTTCCATTCGTCAGTGCTAAGTCATTAATTAATATAATTATTGGTCCAGGGATCATACTATTTTTCTTTCAACGAAAATCATGTTCGTGTCAAGATACAATACTATTTTTCTTTCAACGAAAATCATTTTCGTGTCACGATACAATACTATTTTTCTTTCATCAAAAATCATTTTCCTGTCACGACTCAATACTATTTTTCTTTCAACAAAAATCATTTTCGTCACGACTCAATACTATTTTTCTTTCAACAAACAACATTTTCGTGTCACGATACAATACAATTTTTCTTTCAACAAAAATCATTTTTGTGTCACGATACAATACTATTTTTCTTTCAACGAAAATCATTTTCGTGTCAAGATACAATACTATTTTTCTTTCAACAAAAATCATTTTCGTGTCATGATACAATACTATTTTTCTTTCAACAAACAACATTTTCGTGTCACGATACAATACTATTTTTCTTTCAACGAAAATCATGTTCGTGTCAAGATACAATACTATTTTTCTTTCAACGAAAATCATTTTCGTGTCACGATACAATACTATTTTTCTTTCATCAAAAATCATTTTCCTGTCACGACTCAATACTATTTTTCTTTCAACAAAAATCATTTTCGTCACGACTCAATACTATTTTTCTTTCAACAAACAACATTTTCGTGTCACGATACAATACAATTTTTCTTTCAACAAAAATCATTTTTGTGTCACGATACAATACTATTTTTCTTTCAACGAAAATCATTTTCGTGTCAAGATACAATACTATTTTTCTTTCAACAAAAATCATTTTCGTCACGACTCAATACTATTTTTCTTTCAACAAACAACATTTTCGTGTCACGATACAATACAATTTTTCTTTCAACAAAAATCATTTTTGTGTCACGATACAATACTATTTTTCTTTCAACGAAAATCATTTTCGTGTCAAGATACAATACTATTTTTCTTTCAACGAAAATCATTTTCGTGTCAAGATACAATACTATTTTTCTTTCAACAAAAATCATTTTTGTGTCACGATACAATACTATTTTTCTTTCAACGAAAATCATTTTCGTGTCACGATACAATACTATTTTTCTTTCAACAAAAATCATTTTCGTCACGACTCAATACTATTTTTCTTTCAACAAACAACATTTTCGTGTCACGATACAATACAATTTTTCTTTCAACAAAAATCATTTTTGTGTCACGATACAATACAATTTTTCTTTCAACAAAAATCATTTTCGTGTCACGATACAATACTATTTTTCTTTCAACAAAAATCATTTTCGTGTCACAATACACTTTTCGCCTCCATTTTCTGGACAGAGATGTTGAGAATTCACAGACATAGCACTTCCAGTCGACGGTGCTAGTCCTGGACCACAGGAAGGAAACAAAAGACGGCACGATGAAGCGAAATGTCACAGAAGAGAGTCGTGTCTACAGCGAATTAATCGTCGTAGTTACGTATCAATATTTCTCTAGTAAAAATGGTATTTATCAATTTACCGCTATTATTACTGTTGATTTGCGTGAAAGCAAATATTCTCCTCCATTTAGGACAAAAATTACAATGAGATTTCGTGGATATGATTCGTTCACATAACCAACAAACGAAACAATCTAGTACTTATGTCATAAGTTGATCATCATCATCATCATCATCTGTTTACCCTCCAGGTTCGGCTTTTCCCTCGGACACAGCGAGGGATCCCACCCCTACCGCCTCAAGGGCAGTGTCCTGGAGCTTCAGACTCTTGGTCAGGATACAACTGGGGAGAATGACCAGTACCTCGCCCAGACGGCCTCACCTGCTATGCTGAACAGGGGCCTTGTGGAGGGATGGGAAGATTGGAAGGGATAGGCAAGGAAGAGGGAAGGAAGCGGCCATGGCCTTATGTTAGGTACCATCCCGGCATTCGCCTGGAGGAGAAGTGGGGAAACCACGGAAAACCCCTTCCAGGATGGCTGAGGTGGGAATCGAACCCACCTCTACTCAGTTGACCTCCCGAGGCTGAGTGGACCCCCTTCCAGCCCTCATACCACTTTTCAAATTTCGTGGCAGAGCCGGGAATCGAACCCGGGCCTCCGGGGGTGGCAGCTAATCACGCTAACCACTGCACCACAGAGGCGGACCATAAGTTGATATCTGTTGTATTCATCCGATGTTTTTTTGGTGATACCAGTGGCTGGCGGTAATCGTGTTATGTAGTGGGTTCTCTTGACGTATTCCATGTAATTTACACTTCACTTCACTCTTCTATTCGTATTTAGTCTAAGAATGTTCAAAGTACCTATTTTGTCTCATGATGAATTCACAGATAACACTAATAGATTCCAGACTGCCGACACCAATATGTATTGCTGTAACGTATTTCACTTTCTAAGGCACCCTTTTATATTGTAAGGAAAGCGAGGGCGCATGTATAAACGTAAACTTCATGAAGTGGCAAGTGCTGCGGGCAAGTGGCATTAGCTGCTATGTTGGGCACACAACAGATGTAGTAAGACAAGCAAGAACACCCAGCCCAGTTCCCGAGTCAGACGAATTAATAATAAGCATTAAGAGGCCCATAGACGTGCAATATTATTGCGCAAAATGGATTGTACAATGTATTGTTAGCTGCCTACAGATGTACAATATTATTGCACAACAAGCGAGTTTGTGCAATAATAGAATCGTGTGGATTGTTGGTTGTTGGTTGTGCAATGTATTGTGCAAAGCGGTCACAGACGTGCAATATGCGTGGCAATATCTAGTCAGTCCACGCCGGTGTTTTGTTTGCTGAACACTCTTTTCTGTATCAGGAAACCGCTTCACTTCCTTCCGGAAGTTTGTACGCAGAGAACTGAATTTTCATACCTTCTTGCTTGTTGCCATTCGGATATTTTTCGCGATATTTCTCAATAAGTTCCTCGATCTGTTCACCTTTTTAACGCGATTACTGTAATCTTTGCTTTTAACGTCCCATAGAACCGGAAGGCCATGCTACACTCCGATAAGCTTCAAAATAAACTTTTTCACCTCCTGTCTTAGAAGTGAAGCTTCCACGGTGTGAAGAATTATTTAATTTAATTTCCGGGTTGAACCCTGTTGTACTGTACGTGATGTACAGACAAGTACAACACGGTTCAACCCGGAAATTATATTAAATAATTTTTCACCTCCTGTTTGTCTGCCATCACGATACGTTTTCCCCCACTTGTTGATAACCATTGGCGGCAGGGCGGGATATTGCACAATTTTGCCAATACATGACACAGTATTTTGCGATTTGCGCAATATATTTCAAACTTTTTTGATTTCGTACAATATATTGCACAACTCTTCAATATTAAATACACACTATCAATTATATTGCACAAACCTCGATATTGCGCAATAATATTGCACGTCTTGGACCCCTTTAAAAATCATCGCTTCGCTCCGGATTCAATACCGGGACCCTCTGACAGTAGTGGAGGGGGAAAAAACCTGTACAGACAACAAAAGCTACCGCGGTTTGTAAGACATAGCGAATTTTGACAGAGGTAAATGTTGCCAGTTTACCAACTTAAGTTCTGTAATAATAGGTTTTTTGAGTTTTTAATTCAATACTATGTAATAAAACTTTCACCAATGGAACAATATTACACATGTATTACAATTAAACAGAAGTACGGCGTGAATATACAATAAAAAATTATTTAGTATTTGACTACACGAGTAGAACGCAGCCCGGAAGGCGGTTTGAAGAGGGTTGCGCAGTAACATTCCCGCGCTTTGTAGTATAGCGTGTTTTTCGCTGAGCCAATAGAATCATTTCAGTAAGAGGTGCCTTTTTGTGCGGGTCACGAGTGAATGTTTCGAGTTTTATTTGTAAATATCATAATCAACGAATTTAGGGAACTATTTGCGTGTGTACGGTAGATCCAGGAAGAGCAAAAAGACAAGTATTCCGTCGACAGGCGAGGGAAATAGTATTTAAAGTGTATTTGCATTTTGTAAGCATGCAGCAGCAGGCATTCATAGGCGGAGAAGGTGAGAAACGCCATGTTGCCACGCTTCAAACGAAGACAGCACTTGCGTGTGGTATCGGCCTGCGAACAGTACAGAGGATAAAAGAAGCTTCGGAAATAAAAATAATGCGGTATTCAGGTCGCCAGAGAAGAACCCTTAGAGGAAGAAGCCAGTGACCTCGATGATTTCAATTAAAATGTTCAGTAAGAGGTGCCTTTTTGTGCGGGTCACGAGTGAATGTTTCGAGTTTTATTTGTAAATATCATAATCAACGAATTTAGGGAACTATTTGCGTGTGTACGGTAGATGTATAAAAACGGCGAATATCCTACGGCATTGAAACTGGACCGTCTATTGACCTTCCTTAATATCTCGAAAATTTTCCTCAACACTTTCGCAGGGTTTGATGTTAAAAATTAATTTGGACTTTAAGGAAACGTTTAAGCCCACGAAAAATATAGGTCATCGCTTTGAAATTCAAGATATAACTGGAAGAAAAAATGTTTACACTTTCATGCTGTTATGCTCTCGGCACTTCGCCTTCATTTCTCTCAACTTCCATTTAACTTCTTTAATATCTCGAAAATTTCCCTCAACACATTCTCGGGGTTTGATGTTAAAAATTAATTTGGACTTTCACGAAACTTTTAAACCAACAAAAAGTATAGGTCATCGCTTTGGAATTCAAGATATAACTGGATGAAAAAATCTTTACACATACATGCTGTTGTGGGTAGCCAAATTGGCATCACCGCACCTCATACTTCTGTCTCTCTCTGCGCAACGAAACCGCCTTCCGGGCTGCGTTCTACTCTAAGAAACTAACAGAAGCTCGCCTGGTGGCCATGATTATTAAGGTGCTGAAGTCTAAACGGTCTGACACCGAGGTTAGCCTGTTCGAGTCCCGTTGGTCGAAAAATTTTCACCATCAGAATGTTAGCCGGCAGGGTAGGGGAGGTGGTGGTATACAATTTCTAATCACTAGATTGCGTGCCAAAAGCCTGGATTAAATTCCAAACCTCTCCGCAGTACTCATATAGCGTGAAGACATATGACGCTGTTGATGGTGATTCGTCCGTCGGATGGGGACGTTAAGCCTTGAACAGATCCCTTGGTCCTATTTAGGGATGTGCCACTCGATCGTCACGAACTGGTGTGTCGAGCACCGTGGAATTCCCTCGTGACGTAGGCTTCCATGCGCTATAAGCAGGACGTGTGTGGTGCGACTCGAGCCACATTTCCGTCTTCACTCATTCTTTTTGGTCTTCACATTCCGGCATTACATTGTAGTAGAGTAATTAGCGATCATTCTACAGAAGTACAGACGCACCACAAGACGTAGTGGACGCATCAGTTTATTAAACCCATATATGCCCGGAATAAAATTTGTTATCAAATTTAACCGACTGCTCGACATGAAGATAAGCTCTGCATAGTTATAATATTTCTGTGGTTTTCCTGTCGTTATTTGGTCGCTACTTCCATTTCTGGTTGTTCTGATAATTGGATGTATCATTTGAATAACATATTTTTCAGTTTTATTATAGTGCTATGATACTATTTCTAATGCACGAAAACCTGTTTATATAAAATACACCATTGATGTGACGGGACCTTCGATATTTAATTTGTATCCATTCACTTTATAATTATTTTGCTGCCGTATATGTAATTAGGAAAAGGGAAAGGAGGGAGAACAGTAATAATAAAAAGAAACTTTGAACAGAACTGAAGTCCTAAGTCCGATAGGATATAACTGAACTTTCAGGATTTTTTAAACTACATCTCACAATCCGGAAATCTGGAAATTTGTTTGGAAGGGTAATAGGGAGGTACATTCAGGGAAACGGGATGGCCTAGGGAGCGGTGATAAGGGAACAGGGAACTGCAAATCAAGTAGGGATGACATAAAATTGTTAGTGTTGAACTGTAGAAGTATTGTAAAGAAAGGAATAGAATTCAATAAGTTAATAGATATATATTTACCAGATATTGTGATAGGAGTTGAATCATGGCTGAGAAATGATATAATGGATGCAGAAATTTTCTCAAGGCACTGGAGTGTGTATCGTAGAGATAGGATAGGAATGGTGGGACGGGGAGTGTTCATTCTGGTGAAAGAAGAATTTGTAAGCTACGAAAAAGTTAAAGATGAGACACATGAAATTCTAGGTGTAAGGCTCATTTCTAAAGATAATAGGCAACTTGATATATTTGGAGTGTACAGATCGGGAAAGGGTAGCACTGACGCGGATTCGGAATTATTTGATAGGATAGTCAGCTATGTGGGAAACGACATGGAAAGAAATGTGATTGTAGCGGAAGATCTGAATTTACCAGATGTCAATTGGGAAGGAAATGCGAACGACAGGAAGCATGACCAACAAATGGCAAATAAGTTAATATGGGAAGAACAGCTGATTCATAAAGTGATGCAACCAACCAGAGGGAAAAATATCCTGGATGTCGTGCTGATAAAACCAGATGAGCTCCATAGGGAAACTGAAGTAATTGATGATATTAGTGATCATGAAGGTGTTTTTGTCGTAGTTCAAAATAAATGTGATAGAAAGGAAGGTCTTAAAAGTAGGACTGTTAGGCATTACCATATGGTTGATAAAGCAGGCATGAGGCAGTTTCAAAAAGTAACTATGATCGGTGGAAAACGGTAAATAAAAATGTAAACAGACTCTGGGATGGGTTTAAAGAAATTGTTGAGGAGTGCGAAAACAGGTTTGTACCTTTAAGGGTGGTAAGGAGTGGTAAAGACCCAACTTATTATAATATAGAAATAAAGAGACTAAGAAGGAGGTGCAGACTGGACAGAAATAGAGTTAGAAATAGCTGTGGAAGTAAGGAGAAATTGAAGGAACTTACTAGAAAATTGAATCTAGCAAAGAAGGCAGCTAAGGATAACATGATGGCAAGCATAATTGGCAGTCATACAAATTTTAGTGAAAAATGGAAGGGTATGTATAGGTACTTTAAGGTAGAAACAGGTTCCAAGAAGGACATTCCAGGAATAATTAATGAACAAGGGGAGTGTGTATGTGAGGATCTTCAAAAGTCAGAAGTATTCAGTCAGCAGTGTGTAAAGATTGTTGGTTACAAGGATGATGTCGAGATAGAGGCGGAGACTAAGGCCAAAGAAGTAATAAAATTTACATATGATAACAATGACATTTACAATAAGATACAAAAGTTGAAAACTAGAAAAGCGGCTGGAATTGATCTGATTTCTGGGGATATACTAAAGACAATTGGTTGGGATATAGTACCATATCTGAAATACTTATTTGATTATTGTTTGGTCGAAGGAGCTATACCAGATGAATGGAGAGTTGCTATAGTAGCCCCTGTGTATAAAGGAAAGGGTGATAGACATAAAGCTGAAAATTACAGGCCAGTAAGTTGGACATGCATTGTATGTAAGCTTTGGGAAGGCATTCTTTCTGATTATATTAGACATGTTTGTGAAATTAATAACTGGTTCGATAGAAGGCAATTCGGTTTTAGGAAAGGTTATTCCACTGAAGCTCAACTTGTAGGATTCCAGCAAGATATAGCAGATATCTTGGATTCTGGAGGTCAAATGGACTCTATCGCGATTGACCTGTCTAGAGCATTTGATAGGGTGGATCATGGGAGACTACTGGCAAAAATGAGTGCAATTGGACTAGACAAAAGAGTGACTGAATGGGTTGCTATATTTCTAGAAAATAGATCTCAGAGAATTAGAGTAGGTGAAGCTTTATCTGACCCTGTAATAATTAAGAGGGGAATTCCTCAAGGCAGTATCATCGGACCTTTATGTTTTCTTATATGTATAAATGATGTGAGTAAAGGAGTGGAATCGGAGGTAAGGCTTTTTGCGGATGATGTTATTCTCTATGGAGTGATAAAATGAAATGTCGTATGGCTTTTAGTGCCGGGATATCCCAGGACGGGTTCGGCTCGCCAAGTGCAGGTCTTTCTATTTGACACCCGTAGGCGACCTGCGCGTCGTGATGAGGATGAAATGATGATGAAGACAACACATACACCCAGCCCCCGTGCCATTGGAATTAACCAATTAAGGTTAAAATCCCCGACCCGGCCGGGAATCGAACCCGGGACCCTCTGAACCGAAGGCCAGTACGCTGACCGTTCAGCCAACGAGTCGGACTATAGAGTGATAAATAAGTTACAAGATTGTGAGCAAATGCAACGTGACCTCGAAAATGTTGTGAGATGGACAGCAGGCAATGGTATGTTGATAAACGGGGTTAAAAGTCAGGTTGTGAGTTTCACAAATAGGAAAAGTCCTCTCAGTTTTAATTACTGCGTTGATGGAGGTGAAAGTTCCCTTTGGGGATCGTTGTAAATACCTAGGTATTAATATAAGGAAAGATCTTCGTTGCGGTAATCACATAAATATGATTGTGAATAAGGGGTACAGATCTCTGCACATGATTATGAGGGTATTTAGTGGTTGTAGTAAGGGTGTAAAGGAGAAGCCTTATAAGTCTCTGGTAAGACCCCAACTAGAGTATGGTTCCAGTGTATGGGACCCTCACCAGGATTACTTGATTCAAGAACTGGAAAAAATCCAAAGAAAAGCAGCTCGATTTGTTCTGGGTGATTTCCGACAAAAGAGTAGCGTTACAAAAATGTTGCAATGTTTGGGTTGGGCAGAATTGAGAGAAAGAAGAAGAGCTGCTCGACTAAGTGGTACGTTCCGAGCTGTCAGCGGAGAGATGGCGTGGAATGACATTAGTAGACGAATAAGTTTGAATGGCGTTTATAAAAGTAGGAAAGATCACAATATGAAGATAAAGTTGGAATTCAAGATGACAAACTGGAGCAAATATTCATTTATAGGAAGGGGAGTTAGGGATTGGAATAACTTACCAAGGGAGATGTTCAATAAATTTCCAATTTCTTTGAAATCATTTAGGAAAAGGCTAGGAAAGCAACAGATAGGGAATCTGCCACCTGGGCGACTGCCCTAAATGCAGATCAGTATTGATTGATTGATTGATTGATTGATTGATTGATTGATTGATTGATTGATTGATTGATTGATTGATTGATTGATTGATTGATTGATTGATTGATTGATTGATTGATTGATTGATTGATTGATTGATTGATCCGTAGATGTTGCATGTTACGAAAATGCATCACTGGACACATAGGGCTGGTATTATGTTCTTGTAATTCTAGTGGATTAGTCATTAATAATTCAATATATTTCGATGTAAACTTATTTTATTACCACGAACATGTGGTGTTTGACATCAAAGAGCAAAAAAAGATTGCCACGCAATTGATTTAGTGCAAGGAAATCACTCATAGATGGCGGGCCATACTCCTGCTCGAGTACTGCTCGACCTACAATGAGCTGTGACGTCATCAGCTCGAGCTGCGCTCAAGCCCATCCCTACGCTATTCGACAGGAGTAGTCTATGTGTCGGCACCAGCTTTCACCCTCTTCCCACTATCATATATCACGTCATTTATTTCATCTCATTAACTCCTCTGATGAGGTTGACGTCAGGAAGGGCATCCGGTCATAAAAACCTGCCACGACAGATTCATCTCACCTCATACCCGACCCCGTAGGGAAACGGGACAAGGGTTGGACAAACTAAGAAACTAACAGACACTAACACTAAAGAGACTGCCAGAGTGACGAATGCAAGCTGGTGAATCATACCTACCTCAGTGCCCATGACTTCGTGCGTATTTCCGCTAATAATTTTGTTACGGTAATAATTAAAGGAAATGAAGGAAAGAATTAGCTGATAAGACAACAGGGCTTGTACAAATTGTTCTTTTTTAAATAATTCCTATAATTCCTGATTTCAGCCGGGTAAAATGGAATAAAAATGTTAAGTTTTTACTCCAGAAAGTGGGGGGGGGGGATTTCTCCCCCTCGCCCCCTCTCCTAATCGCCACTACTGCCGTATGAAACGAACACCAGTACATTGACAATTAAGTCAAGGATTCGGATTTTGTCGACCTTCATTCTATTCAGAATTTCCTTGAGAACGATATGTAGTAATTGTTACTTTATACAAGACTAGCATTAGTACCCGTTCTTCGTACGGGTTATCAGAAACTGGCTTTAGTTACTCATACTATCGGTGTGAGCCACTTCATTAGATATTTATATCACTGGTGTATTTACTTAAGTACGTAGAAATTATTTGTTTTTTTTTTTGTTTTGTTTTTTTGCTAGGGGTTTTACGTCGCACCGACACAGATAGGTCTTATGGCGACGATGGGATAGGAATGGCCTAGGAGTTGGAAGGAAGCGGCCGTGGCCTTAATTAAGGTACATCCCCAGCATTTGCCTGGTGTGAAAATGGGAAACCACAGAAAACCATCTTCAGGACTACCGATAGTGGGATTCGAACCTACTATCTCCCTGATGCAAGCTCACAGCCGCGCGCCTCTACGGGCACGGCCAACTCGCCCGGTAAATTATTTGTTATGTTTGGAATTATAGTGTATCTTCTTTTCTTCATGGGGGCCTGTAAATATTAGTTCCTAATTAGCGTCGACCGCTAAAATCTTTTTCCACCATGTTTTTTCCTTCATTCCCACCTAGATATACCTGCTCCCTTCACAAAGCTGCAGGTTTAGAGTAAGTATACTTCCGCTAGATACTACCACAAATATAAATATTATCGAATGTATTTGTTTGATCCGACATTTCATAACTATTACAAATGATCAAGGAAATACGTGATGCATAAAAGAAACTACTATAATTATAATTCTCAGGGCTTGTCACTCATGTCGGACATCATATAATGAGAGTATAAATGTTGAGAAATTGTTTCAAGGCATGGGCGCGCCATCTTGACAATTGTGTACAGTATATAGGTTGTTTTCATGATTACAATGATCGTAAAAGTGGACCAAAACATCGGCACTAATAACATCAGTGACCCTACTACTCCATGATTTGACAGAAAATACTTTAAACTATAGGTAACAGACTCCGCAAAACGCTGAAACCTAAGCCAGTACGTAAAAGCGGAGGCCCGTCGGCAACCGCTGGTCGCTGTACTACGGAGACCTCCGGGGCTATTATTTTTATACTTCACTCCCTTTCCATCCCCGCCTAAAGGAGTGCTATGAGCGTCTTACACAACAGTTTATATTTTTCAGATAGTAAGTCATATGTGTATCAATTTTGGTTGGCAGCTATGCCCAAACGTTCATGCAAAATCTATCTGCTGTAGAATCCTGGAACTGACGTTGCCATGGTTACGGCAGTTCATTACTTTATCCGATTCCTAGAGCAGGGGTAGTGTGATGCCAATATCTCCGTAACGGTTGGTTTTAGGGCCGTAAAACATGGTTTTCGGGCCCGCAGGGCTTACCAAGTTTTGTTCTTTGCGTCAAGAGGATTAAATTGAGCTTTGTCTCGTCCGTATATGACAAATTCGATATTTTGCCTATATTGGCCTATTATTTTCACATCTCCCCCCCCCCCGCGCACCCCACCTCGAATTGTTTTCAAAATAAAATACAGCCCATGTTACTCACTGGCAATGTAACTTTCTATAGGTGAAGTAATTTTTAAAATCGGTTCAGTAGTTTTTGAGTCTATTCGTTACAAACAAACAAATTTTTCCTCTTTATAATATTAGTATAGAAAATACTGTTACACTATAAAATTGAAGGTTTCTTTATCCTTTTCAGGTGCAATTCATCAGGGCTACGATCACGAGAAATGTTACGGAAGAGACACCGCGGTCGTATACACGCCTACAAATCATGTGATGCTCTGGATCAAGCGGCATGTACCAAACCTACCATCCCCTGTCGTCATGGATAGTAGCTCAAGAAGAGATCTAAGTAATATCCTCCGACTCATTCTCTGCACCCGTATATATATTCATTATGGAGCGTTACGTTATTAAATCAGTAGAATTAGATACTTAAAATAAACTGATTTTAAACTAGCTGTTGTGTCTCCTTTCACCACACTTATTCAACATGTTTATTCAAGAAGGATCGATGTTTTGGAAGAAAAGACTAAGAGAATGAAAGTGAATGGATAAACAATACACTGCATCAGATTCGCCGATGACATTGCACCGGCAGTAGACTCGGTATCAAACACGACTGATCTGCATTTACGGAGTCATCCAGATAGCAGATTCCCTAGCAGTTGTTTACCTATACTTTTCTTAAAGGAGATAGAAATTGATCGAAAATCTCTCTCGATAAATAATTTCAATCCCCATTCCTATAAATGAATATGTGCCACATTTTCCCCTCTTGAATAACAACTTTATTTTCTTACTAGCTGATGTGCCCATGTTTCGCTACGGAATGAGCAGGTCGCAGACTGCCCTGAACACTCCTCTGCCGTATTCCGTTAAGTTTGCACTGCACATTCCAATCAGCGCCTCAGAGTAGGAATCGAATAGCTGGAATACTGTGATGAACCCGTGTGTTACGTACCAATAGAAATCAGAAAATTTATGAACCAGAGGAATGTCATGCTAAAATCCAGAAAAAAGGAAAGTCATCAAGATCCCCAGGTCCTTCCCGCACGGTACTACTACTAATAATAATAAACCGGGCGAGTTGGCCGTGCGGTTAAGGGCGCGCGGCTGTGAGCTTGCATCGGGAGATAGTGGGTTCGAATCCCACTGTCAGCAGTCCTGAAGATGGTTTTCCGTGGTTTCCCATTTTCACACCAGGCAAACGCTGGGACTGTACCTTAATTAAGGCCACGGCCGCTTCCTTCCAACTCCTAGGCCTATCCCATCGTCGCCTTAAGACCTATCTGTGTCGATGCGGCGTAAATCCACTAGCAAATAATAATAATAATAATAATAATAATAATAATAATAATTCCATTGAAAAACTACATGAAATTGCCATCAAAACGGGACTTCAAATTTCGTATGAGAAAACTCAGTACATGGAAGGAGCCTCGCGATACTTAGATGGACAACCTACGATAACTAAATTCGGCAAAATTGTTCAAGTGAACCAATTTAAACATTTGGGAGAAATTATTCAGCCCTCTGGTTTAAACCGCGAAGCAAATAAAGAAAGAATTTCCAAATTACAGAAAGCATACAGGATCACTTGGAACACGTATATTAAAAATTCAATATCTCGGAATGCAAAATTTAGACACTATAATACAGTGATCAAACCTGAAGCGTTATATGCCTCAGAAACCTTAATTATTGGTGGCGGCCCTTTAACCAAAGACATTGAGAAACAAGAAAGGATAATTTTACGAATTTCTTTTGGCCCAGTTTGTATAGATGGAATATGGAGAAAAAATCATCCCAGGAGATATATTGTCATTCTGAAAAAATTTCTCACACTTTTCGGCAAAGACGATTGAAATTTTATGGATACATTATCAGAATGAACACCAACAGGCTAACTAAAAGAATTCTCAACCTGGCCCTTTCATTAAAAACCAAGAACAGCTGGCTTCGTGAAAATGAAACAGATCTCCAGGAAATCAACATGTCGGAAGACATTGTACAGGACAGATGTAAATTCAGAACCAAAATCGACAATCACCACTTTGAAGACAAACCCAACACCAGAGCTACTATAAGTTGGACAGAAGAACGAAGGAAGAAGCTCAGCGAGAGGATTTTGGGAGGAAAAGAAGGCCAACACATCAGCTAAGCAAGTTCAACCGTTCTCCTGAGTAGGACATAACGATGTAAATAATAATAATAATAATAATAATAATAATAATAATAATAATAATAATAATAATAATAATGTTATTTGTTTTACCCCCTGAAACGAGGGTGAGTACGCTGACCATTCACCCAAAGCACCAAACGAGGAGCTATTTAAACCCTATTTAAACAATTAGGGTTTATTATTAGAAATACTCGGGAACTTACGGATGAATATGTATGTTCAGTCCGTCAGCGATGCCGCTGGTTGGATCCTCAACAACTCTGCCATCATCTGTCATAGATGGCCTAGGCATCACTGAAGAGGCGTACTAGGGAAATGAGGAGTGAGTTAGTTTCCCGTTGCTTTCCTCACCGAGCCAGAATTGCTATTACATATCAGTCTGCCGAGCCCGCTGAAATGCATACACAAACCGACCCTATGAGCAACATTTTCACACCATTCATAGTAGGGACTGGGTGCATAAGGATTGGCATTACTAGCATCGCTCATACCTCAGCCACTTTCATATTGTCAAAGCCAAGGATAAGACAGAGACAGATCTATGAAAGTAACAAAATTGCTCTAGCCTATACCAGAAGACATAGTGCACTGTAAACCCTAGGTTCTGCCAGCAAAAACACTTAGGGATGAATAAACTTTTAAAATTTTATTCAGTCATCTTGTTAGAAGTAAACTTGAATATGCATGTGTAATGTGGGCTCCTCAGTACATGTGTACAATTAACGAAATAGAAAAAACACAAAACAAATTTTTGCGATATTTGTATTTTTAAAAATATAACCGATCATCATATCATCATATAGTTTCTTATAGAACTCTATTGAATGAATTTGGTTTAATGCAGCTCAGTACACGTAGAATATTCGCTCAACAGATATTTCTTTACAAGACATTTAATGGAATATTAGATAACCAAGAGTTTCTTAAAAGAATCAACTTCAATACCAAGAGGGTGACTCCTCGTTTGAGACAAACATTTTACTGCCCCTTCTCAAGCACCTCACATCATAAAAATTCACCTGTTGTAAAAATGTGTGAAGTATATAACAGAATATCTTCGGACAGCAGACAAATAGATTTTGCTTTTTCACTTCCTTCATTTTCAAAAATGTTAAAACAATATTTACATTATAATGAATAATTTATTGGAGAAAATTAATTCCGCACTGAAATATGACGTTTGTAATGCCACTATTATTTTTCCAATGTATATGTGTGTATTTTCTATTCTTATGAATATTTTTCTTTTTTCTCTGCTTATTTGTTTTATCTTCTTTAGATTTAATATTTTATATGTTTGTATGTTTTATTGAAAATGTGTTTAAATTATCCTTAATTTAGTCATGGCAATCTTGGTTTTTTAATTGTTATATATTATTTTGTACACATAGGTACCATTTATATATTGAATGTATTTTGTACCATCCATTGTAATTGAGGATATACCCTGTTATGGATGTATTAATAAATAAATAAATAAATAACTTAGCAACATACGTGTTTTATTAAGATTTCAGAAATCAGAAGCTGTAATTAAGGAATAGTAGTGACAGAGGCCAAAGCAACACAAGACATTATAAGAACTATATAATTAAATAACGAGTGGTCATTCATGTTTTATATTATGTTTCATATGCTTATTATATACAATTCCCTGTGGGTGTAAGCGATAGAATGCATCTGTGGTAGGGGTGGTGGTGCTGCTTACTCTTTTAAGAGGAAGTATAACTGGAAAACCATCTTCTGTGACCTCTAATTAAGAGGAACAAATGGAAGATGTCCGACAGTTCTAAAAGTGAACGTATCGGCTATAAAAGGGGGAAGGCACGAAGGGCGTGAAAATTAAAGACTGCCTAGAATTCGTAAACCTAATACAATGGGGTTCAGAAAAGAAGAAGAGTTGACCAAGGAAGGTCGGATAGTAAAGGTGAAGGGCAATGCCAAACTCAGCAAAAGAAAACCGTGGTCGCCAACCTACGCTCCCAAGTTGAGAGTCCCTGATCCCTACTGTAGTCGCTTTTCCGACAGGCTTGGATACGATGGATATTCCCCCTGTGGGCGGGGGTGGTAGAATAACATCCAGGGCATCTCCTGCCTGTCGTAAAAGGCGATTCAAATGACGACAAGGCACTCTCAAGTTGGGAGCGTGATGGCGACCACGATTCACCAAGTTGGGTCTGGCATTGTTTCCACTTAATAGTGTTAGGCTCTTCACTTTCATCTTTCTTATGTGAGCTCTTGGTCAATTTTTGTTATCTTCGTAGCCGACGATGTTAGGTTTGCGAGGCCTAGGGAGTATTTCCTTTCCACGCCCTTCGTAGTCCTTGTTCTTCTTTCGCCGATACCTTCATCACCGCAGTGTCGGACCTCTTCCATGTTTTTTTTTTTCTGATTAATGTTAATAGAGGACGGTTTGTCCTGTCGTACTTCCTCTGACAAAACTGTTCCGGACTTAACCGTGGAGCAGAAAGAGGTGAAAGAAGGTGCTGGGGTGAATGGGTCTGACTACGATATCAAAGTGAATTTAAAACTTTAACAAAGGTTATATTTCTTTAGAATTTCCAACAAATAACAACGTAACAGGTACAATTAGCAATTTAGCAACAAGGCAAGGAAAATACAGTATAGTGAAATCTACAAGTCCTGGCCTTCAAGCCCTCGCTTTACGATTCTTGAGCTCTCAGCTCAAATTTACAAAGAGCACAAATTTACTCAAGGGCAGAAATCCCCTACTACAAAGAGCATTTGCTCCCAAAATTACAACCTCTAGCCTTCACGAGGCATTCATTAATCTTTCAAAAACTTTTTAAAAAGAGCTAACAGGCTCTCAATATTCCAAGCCTACTCAAGGCAACATCAACTTACAATTTCTGGCCTCTCAAGGCACAACTTACAATTAAAACGTGATTATACAGGGGTGTTTAATACCCAACCTACTGGGCCTTCATGTAAAAGGAATAACGGTTAAACAATTGGCCCGAACTCAAAATGAATGGAGGCGAATACTTGCACTCCTAGATATGAACACTTAAAACCTAAAGGGCACTAGGCCGATGAAACAGGGGCTATTCCCTAACTATGGAGGTGACTCGTACAGAAATAAATTAAAACATTACGGAAAGGAAGAAAACCAGTTACAAAACGTAGTCACCTCAAACCAATATGTAGGAGAGCTCGAGAGGGTACATCACGCTCTATCCCCGATTTACAGTTAAAGATTTTATGACGTTTTTACATTAGCCGGCAGAAAGTTACATTTTTAGGAAAACTAGGTTACATTGTTAATGATTCCGACCTTTCCCTCAGCTTAAACTGCGGATCTAGCAAGAAATAAAGATGTTATGTGGCCATTACCTTGTCGATATACTGCTGCCTGATGAAAGAGGCCGCCCTCCTCCTGCTTTGACACACACACTTAGTAAGATGACGATCAATTGGCCAAGAAACGTGAAAATCCGCAGTTCGTAAACCCTCGGGGAAAGTTCGTGACCATTCAAGATAAAACTAGCCACACCCTCTCACGTTTATTGGTCAGTTTAAAGGTTACACTCAAAATCGAAGAAGAAGAAGAAGAAGAAGAAGAAGAAGACTGATTGGTAGAAAATTAATTACAGGAATTAGGGATTGGCTGGATTCAAAACTGGCGGAAATAAAAAGGAAATCTTGCCAACCCAAAAATAAATGAACATCAATCGGTAAAAAACTTATGAATACAAAACTTCTTTGAACTATAAGTTATACATCGCACAAGGGTGCATGATCATAGTTGTTAGTAGTGACATCCGTGTAAGAATGTCTGAACTACTTGATGGATAGCAAACAAAACTAGTAGAAATACAGTCAGTTCAGGAAAATTCAGAATAACGAAATTACATCATATTTTAGTGGTGACATCTTCTGAGTAAATTTCTAAGTTTCAATTTCATTGTTTTACCAATAGAGGAGTTCTTTAAACGCTGAGTTTGAATGCACGGCGTTGAGGTGTACCTCCCAGTACAAAAACAATCACCATTTATTTTGTACAAACAAAGTCACAAACTAAAAAGTTACAAATGCATTACTTTATTTGCCTTTATTACTCGTATGGTTTCCCTCCTGTCTTCCACATACATGATACGTTTCTTTTAACAACAATTAATCATTACATTTAAATACTTATTAACGTAAGCATTAAAACAATCCTTACATAACTAAGGTTAGGTTGAATGGAAAATCCCACCTTCCAATACTTATTTGTTTTTTCTTGCTAGTCTATGTATTATTGTACCGGTAAAATAATCCAGCTTAAAATCGAATTACAATATTAAAAAGTACATGTTTCATTCCTAATATGGAACATCTTCAGCTTAAAAAGATACAAGAATTGGCAAAAACAAATAAAAACACTTAATATGATGATTGTGATGATAATAATAAAACAAAATGTTCCTTCATGTTGGGTAAAAACCTCAACAAGTCATTGTGCGAATTTGCGATAAAAATCTGACGTAACGGATCTTCTTTTTTCAAAAGCTGGAGAAGTGCATACTTTTGCATCTTGAAGATAAACTTAAAATGTAAAATTTTAAAATATGATGACCGGGAGAAAACTCCTAAATAATGACCGAAGTTGAGGTTGATTTTTTTAAGTTTTAAGATATTGAAGGGAGTCTGTAACGAAAGAAATGGAACATTTGTTTAGAAAAGGGGGATGAAGAAAACCATGTGAATGTACAGTGGTAAAGGGTATAAGGAACAATGAAAATGCTTTACCTCCCAGCCGGCCCCGCTATGTTTACTAGGGCAGGTCAGACCGGAACAGTCAGTTGTTCCGGAACATTAGGAGCTTGTGGTGGAGTGTTTCGGTACAGTGTACTGGCACACGACACACGGGACTGTAACTACGCAGCAGAGAGAACGTCATGCTCCGTGCCAGTGGAAAAGTGCTGCTGTACCGGACGGGCTGTGTGTAGTTACATCCAGCATAAAGCTGCACGGAACGTGAAGGAACAGTTGAAACACTGAAATTCGCGTCCAATAATCACGTTTAAAGGCTGCTTTTAGGTTCAGATTTGTCGGTAAATATGAAATACACATAACACGGTCTTAATGGCAGTACAGGTGTTTAAAAGTAACTAATCCAAGGAAATTTTCACCAGTTGAATTTATCGGCCTGTATTGTGAGTAATTAGGGCCAGGATAAAACTTCATGGCACGCGAAAAAGCAAACGGAACTCTGAAATACGCACCCAAATATCGTGTCTAAATGTTTTTAGGATAATAATGTTTTCATTCATTCTGAAATACACCTGTCACAATTACACTGGCAGTAGATGTGTTTACAAATATCGCAATGTTATTTTCACCAATTAAAAATATACTCGCATAGTTGAAGAAACATTCGTCAGTACTCTATTTACGTACAGAATATACAAGCGGAACACGAAAATAAAAATTAACCCATACAAGCAAAACACGAAGATAAAAATTAAACACTAGGCCTATATACAAGCGGAACAGGAGATTAAAATAAAACAATACAAACAAAATACGAAAACAAAAATTGTGGGATGTTTAAGTTTGAAATGTCTTGTCATTGTGCCGGTTGAGATCCCTTTGCAGACAAAGTAGAAGAACATAATTGCATTTTAGTATGTCCGGTTTTATTCTAGTAAAAAGTCCTAAACAGGACTCCGGTGCGACATTATGCAAATTTTACCACCTTAGGTACGGTTATATTACTAGGCTTCAATGAAAACACTCTTACAAAACAGTTGAAAACAAAACAGAGCACATTACGATATTCGCATGTACCGAAGGTCAGTTTCCGGTGCAACAGAATTCACAGAACAAAGAGGATATAACTGAAGACGGAACACGGAACGTGGAACACGGAACACTTCAGCACATGGTGGCATACAGCCGGTATCGACAGTCAGCTAGTAGGCGAAGGGCAGTGCATAGTGGCGCTACCGATGGGATAGCGAGTCACTATCTTGGTCTCACTTGAGAATGTTTAGGAACAATTTACACTCGGTGTTCCGAAACAGTGGAACACAACTGTGCACCGCACAGTGTGCCGAAACAGGGACATAGTGTCCAACCCTAAATACCCCTTATGCCGTGCCGTCAGCTGAGTGAGTGTGTATGTATGAGGCTGTGAGAGAAGCATGATGCGAAAGAGGGGAAACGGAGGAGAAAGTGGAGGAAATGTCGTGGGGGTGAAGCCGACGGGAGGAAAACGTGCTGGATGTTTCTCCGGATCCTTGTTGATAGTTTTCCTACTTCAATTTAGGTTGGAAATCTCTTCCAACAGTGTATTTATAATTATTGGTTATTTCATTTACATTCTGACTAGTGTTTTGTTTTTGATCAATCTCAATATAAATGTTTTCTAAAATACTCATCAATTTACCCTTATTTAAAGTTCGCAAAATGGTTAAGTCTCTTTGTATTGTCGTAAAACTGTGATTATATTCGGTCATGTGTAAGCTCATGGCCGAGGATTTCTTATATTTTTCGGCATTTAAATGTTCCTGGTAGCTAACTAGGAAATTTCATTATGTTTGTCCAATGTAAGAAATGGTACAGTCTGCACACTTGAGTTTATACATCCCCGAATTTAAATACATATTATTACTCGCAACACTTTGGCGATTAAATATCAGACGTTGGTTATTATTACTGGTACGAAAGGCTATATTGATATTAAGTCTCTTGAAAATGTTAGTAATCTGATAAATATTTCCGTTATTACAGGTGAAGGTGTCAAAGTGTTTCTTTTTATACTCTCTTTTCAGCTGCGTTTGAGGTTTACTTTCTATTTTGTTTATTAGTCTATCAATGTAGTGTTTTGTACATCCGTTACTTATCCCTATTTTGTAAATAAGGCTAATTTCTTTCTGAATGTCGTTCTTGGAGGGGATATTAAAGGCTCTATTCAACATGCTTAGAAAATAACTTCTTTTATGTGCATTAGGGTGGTGTGAATCTTTCCGTATAGTATTTATGGTTTGAGTTGGCTTTCTGAAAATCGAAAAGGATAGGTTTTCGTCTTTTCTTTCGATACTTAGATCCAGAAATTTTCATTTATTATTATTCTCAGTTTCTAATGTAAATTTTATAAATGGATCTAAACTATTGATTTGGTCTATTAAATTGGCACTACTATTGATTTGTTCATCCAAAAATACAAAGATGTCATCAACGAAACCTTAGACAGACGACAATGCCTCTTTCATCGTTCAAAATTGTGTGTATCTCTAAATAATCCATGTACATTTCAGCTAAGATGCCCGATGCTGGGGCTGCCATCGGGAGACTTCTTTGTAGGTACACTGATACACAGGTACGCTGTGTCATTGAATTGTTGGTGAGGGTAAATTCCAAACGTAGCATGAATTCTTCAATTTCATGGTTACTAAGTTTTTGTGTAACTAAAGTAAAATGAATTCTAGGTGAAAGATGGTTTCAATTTTATGTTCTTAGTAGTTTTGCAAAATTCAATTGAATGTCTAATTGTAATTCTACTTTGGAAGGTGTAGTGTTTTTCTAAGAAATTGTGAATAAATTTTGAGGTTTCATAAGTAGGACAGTTTTTGAAATTAATAATCGGTCTTATAGGTGTGTCGGGTTTGTGTATTTTGGATAAAGCTCTTGCTAAAGGTAGTCTTGGATTCATACTGATTAAAGCAGAGATTTCATTATCATTAAGGATGAAATTAATGGTCTTAAGTAACTGTTTCAAATTTCTTTGAATATAGTTGGTAGGATATAATTTTTAATTTTAATGAAGGTGTCACTTGAAAAGAATGCTTCGGTATTTCTAAGTATTCTTTCCTGTACATGATGACTGACACATTACCTTGATCGCCCTTTGTGATTATAAGATCGCTGTCATTTATTTTTTGTTTTAAATCTTTGAGGTCTTTATAACTTAAATGGGGCATATTAACTCGCTAATCTTTAAATAGTTCTGGAAGTTTCTTTTTAACTTCATATTTAACCTCAGGTTGTTTCGAGGCCAACGAGAGAGACAGGCCACGGTCCACTAAAGTCACGTGACAAGACCAGTCCCAGGAATGGCAGAGCGAAGGCGGTTATTACATGTGTTCCTGCGGTGTTATTGCTAATTTGTTGTGGATTATGGAAGGAAATAACGGAGATTTTGTGTTTATTTGAATATGTTGGTGTTGTGCAACAGTTCCTGACATTCATAGTGTTGTGTGCGGAAGTGTAAGTATTTATTTACAAAAATGTGTATATAACCTCAACGTTCTTCACTTCATTCAGCAATGTTGGGCTGCAATACACAACTTGGATGAGTTACAACTCCAGTGCTGAGGATTTAGAGGTAATACACTTATTTCCTATTTAATTACAGATATATGTAAATGCCTCGTCGCTGTAGTGTCTTCGGCTCTCGGTCTAATTATGACACTGAAACTGAAAAAACATAGAATTTTTCCTTACCGACGGATGAAAGCCGTTACATTCCGACAGATTTTTCTAAACTGAAAAACCCAATAGTATGCATAAAACATTTTGATGAGTCGTGCATAATTCGAGTGGACAGGGTTACAGCTGAGAGAGTTTCCAAGAATAATTCCGAAACTGACTGAAACTGCTGTGTCAACTATTTTTCCAAATACACCTTCATATTGTTCGCCAGACATGGCGTGGAACAAATGTAAGACTTGTAAATAGCTTACAATAGGCCTACCTTTCACCCTGGATTCAATAAGATATTCCCTACATGAATATTATTGTAAATATAGGCCTAATTGTACATTAACCAGTTTCATTAGCAATATTTGATTTCTATGACTGTGTATTTTTTACTGCAGTATGATTTTTAGTTTTTGTCATCCAAGGCTAGTAAGAGACACTATGTTTCATTTACTTTCTAATTGAATAGGGTGGTTCCAAGGTAACTTTAAGGAAGGGAGCATAATTTAAGTATTAAATATGATGCTGAAACCAGGAATGGCGTGGATCAAATATAAGTCTTGTAAATAACTTACAATAGGCCTACCTTTCACCCTGGATTCAATAAGATGTTCCCTACATGAATATTATTGTAAATATAGGCCTAATTGTACAATAACCAGTTTCATTAGCAATATTTGATTTCTATGACTGTGTACTTTTTACTGCAGTAAGATTTTTAGTTTTTGTCATCCAAGGCTAGTAATAGACACTATGTTTCATTTACTTTCTAATTCAATAGGGTGGTTTCAAGATAATTTTCAGCAACGAAGCATAATTTAATTATTAAATATGTTGCTGAAGCCAGGCATGGCGTGGAACAAATGTAAGACTTGTAAATAACTTACAATAGGCCTACCTTTCATCCTGGATTCAATAAGATATTCCCTACATGAATGTTATTGTAAATATAGGCCTAATTTTACATTAACCAGTTTCATTAGCAATATTTGATTTCTATGACTGTGTATTTTTTACTGCAGTAAGATTTTTAGTTTTTGTCATCCAAGGCTAGTAAGAGACACTATGTTTCATATAATTTCTAATTGAATAGGGTGGTTCCAAGGTAACTTTCAGCAAGGGAGCATAATTTAATTATTAAATATGTTGCTGAAGCTAGGCATGGCATGGAACAAATGTAAGACTTGTAAATAGCTTACAATAGGCCTACCTTTCACCAGTGATTCAATAAGATATTCCTTACATGAATGTTATTTTTAGTTTTTGTTCAACCAAGTATAGTAAGAGACACTATGTTTCATTTGATCTGTAGTTCAGTAGTGTTCTTTTAGTAGGTTAAAATGCGCTGAAATGTATTTTATTTACCGCGCTACAATAGTCTCTCGCGTGAGCTTGGGGATGCATTCTCTACAGTAAGACCGGCCGAGTCACGTGACATTCAGTGTATGACGTGCGCGCCGCGGCCAGTCTTTCTCGTCGGCCTCGGGTTGTTTATTAACTGGGAGTTTTGCTATTACTTGTTCCAATTCAGCAATGGTGTTTATGTATTGCTTCTGGTGATATGAACTAGACCAATTATGTTTGGGTCCTTTCCTTGTCCTCGAAAACAACATCAGTTGAATTCTTAATTGGAGGGTGGAAAGTATGGTTAGGCTCAATATTAGTGGGGGATTCTTTTGACTCATTTTACTTCTTTTGTTTAAAGTAACATTGTGAAGCTTTTTGTTCAACATTTCTTGTTTTCTTTCTTAAGATTTTTTTAAATTTTGGTGTTCATAGATCTCAAATAATCCCATTCATGAGGGGTCATAAGGGAAGAAGCTTCTAGATGAGCATTGTATAATTTAGAGTTTAGTAAAGACTTTTTTCTATATAAAACCTTAATTTCATTTTTGATCCACAAAACGCTAGTTCTTTCTTGGGTAGCTTTATGCCATTTTGGTGCACAAGGTTTTTTTGTACTGAATTTTAAAATTTAATGAGTAAGTTTCTGATTTAAACACTGTTTTAGAAAACGACTGTCCTTGCCAATTTTGACACATTAATTTTTAAATTCAAAAAGGTGTTTGATCGCTTTTTTGCCTGGTTGGCTAAGTTAAAACTTATAATGGATTTATAATTTATAACTTTTAATAGATTAACATTATTATTGGCAGATAAAAGAGGAGGCTGCCTGTTGCAAAAAGAATTGAAAATATGAAACGCATTTTTCATTAAATATCGCTTCAGAGTAATGCAAAATTTGTGCTAAATATGTGACGTCACACGCATACTCTGTTATAAGATGGCGCTGAGTTGACTCAGTTGAAGATTAGCTAACATTGTAACAGGTAAGTCTACGAAACCCTCAAACCTTGCGGCAGTTGCAGTAGTGACAGCAACCGCCAATTTCTTTCACACACAAAACATGGGGAATAATCGCATTGACCATTATTACTTTTACCTAGGTTTGGCGTATATCTATATATATATAATAAGAGTTTTGTCTGTACATTGCTCAAAATTTAAAAAGGTTGGTATTTATGTATCGGTCGTGTCCACAGTAACAAGGAAATGCACTTTTTAATTTTCCGTAATGTCTGTCTGTCTGTCTGTCTGTCTGTCTGTCTGTCTGTCTGTCTGTCTGTCTGTCTGTCTGTCTGTCTGTCTGTCTGTCTGTCTGTCTGTCTGTCTGTCTGTCTGTCTGTCTGTCTGTCTGTCTGTCTGTCTGTCTGTCTGTCTGTCTGTCTGTCTGTCTGTCTGTCTGTCTGTACACGCATCACTAGAAAACGGCTAAAGAGAACTTAATGAAAATCGGTATGCAAATTCGGGGAATAAGTCGCTACAATCTAGGCCATAAATAATTTTATTCACGCTGATAGAAATGGTAGCTTAGGGAAAGGCCTAAAATTTAATTTTCAAATATTTATGTTATTAGTGGTCTTCTCTTAATGAAAATTGGTATGCAAAGTCGGGGAATAAGTCTATATAATCTACGCTATAAAGTTTTATTCACGCCGAGCGAAATGGTAGTTTAGGGGAAGGCCTGAAATTTATTTCTCAAATGTTTAATTAGGGGTCCTATCTTAATGAAAATTGGTATGTAAAGTCGGAAAATGGGCCACTATAATCGAGGCTGTAAATAATTTTATTCACACTGAGTAAAATGGTAGTTCAGGGGAAGGCCTAAAATTTAATTCTTAAATATTTATGTTATTAGTGGTCCTGTCGATAAATACTACATAACTAAAGTTATATAGTACTAAATTTCCGATCATTTATGTCTTATACATTTTTGTCGTACCGGCGTTGATAACAGAGATATTCATGAATTTGATTTTTGTTGCTTTAAGTCCATTTCAGCGCCGACTCACGAGAAAATGGGTGAACAGAATTTCATGAAAATCGGTATGTAAAGTTGGGGAATAAGGAACTACAATCTACGCTGTAAATAATTTTATAAGACGCCCTAATATCACAGAGTTGAAAGAAAACTAAATGTGAAGGCACCGAGCTCGATAGCTGCAGTCGCTTAAGTGAGGCCAGTACCCAGTATTCGGGGGATAGTAGGTTCGAACCCCACTGTCGGCAGCCCTGAAAATGGTGTTCCGTAGTTTCCCATTTTCACACCAGGCAAATGCTGGGGCTGTACCTTAAATAAGGCCACGGCCGCTTCCTTCCCACTCCTAGCCCTTTCCTGTTCCATCGTCGCCATAAGACCTATCTGTGTCGGTGCGACGTAAAACAACTAGCAAAAAAAATGTGAAGGCCTCATAAAATTGATCAACAATAACATGACATTGACCATTGTTTGTTGTGATATGCTTTGTGTCTTCTGTTGCCACTCACTTCCGATAGATGGGATTACTGTTGCGTACCGAGTATTTTTTTTAATTTGCTGTACGTCGGACAGACACAGATAGGTCTTATGGCGACGGTGGGATAGGAATGGGCTGGGAGTGGGAAGGAAGAGGCCGTGGCCTTGATTAATGTTTAGCCCCTGCATTTGCCTGGTGGGAAAATGGGAAACCACGGAAATCCATATTCAGGACTGTCGACAGTGGGGTTCGAATCCACTATTTCCCGGATGCAAGCTCTCAGGTGCGCGCCCCTAACCGCATGTCCAACTCGCCCGGTCGTGCACAGCCTGCCTGAATGTTGGCGGGAAGTAGCTGAGGAGTTAGATAACTTAGATAACATACTGATTCATCATAGCATTCGAGCTATTCAATACCTGGCGCTGATTGGAATGAGCAGTGTGCTCACTTACATAATCAATGGCAGAGGAGTGTTCACGGCTGTCTGCGGCCTGCTCATTGCAGCACTGGGACTTTGGACTGTTATATCGGCACCAGTAGTATTGTTCATTAAAAGTGAGAAAATGTGAGGTTTTCCATTGGATCGAGTATTTTATATGATAACATTGCTTTTAATCACTACATTCCTACTGACGTTTATTGTAAGTAAGAAAACCACAAAGACAGTTTTTCTGAGAAAACCGTAGCGAAGCACGGGTACATCAGCTAGTATCTTAATAAATTTAGTTTATATACTGTGATTGTTAGTTGTGGTGTCTTGTACTTTATTGTTACAAATAGTGTATTATCCATGATGTAAAGAGAATAACTGTAGTAAATTAGATTATTCTGTAAAGTGTGCCTTGTACTGATCTATGTGCGTTCGTACTAAAAATTTAATGTAGTACCTAAAGTTACTACTGTACCAATATTAAGGGTTTTCTACGAACTTGAAGGTCCTGAAAAGGACCACACATCTCCTTCTTGTTCGCTCTTTGACCTAGAGGTCGTTTCCGACAGCTCTTTTCATGTTAACAGTTCATGGAAAGCCCAATGGGATCAGTCTTCAGTAGTGAAAAAAAACATCTAGTTGAGAATCCTTCCAAACGAGTACAAGCATTTGATCTTCCAAGACGACAGTGGAGAATCATCAATCGAATAAGAACTGGACAAGGTAGATGTGATTATTTGTTGTGCAAATGGAGTTGGATTAGATCTGCAGATTGTGATTGTGGTGTCTCTTCTCAGTCAATCCACCACATTGTTGCTGACTGCCCAATTCGAGCTTTCAAAGGAACGCTAATGGACATTCACCGCACATCGGATGAAGCAGTTGATTGGGTCAAAATGCTAGACCTAGAGTTAGAGAATTGTACGGACTTGTGACTACGCACATTTATCCTGAACTATAAGCATGTGTGTACATAGATTCATCATACGATAAATAAATAAATAAATAAATAAATAAATAAATAAATAAATAAATAAATAAGGGTTTTCTGCATAAACTGAGTGGTTATCAGCTGTTATCAGCATTGTAAATGAACATAAGTTCATGTACGTTATTTCCTATTATAACATGTACCGTGTTACACGGCACAGCACCGGGCGAGTTGGCCGTGCGCGTAGAGGCACGCGGCTGTGAGCTTGCATCCGGGAGATAGTAGGTTCGAATCCCACTATCGGCAGCCCTGAAAATGGTTTTCCGTGGTTTCCCATTTTCACACCAGGCAAATGCTGGGGCTGTACCTTAATTAAGGCCACGGCCGCTTCCTTCCAACTCCTAGGCCTTTCCTATCCCATCGTCGCCATAAGACCTATCTGTGTCGGTGCGACATAAAGCCCCTAGCAAAAAAAAACACGGCACAGCAGTTTAGGTACATTATTAATATGTAACACTGTATTATGTGAGAAAATATCGGGGCAATTTTGCTATTATGGCATAATTAATTTCTAGTATTTTAATATAAATTTCTGGGTTACATTAATTAAGTAAGGTATTTTGCGTATTTATATCTTAAAACTAAGTATATACGTGGTAAGAATCACACAGATATTTTATGGAGCATTTCAATTCATCCTAATTGTGTAGCAGAGAGGGGCGGTCATATTGGGTACAATAATTAGCAGGATTATCCAGGGAAAAGCATTCAAGTGCGTGTGCACCGAGATGAAAGTAGTTAGGAAAATGTGAAGGCTACATAAGGCTACAGTTTTGAGCCTGGGTTAATCCAAGAAACTGGTCAGGAAAACTTGGGTTGACATGGAACGGAACAAAATTTATGCTGATGTCGAAAAACGGAAAGTGTGCTAGGATGTATAACCCTAGAAAGTGTTATTCAGTGGACACATTGTTACACATTCATACAGAAATATTGTAAATTATCGATGATAAAATGTTACTTATGTCTTTTTCTACTTTTTGTTGGTAATACACAGTTCAAGAAAAATAGGGGAACATGTTTTTGAACGTATTCCATGCTCCACAAAACAATATCTCACACCCAGGTATATTACCAACTAAACCTTTATTCTTTACCGATGAAGTATACAAAAGAACATCGATGGATTCGCGTTCACTTTCAGAACACAAACGGTAATATCCAGGGGCGAAAAATGTTATAACAGTCCTCGAGGGTGGATTTTTCTCACAGTTGGAGAGCTTCAGTATGGTGTATGTCCTCCAAGAGCAGTTATCACAACTTGGCACCTACATCGCATGCTTCGTATAAGTCGACGAAGATCACGTTGCGGTATCAGGTCCCATTCTTCAATGAGAGCCTGTTCGAGGTCTTGGAGAGTCTGTGATGGAACAGGACGCCCACGAACACATCTGTCAAGCCTATCCCACATATGCTCGATAGAATTAAGGCTGGGGCTCACTGTTGGCCATTCCATCTCTTGAATGTCCAGTTCTCGCAAGACAGCTCTGGAGAAGCGCGCTACATGAGTCCAGGCATTGTCGTACATGAGTACGAATTCTGGGCCAACACCGTACGCAGCAACCAACACATGCTGTAGCAGTATCTGCTCGATGTACCCCACTGCGGTAAGATTACCACGGAAGACGACAGGATCCGTACGGCCATCAATAATGATGCCACCTCACACCATCATAGAACCTTCTCCGAATCGGCCGCCTTCCTGGACAACATTTGGCATGTACTGCTCACCACGGCGTCTCCATTCACGTTGACGTCCATTACGGTGTGTCAGGGGAAATCTGGACTCGTCTGTGAACAACACAGATTTCCATTGGCGAAATTGCCAGTTGACGCGGATACGGGCAAACAGAAGGCGGCAAGCTGAACGATGTTGCTGCTTTAAACGGGGCACTCGAACAGGACGTCTGGGTCGTAAGGACACTTCTCTTAACCTGTTCCGTACTGTCTGGTCAAACACCGTGACTCCAGTGACCCTCAGGAGGTCTTGTTGCAGTTCTCTGGCAGTTGCTGAACGACGCCGCAAAGCACAGATTGGCAGATATAGGTCATCCTATGGGGTTGTCATGCGTCCACGACCTTGGTCAATCCTCCATGTGAACTGGTCTGTCTCACTGCAACGATTCCACAAGCGTTGAATAACTGACGGAGAGACATTGAGATTCACAGCAACACGACGAAAAGTCCATCCTTCCTGGATCAAAATGACGGCCCTTACGACTTGAATCTCGTTGAGATGTCTCATGGAATGTGCTGGTTTACGTACAACATGCTCATATGACCGCAGTAGTCTGTGTACCTCACAACGACACACGGACGCACCGCTATTCACTTTGTTTTGAGCGATCACCTGACTGTTTAATGCATGGCTACGCCTACAGATGGAGTATAACTTCGATCTGACATACCCTGAGTAGCTAAGGTGTCAAGGTGTGCCCTACGACCATTGGAACCCCATCTACTAAATTAACGTTCACATACCAGATGTTACAAAAAATGCTTCCCAATTTTTTTTCGAACTGTGTACTTTGCCATTGTGAAGAAGCCGTGAACTTAGAACTCAATTCAGTGGTAGAGGACTTTATTAGCATAAACGAGCTGAGATACAACACTTTTAAAACAGTAAGGCAAGACTGAACAGACCTGACATGATTTTTTCAAACATCTGTAGTGTATTAATATCATTAATACATTCTACTCTAGCAGCTGTACCAAATATTTTATTAATATCCTGCCTTCCACCCCTCACCCAAAAAAATGTTTCACAAGTCGGCGCCTATGTAAGTGAACCAATCTGCATATTTTCTGACCAGAGGAAGTGCGTATTTCAGTGGCAATCAGCCATCTACCCTTCTTCTTCTGTCTCTGTTACTTACTTCTCAATATCTCAATTTCTCTGAGGGAGAGTGACCAAAATTCCCGTTAGCAGTAACAACACCGAGCGGGGAAGAAAAGGTGAAACTCTTTGAGTTTCGCAGAGAGCTTTGCTCCGCGCTTTCATCAAAATATCTCGACTGTTCACGAGGAAGTCTTCTCCCATAATGAAAGTTTGAATTTAGACGTTAGTAATAGAAGTTTAAGTGGAACGTTTATTCGCCACCAGATGGCTCACCGTACGCAGTGCAGTGCTAGCATTCTAAGCGGAAGCTGACGGCACCATCAGAATCGGTCTGGGAGGTGTACACACATTATAAAAGTATCACACTGACACCAGGCTGGAATGAAACATCTGGTGATGAGGAACGTGCGAATTTGGAAAACGCCAAAATGAAATAACAATAGTGAAAGTACAGGGAAGAGAACTACCTATGTAAATCCTTAAAGGCAGGCAACCACGTGCGGTATTACTTAATTGATAGAAAGTGTCCCTGTTGAAATTCTTAGGATTTCTACGTATTTCCACGGCTAAGGATGTCTTTCATTTTTACTCCATTCGTGCCATTGCCTTTCTTTTGCCGAAACAATCACTCTTCGGAGTACATATCGACCTCATTTTGTTTCTTTCTCATAATTGAGATGATCACTGCAGAGCAATCACCACCACCACCGATCAATAATGGAGCCTGGCCAATTGCACTGTTATCGTTTCTTAGGTAATGATTGTGATAGCTTCGGAATGTTCACAGAGTAATATTAATGCTGAAAAGAAGGCATCTGATGGAAATTCTTATCATTACAATTTATGTTCAATTTGCGTGCTCAAAAGTAAATAAGACTTCTCGAATTTTTGGGGGATTAAAAGCATACGAAAACCAGTTTCCATATGTTGTTTTAATAGCCCTTCGAAACAACAGTAATAATAGCTGCACAGGCTCTATCATCACCGAAAACTGGGTATTAACTGCATCACACTGCTTCGATAGGTTGTCACTTGAAATGAAGCCAGGTATAACAATAACCGCTGCGTACGGTGGCTCTAATTCTCAGAGCAGAGGAGCTGAGAAGATCTATTCTTATCCAACTTTATATGCAGGTGGTCAGCCCCATGATAGCGCACTTGTTAAGATGAATGAACCATTTCAGTTTAATGATTACATCCAACCTATAAAACTGGCAACGTTTACAGGTGGATATCCCAGCAGGTAAGGCAACAACTACAAACATTTATTGGTTTTATCCGTTTGACTAGATTTATTTATTTATTCATTTATTTATTTATTTATTTATTTATTTATTTATTTATTTATTTATTTATTTATTTATTTATTTATTTATTTATTTATTTATTTATTTATTTATTTATTTATTTATCTTTCTCTCTGAATCCGTTTACGTCCGGGGTTGGCTTTTCCGTAGGATTCTGCAAGGAATTCTACCGCCACGAGGGCAGTGTCCTGGACAGTAAGATATTTGGACGAGGATACAACTGGGCAGGACGAGAAGTACATTGCCCAAGTGGCCTCACCTGCTATGCTGAACAGAGTTGCTTATGGGAAATGGGAAGTTAGGAAGGGATAGGCAAGGAATGGGACGGAAGCTTCTGCGGCCTTAAGTTAGGAACCATCTCGGCATTTGCCTGGAGAAGAAGTGGGAAACCACGGAAAACCACTTCGAGGATGGCTGAGGTGGGAATTGCATCCCCACTACGCAGTCGATATCGCGAAGCTGAGTGGACGCCGTTCCAGTCCTCGTAACACTCTTCAAATTTCATGGCAGAGCCGGGAATCGAATCCGGGCGTTCGGGAGTGGCAGCTAATCACTACGCAGCAGAGGCGGACAGTTAGACTTATTTATGGCAGTTTAAGAAATCCCGGTATTCTTTTTCTTTTTTCCACTTCTTTTCATATATTCATATTCTAGGACAGTTTCCTCTGTGGATCAGTGGTAAAGTGTAGTCCTTCTGACCTCAACATCACGGGTTCAGAGGTAATTGGACTTTAGAAGAGCGGAAATATGCCAATTCGATCCCCCATGTCGTTCTAGGCCAGCAAGTAATAGACCTCTGGTGACACATTTGGATTTCACCTGACGAAAGTAATTAACAACTCAACCATAAACCACCTAAGTGTGCTCCGGTTTTCTTTGTCATCTGGTGTAGTATAATGGGACCATGACGAATAGAAGAACCAAGTGTGATGACTCATCGAGTTCAAGCGTGCCCCGGCAGGCAGCGCTAGAGTGTGGTAGGTCCACAGTACCGATCTGCTGGTCTTAGGAATGGAGACACAGGAAACATATTACTCCGTGACAGATAAGTATATACACTGTCTTTCCTTTTAATGAGAGATTACAATTAAAATACCACGGCAGAGAACAATGGAAAAATATCATACACGGAAATAAGAGCTACGACCTTCATCACATATTGCGAAAAGCACAAGTAACTCGAGTGTACATATACATAAATAACACATAGCCCCAAGCATATTAAACAAACACCCATGAACTATTTAAAGGTAATACTCCGCTTACCAACTCAGTTTGTCGGTTACTGGACTTTCCAAAGCTTGCGTGAAGATTTGGCGGATGTTCGAGATTATAAATCTCGCCGGATTTCTTTCATTCTGAAGAAAAATCGGCACTTCAGATAATGATAAACAAGTCTGGGGATTATATCGAGAACATGTTGAAAACAACAGCCAGTTCCTGAAGGATCAACTGAAATTGTGTCTATAGAATCGATACAATTAAAAAATATTTCGTCCCACATCGATTTTGAGTTCAGTTTTTCACGAATTACTTTCTCGGCCTGGAAAAGAATGTCACATATACTTTTCGAAGGGCGTGTTAAAAACACTTCATTATTGCTTGAACCGTAGTCTGTTATCTCGGAGGGAACTAAAAATGTACTTTGATTATTGTCACATAGAGAATGGCCACAGGGCGAACACTTAATAAATTTAGAAGAGTGATTAACAACGTATCCAGCCAAAGTCTGGAGAAATTGCTGAATGGTATGGACGGAGTCTTGAGCAAGGAGTATAAGATTTTTAAAAAGGTCAAAACAAAAGTAATCGAGTGTAGTCGTACCTATTCAGGTGATGTAGGTAATATTTGATTAGGAAATGAAGCCTTAAAGGAAGTAGATGAATATTGTTACTTGGGTAGTAAAATAATAACTAACGATGGCAGAAGTAAGGACAAAATAACATGCAGACTAGCACAAGCAAGGAACAGCTTTCTTCAAAATGTATCGACTAGAATCTAAAACGAATGGTGCAGAAAAGGTCTTTTCGGCATCAGAAAGCACACTAGAATAATAACCCAAATTTTGATCAACATTAGACTGACCTTTTAATTCTCCATTCGCTGATGCACTCCCATCTTCAATCTTCTTTTCCTAGTGGTGTCTAGATTCGTTTTCCTGTTAGGAGTTTCACGGGACTTAATATCACTTGAAAGGTATTTCGGCAAATTAGGGAAAATATGAGAAACTGATCCTGGACGTAATTTCCATCTCACGCGAGACATAACCACTTTTTCACCATCTATATATATAAAATAAAGAGTTTTGTCTGTACATTGTTCAGAATTTGAAAAAAAATGGTATTTTGTTATCGGTCATGTCCACAGTAACAAGGAAATGCATTTTTTTTACTTTGCCGTAATGTCTGTCTGTCTGTCTGTCTGTCTGTCTGTCTGTCTGTCTGTCTGTCTGTCTGTCTGTCTGTCTGTCTGTCTGTCTGTCTGTCTGTCTGTCTGTCTGTCTGTCTGTCTGTCTGTCTGTCTGTCTGTCTGTCTGTCTGTCTGTCTGTCTGTCTGTCTGTCTGTCTGTCTGTCTGTCTGTCTGTCTGTCTGTCTGTCTGTCTGTCTGTCTGTACACGCATCACGAGAAAACGGCTGAAGAGAATTTAATGAAAATCGGTATGTAAAGTCGGGTGATTATTCACTGCAATCTAGGCTGTAAATTATTTTATTCACGCTGAGTGAAATGGTAGTTTAGGGAAAGACCTGAAATGTAATTCTCAAATAAGTTATTTATGTTATTAATGGTCGTATCGATAAATACGGTACTGCAAGTACACGCCTCCATTCTGCTTTGCATTTTGGGCCATTTACTTATCCTATTCTTTTTCAACGAAGGCCCAGTAGGCTGGGTACGAGATACCCCTGTTTAATTCTTATAAGTTGTGCCTCGATGGCAAGTGATTGTAAAGTATAGTATTACCTTTAATAGGCTTGATAGATTGAGAGCGGGTCAGCTCTTTCTGGTGTTTTGAAAGGTGCCTCTAGGAGGCTTGACATTATTAAGTAGGAGCAAGTGCTCCATGTAATTAGGGGTTTTCTGCCCTTTTGTATATTGTGGTTGTGAGCTGAGAGCTCAGGAATTATAAAACTTGGGGCTCAAAGCCCAGATCTTGTAATGATCCCCTAAAACTTGTGCTTTCGTGCTCTGGTTTATAAATTATACCTTGTACCTGATTTCTGGCTTCTTGTTGATTTGTTACTTGTTGAATTTTGAAGGTCTATATGAAAATTGTTAAGTTCTGAAAATATAACCTTTATTGAAATTTTAATTCATCTTTCGGCCTTGTAGTTAGACCCATTCCAGCCCGCACCTTCTTTCAACTCTGCTGTTCCACAGATACCTCGGAACTATTATTATTATTATTATTATTATTATTATTATTATTATTATTATTATTATTATTATTATTATTATTATTATTATTATTATTATGTTTGGACATGTTCGTTAAGCTTCGATTCAAATCCCGCTTAAATTTGGCAGAGTATTGTTGTCTGAACTCCTAATTCATGATTGGGTTTAAAGTTTAATAACTGTGGGCGATCGCTTCGCCATTGGACTTTTATTTGTACATTGTTGTCTACAACATTTCAATTGGTTAAATCCGCGCACCATTCTTCAACTGTTAGTGTGGCGATCTCTAGTGTCGGCAGTACGAACCTAGGAGTCGTGCTGTGAATGTCTCACAGATAAGATGTCTGTTGAGTTGGCTCCATCTACGATGGCCTATTTTGGATCCCAGTGTATCTATGAACCACCCTGGTATGATTAAAAGTGCTCCTTGACTTTTTCTTAAACGTAAAACTTAGAGTTGTGTGGTAGTTTTGACTATTTTGGTCAAATTGGTAATTTATCTTCAAATGAGACCATTGTATTCTTCTTCTGTGCAAGCCTGTTGTCACGGCATTATTGCACTTCTCAACAGTAAGTCATGTAAAGAATTTTCCTTATACATCATCATCATCATCTTGTTTGGTACATCAAATTCTTCATAAACTGTTAAGAGACTCCAGGATGAGGATGCCGAACTCAAGGGGATCATTGATAATAACAAGTCTGGAAAGTGTATTAAACAATACTCCTCCTGTAATGATGTGCTCTGTTTAAATCTCGGAATGTTCCTCGCTTCAAAATTGCTTGTCCTCAGATTTTCATTCCCATTATCTTCACGTACTATCATAATTCGCCGGTTGGAGGACACCTTGGTATTTTTAAAACTAGGCAGAAAATTCGTCAGTTTTTCATATGGAAAGGGATGGATGTCCAAACTAGAGAGATGGTAAAGTAATGTGAAACGTGTACTATAAGTAAGCCATCTTTGAACACCCGGATGGGTCTGCTGGCGTCTTCTCAGGTGAGATTATTCATCGATTTTCTTGTCAGCTGCCCAGATCAAGAAATGCAAACAAGTTCATGATTGTATGTATTGAAGGGTATTCTCGTTTGCCGCCCCGCGGAGCCGCGACTGTGCGACCTAGGCCGAGCAGTTCGGCTCTGCCAGGTGGACGCAGACCGAGGTCCCGAGCCCGCCAGCGGTGATGTGGACGAAGTGGACACAGACCAGGAGGGGCCTATCACCCGGTCGCAATCTAGGAAAGCGCCCCGGACGGCAAACGGCAGCACAACAGTTGAAAAGGACGCCCCCCGGCGTTCTGAGGCTGCTGTCCTGGCCCGGCCTCCCAGCGTGTCTGTCGAGATGCAGACATCGAAGTGCGCCCCACAGGACAGAGAACGCAGTCGAGTGCTAGCACCGACCGACGCTACCACCGCCAGCCAGGAGGAGGAAGAAGATGGCGACGCAGTGGAGCCACCCACTACCCCCGGGGTCACCAGGCCGGGAGGAGGGCCACCAGGAAGAGGCCTCTTCCCCTGCCGAGATGAGATCCTCGGGAAGAAAGCGCCGCCCCCGGACCAGGAGGATGAAGAAGACGCCGACCCACCAGGAGAGGGCCGCCCAGCCGCAACCCAGGACTGCTTCCAGGACAGCAGCCTACAGAGGAGCCAATCAGGAGAGGACCTCAGCGGGTAGCGGCAATCAGGTGAGATCGAAACGTCCCCCTCATCAGCTATTGCAGTGTTTCCGCCGTTTGAGGTGGAGCCACCGGCAGGAGAGGTGTGGGCTCCTAGTGAGGTGCAACCGTTGTGGGGGTGATCACCACTACACGGCCTGTGCGGCACTTAAGGAGGCGCCGGTGTGCGCCAACTGCGCGGAGGACCACCCGGCCTCTCATCGAAGTTGCCCTGTTTATCGGGCCATGGCGTGGGCAGAGAGGAAGGAGGCCCGGCGTCATGACCCACCCCCTTCCAGGAGGTCCCCGCCCCGGCGGGCTTCGCCTCATTCTCCGAGATCGGAGACTGGGTACGAGTGACCCCAAGGAGGTGGCGCTGTGCGGCGGGCCCTAGTGGTACTCGACGCATGGCTCCGCAACCGGCAAGGCAAGGCTCGCGCTAGTCACGGCAGTGCCCAGACAGACTGATCCCCTGGCAGATGGTTCATGGCTGGCAGGTGCATGATACCTCTTCTCAACTAACACTACCACTGGACCTTTTCCAGCCAACATCCTTGCATGTGCTATCACAAGATGCCAGGTTTTACCCAAGCAGTGGCATGCAACAGGGGTACGTACGAACTGATTATGGATAACGGCAAATCCACGTGGAGGGCATGTTCGGCAGTGCTCTTCGTTTCTGGAAGTGATGAAAGTGACGGCAGATTCCAAGGCCACTAAGAATCTGCCTTTGTTAACCAAGATGGGCCATGTCACCATATGTTTAGGGACTGTATCTTATCTGCAGAAACTCCACGAGATAGGTGATCCGCAGGGTTGTCAGATACTGGGCAGTGTCACCAATGCGATGGCGTTGTATAAGGTTGGATCTCCGTCACACGGTTACAGAAAAGGGTCTTCCATTGATTTGGATTGCCACGTACCCAACCCAAGGTCACAGTATATTCTGTCCATAATATGGCTAGTCTTGATTTACTACAGGCTAAATGAGCTTGTACAGCGCCCTCATTAGTTGTACGATTGTACAGAGCTGCCCCATAAGCTCGCTCAGAAGCGTCACAAAACACGTGGATCTTGATATCTACCTCGCTTGAGATATGTACCCAACGAGGTATGCGTGCTTGTGAAAGAGAAGAGAGAGTTAATATCCATATTTGCCACCGAGCAGCAAGATCGGAAGGTAACAGTTCATTCCAGTGAACTCCCCGATACCAAGTATCCTGAAATATTCACTTCCCGATTAGTGATACCGGCATTAACAAGCCAAGTAGATCGTAAAAGCTGCTCTCGATCTTCAAAATCTGTCTTTTGGTCGTTAGTTCACCTGAAATTTTGCGCAGGATTACGCCCGTATTCATCGAAAGACAATCGCTTGAAGTGCATCAGTTCTCGCCCATAACTTGGGTCTGTAGCATACTGTCTCTTCCTTCCGACATCCAGATGCCCCGCAGCTCAACCAAATTAGTAGCCGATTTTGTGAGGGGGATACTAATGATCTTCATGAAGGCCGTGAGTTCACAGTAAATCGTGATAACCTTGATGCCATCACCCGTTCCAATATTAATATCATCCATGAAGGTGTTGCTGTTGATTAGTGATACAACATTCAGAAATGAGAGTCGGTGTTTGTCAGCATGTTCCCAGATAGTTACAGAGAGTAGGAATGGGCTGCAAGTTAGGCCGAAGGGGAGCCGAGTGAAACGGTAAGTAACGGTGTCATTCGTAGTGTGATAATGTCCTCCTTCGTTCTGGGTCACTCTGTACCATAGGAATCTGGTAAGGTCTCTGTCTTTCTCCCCTAGGACTAGCTGAAGGAATGCCTGTTGTCTATCAGTGAAGAATGCACGTTGCTAAAGTATGAAACGCAGAAGAATGGCGAAGGTATCTGGCAAGAGATGATGTCCCATTTCAAGCATGTCATTCAGAGAGAGTGCATTAGCCTGATGAGCCGAGGCATCGAATACTATTTTCCACTTGGTCGTCCCACACTTTTCTTTCTTTACGGCTTGATGTGGAAGGTAGAATATGACATCGGACGGTCTTGTCATATCCACTTGTCTCTGAATGTAGCTCAACATCTGGATGCAGTACATCTGGTTGAAGTCGTCATTGTTTTGGAGTCTTCTCTGAAGTTTCTTCAACCGAGTTTCTGCATTCTGTCCGTTATGGGGTAGTTCGAGGATACCTTACTCCTTTGGTAAAGAGACTACAGGTAACTTATCGTTGATGTGAAAATATGATCTTAATTCCTAGAAAATCTTGGCCCCTTAGTTTTTAGTGGTCGTTCTCTTTCAGCAGTGATGCCAATAGCCTCCAGGTCCCAAAATCTACTGAACTCGTCATCCGAGTGGAAAGACGACTGCTTAAAGTTGATACGATTGACAGTGCCTGGGTACGCGTTCATTCCTGATCTGTCACCGCTGAGGATCCAGCCAACTGTGGAAGAAACCAATAAAAGTAATGGGGAGATGCTCAGTGGTGGACTGTCTCTAATTATCTTCCAATAGTGATCAGTACCGATGAGGATTTCAACGGAGAGGTCTTCGTGTGAGGCGGTTTTAGGATCTGCCAAATATAGCTTCCGATCGTGTGCCAAAACCGTGACATATTGTGGAACACATGGCTGTGGCAAAAGAACGTGAAAACTTTCGAAAACAGGAAGAGAAATAGAAGTGTTCGTCCAGACTCTTTTCAAATTAAATCGAACAAGTTTCGGCTTGTTTGAAGTCGTTGGGTTTGACTCAAATGCATATAGAGTTAGTTCTTGCTGCCTGATTATCTCTAGCTGAATATCATCGACTAGTGATTTGCAGATAAAGTTTGACCGACTGCCTGCATCGAGAACACAGCGAGTGAATCTGCTGAAACCTGTTGGATCAGTAATCCACACCTGAGCTGTTTGCACATAAGTAAAACCGGGGATCGTAACATTTACCCTTCCTACGGCAGTTTGAGGAAGTGGAGTAGATAAAATCTTCTAATTCTCGTCACAAATTGCCTTATGGTGTGATTTCTAACATTTGGCATACTGTGCTCTACCTTTATTGCTGCACTCTCAAATGGTGTGCCCAAGATTTAAACAGTTTCTGAATACGATCGTGTATGGTGGTTATCGTTTTGCAGCCTTGACCCCAATGACCCCCTTGTTCACAGAATACGCAGAATGGATCATTGGATTGTTGAGTGTTTTTGTGGGCCTCTTTGTTCTAGAATGAACTTGAAATGCGGCTTTAGTTGGTATAACACTACTAGAGTTTAGGGGCTCTCCTCGTATATTTTGTGTAACTAGAACGCCTTTCACTTCTTCTCCCAGAAAATCCATTAATTGTATGTCATATTCCGGGATCTGGTTTCTTTTGGAATGAAATTCGCCGAGTGCAAACGTCTTCATGAAAGGCTCGAAGAATTTTCGGAGCTAGCATTCGTCCATATCCGTCGACATTTGCGCCTAGGGCCTGTAATGAATTAATGCGCCGGTTACATTCTGTGTGAGTTGAGTGATTCATGTGAAACAAGTGATAATGGTTTAATTTATTCCAAATAATCCATATGCGCCTAAATAATTCTGCTTTTATTCCATACCGTGCCATTAATATTTTTTTCGTGTCTTTGTACGTAGATACAGTCACAGCGATAACATCGACAACCATCTTAGGCTCTCCCTAAAGGTAGCTGCCAGAAAAATTTGCTTGCTTATTGTCGAGGGGATAGAGTTTTTTTCCACAGGTGATTCAAATTATTCCCAGAAGGGCATCCAAGTTTCTACATCGCCTGCGAATGGTTGTAGTCTAATGGTTGGAAGCTTAACCGTGTGCATTATTGTTGCGTCAGATATAGGAGTGGGGTCTCTGTTCAGTGCCAGTTCCACAGTGGTAGTGGACAGCTTATTTTCTATCCCCAAACCACCCTTTGAATTCCACTTTTCTTTGTCAATATAGTCATCGCAGGTAGGTACGTCAGAATTAAACTCCGAATCCGACAGAAGATCATTAATTGAGTCATCCAACTGCATTAAATGCGATAAATATTCCTGGAGTCGATCTCGGTAATACTGGTAATCATTAATGGATGTGTCTTTCGTAAAGCTGTGAGCAGCCGTGATGAACCGAGTAACGTTATTCCTTTCTCCTGTCATCTTTCTTTTCAGGTTGTTAACTGTCTCGGTCGAGTCAGCAAGTCTATCGGCGGTACCGGTACCTTCAGTAGTACCTTAATGGCCGTGTAATACATCCTGATTAACAGCTGTTTGGCCGCTGGGTAAGTAGTACACCCGTAGTGGCCTGCAGAGTGCGTCCTTCTCTTTAAGTTCAAACGTAATCTCGTCGTGTAATACACGGCCGACTAGATCTCTCACTGCGCTCCTTATCCGGCCTTGAAAATCGCTCGTGAAGCCCAGCGTAAAGCTGTGATTGGAAATTTTCACCATAATGCCGCTGGAGCGCTGGCCTCCTAAGTCACGGATAGCAAGCTCTATACCGCAAATTACCGCATTTCTAGTTTGATTGCTATTGTTTTGCTGTTGTTAAGTGTTGGTAATGTGTTCGAAATGAGGTGTTTGTTGGCTTGTTATTGAGAGTCGATAGTTATGCGATAATTAGTTTATTTTTTATTGTGTAGTTTGGTGTTTTGATTTTTTAAATTGTGTTTACAAATCTTGGAATATGTGATATTATTGTTCGCCTTTCTGTACTTCGAACAGAAATTTTCTGCAAACCAGGACAAATGTAACGAGTGGTTAAAAACGATTTCTTACCGTAATTTCGTCCTAAATAAGAATTACAATTTATGCGCTAATTCCTTTTTATTTTTGTGTAGTGTAGTGATTTGTTTTTCTTTAACTGTGTTTGGAAGTATTGTAACATGTATCGCTGTGTAACGTTTTTTTGTACTTCGAACAGGAAAAAGAACAAGGGGACACTATAATTTCACGTATTCTCTGTAGACCACGACAAAACTAAGGAGTGGCTCAAAGCAATTTCTCGCAATAACTTTATCCCTAACACTAATTTTACTTCTTCTTTTGTCTGTAGCCTTCATTTCAGGAAATCACTTCCAAGTTTTTGCACTTTTCAGAAATCACTTATTGCCTCTCACTACAACTAACAAACTAACACAAAGCTGAAAACACTACGTTGAAATCTATTTGTTTTAATCTGATGAATTCCGATATTGTTGAGATTTACTCAGACATTCATTTTCAAATGTCACTTTCATTGTAGAACAACTAGCATAAAGTGGAGATATACCTGAAGCAGAAATGACATTACAAGCACAAGGATGATTGAAACATCTATGTTTGCATTATAGCTCCCTACAACCACTCTTGAATTAGCACTTTCGTCTTAGTTTTAAGTTTCTATTTTCGGGTATTTATTACACCTAAATTTTCTTTCGTTGAATAATCCTTTAGGTGGAGTCATATTTGCCACATGACAGCAACACAACACATTTTTTAAAGATAATCTTAACTTTAACATTTAAACACTGACAAGTAGGAACAATTCCTGTTATGACACTAAGGCCAACGTATGAAGCTAAGAGTGACCTTTGCAATGAATAGTTTGCCAAGTATTTACTAAAAATACTTTTCTCTCACTAAACTTTTATTGAAAATTGTAGTGCACGGTATGAATGAAATGTAATCTGAAAGTATATATATATTGTGCCATTTCACTGTTATAGGAAGTTCCGTCCGTAAGAAGGACAAAGATGGAGTCCAAGTCTCCGAGAATAATTAACGTCAAAATGTCTGACAATACCGCAAGCGAAAGCAAAGTATTTACCTTAGGCGCTAGAGAAAAGAATTTAGATCCGGAAGGCAGTGAAAAAGAACGAATGTGAAGATTGTTACTAACAATTGTTGAAAAAAAATAAGAAAACGAGATTGAATTGCTACTTATAAATCAGAGTCGAAGACGGAAAGCAACTACGTCAGAATTAAAGAAGGTATCGACAAGAGATCATTTCAGCAGAAACAAGGAGCAGATTTATTGGAAGCTGCGTCGCAGATCAAGCAGAAGATTATTAATTTCGTTCCGCGAACTTTAAAATACGTGGAAACTCAAGCATAAACTACGACAAGCTTACGTCACGGCAGTCTCTGCTGACGTATTACTCGATATCACCCAGGTTAAAGAACTACAGACGTGGGATTCCTATAATAACTCCTGGAAAGATAAAGGAGAAAAATCTGTTCGTTTCAAGTCATAGAATTATACTACCCCAAGATTATTATTTGTCAAGTATATCAACTCTTTCAAAGAGAGCAATCTTTCGCGTTAAGCAGATTATCACAGCTATTAATGACGGCAATGCTAATTAATCCTGTTTGTTATTCTATTCCAACTCGTCCAGAAATGAGCAAGATGTTCTAAGAAGATGATAGGCTAGACTGCCCAAATGGGTGCCGTCGGATGACGTTGCCTGCCGAGAGATGACTAAGCCCAGAGGAGAATTATGCCAGTATTTCCCATTCACCTAGGGAAGTAAAAGGAGGCGTGTCCCTATGTCATGCTTGCCAAATAGATAGATGTGTTTACAATAATTTAAGGTTATGACGGAATTAAGGTCATAATGCCGTGAAATATGTCCATGAACCGTGATTGAAATACTAAATGCCACGATTTAAGTGGAGGGAACACGTATTTGGTAAATGAGACGGGATATATGTTTGGAAGTATAATAATGATTATTTTAAGAGAAGTTGATATGAGATTGATAATTTAGAATGGTGGTAGTTATTGATTCTTCGCGAATATGAGCACGGTGATGTAGTAGTGGACTTAATGGTTTTAAGTTGAGATTTACTGAGTGGTAATGAATGTGTAGTATTTATATGTACTATTTCTATTACGAGCAAGCACGAGAAAGTTCACAGATGATTGAAGTGACACCTGTTGGTTAGCGTGCATACTTGGTATTACCAATGAAGTCTCAATTAGGAGGATGAGCCAAACACATGCAATATGTCACAGATATTTTCTAATTATAATCTATTCTCAAGCGAAAGGACGTGTAGTAACTTCTTAGGCAACATCCTATCACTGATGACTGACTGTAGGTGTATAAATTGTACCTTATGGTCGAGTCTTCGCACAATGCAGACCACATTAGCTAGTATACTTCAGAAGAAACTAGTAGAGTAGTCGTTAGAAAATATAAAGTCGCACGTATGTTCAAATAAGATGATGAGAAGATTCAGATTTTAGAATAGTATATGGAACTTAATGGTACTTGTTGAACCATTTATTAAAATTACATTAATTTAGAAGAAGACTTATCAATATTCACGCAGTAAAGGAAGAAGCATGAATATTCAGAATTGTAAATCAGTTGTTTGCAAAAAAGTTAGGGAACTATCCTCCCAAGTTGACATTTATAGGTATCTATTGATATGTTGTAAGAGATAGGAATAACTATGTCAGCAGATTAATATGAGCTCCGAGTGAGAGCCAGTAATTAACTCAAAGACTTCATAGGCAACAGAAGAGAATTCCAATTCATGAGATATGGTTTTAGGCCTAAAATGCGTCCTGAATATCTTGAAACCGCCCTCAATCTACACTTTAGCTTGTAAGGTATTATATTGTAAATATTTTTCTTTGCTAGGGTGCACCCACACATGTTGTAATTACCGAAACATATTTTAATTTAGTTGTCTCAATCTATTAATTTTTAACTTTATTTTGATTTAATCATTTCTTTAAAAACCTAAGATGGTGAGTTCGACATCTTTGGACTTATAATTTTTAATTTGTTAATTACGAGCTGAATTATAGTAATGTTCAGTTAAATAATTGGTTATACGGACTTCAATAATTTGCCGTATATTCCATTCTGTCCTTGATTTTGGGGTCAGTCAAGACTTAAGCACCTAGTGCAAGAGATTTCAATAGATTCATTTTTAAAATTGACTAACTCAGATAGCATTTCTTATATAATGCATAGTGGGTGCCGGACGTGTCAATTACCGGCAGATTCAAGGTGAACGTCGCCTGCATGTATTTTACCCGATACTGACATTTCTTCGATTTCTCCTTACGCCAGAAATGTGGATGCGTTAACTGAAATATTGGTATGGATAGAGGCTAAGAGAGGAAGTAAAATGATTGATTATGCATTCGGGTAGAAGAAGTAGACAGATTTAATAAATTAAGGCCATGCTCGCCAGAGATGGATTGGATAATCAGATGATCATGCAGTTTCCTCTATTAGAAATTCTTTAGGGAGGATAGCATAATGTTCGACCTTTGGATTGAAACAAGTATGTAATAAATAAGATATGTAAAACTTAAACCATTCTTTCAATGTGTATCGTAGCGTAGAGACTTAGATTTAAGTGGATGAATGCTGCAACATCTTGGCAGCGTAAGAAATTCAATAAGTAACGTATGAGAGTTGTATCTATGTGTAATTTAAGATTTCTTTGGCTCCGTATGGTATGTCTTTCTCATATTCGGAACTCATAGCCCAAATGGTAGATTATGTTAGTCAAAAGGATCGTAATTAAGCTAGCGCGTCCTCTCAGGGAGCGGGGACGGCGCAATATATATTAAAATTTAAACATGTTTGAGTTAAAATATTTATGTTATCCATACACCGAATATTTAAGTAGAATAAAATAAGAATTTTCTGTTTTGACCACACCCCCTTCCTGACAGCAGCTCTTGAAGAATTTTAAAACTCTAATTGAGCAATGACTTTTAATCTCAAGTTTAACATCAGAAGACAAAAGTATTGTGATCAGTTCTACTATGTATCTAAATGCTATGGATAATAAAAAGTAATTACTGTTATTCCTCACAGTTCAGGAACGTCAGTTGGAGTACTCCATCTCTCCACGGTTTCAATTCACGACGTTATTTTGTCAAATATCAACAAAGGTAGCCTTCAGAGTTAATCATTTTAACAGTATTAGGCAGTGTAACATACTCCATCATTCCTCTAAATGAAGATAAATAGGCAATCAAAGTCAATATCTCTTCCATAGAGGAGTAGGCATTTCTACCGCCAAAAAATTAGGCCACCAGCGCCACGTGTCGAGCTATGAAACTACTCCGATTACAGTGCACGGACCCGATTGTCAAGGCCATACGGCCGACTTGATGCGTCGCTCTAGCTATAGTTCCGTTTTTATGAGTTTCGACTTGACAGTTAGCCGGAAGTCAGCCGGTGGTGCCAAATTGCCACGAATACAAACAGCTGATTTACGATACACAACACGAACAGAAATGTAAGTACTGGAAAGTAAGTCCATAGTCGGTTATTCTTTGTAGCAACATACATGATTCACGTAAGACCAATAATGTACAACACATTTAGGATAAGGCTACAAGATAAAAATATGTCAATGCTCGAACAGATAAACCGTGAGAAAATTAAATTAAATTTCTACTCACCATGTAGAAGATCTCGCGTTGCTGTTAGATTCAGTTTCCAGTAACGAAGGAAATAATCCTACAAAGCGAATACACCACTCATTTCTCAGTCACTATCGGCATTGTCACCGTCTGTTGAGGTTTCACTCTCGCTTGACCCTAAAGAGATAATAAAGTCTTCAACATAATCGTCTGAACTACTTTATGCCCGTTCCTTCTGGCTATCCACCGCATAAACTGGGTACTGGGGCTTGTTTTGTTTCAAGAGATACATAAGATCCCCCTTCCCCATGTCACCGCGAACCGAAATATTGTTCTGTTTCAACCACTTAATCAACTCATTCTTTCTAGCCGCCATTGTTGGTGCTTTGTCAAGAATGACTCCCTAACATTACAAACAATTTCCCGGGCCCGGCTCCATAGTGGAGTACCGCGTCCGAAGGGCTTTCTTCTCTTGGGAGCTTCATCCTTAAACGTAGGCGTCGACATGACAGAACATCAAATTCACACACGGGCCTAAAATTAACCTACTATATAACTACCGAACGAAATGTTAAACTAACCTACTATATAAAATAGATCACCTGTTACACACTATTTACTACAATATAACGCGCTATACTATTAAAAATACTAAACAATACATTTATAAACTCTAAACTGCGAAATATAAACGAACAACAACCTAGCACAAAGACACACAAAGACCGCGAAAAGAACTGAGCACAATACAACACACAGCTGATAGCACGGGGTTACAGTAAACAACAAATCGACAACACTGCTAACCGCAACTGGAGTCTAACGCGGTCTATCGGAGCGATCGGCTGTCTATGATTGGCTGTTGATTAATTCACTTACCCTCCGCCAAAAGGCAGCGCTCAAACGTCAAGTCGAAACTCATAATAACTGAACTATAGCTATAAGTTGGGCCCATGAGAGCTGAAGTCTGACATTTGAGCGGCGAAAGCAGTAACTACGAAGTAAGCTGCATTGTCCTAGTTACCTCAATCTGCGGCATATCACTCTTTCATACACGCTGAATATTTAATCAACTATGTTGGCCTAATGCAATTCAATAAACTTTGACACGTTCCTAAGCTCGTGTTAACAATTCCGGCATTTATGACAGAACACGTCATTGCCAATAAATACGAGACTTCATATTCACTAAACTGACAATAACCTCTATAAACGTACATATCAAATAGAGAATAGAACTGTACAACTACAATACTACAATAAAATAAAAACGAAAATAATATTCAGGAAACAAACATGTTAATAACTACATAAACCAGCAACAACTAACGCAGCTAACACAGCACTACTCCGAATAACATCACAAAAGCGACTGCGAGCAAGCCAACCCACGTGGCGATAGTGTTCTTAAATGTGGCATCTCTGTTATTGTTGCCATAGCAACAGACCATTTTCGAACAGCGTTAGTCAACTTTTTCTCGCCGGTGGCACTAAACGTCAGACTTGAACTATCGTGGGCCCTACTGGCCCTACTATACTTACCGGCCTTGACAATCGGGTCCGTGCACTGTAATCGGAGTGTTACACAGCTCGACACGTGGCGCCGGCAACCTATCTATTTGTGGTAGAAATGCATACTTCCTTATGGAAAAGATATTGACTTTGCCGATTTATCGTTATTTAGAGCTATGAACAATGTTACATAGGTTAATACTGTTAAAATTGCCGATTTATCGGAATTTAGAGTTATGGAGAATGTTACATAGGTTAATACTAAAATGATTCATCCTAAAGGTTACTTTCGTTGATATTTGCCAAAATAATGTCGTGAAATGAAACTGCGGAGGATGGCGTAGTCCAACTGACGTTCCTTAACTGTGAGGAATAATAGTAATCGCTTTTATTATCATGGCATTTAGATACATAGCAGAACTTAAGACAATACTTTTGTCTTCTGATGTTAATATTGAGAGTCATTGTTAAATTAGAGTTTTAAAATTCTTCAAGTGCTGCGCACAGGAAGGGGGTCTTGCTTTTTTCTATATTAATTCTTATGGATAACATAAATATTTTGACTCAAACATGTTCAAATTTTAATTTCAAAATATATAGTTTCAGATTATATTTCATTCATACCTTGCACTAGAATTTTAAATACCGGGCGATTTGGCCGTGCGGTTAGGCGTGCGCAGCTGTGAGCTTGCATCCGGGATATAGTGAGTTCGAACGCCACTGTCCGCAGCCCTGAAGATGGTTTTCCGTGGTTTCCCGTTTTCACAGCAAACTGTACTTTATTTAAGGCCACGGCCGATTCCTTCCCACTAGCCCTTTCCTATCCCACCGTCGCCATAAGACCTATCTGTGTCGGTGCGACATAAAACAAATAGCAAAAAAGAAGAAGAATTTTAAATAAAAATTCAGTGACAGAAAGGTATTTTGAGTAAATACATTGTAAACTATTCATTGCTCAGGTAACAACACTTCACACATTGGCGTTACCGTCATAACAGTAATGGTTCTTATTTGTCAGTGTTTAAATGTTAAAGTTCCGATTATCTTGAATAAAATGTGTTGTGTTGCTGTCATATAGCAAAAACGACTTCGTCTAAAGGATTATTCAATGAAAGAAAATTTAGGGGGGAAAATACCCGACTAGCGTGATTAGCTGCCATCCCCGGAGGCCCGGGTTCGATTCCTGGTCCTGCCACGAAATTTCAAAAGTGGTACGAGGGCTGGAACGGGGTCTACTGAGCCTTGGAAGGTCAACTGAGTAGAGGGGGGATCGATTCCCACCTCAGGCACCCTCGAAGTGGTTTTCCATAGTTTCCCACTTCTCTAGGCAAATGCGGGGAGGGTACCTAACTTAAGGCCACGGCCGCTTCCTTCCCTCTTCCTTGTCTATCCCTTCTAATCTCCCCATCCCCAACACAAAGCCCCTGTTCAGCATGGTCGCCTGGGCGAGGTACTGGTCATCCTTGGCAGTTGTATTCCCCGACGCGAAGTCTGTCGCTCCAGGACACTACCCTTGAGGTGGTAGAGGTGGAATCCCTCGCTAAGTCCGAAGTAAAAGCCAACCCTGGAGGGGTAAACAGATTAAGAAAGAAAGAAAGAAAGAAAGAAAGAAGGTAATTACCCGAAATAGAAACGGAAAACTAAGATGAAAGTGCTAACTGCTTTGAGCTATTCCGTAGTTTTGTCCTGGTCTACAGAGAATTCCTGAAATGATAGTGTCCCTTTGCTCTTTTTCATGTGTGAAATACAAAAAGGCACACAGCAATACATATTCGAATATTTCCAAACACAATTTAAGAAAAGCAAATCACTACACAATTTTTAAAAAACGTATTAGCGCATAAATTAAAATTCTTGTTTAGGACGAAGTTACTGCGGGAAATCACTTTGAGCCACTCATTACATTTGTTCTTGTTTGAAGAAAATTTCTGCTCGAAGTACAAGGTGCACAATAATGTCACAAATTCCAAGACTTGTAAACACAATTTTAAAAATATAATCACCACACTACACAATAAAAAATTAAACTCACTAGGGCGTAACTATCAGCTCTCAATATCAAGCCAACAAGCACCTCATTGCGAACACATTGCCAACATTTACGACAATAAAACAATATAAATAAAACTGGAAATGAGGCAATTTGCGGTATACAGCTTCCTGTCAGTGACCAGGAGGGCAGCGCTCCAGCGGCATTATGGTGAAACTTTCCAATCACAGCTTTACGCTGGGTTTCACAAGCGATTGTCAAGGCAGGTATAAGGAGCGCAGCGAGGGATCCAGTTGGCCGTGGTGTAATACAACGTAGTTGAGTTATTGTTGGCAGATAGCAGCACGTATCACAAGCATGCAGCTGGAAGCGTCTATTGTGTGGTAGTGCTTTAATAACAAATGACATGCGAAATGACTATCCGTTACGACGATAGGTTATGAACTTTATAGTTAACAAAATGTCTCCGTCAGTAATTTCTGTCAATGGCCCTCTTCTGGCATGAGGTATAGTGATTATTTCCAAGGTTACCTCAATTAATACATACATACATGCATAAATACATATCTTTATTGTCCACCCTAGTATACACCATCGGCTTACAGACAATAAAGACAGAGCGAGACAAGAAACAAACAAACAATAGCTACTACATCTCTCTTAAAACTACTTAACCACATTAACTACCTCTACATCTACATCTACTCAGTATCATCCCACACGTACGCGGATCGCCAGCACACATGCAGGTCGATATCGCACTACTAACTACCCTAAACCCAACCCCTACCTACCACCTAAAATAAATTAGACTGTTCACTGCGTTAGCCCTGGTATGGAACACACGCCCACCAACCCGTCGACCGCAGCCACCAGCCTCGCCACGTGAGAACTGATATCATATTTCACCGACACTCGCTGGCACTGTGTTCCTTGCCTACTATGGGTGACATGCCACCCTGTCTGAAACCAGACCCAACAGGTGGCCTGCCGCACACTTCCGCTATGTACGTCACACATACTCTTGTCCGTTGTCAGCGCACTACCTTCCCTCTCCTATTTCTTCCCGTGCAGACATGCTCAAGCCTAACTCCTTTGGGGTGGGTCAAGTCCCCACCCCTCCCTCTTCCCTTGATACGTCACCCTCTCCTCTCTCACACTACCCCCGCTCACTACATCTCACCTTATTAAACTTAAGACTTAAACATCAGCTAACAACCATTTTACATCCCTCATACAATTCACTTTTTTCACACCTCACCTACACACAGACAAACAGTTTCCATTCCAAGTCCATTAGTTCACTCAGTCTTCTCAATCTACCGCACCACACTCACACACATCAAACCGTTAGATTTATCCCAGTTCTTCCACCTTATTAAACTTAAGACTTAAACATCAAAAATCCATCCTTTAACAGCCCTCATCAAGGCACCTAAAAAAGTGGTTTTTTTTAACTCTGACCTACTTTCATAGTTTCTATACTGCCAACATTTTCTCCTTAACTACAGACCCACTTAATCTACCTTAATTACTGTTACATACACCTTCCTTATCCTCTCTCCTCACACAAATACAATTGTACAATCCAAATTTTTCCTCACACCTAATTTACACACAAACAGACAGTTATCCATTCCAAGTCCATTAGTTCACTCAGACTTCACACTACTTTTATTATTATTATTATTATTATTATTATTATTATTATTATTATTATTATTATTATTATTATTATTTACTAGCTTTCAGCTAAGCGTCTTTTCAACCGTCATCGATAGACTTAAACTATACACCAACCTCTTAAATTTACACTACCCTCAGAGCCTACTCAACCTTCCCTCTCTCAACTCCTAAGTAATTTTCTCAGGCTTTCCTTTGTTACCAGCTCTTCTCATAAATACATTTACTCTCGTACTCCTTTAGTCTTAAATCTGCTACACCCTCCCATCCCACTTCACAACAATTTGCCCCGGGCGCATCACCTTTCCACAGGGCAAAGTGCTCTTCCCCCTTTCCCTAACACTACAGCCCCTCTTCTGATATCGTGGTCACCATGATACCCTTCTCGCATCTGCTCAGGGCGGAAATCCATTCCTCTGAGCAGAATGCTCTCCACCTTAATCCCTCGGCATGAACCACATTATCTACACAACCCCTGTTATTCCCTGACTTTCTTTATAAATCTAGCTCTAGCCACATTTAAGAATCTCGCTATATTCGTTCCTTTCTCCCACTCTCTACATAACCAAAATGTCGTCTTATAGCTTTCCCCTACCTTATCTAGCTCCTTCTTACTTAGTAGTTTAATCTCCAAAGCTCGGCATTGATTGAAAATATGCAGGTCCTCCCACCTCTCTCCACATAACACACACATCTATCCTTATTCTCGCTACCTACCCATCCCCTGTTCCTCGGAACTCCCAATACCCACCAATACAAACCTTCAAGTAGTCTTCCCTTTATCCTTTCCCATACCCATTTATTACTACCTCCCCCCAATCATCTCCATATATCCCCAATCCAATCTGTTGTAACCATTTTTGCACTTATTCACCCAGTAACCTTCGTTCGTCATACCTTTCTGAAAACTAAGTGTTTCTTGTACTAATACCCCACCCTTCCCTTCCTCCAATCTAATCCAATACTTGAACACCCTCTTAGCTATTTCAACCTCCATCGATTCTTTACAAACTAATCTGGCACCTGCACTGACTGTACAGTTCGGGAGGTCCATTATGAGCTTACTAAATTTCGCCACCACCTGGTTTAGTTCACCCCTGCCCTCCTCCATCCCCCATACTTCCTCCCCAAATAGCATTTTGCCCATTACCAGTGATTTAAACACCGTTTTCTGAATTTTGTAATTAACATCTGGAAATTTCTTTTCTAAAACCCCCACTGCGGCAAGCGCACCTCTTCCTTTAAATTTAGCCATCTTAGATTGTTCTTTTCAAGAACCATTCTTGCTCATTTTTACTCCAAGATACTCAATTTTACCCCTGGTCTAATTTCTTCCTGATCAAGCCTCCAGACTTCCTTATTCTTTCTCCCACCCCTTTTCCTACACACCATTATCTGAGTCTTTCTTATACTCTGAGAGACCACTTCCTAGTATACTCAACTACCTTGTCCAACCCTTTTTGCAACCCACTTGCCGTCAAAGCCAAAATCAATAGGTCATCCGCGAATAGCAACCCCGGAACCTCCATTTACCCTATCCAAGGACATTGCCATGCCTCTCCTCCATGACCCTCTAGAATATTATTTATAAATAATATAAATAATATTGGGGATAGCTTACACCCCTGTCTCACCCCACTCTTCGATTCAAAACACTTACTCATCCTTCCATCCTACAATTTAATCATCACAAACACTTCCTCATATATTGTTCCTATTGCCACCCTCATTTTCTTAGACAAGCCAGCCTCCCTTAATCTCAAAAATAGTGCATCTCTACTGACCGTATCGAAGGCTTTTTCTAAGTCAGTCGCTGCTACATATAATTTGCGCCCTGCTATCCTCACATACTTTGTAATCAAGGTGTCCAGAATCCAAACATTATCAGCTGTGTTTCTTCCTTTCCTCAAACCATTTTGAAACTCAGATATCCTACCATACTGTTCCGCCCAATTTGTTATCCTGTTCGCCAAAACCCCTGTGTACACCTTCGACAACGCGTCTAGGAGTGTAATTCCTCTATAGTTGTTAGGATCGCTACTAGCCCCTTTATTTTTATAAATAGGGCATAATACCCCCTTCCTCCATTCTCTCGGAAATTTCCCCGTATCCAGCAACCTATTAAATAATTTCACAATCCCTCTCAACATCGGTTCATTTGCCCCAGCCTCCTTCCACACACTATTGGAAATACCGTTCACACCTAATGCAGCCTTGGGTCTAGCATTTTTCAATACTCTCATTACTTCCTGCCCTGTTATCTCCTCATCCAATATTGAAATTACAACTTCCAATTCCCTTCTTACATATGATTTGTCTATTTCTCTATCCAATTTCCCCTTCCCTTCCAAAAGCCATTTAAAATGCCTAAGCCACTCGTTTTCTCCTATTTTATTCCCCTTCCCCACCAGTTTCGTTCTAATCGTGTTTATTGATTCCCATATCCTCTCAAATTTCTTCTCTCAACAATATCTATCTATTTTTTCAGCTTCCGGCTCCTTCCATCCTCTTTTCTTCTCATTCAATACCTCCTTATATTCCCTTCTCAATTTACAATATTCCTTCCTTTTTCTTGCTCCCCCTCCTTCCTAAACTCCGCTAGGGCTCTCATTACAACCTCACGTTTTCTCCTGCAGTCTTTATCAAACCATTCATTCATTTTGTTCTTTTTCCCTCTACCCTTCTCACTTTCTTCCCCACCCTCCATACAGGGAGTTCTATTAATTGTAACACGCTGCCCATATCATTTCCTTCTGCCGCCCTTTCAATTCCTACCCTTAATATATCTCCCTCCTCTTTAAAAACCCGTCTCAATTTCTCTTTCGCATTATCATCCCATACATACTTCCATCCTCCATTTCTATTGTTCTCCCTACTTTTTTCCACCTTTCCCTTCACATCAGCAACCATAGTTCTCAATTTTTTTGGATAGGCATATGTTCCGTTAACCCACATTCTAACACCTATCTATCTCTGAGCTTATTCATATATCCACTACACTCCCTCCATTTGTTGTAATATACGTCAAATCTCCCAGACTGCCCCCCTTCATCCACCCATTTCAATAAATGTTCTATAGCCCATAACTCCAACAACCTTTCTCCATAACTATTTACACCATTATCCTTACTCCTTCTTTGCAGCCCCGCGCCTACTTTTACTTCTTTTCCGTACACCGGTACCCTATTGCTCACTCTCGCATTCCAATCCCCCAATAAAATCATCCCATCTTCTATATACAGCCCTTTAGTTATGTTTATTCCTTCAATCAGTTCGTCAAAAAATGTTTATTTGCATAAACTGAATCACTCGGATGGTTATAAAGCAGGGCCAGACAAATTGATTCCTCTGCGCCCTTCCCCATTTTTACTCTCAGGCACACTACCCCCTCTACCCTACTCTGTAACATCTCCACCCATTCAGATACCTCATTTCTTATTAGAACTACTATTCCCCCTGGGTTTCGACCCCTCTTTCCTATTTTTTTTCTTAACACGTTGACTACCCTATAACCGTCCCATGTAATTTCTACCCTTTCCCCAACCACGTCTCCACTAGAGCAATTGTCTCAAAATCTTTCACTAAATCCACAATTTCCCTATTCTCTAACCCATCAACACTTCAATATTCAACACCCCTATCACCATCTCTAGTTATTTATTTCCTCCCCCTCCCTCTTTATACTTCTGCGTTTCACCACTTGCCCCCTTCTCGTAATTCTTCCTTGTGGTTCCTCCCCATCCCTCTCCCCTTCTCTACCTTTCTTCTCCCCCCCCCCATCCTTCCCCTTTTCCGTGCCAGAGCCTTTTTTCCTCCCCATAGATCTTTTAAACTTAACGCTCTCCCCTTATTCAACGCCTGATTTTTCTCCAAGTTTCTTTCTGCATTTCTCTTATTCGGGGAGGTTAAGTCACTACCCCCCCCCCCATCACCTCTTCATTAGCTGTACTCACTTAACTTCGGTCTAGTGCCTTATTTGTTGATCCACTCATTCCTGGGTTGTTCTGACTCCAAGGTCTCTGCTATCCTCGTCACCTGACCGCTGACACCGCAGTCCCGTCTTCTCTCTTCCTTCTCCCCACTGATGTCTTCCTGCTCTCGATTTCTGCAACTCATTTCCTCCTCACATTTTTCCATCCTCAGTAGTTCCTCCTTTGACCACGATCGGGACCAATTTCTGCCTGAAGTCACCAGACACCTCCCCACTATCTTGGCTCGCAATCCCTGCGCTCTAGCCCGCCACATGTGCCGCTTAAGGATATCCAGCCGCATCCTGTCTTCTTTCTCAGTCTCAGCCTTCAAATAAATGTTCGATCCTTTCACATTTCCAGCATTCCTCAGAATTATATCTGCCATCAGGGTTGAAATTTATCTTAACTTCACCGGCCTATTTCCCTTGTTCCTTACTACCCTATATATATATCATCTATATCTACTTCAGAAAAGTTTATCTTCATTTTGTTCGAAACTATGTCCAACCGCTTTCAATACTAACTCCACTTTAGATTATGTTCCTTCCTCTGGTACACCATACACAAACACATTTTTCTTGCTGATTCGTTCCTCGCTAGCCTTACTTCCCTCTTCATTGTTGTCAACTCCTCTTCCGGTACCAACACTTCCTTTTTCAAGCTCCCTACCTCATCTTCTATTTCCGCTAACTTGTCATTTACCCCTCCTATTTCTTCTTTTATAAAATTTTTTTAGTCCTTCTTCTCCTTCATTTGGGTTACCTGGTGTTCCTGCATCATCTCCTTTATTTCTTCTCCTTTGCTCGCTTCCTTCACCACTCTCTTGATCTCTTCAAGTTCCTCCCAACCAAACGGTCCCTGATTTGGACCCCGGTTCTTTTCTATACCTCCTACCACCAGCAACATCGCAATAACCGTCGCACACAACATAATATCCAACAGTCCTTTATAACCACTTATTTCTCTTCCTCTCTCTCCTCCACCTTTCTTCCAACACCACCTTGCACCATGCCATCTTCCAATTCTTAGCCTGTATTGCTGTAATGTTACTCCCATCTTGCACTCCTCAGCTCACTCACACGTCTGCACTTCACAGTCTCGCTCGTAACTGATTACCTCAATTCACTACACTTCACACATCGTATTTTCGTGTAATACTGCGCAATACCTGTCTTCTCGTGAGTATGTGGTCCATATATTGAACTGAAATGTTCCCGGATTTCGGCACCAAAATAAATGTTGTGAATAAATGGGGAATAAGTTACCGTATACCTTACGTTGTAGACTGTTTTATTACTTAACTGCATTATTTGCAATGGCTACAGCTGAGATCATACATAACAGGAGGATACCCAAAGATATATCATTCCCGGAAGATAGCCTATTATCTGTTCATCTCTAAACCCCAGCAATTATTTATTATTAATATTATTATTATTATTTTAATAGTATTAATGTTTGATATTTTACCTTAAGAGGCATTCTACTGTGTCACTTTATTCATTGTATAGGTTAGAATGCAAACTTGAAGCGAGGAACAAGTAGAGTCTACCTGCACGACGTTAATGGTTTGCATAAACATTAGGAGTTCGTCCCATTATAACCCCTAATGATTATGCAAACCTCATAACATTACCGTCGTGCAGGTAGACTCTACTTGTTACTCGCTTCAGTAAGTTTGCATTCTAACCTACTACTGCATAAACATCCGGGCCCTGGTTATTACATATCATATGCACCTGATAACACAATCCTGAGTAAATATATTCCAAATACGTAGTTTGATTGAAATAAGTCCAGCAGTTTTCCATTTTTAGAAATATACAAGCAGACAGACAGGAAGACTGGCGCCAAATGGAAAAGTCCTACGTCTTGTTTCCTCGGTGTTCACCTACTTTAGGTGGGGTTAATTTTCAAGCCGAACGAAATATTATGCATCCTCTTATTTTGTCCTGTTATGGATCCTTCAAATAACTGTAGGTTTGCAAGGGTGTCCGCCACTGGCTGCAGAGCATGAAGCCCGTAGAAAATAGTCATTTTCTCCTTCATGTGAAGAGTAAGAGAAATAATGTACATAATAAAAATTATTTAAAATTAAGAGGCATTTCACATATAGTGTACAGATTTTACATATAATCAATAGTGTAAGAGAACACTAAAAAAAAGCTTCTGGTCTTCCTATAAAACCCCGGTCTATTCGGTGATTTTAAATGATATGCATATCAGAGCCTACTCCTGGACAAGTAGACTACAACTATGATGTTCGGTCAAAATATAATCAATGGTGTAAGAGAAAATTGAAAAATCTCTCCTGGTCTTCCTATAAACTCCCAGTTATTCAGTGATTTTAAATTATATGCATATTGAAACCTGCCGCTGGATGAGTAAACTCTAAATATGAAGCTTGGTTGAGATCTATTGTGCTGTTTACCCGTGATGGTGGAACAAACAAACAAACAAACAAACACGAAAGCTAAAAACTACTGATACGATCTTGACTTGACCTAAAACGGATAAATATATCAAAATATGGCTGAATAAATGTCATTACAGACAACAGACCCCCTACAACTTTATTTATAAGATATAATTAGGTCTTTTTTACAACGAGACTGATATTAATACTCTTCGAAATAAAATTACCTTTCATTAATAAAAACTTGTGTTTAATAATTTCCACATATTACCATACGGTGACTGATCGCGATACTGTGTGAATTATACGCCCGGGTCAGCTAGTTGTTGCTATTATTATTATTATTATTATTATTATTATTATTATTATTATTATTATTATTATTATTATTATTATTATTATTATTGTACCGGCTGGTACACCTCTACGCCGCACACTTGAATTTTCCGCCTTAAAGTACTCCTCTACAGGAGAAACTCTGAACTTTAACAACTGTATCAGCTTATAAGTTTTCTCAGAAGATGTCACTACCGTAAATTTTGTGATTACGAAGTTGTCAGTACTGTGTGGAGTTCAACTTGTTTTGTTTTCCATTGGTCAAGAAGTGTGGACGTTCTCTTCTAGATGTCTCTATAAGAAACTATGACCATGCACCCTGGTGCGAAGTAAAAGAACTTTTTTTGAAGAAATTTTGTATTCATAAGTTTTCTCTTTACTAAATTTCGTTCTTTCATTTGTGGGTTGGCAGTATTAATCTTTTCTTTCCGCCAGTTTTGAATTTAGCAAATCCTAAATTTCTGTAATTAACTTTTGACCAATCATGTGTTTCTTCTTCGATTGTGTGTGTACCTTTTGATGTCAACCAATAAAGTAAGAGGGTGTGGCCTGATTATTCATGAAAGGTCTCGAATCTTCCCTGAGTGTATAAAAACTGCTGATTTTCACGGCTGCTGGGCACTCGAACAACATCTGGCCTAGTGTATGGAAGCAGCTCTTCACAAAGGTAATGGCCGTTTAACATCTTTATTTTCTTGCTAGCTCAGCAGTTCAACCCTCGGGGAAGGTTCGAAACCTTTTTGATGTAACCTATCTGTCCAAAAATGTAACTTTTGCCGTTTTGATGTAAAATTTTCATATAACTTTAACTGTAAATCGGGGATAGAGAGTGCTTTACCCTCTCGAGCTCCCCTTCATTTTGAATTTGAGGTGACTACGTTTTCGTAACCGTTCGTCTAATCTTCCTTAATGTGTTAAATTTATTCTGTATACGAGTCACCTCCATAGTTTGGGAATAGCCCCTGCTTCATCGGCCTAGTGCCTCTTAGGTTTGAAAAGTCGTCATGTAGGAGTGCAAGTACACGCCTCCATTCTATTTGGTGTGGCGGGCCATTAACTTAACCTATTATTTTTCTACTAAGGCCCATTAGGTTGGGTACAAGATACCCCTGTTTCTTTGTAAGTATGCCTTGAGGGCAGTTAATAGTGAAGTCCGTTGTGGCCTTTGATAGGCTTGAAAACTTGAGAGCGGGTCAGCTCTTTCTTGTATTTGGATATGTGCCTCTAGGAGGCCTGACAGTGCTAGGTGGGAGCAAGTACTCCAGGTTGTTAGGGGTTTTCTGTCCGTTAACCGTTAACCGTTAAAATTAAAGAATTATGACTATGCTAGCATCTTTACCACAATTATATAAAATTTAACCATTTCATCAGAATACTGAATACAGAACAGTCATTAATTACATAACAATAAAACGGAATTTGAAGAACTGTCAATAGAACATAATTCCCACAAATTTAACATTGTTCCGAATTTCAAAATGAAGTTAAAATCACTTCTTATTTATATTATGATCATTCTTCAAAATTAAAATACACAATTTGCAAATTTCCTGTCTATCCTCTTAGTTCTTTTTCTCGTTATGGGTTCAGGGATGAGGTGAGATGAAATTATGTGGCATATCTTTCCAGCCGGATGCCCCTACCGACGACAACTTCTGCTAAGGAGCTAATGGAAATGAAATAAATGATGGTGAATGGAACTGAGTAAGGCATTGGAAGGAATGTGCTGCGGCCTATGAGTAGAAATTGTTCCGGCATTTGTCTGGAAATAAGAATAGAAAAACTGTAGAAAACGTTTCTCAGGACATCCGACGTGGGATTTGTACCCACTCGCCTCCCGAATGCAAAGCTCCGCTCTATAGCCGTAGCTCGTATACCCACTTCGCCACTCTGTTCGGTTAGTCTTAAGTTCTCTTCTTTTAGTGATACAGCCAACGGCTGAAACACCGGATCCCGTGAGATCTCCGAAGTTAAGCAACATTGGGCGTGGTCAGGAGTTGGATGGGTTGCCAAGCGCTGTTGGTGGGGGTAAGGGAATGGAGGAGCGGAAAGGAACTGGCCACCCTACCGCACGTAAACTCCGGCTCAGGAACACCTCTGCGGAGGTTCGGACCTGCCTTCGGGCAGTATAACCCTTACCTACCTTACCTTAGTGATACAGGCATAAAAGTGTAGCATCTGTGTGATGAGGTTATATTTTAATTAACAAGCTAACGCATTTGTTATACATCATAGTACACTGCAGTTAAGAACTCAAAATATATCAAGTGTGTGTCACCAATTTCTCTCAGAAAACTTATTTCTTTTTCTTTATAGAGGAGAGATGTGTACAGCTATGGGCTTCGGAAAATGGGAAAACGGAAACAAGGAACTGAGATGGGTGGATTTACTAACAGTGGATCACAGAGCCTGCGCCAGGAGCTTCGGTCGTAAAGTAATGTACGCCAAGTTTATCTGTACCTTGAGAGATGAGTATAGTGGCCCTTGTTATGGAGACTCTGGAGGTCCCTTGGTGTGTAACGGAGTACAAGTAGCGATTGTGAGAGGTAAAGTAACCTATTTATTATATTATTCCATAATTATTGTAGTCAGTTCATTGTCTTCTCGCTCCCATTGCCTCCGGTATACACACATGCTGTGTCCTCGGCGCTTTCTTCGGTCTGATTCATCCGGATAGCTGACTACATACCTACTTCATGGATCTAAAGGTGCGGTCATACTGCTTTGCTTCTTGATGGACAGAAGACTGACTGCTTACTTACTACTAGTATGTAGCAAACATGCCCTACAATTATTCTGACCTGGAAGTTCCTTTACAAACCAAAAGTCAAAGTCCCCTAGAAGTGAATAACGATTGCATCAATATTAATCCGTTGAATAAAGTAACCTTCCACACAGGGAAATCATACATCAATTAGAATTACTCTTCAATAAGAGAAAACAAATTCAATTTTAAAAAAAAAAATGTTCCCTGAACATGATTGTGAGAAATTCCTTACGAAAAACTTCTTCTGAGAAAGATATCACAAAATAAAATGTTAGTGAGAAAAAGTACTTAGAATAACACTTCTAACTCTTGTTATCATCAGACAGAGGAGTTTTAGTAAATATACCATCATGTTCAATCGTTTATCAGTAGAGCTCGGATTTTTAGGTGCTGGTAGGTTAGACTGCAAACTAATTTAAGCCAATAAGAAGTGTACCCTACCGTGTACAAGAGTTATGCTATGAGGTTTGCATAGACGTTAGGAGTACGGACTATAGAACTCCTAAAATGTATGTTACTCTTGCTACAGTGTGGAAGAGCGGGTTGTGCGACACTTCCTATTAACCAAATCAGTTTGCATTCTAACCTATTACCACCTAAAAATCTGAAGTCTATTTATCAGTCAGTCTCCACTGATCTGCATTTAGGGCAGTCGCCCAAGTGACAGATTCCCTATCTGTTGTTTACCTAGTCTTTTCTTAAATAATTGCAAATCATTTGGAAAAGTTATTGAACATCTCCCTTGGTAAAGTATTTCAGTCCCTAACTCCTCTTCCTATAAAAGAATACTTGCCCCAATATGTCCTCTTGAATTAAAACATTATCTTCATGTTGTGATCATTCTTACTTTTGAAACCACTGCTCAAACTTATTCGTCCACTAACGTCATTCCGCGCCATCTCTCTGCTGACAGCCCGGAACATACCACATAAGACTTCGTAGATAAGCTCATCTCTTTTCTCCCAAGTCTTCCCAGCCCCGCAACATTTTCCTGGCGCTACTCTTTTGTCGGAAATCACCCACTAAAAATCGAGCAGCCTTTCTTTTGATTTTTTCCAGTTCTCGAATCAAGTAATCCTGATGAGAGTCCCATACTCTGAAAACATACTCTAGTTGGGGTCTTACCAGAGACTTATATTCCCTCTCCTGTACATCCTTCCTACAACCCCTAAATACTCTTAGAAACATGTGCAGAGATCTGGACCCTTTCTTTGCAGTCCCGTTTATCGGATTGTCCCAATTAAGATCTTGCCTTACATTAACACTTAATTGCTTACAGTGATCCCCATAAGGAACTTTCGCCCCATCTACGCAGTGATTAAACAGAGAGAACTTCTCCTATTAGTGAAACTTACAACCTGACTTTTAACCCCGTTTATCATCATACCATTGCCTGGCTGTCCATCTCACAACATTGTCAGGATTTCTTTCCAAGTTGCTCACAATCGTGTAACTCATTTATTACTCTATACACTATTACATTATCCGCAGCGACACAGGTAGTTCTTATGGCGACGATGGGATAGGAAAGGAGTGGGAAGGAAGCGGCCGTGGCCTTAATTAAGGTACAGCCCCAGCTTTCACCGGGTGTGAAAATGGGAAACCACGAAAAACCATATTCAGGGCTGCCAACAGTGGAATTCGAACCCACTATCTGCCGAGTGCAAGCTCACAGCCGCCCGCCTCTAATCGACGGCCAACTCACCCGGTGATTCCAGTTCTTTACTGATACATTAATATATATATAAGGAAACATAAAGTTCCAATAATACTGCCTTGAGGAATTCCCCTTTTAATGATTACAGGATCATATAATGCTTCACCTACTCGAAATTCTCTGAGTTCTCTTTTCTAGAATTATGGCCACCCATTTAGTCACTCTTTTATCCAGGCCAATTGCACTTATTTTTGCCAGTAGTCTCCCATGATCTACCCTATCAAATGCTTAAGTTAAGTCAATCGCGATACTGTCTATTTCACCTCCTGAATATAACATATATTGCTATTGTATTGTATGCTATTGTAAGGGTTTTTGAGAACTATTAGGTACATATACTTTATTAACAGTCGGTATAAACACAGGCTACACTTGTATTATTTAAATCCAAAGAGTATGTAGTTGGCACAGTCCACAGAGTAAGTAAAGTTCTCACACTATTATTCCTTTGACCTTAAGCATAGCTACATAAAAAAAATCGATATGAACATAACCAAATTAAATATCCTCACGTATATGAAAGTAACCTAATATTTAAATTGTATTATTTACATAAATTATTCCTTGTTGACAATAGCCCCCACATCACTCTCCCTCAGTGTTGATTTCACTCCGCAATGCCTGCGAAAAGTTTAATAACACGTCCTGATCTGGTAATTTTGTGGGGTATAGGATCGAACTTATTTTTGGACGTCATTAATGGTTGTGGGTCGGCCAGTTCACTGTCACAGTCCTTCTAGCTAAACACCGGTTTGAACCTATCTAATGAAATGTTTGTTAGTTTATCCCTAATCATCAGTGTGAAAAATTTTGGAGTACGCTGAATTACTTCATGCGGACCATCATAAGCCCAGTCTTGATTCTGTCGACTCTCACAAACACATAGTTGGTATGCCAGAGGTCATTATGGATGATTGGTGTTACTCGATTTTTGTGATGACAGTCAACTGGTTTGAGGTTATTCATCTGCTTCTTAAGGGTAGTGACAAATGTTGGCAAGTCTGCGTCTGTCTTGAGGTCAGAAACCTCAAAGAAATCGCCAGGTAGCTTTAGGGTTGTGCCGTAAACTATTTCTGATACTGATGAGTTAGCCTCTTCTCGAAAAACGCAACGAAGTCCCATGAGGATAGTCGGAACTACATGAGTCCACTCTGTTATGGCGTGGGCACGTATTGAACTTTTCAGTGTACGATGAAACCTTTCTATCTTTCCATTTGATTGAGGATGATAGGCAGTTATTCTTGTTAGTCGACAACCACAAATCTTGGCTAGTGCACCAAACAAACTGGACGGAAATTGCATACCCTGATCTGTCACTATTTGGCGTGGAGCTCCAAATCTAGTGATACAGAAGTTGAAGAATGCTTGAGCTACAGTTTCGTCTTGGGTAATTCGGAGTAGCACGAATTCTGTCCAGTTTGTAAAGCTATCTATACATGTAAGGCAATGGGTGAATTCATTTGAGGGTGTTAAGGCTCAATGAGATCAATATGAACCACATGAAAACGTTCATTTACACTGGGAAATTGTTCAATGGGTGCTTTGGTATGCCTGGAGATTTTACTTTTCTGGCAAGGTATACATGCTTTTGCCCATTGTTGAACGTCTTTCCGTAAGTTTGCCAAACAAATCTAGAAGATGTAAGTCTCACTGATGATCTCACACCTGGATGAGCCATGATATGGTAGTGTAGAAAGATTGAAGATCTGAATGGCTTGGGCACATATGGCCGAATATTGTCTGTTGACACATCACACCAGAAACTGGTACCATGAGGCGTGGTGTGAAGCTTGAACTTAAGTGAAGTGTCAGAACTTAATCGGAGTTTCTGAAGCTCTTCATCTTGTCTCTGTAAAATCGCCATTTTTTCATAATTGATTGACACTAACACTTCCATTCGTGATAAATGATCAGCCACAACATTTTCTCTACCTGAGACACGTCGCAAGTCTGTAGTGAACTGGGATATATACTGAAGATGTCTCAGTTGAATTGCTCGCTCCTTCTCATTCTTCTGCTTGAAGGCAAATGTTAATGGAGCATGGCCTGTATAGACAGCGTACGCTCTTCCTTCCAGTACGTATCTGAAGTATTTTATTCCGACCTAACGATACAACACCTGCTAAGAGATTTGACAAGATATTGGAAATTGATAACTCTCTCCTATTCACACAAGACGAAGTAAAAGATACAATCGACAAGCTGAATATGAAGAAAGCTTGCGGACCAGATAATATTTACAATGAACACATAAAGAGTGCGGCTACTGTTCTTCTGGAATCTTGGACACTTCTGTTCAATGAATGCCTACGACAGGGTTGCATTCCGGATCATTGGAGAACCTCTACTCTAAAGCTCTTGTACAAAGGGAAAGGGGATCCTTGTGATCCTGATGCTTACAGGGGTATCGCCTTGGAATGTGCTCTTTTGAAACTATTAACCAAACTTGTAACAGGAAGGCTAAAATTTCTAGTAGAAAGTTTTCTTCCTGCGGAGCAATTTGGCTTCAGAAGAGGTCGATCGACTATTCATGCAATTCAAAGTTTACAAAATGATATTCACGAGGCTCTCCGGTTTAAAATAGGGAAGTTGATTACGGTGTTTGTGGACTACACTATGGCTTTCGACTCAATTAACCAAGTAAAACTGACGGATAAATTAACAAACTTATTGGGTGAGAACAACCCTTTAGTTCGTATAATTAATACCATTTTGGCAGAAAACAGACTGCAAATTAACGACTCTGTATCCGTATCTACAGGAATTGATCAGACAATTGGGGTATTACAAGGGGATCCCTTGAGTCCAATATTACTCAACATTGCGACGCATGATGTGATGCAAGCAATTAAGATGAATGGAGTACAAACCTACATCTATTCTGATGATATGGTCCTCGCATCAGCTTCTAGAGATGCACTTCAGGAAGCCTTCGACAAGTTACTAGTTTAGGCTCAAACCAAAAAATTGAATACACTGACTGAGCAAATGTCATGGGATAGCGGGGCACTGATGCGCAGGTGTGTTGTCTGCGCACCACACGCCCCCCTGTGCCAGCGGCAGTTGTATAGGAGACCTTGTGAGCAGTGGCTGTGCATGTGACAGGTGTAACATGGAACGGCGTCGTGAGCTGACACCGTTCGAACGGGGTATGGTGGTCGGTGCCCGACGGATGGGAAGTGCGATTTCGGAAGTGGTGCAGGAATTCGGCTTCACACGATCAACCGTGTCCAGGGTGTATCGTGAATGGTTGAATGAAGGTGTCACCGTCCACAACAGACGAACGACCGGCCGTCCAGCCACCCTCGATGACCGTGACCGACGACATCTGAGACAACAAATCACGGCTCAATTAAACACAGGCCGTGCTAGATACGTCTCCCAGAGGACAATCCTTAGGAACATGGGTTCTATGGGGTATGGGAGCCGGCGCCACATACGGGTGCCACTGTTAACTTTGTGTTTCTAAGTGGACATCATCCAGACTGGTCTATGAATTATGTCGAGAACCAATGTTCTTGGAAGACCTGAGATTCAGCTTGTCACTACCATCAACGACGCCTTATCACGAACTACTGCAAGAGCATTATCGGAAGAAAGCAGAGATTTGGAGTAACTTTTTCTCTAGCTGACGCTATGATCAGCAGAGAATGGTCAGTTTCGAACTACGAATTACGTCATATTGTTACTAGATTTGCGGTACATGGATTTCGCCATAAAGTTTGCCACACAACAAAGTTTCATACACCTACCGTGAACTGTGTATGCTCTCTCTGCGATAATACTTGTGATCAATACCATCTCGATAAGTGCCGGAAGAGGAAGTCCTTGAAAGAATTATGCGACTAGTTATTTGTCCTTATTTATCGTAACATATGGCCATTGGCTGCAATAAATTCTATTATTAAGAAGTTCCGATCATATGTAGAATAATTCTTCTGAGCATTGGAGAATTTCTTTGAATAGAATCCAATCCGCAGTGCTAGTGGGCAGTTTATTTTCTATCACCAAACTATAGCTCATTCCACGTTAAGAAAAAAGTATTGCTTTATGGACCTACAAGGAGCGAACACACCCCCTCTTACACTACCATAATTCTTCGTGATTAAGGAATTAACCTCAAGGAAGTATGGACAAAACTGTTTAATTAATGTATGAAACAAGGAAATATTCCTCAAAATTGGGGAACCGCCACACTCAAAGTACTATACAAAGGAAAGGGAGACGCGGAAGATCCAAATTCATATCGTGGAAGATCCCTAGAATGTACAGCTTTCAAAATACTAACTAGCCTACTAACAGACCGTTTATACACTCTAGTAGAGGGAGCAATACCAGAAGAACAGTTTGGATTTACAAAGGGAAAGTCAACCTTATAGGCAATAAAATATCTATTAGAAGAGATAAAAGACGCATTAAGAATCCCTAAAGGAAAGCTACATGCTGTCTTCGTAGATTACAAGAAAGCTTTTGATTTATTAAACAGGGCTACAATCATTGAGATTCTAGAAGCAATTACTGGTAAAAACTACATGACAAGAATTTTGAGGAATATTCTGAATAACAACATGATACAGATAGATGACAATGTGAACGTGTCAGACCCACTAGAGCAGAAGATCGGAGCATTACAAGGAGATCCAATCAGCCCGTTGCTCTTCAATATCGCGACTGCGGACATTCCCAGGATCATTGCTTCAGGAAATGTGAAAATATATGCATACGCAGACGACATGGTACTGGTGTCTCGTGAAATAAAAAATATTCAAGAAGCGTTCAATAAACTTACATCATGGGCTACATACAATGGATTACAACTAAATGAGAAGAAAACAGTGACAATGACTTTCAGGGAAGGTGGCAAGCCAGCAGCCAGTGATATAATATACTACAGACGAGAACCACTAATAGTTGTCTCACAGTTTAAGTATCTTGGATGAACAGTACAGACAAACGGAAACACGTCCAGCTACCGCATCAAGGAAAAAGTGGCAACTGCCATATCTGTTATGAACAGCATCCAGAGTATACAGAAAATTTCATTGGAAACTGCGTTGAAAGTATTTAAGCGAAAGATCTCACCGATATTAACCTACGGTCTGACACTAATCTGGGACCAACTGCAAAGACATTAAAGAAATTGAAAAGGTAAAAGCTAGATTTCTGAAAAAGGCATTGGGAGTATCTAAGTTTACCCCGTTACGCTTGGTATACTTGCTCACCAGAGAACCCTTCTATAATGAAGATCTAAGGCTTGAATTATCATTGCCAACGTCAGGAGCTACCAGAGCCTATTAGAGGAACTTCTGGACAAAAGAGAAGATATATAGCTAGATTTCTTCCCCACAGACGCGATGATCAACAGGGAATGGATAACAGCTAACTATGAACTGAGGCACACCATGACTTGCTTTGCGGTCCATGGTTTCCACTACAAAATCTGCAAGAGGGATACCTACCGTGACCCCAGTGAACTGTGCCAGTGTAAACTCTGTGGCGATCCATGTGATAAAATGCAAAAGCAGATAAATCTCGCTGACAAAATTCTGTAATAGTTAAGTGCTATATAAAGTATAGAACTATACATTGACCATTATGACTATAACTGTATTATTGTATGACCATTGGCTGCATTAAATATTATCATTATAAATACTAGCCAATGAGAGCAAGAAGAGACGCTGGTAAGTCTGTCTACTGGACGGAGAAATCTCGCCATAAGAAAGTCATAGTTCCACAGTCAGCACCTATAGATAGCGTTACTGTTGCTCTATCTGAAAGCTTTGAAAATCACAGGGATCATGCACAGAATGGACAGCGTCTGCTTTCGCCTACATGCTTCGTGTAACTGACACGAGCCGGAGCATTGCCGAAGTGAGACGAAAATAAGTAAAGCGGGGAATACAATAACGTCATGAATGTGGAAATAATTAATATTCTAAACAATAATGGAATTAACTAGACAATATTTCGTTCACAAAATGTTAAGCGTACACGCTGTCTACCCTGTCTCCTCTGACGTTTCGCCCCTCGCTCGATTATGTGGTATGTTTCGAGTTGACATTGGAGAGACGGCGTAGAATGAGATTAGTAGAAAAATAAACTTCAGTGTAGGAAATGTCATAATGTAAAGATCAAATTGGAATTCAGGAGGACAAAATTGGGCAAATATTAATTTATAGCAGGGCCTGTCTGGACGCATGCAGCAGTGCATTGTGCGGTGCACGATACAAAAGACGACTTCGCTTGGTTGACCAGAGTACAGCCCCTCACTCCTCGATTTGGAGCAATAGCTCTGTCTCTCTCTTTCCCCACGCCAGTCTCGCTCGCTCCACCTATCTCCCTCTTCCTCATTTGCTTCGTAGTGTTCCAAATCCGAGCCGAGTTGAGTCGAGCTTAGCCGAGTCGCCCCGAGATGATGCCCTGGTCCGAGCTGAGCCGAGTGCGACCGATGCACTGTTCACAGGAACTCTGCGCCTCAGTTTACACGCGTGAAATTTTGAGCGTTTGAGAGGCCCAGATTTATAGGACGAGGAGTGGGGATTGGAATAAATGATCAAGGAAAATGATCGACACATTTCCAAGTTCTTTGAAAACTTCAAAGATAAAGTTAAACAATTGATAGGGAATCTGCCACCTGGGCGACAGGCGTAAATGCAGATCATTGATGATTGGTTTAAATTTTCTATTAAGATTGAGGTCCCTGCCGCAGACTCTTCGCTGTTGTTCCTAAACTACTTGAGAACGAAATGTAGTCATTGCTACTTTGTACATGAAAATGTTCTTACCCTATAAAAGTGAAGGTTTCTTTATCCTTTTCAGGATATTCTCATCACATCACCGGTGGAATCAAGGCATGTTACGGGAGAGACGGCGTGACCACATACACGTCTACAAATAATGTGATAAAATGGATCAAGCGACTTGTGCCAAGCATACCATCCCCTGTTGACATGGATAGTAGCTCAAGAATAGGTCGAAGTAATATTCTCTTACTCATTCTCGGCATCTGTATATACATTCATCATAAAATTATATGGTTAAAATAAATTTATTTTAAACTACAGTAGCTGTTGTATCTCTTTTCACCATACTTATTCAACATTTTTGTTGAGGAAGGGTCGATATTTTGGTAGAAAAGACCAAAGGAATGAAAGTAAACGGAGAAACAATGCACTGCACCACATTTACTGGTGAAATTGGACTGGTCGCACACTCGGTATCAGATACCACTGATCTGCATTTAATTGAGTAATGCGGCTCCTTGCCCCAAAGTCTTCCCAGCACAAACATTGCAATATCTTGGAAACACTACTCCTTTGGCGGAAATGCCTCAGAACAAATCGTGAAAGTTTCATTCGTACCGTATCTTTTCCTGTTATCAAATGAAATAACCCGTAACCTTGAACAATACCTGGACTCTCCCTCACGGTTAAGTAATTTTAATGGGCGACTTTAACTTGTTCATAAAGTGGTCTTCTCTATCTACAGAACTGTCAGCTAACAACTGTGACGCATACTTTACAGACAATTTTATTGATGGCCTCGGACTGAAACAGTTGAATATGTACCCAACCCGTGGACCCAACACCCCTGACGTCATGCTATCCTCATTAAAAGTTACCACAATCTCAGGTAGAAACCTTTTCCTCTGCGACCACCAGTCCCTCGATGCTATATACATTCCTCCTACCCTACCCCACTTCAAAGCCGAACTTCCTCTGAAGCAATACATACAGAGACATGGTACACTGAAAGAATGCATGATTCGAAGCAGTGTATCGATTCATTCAAGTGTTCGAGTGAATCGATTCACAGCAACGACGAGCTCACGGCACACGATTCAGCTTACTCCCAGCGGACAGTTGTGAGTGGCGCACTCACGGCTCACTAGCGGGGCACTGGACGTTGGCGGGGAGCCGAGCTTCCACTGCAGCGAGACAGTGAATCATGGCACACCGAAAGAATCGTGAACAAGCACAGCTCAGTGAGAGACAAGATACACACGGCTCCTTATCGGCACACTGGACACTGGCGGAGAGCCAAGTTTCCGCTGCAGCGAGACATACAGTGAGCCGTGGCACACCGAAAGAATCGTACGCAGTCACGGATCAGTGAGACACAATACACACACGATGCATTATCGGTACACTGGACTTTGGCGGGGAGCCGAACTTCCTCTGAAGCAATACATACAGAGCCATGGTACACTGAAAGAATCGTATGCTATAGTGGACTCTCGAGCTCAGCTCATTTGAAAATAATACCTACTTGCATTCACTGTCCTCTTCTTACAGGGAAGTTTAAATAATAGATGGATGTATTTGCAGTGTTAAAAAGGTAGTCAAAACATAATTTTAAAGTAGCTAGTAAGTAGGTAGGCTATTAGGTTATACTATTTATTAGTTTAATGAATCTTAGTATTATATCTTAGTTGACATTTGACAGTTAATTAAACTCGACTCTAGTCTGCCCTATGACTACGAGTCATGCTCATGACCACTCAAAAGTACCTGTTTTATATTGGGAAGAACGGCTCAGTATTCTCTCAGTTCATATGTCACATGTTGCACAAGACTTCAATCATATGTGGACAGTAAGTGAGCCGACTGACGCAGTAACTTAACCAACAGTATGTTGAATCAGAAAACCAGTGGGCTACTGTACATCTCGGGTAGCCTATACAAAATATGACGATTTAAAAAAATCATCTGCTGATAGAAAAATACATATTTTCAAAAATGATGATGATGATGATGCTTGTTGTTTAAAGGGGCCTAACATCGAGGTCATCAGCCCCCTTTCGAAAATGACTGAGCGAGTTGGACGTGCGGTTAGTATCGCGTAGCTATTGAGCCACACCCACCCTCGATCTCACATAAATACATAGACAACGAGGAGGATAGAAGAGGAAACTACACGTGAATCGCGACCAAGAAGGGCGTATAACTCTGCCATGAACTGGAAATGTTATTCACCTAAATCAGTACCAGCTTAAACTAACACTACTAAGAGTCGAAATCCAAATAAGTGATAAATGAAGGTTTATTGAAAAGCAACGTTAATTAAATGATTAATTGAGAAAGAAAATTTAAGATCATAATAGGGTAATGCATACGTATATGGGTTAGCCCGAATGACAACCAATCATGATATCCTGAACTCATCAATACATACATGCACAGTTGCATAATTACGCAAGGGACCTTAGCATTTTTACTCATGAAGATTTCGCATACAACAATTGTGAAGAGAATAGCTTTAGGCTAGGCCTTAAATCGATTGCTCCCATTTATTGAGGGTCAACACATGATTACAAGTCGGGAGTACCCTATTAATTTCACCCTTACTTTACTTCTTATCCGTTATTATTTTTAATATCCTTCCCTTTTTTAAACAATGCCACGATCTCTTTTCATTAGGATCCCACACACCAAGGAGCACACAAAAAAGGCTCGACCCAAGAAAAAGATAACCCAAGCGGGCAAAGATAAAAAGATACATTGGGAAGAAGAACGGAAAATAAATCAATCAGATTGACACGGGCCAGCGTGCGGCCAAGAAGGAAATAAATCAAAATGGCAGCGTACAGATCGAAAACGATCAGGATGCGCACCAAATAAGGGGAAGAGGAAGCATCCGAGAGAAAAGGGGCGATAATGAACAGATAAAAATAAATTCAATAGACTTCATCTTAATACTCGGCTCATTCAATTATTCATTCATTCAACCACACGAACAAAACGCCTCAAGGGCAAATGACAGTGGCCACCGATGCAAACAGGCAAATCCGGCCAACTCGCAGAGTGCAACACAACCAAAAATTAATAAGGACAAACGTAATTAGCGGCCAAATAGTTCCATTCACCGCGAACGTCAGCGGCACATGTCGTGGCTTCATTGCCACACGTAGATCACCCTCAAATATCGCTGTGTACGGCCAGAATAAATCTTCCGATCGACACACGAACCATACTTCCAACCGAGGGCAAAGACGTTTCATTGAGAAGCCCATTATAATAGACAGAGGCTCAGATTTAGTTGCATTACATTTATATCGGGTACGATGCGCAAAGGTATCACCCAAATATCACTATAAAATTTGTCACAAATGGAACATAATAATTGCTTTTACACATATCAAGTGAAAAATCCCTGGCAAATTAAGAAATACCGTCGTTATTTGTGAAATATGAAAACATATTTAAGGCTTGTAGACAGGACTGGTTTATGTCGTACTACGCTGCTTGTGCCGTCTTTTGTTACTTTCTTCAGGTCCAGGGCTAGCACCGTGGAATGGGAGGGCTATGTCTGTGGATTCTCATTATCTTTGTCCATTCGCTGCTGGTGTCGTATTTTGTTACTTTATTCAGGTCCAGGGCTAGCACCGTGGAATGGGAGTGCTATGTCTGTAGATTCTCATTATCTTTGGCCAGTACAAACAGCAAAATGAAGGTCAAAAGAAAAATAGCATGATCCCTGTACCAATAAATATTTTTATTTCTGTTCGAATGAAATCACTAGTCCACTGAATTTTTCTTATGTACATTGGCCATATCATTTTGTCGCCTATTAAATATTGCATATCGCGATACAATTCATGAAATGATGTCATTGACAAGTGAAGAATGAAACGAAAGCAAAGAACTTCAGTGAACACAGATATCACACACGAAATTGTTCAAAGTGTAAGACAAATGACATACGTGTGTCACTGTGAGCGCAACACCAAATGTACTTGTAAAGTAGTAAAGTACGTATTAATATTCTCCAAAAAACATATATTTCTTAATTTGCCAGGGATTTTTCACTTGATATGTGTAAAAGTAATTATTATGTTCCATTTGTGACAAATTTTATAGTGATATTTAGGTTATACCAATGCGCACTATACCCTTTATATCAACAACGCACACAAACACATACAATCCAATCCCCGAGTATCAAGACGAGTTTTCGGCCACCCAAAATAAAAAGAAAAGTAAAGGAATAATGATCATACACAAGAGATGCAAATTCAAACGGGTACATTACCCTCAATATCAATCTTCAGAACAAGTTAATCATGCAGTGATTTAGCACGGTTTTAAATCTAAAATACATCCATTTGAAAGGTAATAACATTGCTTCTGTGTGTGAGGGCTCTATATTATTATTCTTCTCCATCAGCAGAACAAAATAAAAATCAAGGAGAAGATAATTAAAAGACCTAGTCGAAACAAGATCATTAATGCTCTTGACAGAGGGGGCTGCCCTCTATCGATAAAAGCCGGAAACACATATAGTAACAGCACCGCCGTCTCAATCTCTATATACTGCCTGCTCTGTGCCGCAAGAATGGCGTTTACAGCGACATTGCAGATGGCAGCACTTACCGCACCCAGAGCACATGTTGGTTAAATGAGAGTTGGTCCGTAACACCAGTATAAAATGAAAACAAATCCTTAACATGTTACTAATTGAGAAGATAATGCACATACAGATACTAACGTTTCACATTTGAGCATGGCTTAAGATACAGAAACGTAAAATATATAAAATCTTACCAGTTACAGTAGACATATTAGGATCATCCCTTGCTGCATGGTACATACCAGTTTCAGAATTTTCTCGACACGTGTAACGGAGCACCTTTTCCGTACTTTTCTTACTGTTATTTACCAGCAGTGGACGCAAAAAATTCTATCACTATTTCGCTGACCCTTTGTTCATGATCAATTTTCAGGATACATTTTATAGCTCATAACGTAGTGCGTACGTTCGCCATGTCATTAAATCCACCACCGACTCTCACCGAACTAAACAGAGCTTATAATGCGTCTCCAGAAAATAATCTAGTGAAAACATAAAATAACCGATTTTGTAACAGTTAGGACACACATTCCACTATATATTTCACAGTTAACGTGACAGCATCTGCTGTGTCATTAGTCAGGCAATTCAGTTCTTCCCGCTTTGAATCCAAGCGAATTATTTTACATACCCGATGAAATCATCATTCAACCATTGTAACCATTTTATCTGTCGGTGAACAGAAATTCACACAATCTGGATTGTTTTGCTGAAAGGCATTACAGTAATCATTTCTGAACTAAATGGGATACATAGGAGACTTCTAGGCCTTTAACGAGGAAAAAGGCAGCAGGACTTGAGAACTTCTTTCAAAGTCGGATAACAAGAAGACACAATATTTTATTCGCGAGAGCAGGAGATTTTACAATACATACACCTTCAACATTGACCACGCAAACGAACTTGTCACTGGTTCGGTCGTAGAGTAGCAGTACCTAATTAGCCATTTAATCGGCGATTACTGTTACGCTCCTCTCTGTTGGTCTGAGAGTTTTGCATTCAGCTCTACGTCTTTCCTTCACTAATTGAGAAATCCCGACAAACACTATCAACATTTTCCATTTAGGCTACCTGTCCAGAGTACTTTGTGACGGAGCTGACATCAGAGCAGGTAAGGTAAGGGTTATTCTGCCCGAAGGCAGGTCGGAACCTCCGCAGAGGTGCTCCTGAGCCGGAGTTTACGTGCGGTAGGGTGGCCAGTTCCTTTCCGCTCCTCCATTCCCTTACCCCCCACCAACAGCGCGTGGCAACCCATCCAACTCCTGACCACGCCCAATGTTGCTTAACTTCGGAGATCTCACGGGATCCGGTGTTTCAACACAGGAGTCCTGCCATATTCATAACCGTCTGGATACTATTCCCACGTCACATAGTACCCTGTGATTTGTTCTGATTGCGCGGATTTTATCTTGCGCAAATTATTGATATGATTTTAAAGATATTATATTTAGCTGCTTCCTTTACATTATTCAGACGACCATTTTCTGGGTTGTCTTCGAATTGTCTCTCTAGTCTTTTAACTTCATTATGGTTAGTCATCAGCTGTTATCGCAGTCTCAGAATTCTTGATCGAAGCTTCTAATATCTGATTTTCTGATCACTGCTGTCATTCTTACTCGTTGGAATATTGACTTGGATTGATACATCGTTGTTCAAATGAATTTCGTACTCGTCATCCAATGTATTTTCTGCAGATGAAGAGCTTGTTTCATCACAGATTTCTTCCGAAGAAATATCTTGTCGCTGTCTGGTTTTTCATGGAGCTATTTTTCTGGTTTGAAGGTAATGGGGATAATTCAAAGACCGACTAGCACACTCTCTGGCTTCAATATATTTTTCTTTTAGTTTTGTCTTTCATCTCCATCTCTACAAATCAGGCTACAAACACGAGAATAACCCTTGGTTGATTCTTGCCATGATATAGCGTTAAGCCAATTTTCCCAAAGTTCTTTACTTGGGGGATAACACGAATCCTCACACCTGAAGAATTTAGATTTCCTGCTTTGATATACAGAGCGGAACAGAACAATGAATCATTTTACAACCAGAGACACACACTTAAATGCTCGATGCAAACGCACTGGAACACAATAACGTGGGTACGGAGGTAAGTTGGGTGCGTTAGCTGGCGCCCCTAGCGGAGGTTCGTGAAACTAAGAGCTCACGCTGAGAAGCATGTTGACCGCATGGCATAGAGCAGGCAGTATATAGGATTGAGACGGCGGTGAGTAACAGTTTGATACCTATTCAGTGAAACATTGGTAAGACATTTTGGAAACCATGATTGACCAGCATGTTTCACTATGCGCTTGCATTTGGGGGATTGTGGGTTCGAATCCTACCATCGGCAGCCGTTAAGATGGTTTTCCGTAGTTTCCCCATTTTCACACCAGGAAATGCTGGGACTGTACCTTAATTAAGGTCATGGCTGCCACCTTCCTAATCCTAGACCTTTCCCATCCTGCATCGCCGGAAACCTTCGATGTATTAGAGTGACTAGCATTTTTGTTCTAAGAAAGGAGTTCATATTATGAAGACCAGATGGCAGTAGCGAGCACTGAATGCTGTTGCTGCTGTCTTACCAGTACATACTACACAGATGCAGTAGGAGCGGGGACTCTAATGTGCCGTGAATCGTGTATTGATTCAGTAACGTGAACGGAATCAAATGAATCGATTCAGTAAAATGAATCGAATGTCCCATCACTACACAGCAAGACATCCACCCGCTCTACCCACATCTGACGCCGTGTCGACTGGCCTTCAAATTGTCGTGCCCTGGAGTGCCTTCCCTGGAGGCTTCTCGAAATAGGGACAACAAATTTTCTACCGCAGCGCCCCTAGCGGAAGAGACGATTATTCATCGGTAGGAGAAGCACCAGAATAACATCAGCTGTCGTTGTTTACTTATTGAATTGTGTTGTGTATACGTATTTGAATTAATCAGCTATGTCGAATGCTATTATTCTTGTGGGTTTGCAGAAAATTATGTGGAGTTCTCAGTATTTTAGGAATTCTACTTTGAGGAAAGGAAGAGAGCTTAATGATAGCCATCACATAGAGTATATCAGGTAGAAGAAAAACTTTCAAAAGAAGTATCTGGTTTATGTTTGAAAGAGACAAGTGTTATTCAAACCCCAAATAATATTAACATCAAGGTGAGAATAAAGAATTTTCTTAATTTTGATACTTTTAATATTTTATAAATTTGTAATAATCTTAGTTTCATCATTATTCAACATTTAACCTTAATGTTCAGTTTAACTTTTCCTGTTCGATAGCTACCTTATTTATTTATTTATTTATTTATTTATTTATTTATTTATTTATTTATTTATTTATTTATTTATTTATTTATTTATTTATTTATTTATATTGACTGCAATAGAAACCTAGTGGAAGCTGTCTGCACTTGCAAGGCAGGTCTGTCTGGAAGATGTAAACACATAGCTGCATTATGTGCTTATATTAACAGTGGAAGACAGCAGTCTCAAACTTCAGTTTTTCAGCAGTGGCATGCACCCAAAATCAGCATACAAAAGGAATTATATTCAAAGGGGGAGAGCATTGCAGAAATATTCCATACAGCTCAAGATCGTACCCATTCTGATCAAAATACAAGTAGGCCTAATAGTGAAAGAAATGAAACTGAACTTTATAATAAAATTACTCCTGTGCCTTCTCAGCTATATTAAAGGCTGAGTGTGAAAGAGAAAATATTGCAATATGTGAGTCAGTGGTAAATATTATTGTAAATAATGCAGTTTATTTCAGTGAAAATGAAGGATTAAAGGTTATTATTAATTAATTAGAAACCCAGAATTATCAAAATATACACAATTGTTATTTTATTCAAAGACTATCAAATCTAAAAGCAAAACTAGTTCCAGTTAATTATGTGCATAATTTACCAAAGGGGGTGCAACAGTTCTATGAAGCAAAAATGTGATTCAGATACTCTGACAATTTTAACAATACCTAACATTAATAAGAAATTATCGGTCTGAATACCTATACTACAAACAGTTTGGGGAGGTTGTGATTCAGGAACAGAATTAATGTTTTCTTGCATTTCACTTTCCCTTTCCTCCTCTTGTACCTGACTGTCTGTTTCCTCTCAATTTCGTCCTCATAACATATGCAAAGTAGGTTTATATGCAGGGATATCAGGGTTTCTGGTAGGTGTTCCATCAATGAAGTGTCGGCTGCAGATTCTGGAATTACTGTCAGAAACCCACGGTTTTCCATCAAGTGTTGAACGTTTTAAAGATGTTATCCAACTTCCCTTCTGATGTTATGGGCAGCTGCGGCTGGAAAACGAAACAAATTCGTTCCTGGTGGGCTGTTTTCGTAGGTGCAATATATTACAACCGTACACGGAACAGTTCGCGTGACATTTACTGCGTTTACTGATACTATGAGTTTCGTTCATGCTAGAGAGTATGCTGAAAAAACCTAATCAAAACGTAGGCTACCTCAGTAAGCAATGTGAACAGTCAAAGACTTACAGCTAGTAAAATAAAAAATAAAAAACACTATTTACTAACTCGATGGTGAAAGATGCTCCTACCGCTCCTACCAGTTACTTCAGATTAAGCCACCAGATGACAGCACTCGCTATACGCACGGTCCCTATAGCTGATATTGAATCGGCTCTTAAGCTGCTGTACGACTGGCTGCAAGCTGCAATTAAAGACTTCAAACCTGCACAACGGGCTACTACCAGCAAATATCAACACTGGATAACACAAGAGACCAGACTGATACTAAATAATAAGAAAAGCGCTTGGCGCCTAGGGAAAGACTTTCGTAACCCACATAGGCATGATACCTTCGTTGAAATCTGCCGCCACGTGAGGTTTATGGTCAGAAGAGACTATAACACACGTGTAGACATAGTCACTGAAAACGTCCGGAACAATCCCAAGCGCTACTGTCGTCTCATCAATACACGGAGAAGGACGGAGCAGATTCCTGTCAGCGTGAACCACAACGATGCAACAGCAGACGGCGCCGATCGCAATGAACTGTTCAACAGGTATTTCCTCTCCAACTCACTAACTCTATGCTCCAACTCCCCTCCCTCACAAAAACAACTGCCTCCTGCCGTAGGTACAGTTTTAAATAGGAACCTATCAAGCATAACTACCACACCAAGTGACGTTCATCACTTTCTTTAAACTCTTCGTATCAACAAAGCCACCGGGCCCGACACAATTAGCCCCTTTTTCTTAAAAAATACTGCCAGCATCCTTTGCGTCCCTCTCTCTACATTATTTAACGGATGTTTAGCCGCGGGCTATTTTCCTATTACCTGGAATCAGGCAAATTTTGTCCCACTTCTCAAATCAGGCAGCAAATTTAATGTTTCATCTTACCGACCAATTCCTATTCTCCGCACACTATTAAAAATTAAACGCCAGCGTTTCCTTGCATTCACCTCGCCCTATACCTCAACCAATCAGCATGGTTTTCTACCAGGTGGCTCTTGTCTAACAAACCTGGCCACTCTGCATAGTTTTGTATCACGTGCTATTGCAACTAAATAGTAGGTGGATATCTGCTACGTAGACATTTCGAAAGCTTTCGATTCTGTAGAACATACTCTGTTGCTCCATAAATTCTCCGAACGATTTAATATACATGGCGGTCTTCTGACCCTTCTTGCTGGCTTCCTACATAACCGTTGGCAGAGAGTGTAATATCAGGCACATCATCCTCATGGCTACCATTCACCTCCGGTGTCCCACAAGGCAGTGCGCTTGGTCCCTTGTTCTATTCATTGTTTATCTACGATCTGCCGTTCAAACTCTACGAAACAGAAAATACCCTACGTTTTGCTGATGACTGCAAGGGAGATCAGGAATCCAGCAGATGCAGCTCTTCTACAGTCCTCACTTAATGCCGTACTTGGAAACTTATCCCCAATCCACAAAAATGCAGCCACATGACCATAAAACTACGTAAATCTCCTCTACCAACATCATATTACCTACTAGACAAGCCCATCGCCGTAGTTACGCAACAGCCTGACTTTGGTGTAATATTCGATACAAAATTACAATTCAAAAACGACATAGAAACATATACAACCAAGGCTATGAAATATTACTAGGCGTTCTCTACCGCTTTACAGAAATTTCTGAACCCAGTGCTCTTCGTCACGATCATTGAACCTCTCTTGAACTACTACCCTCCAATTTGGACAACAGCCTCCCACTCCAATAACCAGTTAGACAGAGCAGTGTCCACCTTCGTTGCAATTGTTAGGAACAAAAATCCCAAGCTCAGAAATCTATCTACCGGGTGAGTTGGCTGTGCGGTTAGTGGCGCGCAGCTGTGAGCTTGCATCCGGGAGATAGTGGGTTTGAACCCCACTGTCGGCAGCCCTGAAATGGTTTTCCGTGGTTTCCCATTTACACACCAGGCAATTGCTGGGGCTATACCTTAATTAAGGCCATGGCCGCTTCCTTCCCATTACTAGGCCTTTCCTATCCCATCGCCGCCATAAGGCCTATCTGTGTTGGTGCGACGTAAAGCCATTTGTAAAAAAAAAAAAAGAAAGAAATCTGTCTACGCAGCAGGTATTAAGGGCTATAAATGTGTCACCGCTGCACATCAGGCGACAGCTGACCTGAGTTTCCTCCACGGAATCTTAAATGGGCATTATCGCTCGGAACATCTTGCCTCATTCTTCTCTCTCCGTGTTCCATCCCGCTCCACCAGAACCAAATACCTTCGCCGCATTCCCCACCCTCAGCACTCAATACTTCAACGATCTTTCCTAATCGACCTCCCAACTCTCTTTAACTCTATTAATGTGAGACAAAAGCTTGATATAGCAACAAGTAAGTATATTTGAGAGTCTCTTACGGAGACGTTGATGTGGTTAAACCGCCGTGTTGACCCACGACGACTTGGTTATGAACATGGACATTCTCATGGTTTTCCATTTGGACAGTTGTTATTAGTTATGTTTGTTATATTTTATCATGAAAGTTTACATTTGTTAATTAGTCTGTTGAGAGTACAAATAAAATTTGTTCGGCGTAGCTGTATCTTGTGCTTTGTGAATAAATAAATAAATAATATTGGTGAGGGTGCTCTCTCCTATACATCCTTACTGCAACAGCTAAATACACTCATCTATATAACCTGTATTCATAAACACTTTAATGTGATTACTCCAGCAATGGACGCCAGAAAGATATTGAAATGGCAGAAAACTGAATTCAATCAATACTTAATGCTAATAAAACAATTCTAATAGGGAGTATGAATACACCGAAAAACACTCTAAGTACACAGTATAAAGAAAGGAATTTCTAATTTCTACTTGGGTAGCATTGTCACCGAGGAAAGGAGACGTGCTTCTGAAATAAATAAAAAGATACCGGTACCATTATCTAAACAAGCTTCCTTTGAAGGAAAAGGGCTAGGAAAAGAGTCAGAGGAAGACCAAGAAAACTTACTTCGAAGATCTGAAGAACGTGATGAAATACAGGGATTACAAGGAAATGAAGATAATGCCAGAGGAAAGAGTAGAGTGGTGGTGGTGATGAGTAATATGTATGCCCGCCGATGATGGATTCGTTTTTGTAACGCCATCCAGCAGAAAGGAGTGGTACCTGAAATACCAACAACAGTCAGTTATTGTATAATGTTATTGGGACACTGTATATCATCATAGAGAACAAGTGAGGTCTATACCCGAAATAAAAAATTATTTGACAACTTTACAGAGCACATAAGAGTTTTCAAAAATTCATCCCAATAAATAAAAACTATTATAAAATCAGGACTTTGGAAAATAAAACGGAGATTGAAGAATGACAGGAAGGCTGGCATGAGGTTAAAATGGCGAATGTAGCTCTTCCATCGGGACTGTGTCTGAAAAGATCTCTAACACCCCGGGACGAGGACAGAAGTTGTGTCCATCTTCATGGCTAAATGGTTATCATGCTGGGCTTTGATCCAAGGAGTCCCAAGTTCGATACCAGGTCAGTTTGGTGATTTTAACCTCCATTGGTTAATTCTTCTGGTTCGGAAGTTGGGTGTTTGTGCCATTAGAACTCATTTAGGTAGGACCCATCCTCAAAGATATGCAGGTCGCCTAAAGAGTGTCATCTGGAAATCACGCTTCGCCAGAGGTAACATGCCATTATTATTATTATTATTATTATTATTATTATTATTATTATTATTATTATTATTATTATTGTTACCGTGTTTTTGTGGTAGGTAGAGGTGAAAGAAGGTGCGGGGGGTGAACAGGTCTCAGGCTACGAAATTAAAGTGAATTTAAAATTTAACAAGGTTATATTTTCTTTTCAAAATTAAGAAATAACAAACATGGCAGGTACAGAGTAGCAAGGCAACAAAGGTGCGATTACAGTATTTACAGGATTTGGGCTTCGAGCCCCGAATTCACACTTCTAGGGCAATTAGCCCAACTTTACTCCAAAATAAGTTTTTCACAGAGGGGCAGAAAACCCCATTCATGCCCAGGAGCACTTGCTCCAAAATTACACCATAAAGCCTCCACGAGGCATACAACCATCAATTTTCAAGGAAAGAGCCACCCGCTCTCAACTTTAAGCCTATCAAAGGCCACACCAAACTCCACCTTCAAGTTGTCCTCTAAGGACATAGACACAGGGGCAAAATACCCAACCTACTGAGGGCCATTTAAGTGAGAAAAAGGTTAATTACATGACCTCAAAAATAACCAATTGAGAGGAGGCGACCTGCACTCCTAATACATTTGTTTAAAACCTACTTGGCACTAGGCCATTAATGCAAGGGCTAATCCCATACTAAAGAGGTGACTTTAGAAAGGAACAATTTACATTACGTTAAAGAAGAATAGGTTGAGAAAAAATAAGTTCACCTCAAAACACTATGAGTGGGAGCTCGAGAGATTTAGTACTCTCTATCCCAATATGCAGTTTAAAAGAATAGATACTAAGTGTCTTTACATATTAAGGAAGGTTACATTATGGAAAAACTTCGGACCCGCCCCGAGAGTTAAACTGCTGGGCTAGCAAGGAAAGAAGTTATTAATCGGCCATTACCTTGTTGTTGACTGCTGCCGAAGAAAGAGGCGCTTCCCGCCCCCTGCTATGTACTTTACACACTAAAAGATGGAACAGAAGTGGCCCGGAGACCTTTTTTTTTTTTTTTTTTTTGTGATCTATTACCCGAGAGTCCCGTGGCGAACACTAGGCCACTCTACTCGTCTGTTTCTGCGACTTGTGAGAAATTCACATCAGCACCAGCACGACGTACACTAGTGGAGGAAAAACAATCTGTCTATGACGGAACAAGTCCGCCATGTCAGAGCTGAAACCTCCCTTCGCTGAGCTATTAGTAATCAAATACTAGTGCTAGTTGGCAAGGTTGGAGAGATATTGTGTAATATGGTTTAAGAAGAGAAGGCAAGTTGAGGGTAGCAAGGCGATAAACAGGGTGAGCTGATTACGGAATTAAAAGCTGCCGGGAGGGCATGAGGGGGACTTGGAGGGGAAGATGGGGTGACAGATGGGAGGAAAGAAGAGTAAGAAGTAGTTGGGTTATTGGGGAGGTATCCTGGTTGGTTGGGATAGCTGGTGAGTGACGCGGCGGGAAGTGGGAGTGATTGAGATGTGGTGGTGGAGATCTTGGTCGTTGCAGGTGCCTGGAGTCCTTATAGTGCTTCTTGATGGCGCTCTTGATGTACGGGCACCCCGGGAACGACGCCGCATGCTTCCCTTCACAGTTAGCGCACCTCGGCTGTAAGCGAGGTATCTGACAATCAGTGTGGCGGTGGGGGCCGCCGCACCGGTTGCACCTGGTCGAGTTGGTGCAGGTACCAGCTGTATGGTGCAGCTGGAGGCAGTTGTAACACTGCACGACGAGGGAGGGGCGGGGGATGGAGGGGGGGGCTGGTGAGTGACTGGTTCAGGGTTCGAAGTAGTAGTCTTCGGAACTGGCGTTCGTCGTCTTCTTCTTCTTCTTCTCCGGCGTGTCTGAGTGGCACTGCTGGTGAAGTTTGGCAGGGTTTGCTCTGTGTCTTGGTTAGAGTCATCTCTAGGTGAAGGGGGAGGGGTGGGTGGGGTCTGAGTGACAGGGTCAGAAGGTGTGAAATGGTTAGATTGAATTTCTTGATCAGAAATGGGATCGGTTTGAATTTCAATGTCCTGGGTGTTGGGTTCCTGAAGGCTATTGCTGGTAGAAACTGGTTGGGATGACATAATGACTGGATTTATAAGAATAGGAGATGGTATGTCGGGAATTTTGAGCTTCTGAAGGATGGCCGGAAGGAATTTATTGTTGAGTGGAGTGATGAGAAGATGATTGTTATGAGTTTCCTCAATAACTGCAATGTGACTGCTCAGGATCGGCTCTATGGCTTCAATGACAGCTTTTCTGGTAGCAGGTATAGGTCCTGGGTTTGTAAGTGGAATGATGAGGAAGCTATTCTTAGGGTTAATGGGGGAAGAGGTATTCTTCCTAGTGTAGTGAAATGGATGCTGGTACGGGGGTGGATCTTCCACTGCGATGTCTTCTTCTTCTTCCTCATCGTCTTCCGAATCCAGGAGTGCCTCCATCATTTCTTGCCATCCCGGAAGTTGGTCAGCGGGAGAGAAAGGGATACCTTTACTGGCAAGGCGGTTGGAGAGGACAGGTAGGGAGTCCTGGGTTCGAGGGAGGACGAAGATTGCGTGGGAGTCAGCATTTTCATCAATCCTATGGATCAGTTTGGTAGTGGAGCGGAGAGCAGCGGCTATGCGTTGCCTGAGCAGTTTCATATTCGATGGGGTGGGTTCTGAGGGGGGGGGGGGGGATGACCAGATAATTATCCATGAGATTGGGTTCGGAATCAAGAAATTCAATTTTCATCAGGAGGTTGAAGTTCACATATGGGCCCCAGCTACTCGGTCCACCGGGGGTGTCCATATTGAATGAGTGAAAGAGAGAGAGAGAGAAGAAGTAAGAAAAGATTAGGTGGAAAGGCAGGGGAGGAGAGAAAGAGACAGGAGCTAGCATTAGTGGTCAAACTCCTAAGAGGACCAGGGCTGGGTGCACTCGGGGGGTACCAGTCGCGCCAGGTGTAGATGATGACCGGGTCGCGCCGGGACAAGTCGCGAACAAGCACACACCGAGTGCAACACAAATCGCTCTTTTTCCTTGACAAATTGCTCCTTTGTAGTACACAGCCCTACGGGCTAGCGGCGAGTCGGCTGGGCTGGGCTGGACTGGTGGACCGTTTAGCAGCCGGGGCGAATATGTGAGACCGCACCATATGTCTGTTTGGACACCCCCTAGGGGGTGCCTATTGCGGTGCCAGTACCGGTGCGCTAGGTAGCGCTCCTCACCTGGCCTGTAGTAGAAAATAGGTTATAAGAATAATAGGTATATGAGAATTGATGATAATAATAATAATAATAATAATAATAATAATAATAATAATAATAATAATAATAATAATAATAATAAAAGAGAGATGGTGAAGTTTTGTACTGTAAATTGACTACGGTTATGTGGTAATATGGTGAAACGCAACATTATTCACAGAGTGCCATGGCTGTGTGGGAGTATATCTAAATTGGTGTTGTCCAGCGGCAGGGGTCGAGTCCGGATGGTGACCCATCCAAGCTCTGACCACGCCCGATGTTTCTTAACTGTATCGGGCCCTGATGCTGGGTTGTGAGCTAGAATAGAATGTTATTCTTGTGTGTCAGATGTTTGTGACACTTGCAATTTAGATTGAGAGCATCTGCTCGCCTCAGCGGTCCTTGGTTCGTGGCATGGTTACAGAGGAAAAACGGTCCTTATCTTGTTGGGTGTGTATAACTGTTTAGGTGTGTAGTGTTATGTGTTGGTGTATTTTAGTCTGGGTTTTGTAGTATGTCTTTTATTAAGAATATGTATTTGGGTAAGCGATATTTTGTCGTGACGGTCTGGTTCGTATTGGCCTAGTGTTCTGATTAATGGGTTGTTATGTTGCTGTGTTTTGTTGTAGAAGTTCGTTGTTTGGTCGAGGGCGAAGTCTAGTATGTATGGTATTTTTGTAATGGAGTGTAGATCTGCAATGCTTGTGTGAAAGTTTTTGACTGCTAATTTTAGTGCCCAGTATTGTATGTACTGAAATTTTTGTATATTTGTTCTGGAGAGAAAGCCTATTGCTGGTAGTGCGTATGTAATGATGGGTCTGATGAAGGAGGTGTAGATTAGTAGTACGTTCTTTCTGGATAGTGAGCTCTTGCTGTGTATGAGTGGGTAGAGTGTTAGTATTTGTTGTTTGGCTCTCTGTAGTGTTAGGTTTACGTGTTCTTGTAGGTTCAGTCTTGTGTCTAGTGTGACTCCTAGGTATTTGTGTTTAGGGACCCATTCTATGTTTTGATTTAGTAGTGTTAATTGTTGTTGGGGGCGGCGAGTTCTGCGTGTAAAGTGTACTGCCTTTGTTTTCTGTATGTTGACTTGTATTTTCCATTTGGTGAGCCAGGGTTCGAGTTGTTGTAGGTGTTGTTGTAGGTGTTCTGTGGCTAGATCTGGGTTTCTGCTTTTGGCAAGGATTGCTGTGTCGTCGGCATAGATGGCTATGAGGGTGCGTGCGTTACGTGGGATGTCGTTGATGTATTGTAAAAACAGGGTCGGGCCGATAATACTGCCTTGTGGCACGCCTGTGTGTATGTTTTTGAGCTGGGAGTTCGTTCCATCTAGGTGTACGAAGAATTTTCTGTTTGTGAGGTATTGGTTTATGATTTTAATGTATGTAGGGTGTAATTGCAGTTTTATTAGTTTGTATATGAGGTATGGGTGGTGTACTTTGTCAAAGGCTTGTGTATAGTCTAGGAAAACTGCAGCTGTGCCTTGGTGATGTTGGAAACCTTGTGTTATGTGTTCCGTGACTCTTAGTAGCTGTTGTGTGGTTGAGTGCTGGGGTTTGAATCCAAATTGTTCATTAATTAAGTTATTATAAATGGTGTGTTTTATTCTGTTGTGAATTAATTTTTCGAAGACTTTAGAGATTATGCTTAGTAGGCTTATGGGGCGGTAGTTAGCTGGGTTTTTGTGATCTTTACCTGGTTTGGGGAAACAGATTATTTTAGCTATTTTCCACTGATGTGGAAAATATTCAAGATTTAGCATTGCATTAAAGATGTTTGTTAGGATATTTATCATGTTATTATTGAGGTTTTTTAGCAGTAATGATGGTATTCCATCTTCCCCTGGAGCTTTATTATTAGGTAACTTTTTAATAATGTTTTTAATTTCAATAGGTTTAAATTGAGAGACGGGTGAGTGGTTCGGCGTGTTTAGGTAGTTTATTACTTTGGTTTTTATTTGTTCATCGTGGGCATTGTTTATTAGCTGAGTATTAGGAGTAAAGTTAGTCTTTAGTGTGTTGGCTAGTAGCTCTGCTTTTTCTACATGTGAAGTTATTTGTGTTCCGGCTGAGTTTACTAGGGGAGGGACTGGGCGTTCTGTGTGTGTGAAAATTTTGGCAGTTCTCCAGAGATTATTATTATCACTATTAGGTTTAAGGTTTTGCAATTTAGCGGTCCACTGTTCGTTATAGAATTTTTTAATTTCTCTTTTGGATTTAGAGTGTAGTCTGTTAAATTGTATTTTGTTTTGTAGTGTTCTTGTTTTCTGAAAAAGTGTACGGGCTTTGTTTTTGTCGTGTATTAGTTGTATTATGCGTTCCGGTAGTTCGTGTAGCTGTCCTTGTTTAGCTGTGGGTTTTGGTCGTGTACTAGCTTTAGCTGCGGTGGTAAGAATGTTTGTGAAATCGGTTATGGCTGTGTCTATTTCTGCTGTTGTTGTTGGGGTGGGTATGGGGTTCGATTCCTGTAGGTAGTAGAGTTGTTCTTTAAATTTGTCCCAGTCTATTCTATGTGTTTGTATTTTCTTGTGCGTGTTTCTGTAATAGGGGTCTACTCCCAGTTGCATGAGTACGGGTCTGTGGTCTGATCGTAGGGCTTGCATGGTGTCAATTGTAATGTTACTTGGTACGTTGCGCAGTAGGGCTATGTCGTTAGTGTCGGAAAGTAGTGTATTGTTGTGCCAGTAATAGAATGTTGGTTCTGCGGGGGCGATAATAAAGTAGTCGTTGTTTAAGTTATGGTTACGTAGTTTATTGCCAGATGTGTTAGTGGTTTTACTATGCCAGTCAGGGTGTTTGCAGTTAAGATCACTGGCTAGTATAACTTGATCGTGGTCTAGTAAGATGTCAATGTCTTGGGTGGAAGGTATGCTGATATGAGAGTTAGTGTGTCTGGTCCGTTTTGGATTTGTATGGCTGTTGCTTCTATGTTCTGTGTTTCTGGTAGTAAGAGATGGTTGTGGGAAATGCGTCTTTTAATAGCGACCATAGTCCCACCCCCATCCCCGTCCCTGTCTGTCCTGTAAATGTTATAGTTTCGGAGTGAGAATCGTTTTGTGGGTTTTAGCTTGGTTTCCTGTATAAGTATGATGTCAATGTCGTGTTGTGTGATGTAGTGTGTGAGTTCCGCCTTCTTGGCCGGGTCATTGAGACCATTTGCGTTCCAGTAGGAAACTTTTAATGGTCTCTTACCCATGTTTCGGTGTTTGAGAGTTGGAAGGCTAACTGTAGTAGGGAGTGATTAAGCTGTTGTATTGTTGTGAGTATGTTGTCCATGAATGTTTTCATCTGTATTTGAAGTGTCTCCAGGATGTATTTTACATAGGGTGGGGTGCTGTCTGAGATGGGAAATTTTGTGAAAAGTTTGTCAGTTGGTGGGTGAGGTGTGTTTGTGGGGGGGGGGGGGATTTGTGTAGTGTCGTTTGGTAGAGTGGCTGGTATTGTTGTGTTGTTGGCTGTCTGATTGGTCGTTGGTCCTGGTGTATTTCTGGTAGTGAGCGAGTTTTTTGAGTAGGTGGTTTCTGTGTTGGTGGTAGTTGTTGTTGTGAGTGATTGGTACGTTTCAGCCGAGGGAAGTTCTTTTCCAGCCATGTTTTATGTGTCTGGTCGGCTGTATTACTCGGTTCTGCGTCGTTGTCCGGGACTTCTGACGCGAAACCTGGAACATTCCAGCGGTTTGTAAGGGGGGGTGGGGCTGGAATGAATTGCTGGGGGGGGGGGTGTTGGTGGTAGTGATTTGCGGTGTTTGTGTGGTAGCTTTTTGTCTTTTCTGCATGTAGTCTAGGTATGCCTTGCACCGTTTGGAGGAGGCGGGGTGGGCTTCTTCGCAATTCGCGCATTTGAGCCCTTCTGAACCCCGCATTTGGCAGTTAGCTGGCTTGTGTGGTCCTGCGCACTTAACACACTTGGGTTTTAAGTGGCAGTGTGTTCTGAGGTGGCCGTAAGCTTGGCAGTTGTAACATTGTTGGGGTTGGTGCACTTCATCTATTCTTTTGGGTTCAATTCTGATCGGGATGTTGAGTATTTCCTTTAGTTCGGAGAGGTCCTTATTGGTTGGGGTGGTTTGAAAATTAATGATGTAGAGTGGCATTGGTGCTTTCCTGACTGTATTGTCTTCTTGTTCGACGTTTCTGTACATTTGTACTACTGTAAGGTGTTGGAATCCCTGTTCTGTGAGGTCATTGGTAATTTCTTGTGGAGTCAGATCAATTGGTAGTCCCCTAACTACTACTGATTTTCTGTTAGTTTTTTCTAACGCATGAGTGAAGTAGTTCATGTCATGCTTGTTGAGTGTGCCTGTGAGTAGTGCATGGTCTGTTTTACTTTGAACACGGACATTAGCTCCGGTCCTAGTTGGTTGAATTTGGAACTGTTTGTGTTTTAGCGCTCTTTCCAGCCCTGGTCATCCGTATGTTCCACCTATCTCCGTAGAGATAGATGGTTTGTGAGGTGCCGATACCGGTGCGCTATTCCGCGCTCCTCTGTCGGCTTTTATGTGTTATTGACTGTTGTGTGATTTTTCTTATGTGTATAATTGATCAGTTATGTGTTAGATTCATGTTGTAGTAGATTTCTGTGTGCGTATGTGTTTTGGTCACCCATCCAGTGGGTGACCATTCCCAATGTTGCTTAACTGTCTGTGTGTGTGTTTGTGTGTATGTGTGTGTGTGAGTGTGGTGCGTCTGAGTAGTAGTGTTGTAAGTGTGTTAGTTTGGCCGGACAAAACGTGACATTCAGTGATCATGGCTAGCACAGTTATTGTGTATACGATGTTGCTCGCCCTGATTATAGGGCTTGCGTAGCTGGTGTTGCTTTCTGAGATCTGCAACGCTACATCGTATTTACTGTCGCAGCATACTATTTTGTATTGTAAAATAGTAGCTATTACGGGTGTTATGTAATGAACAGCATTCAGGTGTTAAATTTGGAATAGTAGTTAGCATCTGATATGTGCAGTTGTTGGCACACCGCCTCGGCTGTACCCGAGTTCCAGTGCTTTGGAAGTGAGGACAATTACTTGGTAGTTCTTCTTGGCGGGAAAAGGGGGGGGGGGATTAGTTGATGATGAGCTGTCTAGTGGGCATGGGAATTGTGGTCTGATTCTGGGGTGTAAGGAGTTTGAGTAGTAGTAGGTGGATGAGGGTAGAGATGTCCTGGTTTATCTGGATGGGTTGCTCTGGGGTGGTAGGTACTGGGTTCGAGTGAGGAGAGACTGGTGTACTGCGTGTGAATAGGTGTCGTGAGTGTCTGTGATGTGCTTTAACTGCCTTTTTGATGAAGGGGCATCCAGGGAAAGAGGCGGCGTGGCCGCCTTGACAGTTAGCGCACTTTGCCTCCCTCCGTGGTACCGTGCAGACAGTGTGACGGTGGGAACCGCCACATCTGTTGCAGCGGGTGGGTTCAGTGCAATTGGCAGCTGAGTGATGGAGTTTGAGGCAGTTAAAGCACTGAGTTACAAGTGTGGGTCTGGGGGGGGGACGGGTTCGAGTTTCTGTAGTTGTGTGAGGTGTTGGTGTTTGCTTGGACTTGGGAGCAGGTTTTTTACGCCTGCTCCTAGTCTGAGTGTATTTGTGCAGTGTTTCCGTGCTCGGTGGTGAGACTGATGAGATCCCACGCCCGGGCTCGGTGGTTGTTTGGGGGGGGAGGGGAGGGGTCGAAAGGTGGGTCCACGACTATATCCAAAAAGTCGGACCGCGCTGGGAACGGCAAGATGGCGGCCGTTGCCGGGAGACTCTTGCTGCGGCTGGCGGTCGGTGACTGGGGGCGAGACGGGGCTCGCTCAGGCTGGACACTCGGCGAAGCGCTCCTAGCGGCTGGGTGCAGTACTGAGAAGTACCGCAGGCGAGAACAGTGACGGGAACTGCCGGTGAGCTGGCGGTAATCAGGAAGCAAGCTCGGTGGAGGGTTCTCACGAGGTCTTGACTGCTCGGAGCATAAGCATCGATCGTAGAAGGCCCGCACGCAGGACCGTCTCATTGAAGCAGGCAGGGCCTGCACCGTGAGGATTATAGCCTATCAGCCTACTTAGGCTTTGAGCGCTGTTTCTTGACGTTTCTTCTTTCTTCCAAGATTGACGCTCTGTTGGTGTTGGTCGGTTTGTTTTTACATCAGAACTGGACAGAATATGCCCTACGCCCAGAGGGCGAGTGGGTAGGGTGAAGCAAGGATCGGGCATATGGGCATTCACTCCACAGCAAGGATAGACAGTACCTTAAGCTTCTAAGTGGTGCCTTGTCCGATGTTGCTTAACTGTCACGAAGAGTTAGTTGATGAAGTCATGAGAATTGAAGAATAAAGACAGAATCAGGACGATTGGGGAGGAAAGGTGGGGGTCGGCAGGGAGGTGGATGTGGTCACCCATCCACTCGTTGACCACGGCCGATGTTGCTGGAGCGCTTCACGATACTACGCAAAGAGCTTAGTGCCTCGAGGTGGTGAATGGGGTCATGAGAGGGGCTTGGTACAGTTGGCAATCTTGGCGGGGTTAATTAATGAGGAGTTGTCTGGTAGGCATGGAGGGAGGGTTAAGGTTCATGAGGAGTCTGATTAGGAGCTGGCTGAGTAGAGTGGAGTTGTCTTGGCTGGGAGGAGTGACTGAGGGAACAGGTGGAGGAGCAGTGTGTAAGTGTTGTGCCCGCCTGTAGTGAGCTCGAATGGCCTTCTTCAGAAATGGGCAACCAGGGTAAGAGGCTGCGTGACTGCCTTCACAGTTCGCGCACCTCGCCTGAGCCTTAGGCACAGTGCAAACAGTGTGGCGGTGAGCACCCCCGCATCTGTTGCAACGTGTATCATTAGGGCAAGAGGCCGCTGAATGATACAACTGAAGGCAGTTGTAGCATTGAGTCACCAAGGCGGGACGGGAAGGGGGGTGGGTCCGAGTCGCTGTTCTGGAGGTGTGAGGTGTTGTTGTGGTGGGAGACAGCGGAGCAGGTTTTCTACGCCTACTCCGCGTCTGAGTGTATCTGGAGTGAGTGACCTTACTCGGTTGCGAGAGTAAAGGGGTCTCGCTCCCGGGTTCGGTGCTAGTTTGTGGCGGGGGGGGTGAGGTGGTTTGTGTGTCTTGAGAGGTGGTAGCTGGTGGAGTGAGGGTGGTGGCAGACTCAGGAGGGAGGGAGATGTCGGTTTGGTTTGGTCTGGAAATGGTAGGACGGGGTCGCATGGTTTGGGTTATTTTGTGCTTGGATTTGGTAGGTGGAGGAGTGTAATTGACGGAAGCTTGGGAATGAATTGTGAGATGGCTGACAGAAGGAGTGGTTTGGCAGGAGGTGTTGGCAGTAGGAGCATCATCAACACAGCGCTGGTAGGCAATGTTATGCTTGATGAGCTGGTCTCGGATTTTGTAAAATCCCTCATGGCTATGAGGGAAGATGAGAACATAGCCGTTGTTAAGTTCCTGCATGTGTTGGATGTGGTCCAGGACTGGGGAGGTGGCGGTGGAAATGACATAGCGGTGTGCGTGTAGGGCCTGGAGCTGTTGGAGGGGATTATCTTCAGGGTCATTGATGAACGGTAAGATGAAAGGCAGGTAAACGGAATCAGGTAGGTTAGTTTGATGTAATATTGGGTGGTGATGTGCGGAGTCAGGAAGAAGAAGTTCGGAGTAAGGGTCGGAGGTCATGATGGGAGTACCGGGGTCTTGGCTACTCAATCCACCAAGGGGGTCCCGGTGGAGGCAGGATGAGTAGGGGGGGGGTGGTGAAGCACTAAGCGGTCAAACTCCTAGGAGGACCAGCGTAGGGGCACTCAGCGGGCACCAGTCGTACCAGGTGTAGTTTTAACGGATCGCGCCGGGACAAGGCACGAACAGGTACCCGCAGAGTGCAGACAAATTGCTCTTTCTGATGGGCGAAGTCTTCACCGCGCTGGGCAGGACCAGTGGATGCTTGAAGAGCCGGTGGAGAAATGGCAGACCGCAGAAAGACTGGACCCAGAGTATATCTGAGAAGTCGGACCGCGCTGAGAACTTGGCAGGCTCGTCGTTGATTGGCTGGCGCTGGGTGCGGGCAAGGGCTCGTGGCGAGTGCGAGAGCGGGTGGGCTGTGCTGGTACTTGACGGGCGACGACGGTGAGCTGGCAGTTGGCAGGGTGCTGGCTCGGAGTGACGTCTGCTCAGGTCAGGTGCTGGCTCTCGAATGGTATGAATGATGGTGGGAAGGCCCGGAGACCCTAAAATCAGCAGTTTATATACTCTCGCGGAAAGTTCGAGGTGTTAGGGGAATGAGAACACCCTCCAAAAATCACTTTATTGGTTAGGGATAAGCAGCATATTCAAGTTGGGGGAAGATACATCAGATTGGTCAGAAATTAATTAAAGAAATTCGGGATTGGCTAAATACAAAACAAGGGGAAAGAGAGGGGTATACATCCAACTTAAACAATAACAGAAAGAAATTTAACAAGAAACAAACTTTTGAAATAAAAATTTCTCCAAAAAACAGTTCTTTCACATCGCACTAGGGTGCACCATTGTAGTTTTTCAGTAGTGTCCTCTAGAAGAAAAAGTTCACACTTCTTACTACAGGTAAAACAAAAATACATCAAAAGTGACACAGTTCAAAAACTCCAAAATTTCCAAGTAGTGACATCTTCTGAGAAACTTGAAAATTAATACCGTAGATAAAGTTCAGACTTCCTCCAGCAGAGGAGTTTCAAATGGCGCAAATTTTAAATTAGCGGCGTGGAGGTGTACCGCCCGGTACAATTATTATTATTAATATTATTATTATTATTATTATTATTATTATTATTATTATTATTATTATTATTATTATTATTATTATTATTATTATTATCATCATCTAATCAGGCTCTATTAACACTAATCAGAAGGAATCTAGAAGATGCCCGATCTTCGAAGAATGAAGGCATCTGCAAAAGAAAGGGAAGGTGGACGAAAGGGGTGAAAATTAAAGACACCCTAGGCCTTTCAAACCTAATGAAGTCGGGGTCGAAAAAGAACAAGTGTTCCACCAAAGGTGGTTGGATAGGCAAGTTGAAAGTGAGGAGTCTGACACAAGTGGATGCAATGCCAGAGTCAGCTAAAGTAGCCGTAGTTGCCAATCCACGCTCCCAAATTGAGTCCCCTCCTTCCCCTACCCAAGTCTCACAGACGAGGACAGTTATTGTACAGGGTGGTCCATATGGGGTAGGAAAGAAGGCCTGGGAGTGGGAATGGAGCGGCCGTGTCCTTCAATAAAGTACAGCCGCAGCATTTGCCTGGTGTGAAAATGGGCTGCTGACAATGGAGCTCGAACCAACTATCTCCCGGACGCAAGTTCACAGTTGCGCGCCCCTACCCACATGGCCAACTCGCCCGGTCATTCCGACTTTCTACAAGCTGCTAACAGTTGGCAGAGGGTAGCACGTGAATTGTGACAAAGACACCAGTGACATCATGCGGAGGGTTTCAGAACAATGTCTGCCACCGAATGTAAATTTAAGGTTGAATGCGTTACGTTCTTAACTCCATTTGCTCTCTCTTTCTTTCTACAGTGGATTAGATGGCGAGGCCTCTTCCTTCTCTTCTACTTTCCTCAACATCTGCCTCAACCTAATTCCTGGATAACACTCTACCCTGGTTCCCTTTCCTCCACACATTCTCCTCACATGTCTAACGATGAAATCCCCCATGACCAGAGCCTCAACCCTACCCACCTCATTTGATCCCCTGCCCTCCTTGTCAGCCCTATCTTCTCTCACTGCTGCAGAAGCTACTTCCTCCTCCCTTTTCTCCCTTCCATGACCCTGTTCCACCTGTCTTTTCCTTTCCACTACACTACATTTCCCTTTCCTACCTTTTCCCTTCCTCCTACTTCCACACATCTCAGCAACAGTTCCCTGTTCCTCATCTTCCCTCGGTTGTTCTACCTGTAGTGACTCGTACAGATTTCTCTCAGACAACTGTCCTGAATTCTGATCCTGAACAGAGCCCTTAGCCTGCAATCTCCTTCCCCTTAAGTAGTATAATTGGACAGATCGGCCGCCTCCTCCTCCTCCCGCCGCCTCCTCCGCCTCCTCCTCCGCCGCCGCCTCCGCCGCCGCCGCCCGCGGGAAATTTGAATTTTGGCGGGAAATTTGAATTTTGGCGCGAGATTTGAATTTGTAAACAAAGCCACGTGCTTTTTGACAGCTGTCATCGACAACAACGCAACGCAAACCTCACTGCTGCCATCTTGACGGGCCTAAACCTCACTAGTGCCAACTTAACCTAACTAGCATGAGGTAAACAAAGCCACGTGTTTTTTGACAGCCACGTGCTTTTTAACAGACAACAACGCATCGCTAACCTCAGTACTGCCATCTTGACGGGCCTAACCTTAGTGGTACCAACTTAACCTCACTAGCATGAGGTAAACAAAGCCACGTGCTTTTTGACAGCCACGTGCTTTTCGACAGATTTGTAAACAAAGCCACGTGCTTTTTGACAGACAACAACGCATCGCAAACCTCAGTACTGCCATCTTGAAGGGCCTAAACCTCAGTAGTGCCAACTTAACCTAACTAGCGCGAGGTAAACAAAGCCACGTGCTTTTTGACAGCCACGTGCTTTTTGACAGATTTGTAAACAAAGCCACGTGCTTTTTGACAGCTATCATCGACAACAACGCATCGCTAACCTCAGTACTGCCATCTTGACGGGCCTAAACCTTAGTGGTACCAACTTAACCTCACTAGCATGAGGTAAACAAAGCCACGTGTTTTTTGACAGCCACGTGCTTTTTTGACAGCTGTCATCCGCCATCTTTAAACCACAAAGCACTGTGCTGCCCTCTATATCGGAGTAGCCGCAAAATTCGTCACCTGTCATCAGCAGTGCTGCCATCTTGACTGGTCTAAACCTTAGTGCTACCAACTTAACCTAACTAGCGCGAGGTAAACAAAGCCACGTGCAGATGTCATCTGCTATCTTTAATCCAGAGAGCATCGTGCAGCCCTCTTTAGCTACTTACCTTTGAAATGTGGTACGTCACAGCTGTCATCCGCCATCTTGCATCGCAAACCTCAGTGCTGCACTCTATGTAGTGGCGGCAAATTCCACATGCTCTTGTTTGGAAACAAAGCCACGTGCAGTTGTCATCCGCCATCTTTAATCCATAGAGCACCGTGCTGCCCTCTTTAGCTACTTACCTTTGAAATGTGGTACGTCACAGCTGTCATCCGCCATCTTGCATCGCAAACCTCAGTGCTGCACTCTATGTAGTGGCGGTAAATTCCACGTGCTCTTGTTTGGAAACAAAGCCACGTGTAGCTGTCATCCGCCATCTTTAATCCAGAGAGCACCGTGCTGCCCTCTTTAGCTACTTACCTTTGAAATGTGGTACGTCACAGCTGTCATCCGCCATCTTGCATCGCAAACCTCAGTGCTGCCCGGTGGCGGCAAATTCCACGTGCTCTTGTTTGGAAACAAACCTATGCGCTTTTTTGTCAGCTATCATCCGCCATCTTTAATCTAGAGAGCACCGTGCTGCCCTCTATGTGGTGGTGGTAAATTCTACACGCTTTACAAACCCATGTGCTTTTCTGACAGCTGTCAACCGCCAGAGAGCACCGTGCTGCCCTCTTTATGCCGGTGGCAAATTCTACATGCTTTTTGACAGCTGTCACCCGCAAGAGAGCACCGTGCTGCCATCTTTAGCTAGATACCTGTGGTAGCGGTAAATTCCACGTGCTCTTGTTTAGTAAACAAAGCTACATGCTTTTTTGACAGCTGTCGTCCGCTATCTTTAATCAATAGAGCACTGTGCTGCGGGTAATTTCATCAGCTGTCATCCGCCATCTTTAATCTACACAACACCATGCTGCTCTCTGTAGTAGCGGGCAATTTGAAAAGTTCTGTTAGCTATCATCCGCCATCTTTAATCAAGAGAGCACCGTGCTGCCATCTATATGGTGGCGGCAAATTCCACGTGCTCTTGTTTAGTAAACAAAGCCACGTGCAGCTGTCATCCGCCATCTTTGAGCACCGTGCTGCGGGCAATTTCGTCAGCTGTCATCCGCCATCTTTAATCTACAGAACACCGTGCTGCCCTCTGTAGTAGCGGGCAATTTGAAAAGTTCTGTTAGCTATCATCCGCCATCTTCGAGCACCGTGCTGCCCTCTATGTGGTGGCGGCAAATTCCACGTGCTTTACAAACTCACGTGCTTTTTTGACAGCTACCATCCGCCCTGCTCTCTGTAGTAGCGGGTAATTTGAAAAGTTCTGTTAGCTGTCATCCGCCATCTTTGAGCACCGTGCTGCCCGGTGGCGGTAAATTCCACGTGCTTTACAAACTCACGCGCAGCTGTCATCCGCCATCTTACATCGCAAACCTCAGTGCTACACTCTTTAGTTGAAAAATGGTGGCGGATAATTTAAAAAAGAAAAATTCTACAGCGGCCATCTCTCGACGCTAATTGCACAAGATGGTGGCTATACATGACTCCTTAAAGGTGCTTATGCGAGATGATCGCTATACATAGACGCCCTTGGGATGCTTGCGCAAGATGGCGGTTATACATGGCTCCTTATGAGGGATGCTTGCGCGAGATGGTGGTTGCTCTTATGAGGCGGCTTAAGGATCCTTGGCTAGAGCCTCCCTAAGGATGCTTGCGCAAGATGGCGCATGCAAGATGGTGGCTATACATAGCTCCTTATGAGACAGCCAGTACAACATGTGATCAGAACATTGATTGATGTGTTCAGAACACAAAATAAGTAGAATCGAACACTGTACTCGATACAACATGTGATTAAAACATTGTTTGGTGTGTTCAGAACACTAATCGAACGCTGTACAACATGTTAGGGGATACCTTTGTTTAGATTGAAACATAACAAGACTAGAATTGAACACTGCACATTGATTGATGTGTTCAGAACACAAAATAAGTAGAATCGAACACTGTACTCGATACAACATGTGATTAAAACATTGTTTGGTGTGTTCAGAACACTAATCGAACGCTGTACAACATGTTAGGGGATACCTTTGTTTAGATTGAAACATAACAAGACTAGAATTGAACACTACACTCGATGTCGTTACATGTGTTCAGAACAATGATTGATGTGTTCAGATCACTAAACAAGTAGAATCGAACGCTGTACAACATGTTAGGGTATACCTTTGTTTAGATTGAAACATAACAAGACTAGAATCGAACACTGCACTCGATGTCGTTAACCTTAACATGTGATCCGATACAACATGTTAGGGGATACCTTTGTCCTAAGAACCGAACACTGTACAACATGTTAGGGGATACCTTTGTTTAGATTGAAACTAACAAGACTAGAATCGAACACTGCACTCGATGTCGTTACATGTGATCCGATACAACATGTTAGGGGATACCTTTGTTCTAAGAAAATTAGATTGAAACATAGCAAGCCTAGAATCGAACATTGTTTGATGTTTTCAGTACAACTTCAATGATTAACACACACACTGTGCACATATCGCATAGCTATCTCGCCTAGTATGAAAATCAAAAAACACACTGTGCACATATCGCATAGCTAACACTTCAAATGATTTGCTTAGTACGAAAAAAAATCTATACCGCGTAGCTAACTCGTTCATCACACTGCTCAGACGCTTAGTAATTGTGAATACACTCATACGAAAATCAAGAAAGCACACTGCGTAGCCAACTCGCTCGGCTCACTCGCTTAGTAATTACAACACTGATACACACACGGATAAGAATGTTCCGAGATACTACATACTTACATGTTTTTTAAGGGGGGGGGTGAAAGATCATAAATTATATGTACACATGTTGTCTCCTCCAAGTTGTAAGATGAAATAGACGCAGTACTGCGAGTTTCCGCTCTAGCTGGCGAACGGAAGTAGCATGATATCTCAGCAAAAAATAAAAATACGCGTGAGCTTGCAAGTCAGACACAATGATGGATACCGCGATTCAAATCCTGGTAACTTATGCCGTCGGGAAGGGTATCCGGCGAGCATCTAGCTGTAAATCCCCGATTCTCGACAGATTCTTAATCCCAGTTCTTTGACGTCAGGAAGGGCAACCGGTTGAAAACAATTATCGAACACGCATCGCGAAGGCAAGAGTGTGCAGCGATATGCTTGTTTAGACTTGTAGATTACGAAAGAAACATAACAAGACTTGAGTCTTAAAACAAATTCTTGCGATTTAAAATCTTAGTCAGGAAGGGCATCCAGCCGTAAAACAATAGTTCGTGATACTGCGATTTAAAATCTAGCTGTATATCCCCCGATTCTCGATAGATTCTTAATCCGAGTTCTTTGACGTCAGGAAGGGCAACCGGTCGAAAACAATTATCGAACACGCATCGCGAAGGCAAGAGTGTGCAGCGATATGCTTGTTTAGACCTGCAGATTATGAAAGAAACATAACAAGACTTGAGTCTTAAAACAAATTCTTGCGATTTAAAATCTTAGTCAGGAAGGGCATCCGGTAGTAAAACAATAGTTCGTGATACTGCGATTTAAAATCTAGCAGTAAAACCCCCGATTCTCAACAGATTCTTAATCCGAGTTCTTTGACGTCAGGAAGGGCAACCGGTTGAAAACAATTATCGAATACGCATCGTGAAGGCAAGAGTGTACAGCGATATGCTTGCTTAGACTTGCAGATTACGAAAGAAACATAACAAGACTTGAGTCTTAAAACAAATTCTTGCGATTTAAAATCTTAGTCAGGAAGGGCATCCAGCAGTAAAACAATAGTTCGTGATACTGCGATTTAAAATCTAGCTGTATATCCCCCGATTCTCGATAGATTCTTAATCCGAGTTCTTTGACGTCAGGAAGGGCAACCGGTCGAAAACAATTATCGAACACACATCGCGAAGGCAAGAGTGTGCAGCGATATGCTTGTTTAGACCTGCAGATTACGAAAGAAACATAACAAGACTTGAGTCTTAAAACAAATTCTTGCGATTTAAAATCTTAGTCAGGAAGGGCATCCGGTAGTAAAACAATAGTTCGTGATACTGCGATTTAAAATCTAGCTGTATATCCCCCGATTCTCGACAGATTCTTAATCCGAGTTCTTTGACGCCAGGAAGGGCAACTAGTTGAAAACAATTATCGAACACGCATCGCGAAGGCAAGAGTGTGCAGCGATATGCTTGTTTAGACTTGCAGATTACGAAAGAAACATAACAAGACTTGAGTCTTAAAACAAATTCTTGCGATTTAAAACCTTAGTCAGGAAGGGCATCCGGTAGTAAAACAATAGTTCGTGATACTGCGATTTAAAATCTAGCTGTAAAACCCCCGATTCTCGACAGATTCTTAATCCGAGTTCTTTGACGTCAGGAAGGGCAACCGGTTGAAAACAATTATCGAACACGCATCGCGAAGGCAAGAGTGTGCAGCGATATGCTTGTTTAGACTTGCAGATTACGAAAGAAACATAACAAGACTTGAGTCTTAAAACAAAATTCTTGCGATTTAAAATCTTAGTCAGGAAGGGCATCCAGCAGTAAAACAATAGTTCGTGATACTGCGATTTAAAATCTAGCTGTAAAACCCCCGATTCTCGACAGATTCTTAATCCGAGTTCTTTGACGTCAGGAAGGGCAACCGGTTGGAAACAATTATCGAACACGCATCGCGAAGGCAGGAGTGTGCAGCGATATGCATGTTTAGACTTGCACTTAATCCGAGTTCTTTGACGCCAGGAAGGGCAACTAGTTGAAAACAATGATCGAACACGCATCGCGAAGGCAAGAGTGTGCAGCGATATGCTTGTTTAGACTTGCAGATTACGAAAGAAACATAACAAGACTTGAGTCTTAAAACAAATTCTTGCGATTTAAAATCTTAGTCAGGAAGGGCATCCGGTAGTAAAACAATAGTTCGTGATACTGCGATTTAAAATCTAGCTGTAAAACCCCCGATTCTCGACAGATTCTTAATCCGAGTTCTTTGACGTCAGGAAGGGCAACCGGTTGAAAACAATTATCGAACACGCATCGCGAAGGCAAGAGTGTGCAGCGATATGCTTGTTTAGACTTGCAGATTACGAAAGAAACATAACAAGACTTGAGTCTTAAAACAAATTCTTGCGATTTAAAATCTTAGTCATGAAGGGCATCCAGCAGTAAAACAATAGTTCGTGATTTAAAATCTAAGAAGTGCATCTAGCTGTATATCTCCCCGATTCTCGACAGATTCTTAATCCGAGTTCTTTGAAGCCAGGAAGGGCAACTAGTTGAAAACAATTATCGAACACGCATCGTGAAGGCAAGAGTGTGCAGCGATATGCTTGTTTAGACTTGCAGATTACGAAAGAAACATAACAAGACTTGAGTCTTAAAACAAATTCTTGCGATTTAAAATCTTAGTCAGGAAGGGCATCCAGCAGTAAAACAATAGTTCGTGATTTAAAATCTAAGAAGAGCATCTAGCTGTAAAACCCCCGATTCTCGACAGATTCTTAATCCGAGTTCTTTGACGTCAGGAAGGGCAACCGGTTGAAAACAATTATCGAACACGCATCGCGAAGGCAAGAGTGTGCAGCGATATGCTTGTTTAGACTTGCAGATTACGAAAGAAACATAACAAGACTTGAGTCTTAAAACAAATTCTTGCGATTTAAAATCTTAGTCAGGAAGGGCATCCGGTAGTAAAACAATAGTTCGTGATACTGCGATTTAAAATCTAGCAGTAAAACCCCCGATTCTCAACAGATTCTTAATCCGAGTTCTTTGACGTCAGGAAGGGCAACCGGTTGAAAACAATTATCGAATACGCATCGTGAAGGCAAGAGTGTACAGCGATATGCTTGCTTAGACTTGCAGATTACGAAAGAAACATAACAAGACTTGAGTCTTAAAACAAATTCTTGCGATTTAAAATCTTAGTCAGGAAGGGCATCCAGCCGTAAAACAATAGTTCGTGATACTGCGATTTAAAATCTAGCTGTATATCCCCCGATTCTCGATAGATTCTTAATCCGAGTTCTTTGACGTCAGGAAGGGCAACCGGTCGAAAACAATTATCGAACACACATCGCGAAGGCAAGAGTGTGCAGCGATATGCTTGTTTAGACCTGCAGATTACGAAAGAAACATAACAAGACTTGAGTCTTAAAGCAAATTCTTGCGATTTAAAATCTTAGTCAGGAAGGGCATCCGGTAGTAAAACAATAGTTCGTGATACTGCGATTTAAAATCTAGCTGTATATCCCCCGATTCTCGACAGATTCTTAATCCGAGTTCTTTGACGCCAGGAAGGGCAACTAGTTGAAAACAATTATCGAACACGCATCGCGAAGGCAAGAGTGTGCAGCGATATGCTTGTTTAGACTTGCAGATTACGAAAGAAACATAACAAGACTTGAGTCTTAAAACAAATTCTTGCGATTTAAAACCTTAGTCAGGAAGGGCATCCGGTAGTAAAACAATAGTTCGTGATACTGCGATTTAAAATCTAGCTGTAAAACCCCCGATTCTCGACAGATTCTTAATCCGAGTTCTTTGACGTCAGGAAGGGCAACCGGTTGAAAACAATTATCGAACACGCATCGCGAAGGCAAGAGTGTGCAGCGATATGCTTGTTTAGACTTGCAGATTACGAAAGAAACATAACAAGACTTGAGTCTTAAAACAAAATTCTTGCGATTTAAAATCTTAGTCAGGAAGGGCATCCAGCAGTAAAACAATAGTTCGTGATACTGCGATTTAAAATCTAGCTGTAAAACCCCCGATTCTCGACAGATTCTTAATCCGAGTTCTTTGACGTCAGGAAGGGCAACCGGTTGAAAACAATTATCGAACACGCATCGCGAAGGCAAGAGTGTGCAGCGATATGCTTGTTTAGATTTGCAGATTACGAAAGAAACATAACAAGACTTGAGTCTTAAAACAAAATTCTTGCGATTTAAAATCTTAGTCAGGAAGGGCATCCGGCAGTAAAACAATAGTTCGTGATTTAAAATCTAGCAGTAAAACCCCCGATTCTCGACAGATTCTTAATCCGAGTTCTTTGACGTCAGGAAGGGCAACCGGTTGAAAACAATTATCGAACACGCATCGCGAAGGCAAGAGTGTGCAGCGATATGCTTGTTTAGACTTGCAGATTACGAAAGAAACATAACAAGACTTGAGTCTTAAAACAAATTCTTGCGATTTAAAATCTTAGTCAGGAAGGGCATCCGGTAGTAAAACAATAGTTCGTGATACTGCGATTTAAAATCTAGCTGTATATCCCCCGATTCTCGACAGATTCTTAATCCGAGTTCTTTGACGCCAGGAAGGGCAACTAGTTGAAAACAATTATCGAACACGCATCGCGAAGGCAAGAGTGTGCAGCGATATGCTTGTTTAGACTTGCAGATTACGAAAGAAAAATAACAAGACTTGAGTCTTAAAACAAATTCTTGCGATTTAAAATCTTAGTCAGGAAGGGCATCCGGTAGTAAAACAATAGTTCGTGATACTGCGATTTAAAATTTAGCTGTAAAACCCCCGATTCTCGACAGATTCTTAATCCGAGTTCTTTGACGTCAGGAAGGGCAACGGGTTGAAAACAATTATCGAACACGCATCGCGAAGGCAAGAGTGTGCAGCGATATGCTTGTTTAGACTTGCAGATTACGAAAGAAACATAACAAGACTTGAGTCTTAAAACAAAATTCTTGCGATTTAAAATCTTAGTCAGGAAGGGCATCCGGCAGTAAAACAATAGTTCGTGATTTAAAACCTAGCTGTAAAACCCCCGATTCTCGACAGATTCTTAATCCGAGTTCTTTGACGTCAGGAAGGGCAACCGGTTGGAAACAATTATCGAACACGCATCGCGAAGGCAGGAGTGTGCAGCGATATGCATGTTTAGACTTGCACTTAATCCGAGTTCTTTGACGCCAGGAAGGGCAACTAGTTGAAAACAATGATCGAACACGCATCGCGAAGGCAAGAGTGTGCAGCGATATGCTTGTTTAGACTTGCAGATTACGAAAGAAACATAACAAGACTTGAGTCTTAAAACAAATTCTTGCGATTTAAAATCTTAGTCAGGAAGGGCATCCGGTAGTAAAACAATAGTTCGTGATACTGCGATTTAAAATCTAGCTGTAAAACCCCCGATTCTCGACAGATTCTTAATCCGAGTTCTTTGACGTCAGGAAGGGCAACCGGTTGAAAACAATTATCGAACACGCATCGCGAAGGCAAGAGTGTGCAGCGATATGCTTGTTTAGACTTGCAGATTACGAAAGAAACATAACAAGACTTGAGTCTTAAAACAAATTCTTGCGATTTAAAATCTTAGTCATGAAGGGCATCCAGCAGTAAAACAATAGTTCGTGATTTAAAATCTAAGAAGTGCATCTAGCTGTATATCCCCCCGATTCTCGACAGATTCTTAATCCGAGTTCTTTGACGCCAGGAAGGGCAACTAGTTGAAAACAATTATCGAACACGCATCGTGAAGGCAAGAGTGTGCAGCGATATGCTTGTTTAGACTTGCAGATTACGAAAGAAACATAACAAGACTTGAGTCTTAAAACAAATTCTTGCGATTTAAAATCTTAGTCAGGAAGGGCATCCAGCAGTAAAACAATAGTTCGTGATTTAAAATCTAAGAAGAGCATCTAGCTGTAAAACCCCCCGATTCTCGACAGATTCTTAATCCGAGTTCTTTGACGTCAGGAAGGGCAACCGGTTGAAAACAATTATCGAACACGCATCGCGAAGGCAGGAGTGTGCATCGATATGCATGTTTAGACTTGCAGATTACGAAAGAAACATAACAAGACTTGAGTCTTAAAACAAATTCTTGCGATTTAAAATCTTAGTCAGGAAGGGCATCCGGCAGTAAAACAATAGTTCGTGATTTAAAATCTAGCTGTAAAACCCCTGATTCTCGACAGATTCTTAATCCGAGTTCTTTGACGTCAGGAAGGGCAACGGGTTGGAAACAATTATCGAACACGCATCGCGAAGGCAGGAGTGTGCAGCGATATGCATGTTTAGACTTGCAGATTACGAAAGAAACATAACAAGACTTGAGTCTTAAAACAAAATTCTTGCGATTTAAAATCGTAGTCAGGAAGGGCATCCGGCAGTAAAACAATAGTTCGTGATTTAAAATCTAAGAAGAGCATCTAGCTGTAAAACCCCCCGATTCTCGACAGATTCTTAATCCGAGTTCTTTGACGTCAGGAAGGGCAACCGGTTGGAAACAATTATCGAACACGCATCGCGAAGGCAAGAGTGTGCAGCGATATGCTTGTTTAGACTTGCAGATTACGAAAGAAACATAACAAGACTTGAGTCTTAAAACAAATTCTTGTGTTTTAAAATCTTAGTCAGGAAGGGCAACCGGCAGTAGTGATACAGCGATTTAAAATCTAAGAAGAGCATCTAGCTGTAAAACCCCCGATTCTTGACAGATTCTTAATCCGAGTTCTTTGACGTCAGGAAGGGTAACCGGTTGAAAACAATAGCGTATGATGTAAGAGCTTAGATACTACCAGTTTTGCGTCAGGAAGGATAACTAGTCTTAAAACAAAACAGATTCTTAATCCGAGTTGTCAGGAAGGGCAACCGGTTGAAAACTATAGTGTGAGAGGTTAGATACTGCTAGTTTTGCATCAGGAAGGACAACTCAACACATTCATGCGATTTAAACACATTTTTATTCCCAAGAGAATCGAACCCGAGACTACTGGGTGAGAGGCATGCACGCTAAACTAAACTGTAGGCTATGGGTTTGTTCTACAGTCCTCGAAGTATCGGCACAGTCATTCTGAGCGAGTTGTGTGGAATGCATGTGTTAGCTGAAATTGTACACGTATCTTCCGGCTCAACCTTGAGCGAGGACACTGATAAGCGACTTGTAACTCGCGAACGTCTTCTTAGCTGAGTAGCATGTAAGCTCTTAAAACACAGTACCAATTAAGGTTGTAAAATATTCTGAAATAGTCCTCCTCTGTGGTGTAGTAGTTAGTGTGATTAGCTGCTACCCTCGGAGGTCCGAGTTCGATTCCCGGCTCTGCCACGGAATGTGTAGCATTTAGCCTATGTAAGTTCCTAACGTAAAATATCATGATTGTACGGAGAGGTTAAAACACACACAGTGCCTACTCCTATTGAAAGAACCTGCACGGTACCGGCATGTAGGCTTCTCCTGATGAAGGAGCCTGCACAAGGTTTAACGCCTCCTATCAACAGCCCTTACTTAATGCTAGCTTTTGCACACCCCGCCTCACACCATAGTTTTATACGACCGGTTACCCCTCCTGACTAGGATTTTTAAATCGATAACTAGATGTCCCGACATAGCCTACTCCTACCGAAGAAGCCAGCTTAACGCCTCCATCCGACGAATGAATCACCCTCAACACTCTTCAATCATTCACACTACTTCGGAAGATAGCGGGTTCGAACTACAAGCTGTAAATGCTAGGCGAGGGGCCTGCGCGATCGTCATTACATTATCTAGCTAGATGCCCTTCCCGACGGCATAAGTTGCTAGGATTTGAATCGCGGTATCCATCATTGTGTCTGACTTGCAAGCTCACGCGTATTTTTATTTTTTGCTGAGATATCATGCTACTTCCGTTCGCCAGCTAGAGCGGAAACTCGCAGTACTGCGTCTATTTCATCTTACAACTTGGAGGAGACAACATGTGTACATATAATTTATGATCTTTCACCCCCCCTTAAAAAACATGTAAGTATGTAGTATCTCGGAACATTCTTATCCGTGTGTGTATCAGTGTTGTAATTACTAAGCCAGTGAGCCGAGCGAGTTGGCTACGCAGTGTGCTTTCTTGATTTTCGTATGAGTGTATTCACAATTACTAAGCGTCTGAGCAGTGTGATGAACGAGTTAGCTACGCGGTATAGACTTTTTTTTCGTACTAAGCAAATCATTTGAAGTGTTAGCTATGCGATATGTGCACAGTGTGTTTTTTGATTTTCATACTAGGCGAGATAGCTATGCGATATGTGCACAGTGTGTGTGTTAATCATTGAAGTTGTACTGAAAACATCAAACAATGTTCGATTCTAGGCTTGCTATGTTTCAATCTAATTTTCTTAGAACAAAGGTATCCCCTAACATGTTGTATCGGATCACATGTAACGACATCGAGTGCAGTGTTCGATTCTAGTCTTGTTAGTTTCAATCTAAACAAAGGTATCCCCTAACATGTTGTACAGTGTTCGGTTCTTAGGACAAAGGTATCCCCTAACATGTTGTATCGGATCACATGTTAAGGTTAACGACATCGAGTGCAGTGTTCGATTCTAGTCTTGTTATGTTTCAATTTAAACAAAGGTATCCCCTAACATGTTGTACAGCGTTCGATTCTACTTGTTTAGTGATCTGAACACATCAATCATTGTTCTGAACACATGTAACGACATCGAGTGTAGTGTTCAATTCTAGTCTTGTTATGTTTCAATCTAAACAAAGGTATCCCCTAACATGTTGTACAGCGTTCGATTAGTGTTCTGAACACACCAAACAATGTTTTAATCACATGTTGTATCGAGTACAGTGTTCGATTCTACTTATTTTGTGTTCTGAACACATCAATCAATGTGCAGTGTTCAATTCTAGTCTTGTTATGTTTCAATCTAAACAAAGGTATCCCCTAACATGTTGTACAGCGTTCGATTAGTGTTCTGAACACACCAAACAATGTTTTAATCACATGTTGTATCGAGTACAGTGTTCGATTCTACTTATTTTGTGTTCTGAACACATCAATCAATGTTCTGATCACATGTTGTACTGGCTGTCTCATAAGGAGCTATGTATAGCCACCATCTTGCATGCGCCATCTTGCGCAAGCATCCTTAGGGAGGCTCTAGCCAAGGATCCTTAAGCCGCCTCATAAGAGCAACCACCATCTCGCGCAAGCATCCCTCATAAGGAGCCATGTATAACCGCCATCTTGCGCAAGCATCCCAAGGGCGTCTATGTATAGCGATCATCTCGCATAAGCACCTTTAAGGAGTCATGTATAGCCACCATCTTGTGCAATTAGCGTCGAGAGATGGCCGCTGTAGAATTTTTCTTTTTTAAATTATCCGCCACCATTTTTCAACTAAAGAGTGTAGCACTGAGGTTTGCGATGTAAGATGGCGGATGACAGCTGCGCGTGAGTTTGTAAAGCACGTGGAATTTACCGCCACCGGGCAGCACGGTGCTCAAAGATGGCGGATGACAGCTAACAGAACTTTTCAAATTACCCGCTACTACAGAGAGCAGGGCGGATGGTAGCTGTCAAAAAAGCACGTGAGTTTGTAAAGCACGTGGAATTTGCCGCCACCACATAGAGGGCAGCACGGTGCTCGAAGATGGCGGATGATAGCTAACAGAACTTTTCAAATTGCCCGCTACTACAGAGGGCAGCACGGTGTTCTGTAGATTAAAGATGGCGGATGACAGCTGACGAAATTGCCCGCAGCACGGTGCTCAAAGATGGCGGATGACAGCTGCACGTGGCTTTGTTTACTAAACAAGAGCACGTGGAATTTGCCGCCACCACATAGATGGCAGCACGGTGCTCTCTTGATTAAAGATGGCGGATGATAGCTAACAGAACTTTTCAAATTGCCCGCTACTACAGAGAGCAGCATGGTGTTGTGTAGATTAAAGATGGCGGATGACAGCTGATGAAATTACCCGCAGCACAGTGCTCTATTGATTAAAGATAGCGGACGACAGCTGTCAAAAAAGCATGTAGCTTTGTTTACTAAACAAGAGCACGTGGAATTTACCGCTACCACAGGTATCTAGCTAAAGATGGCAGCACGGTGCTCTCTTGCGGGTGACAGCTGTCAAAAAGCATGTAGAATTTGCCACCGGCATAAAGAGGGCAGCACGGCGCTCTCTGGCGGTTGACAGCTGTCAGAAAAGCACATGGGTTTGTAAAGCGTGTAGAATTTACCACCACCACATAGAGGGCAGCACGGTGCTCTCTAGATTAAAGATGGCGGATGATAGCTGACAAAAAAAGCGCATAGGTTTGTTTCCAAACAAGAGCACGTGGAATTTGCCGCCACCGGGCAGCACTGAGGTTTGCGATGCAAGATGGCGGATGACAGCTGTGACGTACCACATTTCAAAGGTAAGTAGCTAAAGAGGGCAGCACGGTGCTCTCTGGATTAAAGATGGCGGATGACAGCTACACGTGGCTTTGTTTCCAAACAAGAGCACGTGGAATTTACCGCCACTACATAGAGTGCAGCACTGAGGTTTGCGATGCAAGATGGCGGATGACAGCTGTGACGTACCACATTTCAAAGGTAAGTAGCTAAAGAGGGCAGCACGGTGCTCTATGGATTAAAGATGGCGGATGACAGCTGCACGTGGCTTTGTTTCCAAACAAGAGCATGTGGAATTTGCCGCCACTACATAGAGTGCAGCACTGAGGTTTGCGATGCAAGATGGCGGATGACAGCTGTGACGTACCACATTTCAAAGGTAAGTAGCTAAAGAGGGCTGCACGATGCTCTCTGGATTAAAGATAGCAGATGACATCTGCACGTGGCTTTGTTTACCTCGCGCTAGTTAGGTTAAGTTGGTAGCACTAAGGTTTAGACCAGTCAAGATGGCAGCACTGCTGATGACAGGTGACGAATTTTGCGGCTACTGCGATATAGAGGGCAGCACAGTGCTTTGTGGTTTAAAGATGGCGGATGACAGCTGTCAAAAAAGCACGTGGCTGTCAAAAAACACGTGGCTTTGTTTACCTCATGCTAGTGAGGTTAAGTTGGTACCACTAAGGTTTAGGCCCGTCAAGATGGCAGTACTGAGGTTAGCGATGCGTTGTTGTAGATGATAGCTGTCAAAAAGCACGTGGCTTTGTTTACAAATCTGTCAAAAAGCACGTGGCTGTCAAAAAGCACGTGGCTTTGTTTACCTCGCGCTAGTTAGGTTAAGTTGGCACTACTGAGGTTTAGGCCCGTCAAGATGGCAGTACTGAGGTTTGCGATGCGTTGTTGTCTGTCAAAAAGCACGTGGCTTTGTTTACAAATCTGTCGAAAAGCACGTGGCTGTCAAAAAGCACGTGGCTTTGTTTACCTCATGCTAGTGAGGTTAAGTTGGTACCACTAAGGTTAGGCCCGTCAAGATGGCAGTACTGAGGTTAGCGATGCGTTGTTGTCTGTCAAAAAGCACGTGGCTGTCAAAAAACACGTGGCTTTGTTTACCTCATGCTAGTTAGGTTAAGTTGGCACTAGTGAGGTTTAGGCCCGTCAAGATGGCAGCAGTGAGGTTTGCGTTGCGTTGTTGTCGATGACAGCTGTCAAAAAGCACGTGGCTTTGTTTACAAATTCAAATCTCGCGCCAAAATTCAAATTTCCCGCCAAAATTCAAATTTCCCGCGGGCGGCGGCGGCGGAGGCGGCGGCGGAGGAGGAGGCGGAGGAGGCGGCGGGAGGAGGAGGCGGCGGGAGGAGGAGGCGGCGGGAGGAGGAGGAGGCGGCCGAACTGTCCAATTATACTACTCCCTTAAAACATTAGACCACCTGTATTCTACAATTCCCCCGTTCCCTTCCCATCCCTCCTTTACACCTACTGTATCTTGTACATTATTTGAGGGAGTCCTACTTTCCTTCCTGTCCTCTGAGAGAATCCTAATTCTCCCGCTCAAACTCTCCAACTCCTCCCTCATACTCCTTAATGCCTGGCCACACCCACAGTTTCTACACTTGCACTGCTTAGCCATTATTTATGGAATAATGAGAAAAAAGGTAAAATAAAATAACTTATTTTGTGCAAATAAAAATGAAAGGAAAGAAATATTGTCCATAAAAATGAAAGGAAAGAAATATTGTCTAGGATAGTTCGCAAAAGATCACACAACAACAAGGTAATTAATAAAAGCTACTACTACACTACAATACTACTTAGTTGTACGAATTTTTTTCTACAACACCCTAACAGAATGAAAATTGCTGTTAATTACTAAAAACCGAAAATAATACACAAGAATTAGGTCTACACAATTCTAAACTGCAGTTAAGTCTACCCTAATTACTGCTACAGAATTCTAGTAAGAGAGTTAATACAGATACCACAGATGCTATAGATACTACAGATACTATAACGCAAATGATGAATCAATCAGGACATGTTACTTTATAAATATTTTTAGAGGTGCCTCCATTGATATATTGTTATTTGATGAAGAAAATAAGAAAACAACAGTACATAAAACAAATTATGTTTATCAACATTAACAAAGAAACGTAGTTTTAATACGTTAACGTATAAATTTCACTTAGTGTTAGTGTTCAAATGAACTCCAAGTAAGTTTCATATGCATTATAAAATATGGTGTTGTTGTGTACCGTGCAGTAAGTCCGACTCGTCAAAGAAAGGAGAACATTGGAGTTTTCATTCTTTTCCTGCCGATCCAGTTTTAAAGGAGGTAAGGTAAGAGTGTATTCTGCCCGAAGGCAGGTCTGAACCTCCGCAGAGGTGGAGAAGTGGAGAATTGCTATATCCAGACAGAGGGCAAATTAGGTTCCCTTTGGTCACCTAGGACGTCATCCAGAGTCTGTAATTTACGTTTTAAAGTTTAAGTACTTAAAAAAGACTACTTCCGAATAGAGTCCCTTTAGTCTTCATAGGTTATCCCGCCTACAAAGCGCAGGGTGTCACACCTCTAGTCGAGCGTAGAAAGAGACATTTCCCGAAATCGGGAGCTACATGTACAAGTCCAAATAAAGTAAGAAAACAGTGTTCCATAGATGATTGTGAAAATGTAATGACTCCGCCGGATTACGCAAGTAGGCCTGCCATAAATAAAATAGGAACTCAAGTCTCTTTCTCACTTGCTGACCATAAGGCTAGCACTCGAAATATATACTGAAAAGGAAATCAAACTACCGACTGAGACAAACAATACGCAAGCAAAGAAATAAAATAAAAGATCTGAAGTCCTCGAAGAAAGCTAAAAATTCTGCATTTGATGAAAAAGTTAATAAAATGAGGCGTGATGGTGGAAATGGAAAAATGAAGGCATTATTCCTATTAGAACAAATAGAATCTTATGGAAAGAAGTATGTAAGATATGGGGAAACAACTTTAAACATTTCTGCCCTCTGGCAAAGGAAATCGCCAATGGGCTACAGATTCATTAGATCACTTCACCGCCTCCAACTTCCACATCAAAACACACTTAAGGATTATGTTGGTTTTTCTGATGATGAAACTGGAAAAAGATCCCTCATTAAATAAAGGCTCCATTAAGGAAGTCATGAATTTTACATGCGTGGAGGAAAATTTAGGATTCCTTATCACAGATAATTGGCTATCAAGCCCAGAGTACACTATTATCGTAATCCTGACCGATTTCTAGGGTACTCCGAGGCTGAACTTGAAGGATCTACCCTTAGTGACAGGACTGCAAACAGGCTTCTGTGCTTTCCGTTTCGAAAGCTCTCTACATCTTTTCGGATTTCTGTGGCGTTCTATTTCACTCGCCAATTAAAGCGAAATTCGCGCACTCGGGCGTCGCAGCGCGACTCCTCACATGCCAGCAATAAAAAAAATGTCTCTCACAAAAGTTCGTCCTGCGAGTATATCCGGCAGAAAAAGGAAGTTGAAGAATGGCAATCTGGCAACACTGTAACCACAGGTAGGGTAACTACCTTTGTCAGCATATTTTAGACGTTCTCTACAGATGGTGCAGTGGGTAGAGTTTTGGGTTAGCATGCAGAAGTTCGAGGGGTCGATCCTCGGTTGAGGAGTATGTTTTTTTATTTCGAAAATGTAGTCCAGGTGGTATGGTATCTGGCCACAGGGGTCTCTTCCCGCATCGCGCTCACTTGTTTCTCTCCCTGTCCGCCTTCTGCGTGACGTCATGTGGTATGAGACAGCGGTCGCCCGTACTGCTGACACGTATTGCCACTACAGTCTAAAATGGTCATAACTTCTGAACCATTCATGCAAATAATATCCTGACAAGGTTATTGTAATCCTTATAAAATACTGGAGTAGGTCAAACAATTTATTTTGATGAGGAACTCGAGGATAATATCGATATATTTATTTAATTTTAAGGAGTTACATTTTTTACCGCGGACTGTAGCATAAAATCGCTTCTAGAGGGCAGCCGGTTGGAAATAGGTATGTGCCATCCCGGACTTTTATGTAGAGGATTCTATGCTCTACATTTCGTACGACCGGGCGAGTTGGCCGTGCGCGTAGAGGCGCGCGGCTGTGAGCTTGCATCCGGGAGATAGTAGGTTCGAATCCCACTATCGGCAGCCCTGAAGATGGTTTTCCGTGGTTTCCCATTTTCACACTAGGCAAATGCTGGGGCTGTACCTTAATTAAGGCCACGGCCGCTTCCTTCCAACTCCTAGGCCTTTCCTATCCCATCGTCGCCATAAGACCTATCTGTGTCGGTGCGACGTAAAGCCCCTAGCAAAAAAAAAAACCATTTCGTACGCTTACACTTGGGGTCTATCGTTGATGGTTCACGCAGCGTAAGCCGAGAAAGCAAGTGACCGACCGACCGACATTTTTATCTCTTTCTACGTATTTACTGTATATCGGATCACGGATATATAGTTATTTTATAGTGGTTCACTACGTGAACAGTGTTCGTGTTGTCAGTATCTGAAGTAGAACCACTGTACTGATTAAAATGCAGTCAACATGTTATGGAAACGTGTGTGGCGCTATAAATTGTCGGCACGTAAAAGAACTCCCGTGGGACAAAATGACGGCACCTCGAGTCTCAGAAAACCGTAAATATTAGTGAGACGTAACACAAATAACATTATTATTATTTCGCATATTATAAAGACAATAACGACAACAACCATCATAGCCAGTTAGTTTGCTACTGCGATGGCATAACAATACTTCCTCGTCAGCAATGCTTGGTTATTGAAACACTTTGTAATAAACTCTTGAATATCTCCATTATTACAGCTCGTACGGTAAAAAGGTGTCAGATATAAATGACTGAATGAAAATCATATTTTCTATAATTATTGTTATGTGATAATAGCCGGGCTGAGTAGCAACTCAAATGGTAGATCGCTGGCCTTCTTAGCCCAACTTGGCAGGTTCGACCCTGTCTCAGTCCGGTGGTGAAGGTGCTCAAAAACATAGATAGTGGGACGTAAAATCCAATAACATTAACATTATTATGTGCTAATAACTTATATTTCTGAATATATTTCGAAGCTCGTGAAATAATACAGTATCCGTGATCCGATATACAGTAAATACGAAGAAAGAGACGAAAATGTCGTGCGAGAAGAGACCTGTTACTGGATCTCGGTTATTTCAAAAGGGGGCCTCACACATCCCAGTCATGAGTGGTTAAAAAATATAGCCCAGTTCGAAATTTAATTTGGTGTATTTCACGGTAAGACTGTATCCAGATGCAAAAAAGTGAAAACTCTTACTTCTATTATTAAGTCAAAATTTCCAGTTTTCCATGACAAAATAATTTGTTTCTACGTAAGGACCAGGACATTTATTAGCTAGCACTGAGAAAATATGCCAATAAGAAGGCTAAGCTTTGGGCTGGTTCATCAAGTAATTAAGTCTCCTGACACGTACGTTTTAATAATTTAATATAATTCCATAATGATGTCGATGTCCGCCTCTGTGGTGTAGTGGTTAGCGTGATTAGCTGCCACCCCCGGAGGTCCGGGTTCGATTCCCGGCTCTGCCACGAAATTTGAAAAGTGGTATGACGGCTGGAACGGGGTCCACTCAGCCTCGGGAGGTCAACTGAGTAGAGGTGGGTTCGATTCCCACCTCAGCCATCCTGGAAGTGGTTTTCCGTGGTTTCCCACTTCTCCTCCAGGCGAATGCCGGGATGGTACCTAACATAAGGCCACGGCCGCTTCCTTCCCTCTTCCTTGCATATCCCTTCCAATCTTCCCATCCCTCCACAAGGCCCCTGTTCAGCATAGCAGGTGAGGCCGCCTGGGCGAGGTACTGGTCATTCTCCCCAGTTGTATCCACGACCAAGAGTCTGAAGCTCCGGGACACTGCCCTTGAGGCGGTAGAGGTGGGATCCCTCGCTGTGTCCGAGGGAAAAGCCGACCCTGGAGGGTAAACAGATGATGATGATGATGATGATGATGATGATGATGTCGATATGATGCATATTTTCCTATGCCATTTAATCTAAATATTTACTTCATCAGGAAATAAATTAATTATTTGAGTTGCATGGCAATATTATTTCTTATCGTATTATATGTCATGTATTTGATAGTTGATGTTCTAACTGCTCAGCATGTGACGAAATTTAACGCATTTTCACGTTTTTAAATCTATTGGAAGTCCCGTTGATTATCGAATCGGACTAAACCAGACTATTATTTGATGAAAGATTGAGAAGATGTTTCACAGGCACGAGAATTCACAGGCTTGCTGCGACTGTGTTCCTTACTCGCTATCATTCATACCGCGTGACGTCAGAGCGCTCCAGCCAATGGAAGCTTCAACCGCCGGAGTAGCCTACCTTATATTCTAGTTACCTTGGTATCTGGCATCTTAATCGTCAACAGCGATTGTAGCGGGTCCTCTTGAAACCATTTGCCCTTGCATACTACGATCCTAGAAATGGACGAACAATCGTTTTCATTTGTCAGCTTTGAAAGACGCCCTTTCCACATTGTGGACGTGAATTTATTCGCAACACTTCATCTACTAGATGCGTAACAACATGTTCAGTGTTCCAAAATTTTGTAAATTGAAGATACATGTGACCTAAGAAACGGTGTCTCACTGCATTACAGTATGTAATGTCCGATGGAAATTAGCAAATAGAAAAATGCGCCTCAACGCAGGATCGAACCCTCGACCTCCTGCATGCTAACCCAAAACCCTATCCACTACACCAACCGTACAACACGATTATCGGGTGCTGACAGGGGTATTTACCGTACATATGGTTACAGTGTTGCCAGATTCCACTTTTCAACGTCCTTTCTCTGCCGGATATACTCGCAGGAGGAACTTTTGTGAGAGACATTTTTTTATTGCAGGGATGTGAGGAATCGCGCTGCGACGCCCGAGTGCGCGAATTTCTCTTCAACCTGTATAGAAAGGGGTTAGCGCAAGGCCATCCAAACAGCGTTCCCCGAGCTCTGGCTCTGGCCGCGCTCTAAGCCAGTGCTCCGAGCGCTTTAGAAGAAGGTAGTTTCAGTAGTGGTGAGAGGATCTTGGCTGGCTGAGAGAGCAGTCGATCCATCAGTCGCTAGTCTAGTCTACAGTGACTCTATATGTATATGTCTAGTCCAATGGGCTTTGTTGACAGCGTGTAACTAAATCAATTTCATTTTTCTGTACACTTTATCAAGGCCATGCCAAATTTTAGTGTGCCTCCGAGGTTTAATGTGTTTAGAAAACGCAATTTGAAACGGCACTACAGTGCCAACCACAGGAATGATTACGGTACGGTGATTTGACAGACGCCAGTCGCCAATTGAAGTTGGAAGAATTGAAAGAAAATTTCAAGCAGCATGTTTTGTAAGTATTATTGTTTTAATTTTTAAATGCTTGTTTACAAACGGGAATGAAGAAATGATTGAATTATCTGAAGAATACTAAAATTGTGACTTGCCGTATTTTTGTCTGATAGGAGATTGATGAGAGTGAGGTTGGTGGACCCATTTCACGAACAAGCTACAAATGTTCGCCGCGAATTGGCAAAGATGGAGAACCTTTCACGGAAGGGAATGTAATCAAGGAGTGCCTAATGGACGCGGTGGCATGTATTTGTCCTTTAGAGCTAGTTGAGAAATTTGATAAAATTTCTCTTTCTCCTCAAACTGTGGCTCGCAGAATAGACGATATGGCCCTTGATATGGAACAGCAATTAATGGAGAAGGCAGCAAATTTTGTATCCTTTTCCATCGCCCTCGACGAATGAACCGACATTGCGGACACAGCTCAGCTCATTATTTTCATTCGAGGGGTGGATGACGATCTTCGCGTCACTGAGGAGCTGACAGTACCGGTTTCGACATTTTCCAAGCAATGGAGGGTGTTTTTTGAGTCAATGGGATTAAAATGGGAGCGGTTGACGAGTGTAACGACGGATGAAACTTCTGTTTTACGTCGTCTACGCACGGGGTCTCAGCTATGTAAAATGAAAAATGGCTGACAGCGGTAGTACCCTAATGGTGGCGATTCAGTGCTTGATACACCACGAGACAATCTGTGCAAAAGTCGCCAAGTTTAAAGACGTAATGGGGACAGTTGTGCGAATGGTAAATTTTCTTCGCACCATCAATTCAAAGAGTACCGGGGGAGTTGGCCGTGCGGTTAGGGGCGCGCAGCTGTGAGCTCGCAATCGGGAGATAGTGGGTTTGAAACCCACTGTCGGCAGCCCTGAAGATGATTTTCCGTGTTTTCCCATTTTCACACCAGGCAAATGCTGGGGCTGTACCTTAATTAAGGTCACGGTCGCTTCCTTCCCATTCCTTGGTCTTTCTTGTCCCATCGTCGCCATAAGACCTATCTGTGTCGGTGCGACGTAAAGCAAATAGCAAAAAAAAAAAAAAAAACCCAAAGAGTTATGGATGACATCGAAGCGGAGTATCCGGATATCCCGTACCATGCAGAAGTAAGATGGCTGAGCAAGGCGAAGGTGCTTCATCGAGTTTTTTGCTTGTTGAATGCAATATATACATTTTATGACATGAAAGGGCGGCCCGAAGTTATTTTGTATGATCCTAAGTGGGTGGCGGACTTGGCCTTTTTAAGTGACACTTCTGCCCATCTGAATACTTTGAACACCTCACTTCAGGACAAAAAGCACAATATCTGCGATTTGGTGGGGGAAAAATTGAAGCGTTCGAAAGAAAATTGATTTTGTGGGAAAACCAGTTCGTGCAAGGAACACAGGACATTTTCCATTGTTTGAAACAGTGAAATAAGGTGTCGACTTTGATGAATACTTGCAGGTAATTCGCCAATTACAAGAAGAGTTTGAAAAGAGATTTTCAAAATGATTATAACTTCAAGAGGTGTTAGATATATTTGAATCGTTTTTTTCTGAAACAACACATGTCAATAAATCTTAGTTTGGAGATATCCACCTAAAACGTACAGGAATGGTAAACAATATACACGTTGTAAAAACACTATGTTTTATAGGTAGAGGACATTGAAATCTATGTTTTATTGAAAAAAAAGGAATTAATATTGCAGTAGTTTAGGTTTGTCGGAAATTATATTCCCTTGACATGTGCTGTTTTACCAAAAAATGGGCGGCAAAAATTAATTTATTACAAAATATCTTTATTTTCGCTCTTTTACAAAAGTGTTTGGTCAGTATTCATTCTAGTCATCACCGAACACATTATCTTTGGTAACTGGCCAATTAATAATCTCATTGTAGAAATCAAGATGCTCTTCTGGAATATACTGCATTGTTTTCCTTGTATCCTGTATTTTCTTCTCCTGAATAGGCAGTCTTTCTCCTGGATATGCTAACTTTGTAGGGAACGTTATGACACTCATTGAATTCATGATACCTAGATTGAACGTATGTACCACTAGACCGTCAATGAAATCTCGAGCTTGAACAGTATTCGTCATTTCACTTGAGTATGTGAAGTGACTGAAGAACGATATCTGGAACGATTATTTTTGGTCTCGTGGAAGTCTGCGATTCATTGATTCCACAGATAGGCAATTGTTTTTAAAAAATGAAGGCCACCAATATTTGAAGTCAATAATATCTTTGGATTCAACCATTTTAACTGTAAACTTTCTTTGACTTGTGGACGGTACAATCATCTCTGTATAATCTTTGGGAACGTAAATTCTTGTCATTTTTCCTTACCACTCTTTTTACTCCAGCAAAATGCCTGTCATTGGATAAATAAGAGTGTCCTCTTTGAGGAAAATACTGATTAATTGTCTGAAATCTGCCCATAGTCACCAAAGCTAAGAAAAATCGTATGACCGTGTGGTTACGATTTTGTCCAGGGCAAGAGTCTGAAAACACATGGAGGTGTTGTACCGAATTAGACATTACATTGTTAATGAAGTCCAAAAGAAAAGAGACAACCTCATTCGGACCTTTATGTCCTTGCCCTTCATGATATGTATAAAACTTCGTCTTATTAGGACCCAGTGATGTGACGCTAAATATATTCACTGTTAACTGGCGGAAGTAAAAAATATCCTGCACAGGGATATCTGGCAGGGGCAAATTTTGCATAAAATCGAATGTAATAGCAGCAATTGAACGGTCTTCCAAGCATTTCTCATTTCTCTTCTCCATGTCTGTATATTGCACATTCCCTCTCATTTCAATAATAGGTGCAATGTCTGCCAGCTGGATGAGTGGAACTGCCCATTGGATACAGCAAGCCAGTTCATTTTACGGATAAAGTGCACATGTCAGTGACAAGTGCTGTTTCTCCAACAAACTATTATTACCAGGCAGAGCTACCGGATAAAGCAATGCAGTGACGTGTGTAGTGTCTGCAGAAAACGATAGATCTATACTTAAAGACTGTATTACTTGCCTTAACTCAATTTTGGCAAAATCTTGACATGTGTCGTTTCAAAAAAAAAAAAAAGATTCATTTGTTCGAGCATTTTCTCTTAGTGCAGACAGCGTTCCTCAGCTATTTCAATTAGAGTTGCTTGAACTGCAGTGCAATATTCGTCTTAAAGACCGCTTTCTAGAAGTTTAGAAGAATTTTGCAGCGGCTTTCCGCAAGAAGAATACCCCCTTTTGTATAAACATACATGTAAAGTTCTGTCAATGTTCGGCTCAACGTACATTTGTGAGCGTTTCTTTTCGGTTCTTAAGCTTACCAAAAGTAAACATCGTGCAACGATGAGCGACAGAAACTTGCGCAATTGTTTAAGAATAGCTGTGTCCAGAAATATTGTAGGCCTACTCAATATGGAGAAGATTGCTTGCTCCAAAAGTAAAAGCTCATAAAAACGACTGGGGAAAGTCACTCAAGGTCTGTACTATCTGTTCACATTGGTTTTGTTGAATTTTCCTCTCAGATATGTTCAAATTTCAGTTTTGAATAAATCACATTACTGTTTTCTTTACTTAACTCTTGATTTCGTTTCCTGCATATTCCATACATCGGAGTACCTTTCGATTTGTATATGCGGTATATTTGTTATGGCAAAACAGCCCTATCAATATGATGTCAACAATCCCACAAACGCCGTCAGACGCACGACTGCCCATCTGAATACTTTGAACACCTCACTTCAGGGCAAAAAGCACAATATCTGCGATTTGGTGGAAAAAATTCAAGCGTTCGAAAGAAAATTGATTTTGTGGGAAAACCAGTTACGTGCAAGGAACACAAGACAAACGTATCTAGTCAGCGCGGTCCGAACATAGTCCTTCTGTCTCAGGTCTCTTCGCTGCCACCAGTATAGTAGTGGTAGGGGAAGGAGCACTAGTCTGACTGCTCAGTCCTACCCGAGCGCGGGCGCGCCCTCAGAGCGCAATGGCTGGACGGCCCTGGGTTAGTGTTACTTGTGAGTGGGGACAAGGGTCCCCGGGAATTAGTGAGGATGGAGGAATCATCGGACGGTGGCCTAGGTACTTTATCTAATCATAATTTAGTTAGCTCAGCTGTAGGAACCGCATTAAATAGCTGGCCAAACACGGAAAGGAATTGTGACAGACGAGGCCTTTTGTGACGCGACCCGACAGGCTAGGACTGCTCGTTAGTGAGCGAGATCAGTTCGAGGCGTTATCTGCTACAGGCGAGACCTGTTGTCAGCGCCTCAACTGAAAGACCTCGCCTCACAGATCAAGCCTCATGTGATGAAAGCATGGAGTGGACAAAGGCACTGCTAGAGAAATTTATTGAAATGTACAAAGAGCGGCCGTGTCTCTGACAATTAAAACGTGAGGTGTCGCAATCAAGCGTTTTTCAGTATCCTCCTTTCTTCAGCTTAGAAGCTACAATATCCACGATACATACGCATTCAGCTAGACTGTTCTCCAGTAATAGTTACGCAAAACAAGTCATTTTTACTAGTGGCTTTACGTCGCACCGACACAGGTAGGTCTTATGGCGACGATGGCATAGGGAAGGTCTAGGAGTTGGAAGGAAGCGGCCATGGTTTTAATTAGGGTACAGCCCCAGCATTGCCTGGTGTGAAAATTGGAAACCACGGAAAACCATCTTGAGGGCTGCCGACAGAGGGATTCGAACCCACTATCTCCCGGATGCAAGCTCACAGCCGCGTGCCCCTGACCGCACGGCCAACTCGCCCGGTACATGCTTGCCTAACAGCATATCATAATCGCTGTGGTCCATTCGCAAATAATTCTTGTAATCGTCCGGTTCATTTTCTCTCAGGTGTTGTATCAGGCTCATGTAACTAAAACTGTCTAGCTCTCCTATTCATGATTTCATACACTTCGATCGATTTTACTGTTTGCATAATTTAACATATAGCAAAATGCACATTCCAACAACCTCAACAGCAATTTTTCTTTTCCCCTGGACACTGTCTGCTTCGATGTCCATCGCTCAGTTCTAAGTACGGCAGATCCGACCGGCAAGGATTTCAAACTAGTTTGAAAGGCCAGCGGATGAGGTTTGGCCTGCCGAGAACGAAGGGATCATTCCATTAACGCGAGGGTCTGGAATGTTGACAGATTATGTTGCATAATACGACAGGTTTGGTGTCACAGTTGATGGCGAGCAACAGGCCGGGTCTCTGAAGGTCACGCCTGGCAGGCGGTCTGTCGGATCTCGCCCCAAAGGCGAGGCCTACGAAAAAATCTGTCCGTGTATGGCCAGCTAATGTGTGCTATTCAAACGGACCGAAAAGTGATGTAGAACAAATACCTTCTCATATGTCTACACTACGCAAACATGGTCTCCCGGACGAGCGTCCTGATTATTGCAATGAAGAGGGACTAAGTGTGAAGAAGCTATCAGTGACAGTAAGTGCCGGCGAAAATTCTCAAAAACATCGAACTAGCTGCCCAATTCTGCCAGCCCCATCTGTGCAGTCTGTGCAGTTGAATATGTCCCAGCATACAGCTTTCCAGCTCGCTCCAAGTCAACAGGTACGAAGCAGCCCTCACCATAAGTCATACATGATGAAGGTCCGTTCATTGTGTACACGGAACATAACCCGATGCGGCAGGTATGGCAACTAAACATATCGGCCGGTTACATCCAATGTCCGTGGGAAAGTGTATTAAGGCCTTAATACCAGACATGCGTACTTCTATAATGAACATTAGTACAAAGGGACGTAATACGGTTCAAATAGAACTTTCTTCCGCTATCTGTGCAAACAGGCTTACTCAGTTACAATCCCCCTCACTCAGTCTTTACATACCAAGGCACCTAACGGTGAAGACATGTCTATTTCTCGCAGTAGATACATCCTTCTTGGAGGAAGAATTGCTTTCAGAAATTCAGTCAGATAAAAAAATATTAGAAGTACATCGCTTTCACCGTAAACTTGTGCGAGATGAACAGACTGTACTAGTGCTTCGGCAACTGTTGCGTATTGTATTTGAAGGTCGCGCTTTACCTCGTTATGTGTATATATTTAACACTCGATGTGGTGTACAGCCGTATGTCCTGAACGTAACCCTTTGCTACCAATGTCTTAAATACGGCCACGTAAATAAAAACGTGTCGTAGCAAACCACGCTGTGCATGCTGCAGCGACAGTCACATCACTGCAGACTGCCTTACTCCATGTCCGCCTAGATGTATTTACTGCTCTGGCCCTCATCGTACAGATGGCCGTTCCTGCCCAGAATACGAACGACCGCGTAGGATTAAATATGATATGGCCCACTTAAATATCACTATTGAGCAAGCCCTCGAAACGGGATCCACAAGCACATATGCTGTGAAGCAAAATAACACTCCTCCTGCAAGTACATCTTACCACAAGTAATTTCCATCCCTTCCTTCCCCTGCACTGGCGCCACTTCCCACCAATAACCTTTCCAACTCTTCCTTCCCTAGTACCTCTAAGATGTCCTCTCGTTTTACACCTAAACGTCCTTCCACCCCAAAGTCTAGAGTTTCATTTTTCAACCAGTAGAAAACATACTACAACGGACAGCGTTATCCTGCCAACTCCATTGGACCTATATACCCTTCACAACAATTTCAACCAAGATAACAGCATCAAACAACACCACAGGCTCCACCTACAACTCCATTGCTTGAAAATATTGCCCAGCTTATCTTGACGCTTAAAAACACGGCCTCGTCGGAAACTAGTCCCTCACATATACGTGACGTAATTTCACTATTTTTTGAATCAACATAACCATGAATACCGCACCTCAACTGAATAAAATGATACAGTGGAACTGTCACTCAATACGAGCGCATAAACTTAGCCTACAGACTCTACTGCAAGATTACTCCGTTTCAATGTGTGTATTTAGTGAGACCTGGATGAAGGATACTACCCCCTTTCAGCTTCCAGGGTACAATTTTATAAGAAGTGATCGTGATGATGGTTATTGAGGGGTGGAATTCTCCTCCAGAAGAACATCATTTATGATCAACTAACTCTTAATCTTCGAGGGTCTAGATTGGAAATATGTGCCATTAAGCTTAATTACAAAGGTTCACCGTCAACTATTGTTTCCGTATACCAACCACCTAACCAAATGGTAACTGTTCACGAACAGCGTCGACATTTTTCCCAACTTTCACAGCCTGTACTTATCTTCGGAGACTTCAATTCACACCACTTAAATTGGGGAAATTCTCCTACTGACTCACATGGAATACAACTAATGGATGTATCTGAAAAAGAAAACTTAGTGCTACTGAATGATGGGTCCACTACCCGAGTTTGCCGACCTAATCAAGCTCCTTCTGCAGTATGCCTAGGTGTTGCTTTTGCATCTCCTTCAATAGCACTCGACTTCTCCTGGCAGGTTCTACAGGACACTCTAGGATCTGACCACTTTCCAATATTATTAACATCGACCAATTCATCAACCACCCCTCATACCATCTACCCAACATATCGCTGGAAAATTCGACAAGTTGACTGAGCAAGTTACAAGGAGGCAATAGATATCATCCTGGAAGAATACCACGAAACAAATTACATTGCCAGAGACTACGAAACATTCTGTGACTCCATTAATCGAGCAGCCTGCCTTACAATACCACAAAACAGACCATATGCTTACAGCAAACGACCTCCAACTCCCTGGTGGGATAACGAATGTCAAGCTGCGCTGCATGACAAGCGTGCAGCACTCCATCAGTATAAACAGGACGCTTACGAAGCCAAACTTCCTCACCGTACAACAAACTCAAGCGCAAGCAAAACGCATATTCAAGCTTGAAAAGCGGCAGGGTTGGTGCAAATATTGTACTTCTCTCACCTCATCTCTCTCTTGCTATGATGTGGCGGAATATTCGTCTATTCCGAAACTCATATAACTGCCCTCGGTTTACATCTACATGTACGATATCAATAAAAGAGGCTACCTGAGTCAAATGCCGCCCCCTTCAGCTCATATAGGTTATTTACTACGCAACGGTCATGAAGAGAACTTACATCCACTACTTCGTCCCTTTGAACTTCAAGTAATTATTAAAGCCCTAAAGACGAGCAATAATATTTCCCCAGGCCCAGATAACATCCATTAGCCAATGTTATTGAACTTGTCCAATGCTGGACATAAGAAACTACTTAAGCTGATGAACAGGATGTGATTCCAAAGAGTGCATCTTCCGTCATTTAACTTATTCGTCTGGTACCATTATTGAAGAAAGGGAAAAATCCACGACTATCTTCATCATATTGCTCACTGTATTGATATCCTGCTTGTACAAGACTACGGAAAGGATGATTAATCATCGATTAGAATGGTGGCTAGAACATCACAAGCTGCTACCACCTCAAGAAATGGGGTTTCGACGTGGGAAAGGTACAATAGATACACTTGTACATCTAATTACAGATATCCATTGGTCTGAGCAATAAAAATTACCTTGTAGCATTTACACTAATCTGTCTTCTGCGTATGATAGCGTGCTCATTCCCGTCTTAGAAGTCAAATTACGCTTCCTACATCTCTCAGAAGACTTTACTGGGGACCTCAGCTGGCTTCTACAAGATATATATCTCATCATGTTTCACAATGGCATGACAATTGGCCCACGAATGACATCCAAGGTCTTCCACAAGGCTCTATCTTGGCTCCGTTGCTTTTTAACATTTACACAGCAGACCTCGCATCTATCATTTCTCCTGAGATACAAGTTCTTCAGTATGATGATGATAATTGCATGGACAAGTGTCAAGAACAGATGACAGTTGCCATGAGGACATTCACTCCTTGGCTTCATAACCATTGTTTAACGATACCAGCAGGAAAATAAGCAGTCTCTATCTACACTCGCCATCGAAACACCCACTGGACACGCTTCATTTTGGTGCCTACTTATTTCCCTACAAGGTGGTGGTACCTTATCTAGGACTTCTCATCGATCATAAATTAATATGCTCTCCACACATACATCACGTCCTCCGTAAATGAGATATTTCAGTCAATATCTTACGAGCCATTAGCGGCTCTTGGTGGGGCTGAGACACGAAAATTGCGCTGCTTTTGCACAGATCCTTGATTCGACCACTCCTGGATTATGAAAGTGGATGTTTTACTACGGCCTCCAAAACATTGTCAATTAAACTAGACACATGTCGGCATAAGGCCCTTAGACTCTGCATAGGAACAATGCAGTCAACACCTACAAATGGTCTGCTAGTTCAAACACTTGAACCTCCTCTCTATCTACGAAGGCAGTATCTAGCGGGGAACTATATTTTCAAGCTGTTTGAATACAGGAAATCTCCAATACTCCACAAGATCTCCAAGCTGACTACCCTAGTACTGACTTCACGCTGTTGGAGAAAGAAACGTCAACCGATCCTAGTGGATGAATTTACCAATCTCAGTGGTTGCAGACGTATTATAAGTACTACAAATATCCATCCCAGTTTTAACCGTTCTTTTGAAACCACTATTAAGAACCTGGATATACGATTAGAAACATCATTTGAGATCACTGTGAACTGCAACGATGTCAGCCTGAAACGTTACCTGGCAGAATGGCCACATGCCCGACATATCTACACAGATGGATCAAAGGACGGTAATACAGTGGGTAGTGCCTACATCGATGTTCAATCAGGCAGCTGTGACAAATTCAAGCTAACTCCGGCAGCATCCATATTTACGGCTGAGCTTACAGCCATTTTGGGGGTCCTCGAATACACTGCAAATCTTCCTGAGTGGTTGTTTGTGGTGATGTCCTATTTCAGATCGGCACTGCAGGGTCTACAAACCATAAACTCACGGACAACATCCTTGATTCTCGTTCACGAGATTATTGCAGTGGTATATCGACTTGAGACAAAGGGGAATACAGTTTCATTTGTGTGGGTAAACTCGTTGTCCCACGCCATCAATTGATGTCGGTGATGCAAGGAGGTTTAATCCGATGCTGGAACTGTAGTAAATGTCTGTTGGCCTTCAGTGGCAACGGATCGTGCTGCTTTGTCTGCTAGGTCATTGCTTGAGATTCCTACATGGGCTTTTACCTTCCAACAACGTGGAAAACACTGTGCTACGATCCATCCAGATATTCCGAACGTTCTTTGGTACCATAAGTGTCCCTATACGCGTCAATTCATCACAGCAATCGCAAGAATAAAGTTTCATCATGGTTGTTTCCCTCAGCACTTGCACAAAATCCAAGTACTACGATCTCCCTTCTGTTCATGTTCAACTGATACAGTTGCCGATCTTAATCATGTATTCTTCGGGTGTCCACACCACTTTGTTTGCACTACTTGCCTACAACAAAATGTATTGGCATTGGCAGTAGCGGTGATTGGGGATTAAAAATGCAGTGGCAAAAATTTACAATTCAAAAAAATTAGGGGAACATGTTTTGTAACGTCTGGTATGTGATCGTTAATTTGATAGATAGGGTTCCAATGGTCGTACAGCATACCTTGAGACCTTAGCTACTCAGGTTATGTTAAATCGAAGTTATACTCCATCTGTAGGCGTGCAATTTTTTGCAAGTTGCTTTACGTCGCGCCGACACAGATAGGTCTTATGGCGACGGCGGGACAGGAATGGGAAGGAAGCTGTCGTAGCTTTAATTAAGGTACAGCCCCAGCACTTGCCTGGTGTGAAAATGGGATACCACGGAAAACTATTTATTCAGGAGGTGGTGACAGTGAGGCTCGAACCCACTATCTCCCGAAAACTGGATATTGGCCGCACTTAAGCGACTGCAGCTATCGAGCTCGGTATCTGTAGACGTAGCCATGTATTAAACTATCAGGTGACCCCTCAAATCAAAGTGAATAGGGTGCGCCCGTATGTCGTTGTGAGGTACACAGACTATTGCGGTCATTTGAGCACGTTCGTCACTCAGCACATCCCATGAGACATCTTAACGAGATTCAAGTCGCAAGGGCCGTCACTTTGATCCAGGAAGGATGGACTTTTCGTCGTGTTGCTGTGGATCTCAATGTCTCTCCGTCAGTTATTCACTGCTTGGGGAATCGGTACAATGAGACAGACCAGTTCACAAGGAGGGTAGGACAAGGTCGTAAATGCATGAAAATCCCACAGGATGACCAATATATGACCATCTGTGCGTTGCGGCGTCGTACAGCAACTGCCAGAGAACTGCAATAAGACCGCAGGGTGGTCACTGGAGTCACGGTGTCTGACCAGCCAATAAGAAGCAGGTTAAGAGAAGCGTCCTTACGACACAGACGTACTGTTCGAGTGCCCCGTTTAACGCAGCAACATCGCGAAGCTCACCTTCTGTATGCCTGTACCCACGTCAACTGGCAACTTCGCCAATGGAGACCTGTGTTGTTAGCAAACGAGTCCAGATTTCCCCTCACACAGCGTGATGGATGTCACCGTGCATGGAGACGCCGCGGTGAGCAGTACATGCCAAATGTTGTTCAGGAAGGCGACCGATTCGGACATGATTCTGTGATGATGTGAGGTTGCATCAGTATTGTTGGCCGCACGGATCTTGTCGTCGGCCGTAGTACTCTTACCGCTGCGGGGTACATCGAGCTGATACTGCTAAAACATGTGTTGGTTGCTGCATACGGTATTGGCCCTGAATTCGTACTCATGCACGACAATGCCAGGGCTCATGTAGCGCGCATCACCAAAGCTGTCTTGTGAAAACTGGACATTCAAGAGATGGAATTGTCAGCAGTGAATCCCGACCTTAATCCCATCGAACATGTGTGGGATAGGCTTGACAAAAGTGTTCACGGGCATCCTGTTCCATCACAGACTTACCGAGACCTCGAACAGCCCCTCATTGAAGAATGGGATCTGATACCGCAACGTGACCTCCGTCGACTGATACGGAGTATGCCACGTAGGGGCCAAGCTGTGATAAATGCTCGTGGAGGACGAAGCTCTACAACCGTTATAAAAATCCACGCTGGAGGACTGTTATCATTTTGTTTTCGCCCCTATTTGGATATTTCCGTTTGTGTTCTGAAAATGAACGCGATTCCATCGGTGTTCTTTGTATACTTCAACGGTAAAGAATTAAGGTTGAGTTGGTAATATACCTGGTTGTGAGGTATTGTTTTTTTGGAGCCTGGTATACGTCCAAAACCTTTTTCCCTAATTTTTTGAACTGTGTATATACAGACAACAAACAGTGCCGGCTTTGTGGGATGTCGTGGACGAGGGGAGGATTTATATACATCGAAAATGAAAAACAAAAGCTACAAAACGGTAAAAAAATTTATTCTCTCTGAACAAATTTTGACAGAGAGGTAAAGGTTGACAATTTTCCAATTTAACTGCGGTATTGAAAGTTTTGAGATTTTGATCAATACTATACAATAAAACCTTCACCAAAGGAACAATGTTATGCATTTATTACAATTAAATAGAACTACGGCGTGATTATACACTCGTGTTCACAAAATCCAGAACAACTTGAAAGACCAGAGATAGGATATTCATATTCACAGGACGTGTTCAATAGGATGTTCTGAAAAAATGATTAGCATTTGAACCATGTCGGCCCTCAGATTCAAGATCCACATTGATATCTCGGCGCAGCACCACCAACTGGTTAAATGTGTCTGCAGCTCCCGTTGTCGCTCTAAACCGAAGGTAATGGATCAATGTGACTTCAGCAGACGTGCAGGATGCCTCGCAGACGTATGCGAGAACTGTACCATCAAATGAGTGAGTTTGAAAGAGGGCGCATTATTGGAATGAGAGAACGTGATGCATCCATCCGGGAAAATGTTGCTCGTGTGGGACAAAGTGTGTTGGCAGTGCAACGGGTGTGTACAGAATGGTTCGCAGAAGGCCGTAGAACACGAAACGATGGGTCTGGTAGCACCACCCAGACCAGGTGTCTAAAGAATCTTATTCACGCCGACAGGGAAAGAAACCGCGAAGTCAGCGCAAGTAGGCCAAACCACATGACGATTAAGTGTCACACAAATTATTATTTTATTCGCACGAAAATAAATTTCAAAGAAACAAGTACCTGTGAAATGATACACTATTACACTTTATGAACCTCCCTGTGCAGCCAAAAGCTGCCCTGGAGACTGACAATTTCCTTAATTGAAGTATAGGACTGCAATTTATCGAAAAACTCCAGTAGTGACAATGCCAAATAATCCAGCTTTTGCCAAACAGCGCGATCGTTCAATTTCACATTCACACGCTACTGCAGCGCCAATGCTACCTCTAGTGTATTATTTACTAACTCTATGGGTCTCTCAGTTTAGCAAGAGTTTAATACAGGAAAATATGAAGGTGACCAGTATTGTCTATAGTGTATTTGGACATAGTTCCTTTGTACTACTGTTAAACTTATAGCCCTAATGTTCTCTTATACAAAATACTCTCCAACATTCGGTTATGCCTTTTCAATAAACAATCTCATAACTGCTCAACCCAATCTTATGGAAGAAAGAAGGTAGAACTGGCTGAGTCAGCAAAGAGGATGCATCTGGTTGTGCTAGGAGTAAGTGATATTCGGGTAAGGGGAGATAATGAGGAAGATATAGGAGATTATAAAGTGTACTAGACGGGTGTTAGAAAGGGGTAGGGCTCTTTATCAGGAATACCATTGCACGCAGCATAGATTCTGTTAGGCACGTAAATGAGCGAATGGTATGGGTAGATTTGTCAGTTGGAGGAATTAGGACAAGAATTGTGTCCGTGTATTCACCATGTGAGGGTGCAGATGAGTATGAAGTTGACAAGTTTTATGAAGCATTGAGTGACATCGTGGTCAGGGTCAACAGCAAGGATAGAACAGTGCTAATGGGCGATTTCGATGCGGGAGTTCGGAATAGAACTCAAGGGTACGAAAGGATGATTGGTAAATGTGGGGAAGATATGGAAGCTAATGGGATTGGGAAGCGTTTGCTGGACTTCTGTGCTAGTATGGGTTTAGCTGTTACGAATACATTCTTCAAGCATAAGGCTATTCACCGCTACACATGGGAGGCTAGGTGTACCAGATCCATAATAGACTATATCTTAACAGACTTTGAATTCAGGAAATCTGTTAGGAATGTGCGAGTTTTTCGCGGATTTTTCGATGATACAGACCGCTATCTGATCTGTAGTGAACTAACTATCTCTAGACCTAGGGTAGAAAAAGTGAAATCTGTCTGCAAACGAATAAAGGTAGAAAATCTGCAGGACGAGGAAATTAGACAGAAGTACATGGGTATGATTAGTGAGAAGTTTCGAACAGTAGACAGTAAGCAGGTTCAGGATATAGAAAGTGAATGGGTGGCATACAGGGATGCTGTAGTAGAAACAGCAATGGAATGCCTAGGAACAACTGTGTGTAAAGATGTGAAAAGGCGAACATCTTGGTGGAATGATGAAGTGAGAGCAGTCTGTAAACGTAAAAAGAAGGCTTATCAGAAATGGCTCCAAACAAGGGCAGAGGCAGACAGGGATTTGTACGTAGATGAAAGAAACAGAGCGAAACAAATAGTTGTTGAATCCAAAAAGAAGTCGTGGGAAGATTTTGGTAATAACCTGGAAAGGCTTAGTCAAGCAGCAGGGAAATCTTTCTTGACAGTAATAAAGAATCTTAGGAAGGGAGGGAAAAAGGAAATGAACAGTGTTTTGAGTAATTCAGGTGAACTCATAATAGATCCCAGGGAATCACTGGAGAGGTGGAGGGAATATTTTGAACATCTTCTCAATGTACACTGACTGACAGAGCAAATGCAACACCAAGAAGGAGTGGTCAGAACTTTATGCCAATTGCAGGGTAGACTGACGTCACTGAGGTATGCTCATGGTGTGAAATACGCCGCTGTGCTGCGCACGTACCGAACGATAAATGCGACACGGCGTTGGCGAATGTCCCACTTCGTACCGTGATTTCTCAGCCGACAGTCATTGTAGAACGTGTTGTCTTGTGCCACAGGACACGTGTATAGCTAAGAATGCCAGGCCGCCGTCAACGGAGGCATTTCCAGCAGACAGACGACTTTACGAGGGGTATGGTGATCGGGCTGAGAAGGGCACGTTGGTCGCTTCGTCAAATCGCAGCCGATACCCATAGGGATGTGTCCACGGTGCAGCGCCTGTGGCGAAGATGGTTGGCGCAGGGACATGTGGCACGTGCGAGGGGTCCAGGCGCAGCCCGAGTGACGTCAGCATGCGAGGATCGGCGCATCCGCCGCCAAGCGGTGGCAGCCCCGCACGCCACGTCAACCGCCATTCTTCAGCATGTGCAAGACACCCTGGCTGTTCCAATATCGACCAGAACAATTTCCCGTCGATTGGTTGAAGGAGGCCTGCACTCCCGGCGTCCGCTCAGAAGACTACCATTGACTCCACAGCATGGACGTGCACGCCTGACATGGTGCCGGGCTAGAGCGACTTGGATGAGGGAATGGCGGAACGTCGTGTTCTCCGATGAGTCACGCTTCTGTTCTGTCAGTGATAGTCACCGCAGACGAGTGTGGCATCGGCGTGGAGAAAGGTCAAATCCGGCAGTAACTGTGGAGCGCCCTACCGCCAGACAACGCGGCATCATGGTTTGGGGCGCTATTGCGTATGATTCCACGTCACCTCTAGTGCGTATTCAAGGCACGTTAAATGCCCACCGCTACGTGCAGCATGTGCTGCGGCCGGTGGCACTCCCGTACCTTCAGGGGCTGCCCAATGCTCTGTTTCAGCAGGATAATGCCCGCCCACACACTGCTCGCATCTCCCAACAGGCTCTACGAGGTGTACAGATGCTTCCGTGGCCAGCGTACTCTCCGGATCTCTCACCAATCGAACACGTGTGGGATCTCATTGGACGCCGTTTGCAAACTCTGCCCCAGCCTCGTACGGACGACCAACTGTGGCAAATGGTTGACAGAGAATGGAGAACCATCCCTCAGGACACCATCCGCACTCTTATTGACTCTGTACCTCGACGTGTTTCTGCGTGCATCGCCGCTCGCGGTGGTCCTACATCCTACTGAGTCGATGCCGTGCGCACTGTGTAACCTGCATATCGGTTTGAAATAAACATCAGTTATTCGTCCGTGCCGTCTCTGTTTTTCCCCAACTTTCATCCCTTTCGAACCACTCCTTCTTGGTGCTGCATTTGCTCTGTCAGTCAGTGTAAAAGGAAATCATCCTGGTGGTGTTGCAAACAGCCAAGCCCATGGGGAGGAGGAAAATGACGTTGGTGAAATTATGCTTGAGGAAGTGGAAAGAATGGTAAAAAAACGCCGTTGTCTTAAGGCAGCAGGAAAGGATGAAATTAGACCTGAAATGGTGAAGTTTAGTGGGAAGGCAGGGATGAAATGGCTTCATGGAGTAGAAAAATTAGCGTGGAGTGTTGGTAAGGTACCTTCAGATTGGACAAAAGCAGTAATTGCACCTGTCTATAAGCAAGGGAACGGGAAGGATTGCAACAACTATCGTGGTATCTCATTGATTAGTATATGAGGCAAAGTATTCACTGGCATCTTGGAAGTGAGGGTGCGATCAGTCGTTGAGAGGAAGTTGGATGAAAACCAGTGTGGTTTCAGACCACAGAGAGGCTGTCAGGAACAGATTTTCAGTATGCGCCAGGTAATTGAAAAATGCTACGAGAAGAATAGGCAGTTGTGTTTATGTTTCGTAGATCTAGAGAAAGCATATGACAGGGTACCGAGGGAAAAGATGTTCACTATACTGGGGGACTATGGAATTAAAGTTAGATTATTAAAATCAATTAAAGGCATTTATGTTGACAATTGGGCTTCAGTGAGAATTGATGGTAGAATGAGTTCTTGGTTCAGGGTACTTACAGGGGTTAGACAAGGCTGTAATCTTTCACCTTTGCTGTTCGTAGTTTACATGGATCATCTGCTGAAAGGTATAAAATGGCAGGGAGCGATTCACTTAGGTGGAAATGTAGTAAGCAGTTTGGCCTATGCTGACGACTTGGTCTTAATGGCAGATTGTGCCGAAAACTTGCAGTCTAATATCTTGGAACTTGAAAATAGGTGCAATGAGTATGGTATGAAAATTAGCCTCTCGAAGACTAAATTGATATCAGTAGGTAAGAAATTCAACAGAATCGAATGTCAGGTTGGTGATACAAAGCTAGAACAGGTTGATAATTTCAAGTATTTAGGTTGTATGTTCTCTCAGGATGGTAATATAGTAAGTGAGATTGAATCAAGGTGTAGTAAAGCTAACGCAGTGAGCTCGCAGTTGCGATCAGCAATATTCTGTAAGAAGGAAGTCAGCTCCCAGACGAAGCTATCTTTACATCGGTCTGTATTCAGACCAACTTTGCTTTACGGGAGAGAAAGCTGGGTGGACTCAGGATATCTTATTCATAAGTTAGAAGTAACAGACATGAAAGTAGCAAGAATGATTTCTGATACAAACAGGTGGGAACAATGGCAGGAGGGTACTCGGAATGAGGAGATAAAGGCTAATTTAGGAATGAACTCGATGGATGAAGCTGTACGCATAAACCGGCTTCGGTGGTGGGGTCATGTGAGGCGAATGGAGGAGGATAGGTTACCTAGGATAATAATGAACTCTACTATGGAGGGTAAGAGAAGTAGAGGGAGACCAAGACGACGATGGTTAGACTCTGTTTCTAACGATTTAAAGATAAGAGGTATAGAACTAAATGAGGCTACAACACTACTTGCAAATCGAGGATTGTGGCGACGTTTAGTAAATTCTCAGAGGCTTGCAGATTGAACGCTGAAAGGCATAACAGTCTATAATGATAATGTATGTATGTATCTATTAAAATCCCATTGACTGGATGAAGAGCTCTGCTGTGTTCAACAAATTCAAAGAAGGAAAAATATAAGGAGAAGATAAGCGGAAGAAGAAGACGGTAGAGGAGGATGTCAGCTCTCTTTGGATCGTTATGCTTGTAACGGCTTGTACTTTGTGCTCACTGTCCTCAAATACAGTAGAGATAATACGCGACACTTTCGGATTTCGCCTTGCTAAAATGGGAGACAATTCGACGGTGGCGCTCCTAGTGACTTGACCTGAACAAATCGCGCTAAATTCAAATATCAATGAAAATGTATATACGGAAAAGGATAAATAAATTACGTCTAGAAAGAAAGTGTTATTGAGATATTGACGTCAGAAAAGTTGGATGGCGCAGCCACGCGGTAGAATGTTGAAGCTGCAACATAGTGACTGGTGAGATTTATTTACATGGCGAAGCATTGACGTCGTGATGGAAACAGAAAGAAAATAGTCAAATTTGAGGAGGTACTGCTCTGTATACGGTTGCAAATCGTAAAAAACGGATGCGAAATCTGTTCACTACTTTCCTGTACAAAAAGTTCAGAGAGAAAGACGTGCTTCACGCGCTGTCAATTCGAAAACGCGTTACGCGATATATGACAGTGTGCAGTCTGCATTCTCGTGAAGACGACTTCTTTCCACAGCGTAGGTACCGGTACTGTTTATTGTACTCATTGATACTTATTGTCTCTAATTTGTATTCACAAAAACTTAGCTACATCAAAAATACTGATAAACTTGTAGCCTAATACTTCTGTGCCGCACATAGAATGTAATCCGCTCTTTGTAAACTTCTTCATATGTGTAACAGCAGACAGTAAATTAACTATCTACATGTGAGTAATATCTTTAACTGGTAGTAATTAAGCGCTGCATTTAAATTGCCTATAAAATACTTCTAACAATGAAAGAAAATATGTAGTATTTTTCCATCATAAATTAACTTTTTTTGCTATTTGTTTTACGTCACACCGACACAGATAGGTCTTATGGCGACGATGGGAAAGGAAAGGTCTAGGAATGGGAAGGAAGCGGCCGTGGCCTTAATTAACGTACAGCCCCAGCATTTGCCTGGTGTGAAAATGGGAAAAAACGGAAAACCACCTTCAGGGCTGCCGACAGTGGGGTTCGAACCCACTATCTCCCGGATGCGAGCTCACAGCTTCAGGATCCTAACCGCACGGCCAACTCGCCCGGTGATCTTAAATTAGAAGCCATAACCTAATTATTTGGTAGAATTGGACAAACCAAGTATTCTTCAACCCCAAACAGCTGTGACTATAGAGGTTATAGTACTCTTAAATTATAATTTTCCAACTTTGGTCTGCATATTCTGTAGGTAGTTATAATTTTTATACTTATTATTGTCGGTTCTAAGTTCTAAATTTTGTGCTGATGGTAAAAATGGAAGAACATTAAGAATATGTGGGCTATTCCAACACAAGCCTGTATAAAGCCTAGGATTTATTTGCTTTACAACATTTACTTAGTAGAATTATTATTTTCTTTCTTCCCCAAGATTACAGTTTACAAAATAGGTAACTCCCCCGTCACCTGGCTAAGGCTTTGGCATGGACCAAATCAACAAGAAATTACTCCATAACCTCTAATAGTGGAAAATTACAGTAGCTTAACTGTTAAGGTGAATCAGCGTGTCATCGGTAACATTTCTCTGACAAACCCGCTTTACATATACAGTTGCACTTCACATTTTTACCCCCTTGTTCAAGACAACATTAACTTTGTGCGGTTTTGAATCGATGTGGGATGATTGTAAAGACAACGCTACAACACCAGTTTCATCTTCGGTTTCAAACTTTTTACCTACACATATCAAGTAATTACGCTTGAATATTTATTTCCCTTCCACCAATGGACGCGTGAAATCTCCGACAACTCTCAACAGTTGCGCATACGACACCAAAGACATTTTGAATATTTAATAAATCCTACAGACGCACACCCGATCACTGTCATGTTTACTTCCCGTCACTATCTCGCCGCCATATTGGAAACAGCTGGCCGTAAGCTCCTCCCCCGTTTCGGACGTCAATTAACTTCGAAGTTGCTAAAGCAATTCTGGATAAATGAATGAAGAATTATTTAAAAGGTTATTATTCAAAGACTGAAATTAGACATATAAACAGGAAGTGAAATGGACTGGTGTGAAATGGCTTGATCTTTTATTTATGCATTCCTTTTTTTTTTAGCTTTAGCATTCCTGCCTGAACTCTTACGGTTGGATTTGTCTTTTTTCTCATTTAAAAACATTGTATCATCACATTAAGACACTTGTCAATAAAAATATCGGCACATTCTTTACACATATGATGCAATGAATTAACATTTAATAGCTGGACAATTTTCCTCTTAACATGAAGCTTATTAACAGAAAGATATTCCTTACACATACGATGCAATGAATTAACAATAATAATAATAATAATAATAATAATAATGTTTTTTTGGTTTTACGTCCCACTAACTACTCTTTTACGGTTTTCGGAGACACCGAGGTGCCGGAATTTAGTCCCGCAGGAGTTCTTTTACGTGCCAATAAATCTACTGACGTATTTGAGCACCTTGAAATACCACCGGACTGAGCCAGGATCGAACCTGCCAAGTTGGGGTCTGAAGGCCAGAGCCTTAACCCTCTGAGCCACTCAGCCTTGCGAATTAACATTTAATAGCTGGACAATTTTCCTCCTAACATGAAGCCTGCTAACAGAAAGATAATCTATAAAATTCCGGCTTTAATCTGAGAAGAGGGATAAAGAAAGAAAAATATGAAAATGTTGTCGATAGTGATGCTTTAAGGAATATTTACGTACAATTAGAGCAAAAATGTAACATACCCTTGGCTGTATTGTCGAGGATTTCTAAAGTCGCTGGCCTGGAAATGATCTGAACAGATCTTATAATTCTTATATAAGCGTAACGTCCCTTCTTTCCTGTACACCTTATCCAAATCGCTTCTGTGACATTTCAAAACCCACAGATCACACCTACAACAACACATCGGTATTGAAGGTTAACTGCTGCACTATAGAATAAAATATGCGTATTATATTTTATGCCAGTTAAAATATGGGTCGAGCAGGTTAGAAGATTATGAAGTACTATAAAAATCTCTGTCACTGGAAGAATGTATATGCAAACACATTATTACTTACATGTTCTTGTCACGAGGGAACCTGAAGAACGACCGCGCATTTTTCTCTACTTCGTAATTACTACAGCTAAAAACAGCACATACCTTTCCCCTCATGTTGAGAGGAGATATCAAGGAATGACACACACTACTATTTATTTATGCCAACTTACTGAAAACGCATAAACAACACCAAAAACTTCACACAAAAATACACGTGCTCTTATAAGAGAATCAGTACTGTTCAGGTCTATCCGCTAGAGTGATCTCCAGTAGCTGTCCCTCGATATCTCGCTCAGTGTCGCGTATTATCTCTTTGGTGCTCACTGATCATCGCTCATTTCTTCCAATGAAACTGATAAGTCAAATTGTACGATAGAATATTATTATCGTTCTGTTTTGAAACTCACCAGGCTACTTCATTTATATCAGAATAAAAGTAGATTTAATTTAATTTTCTTTATTTGTCATAATCCATGAATTCAAAATAAATATTGCAATGCATATGTTTATTTGTAGTTCCATTACTTCCGGTCAGATCATATGATCGTGTTGATTTTGAAGTCTTGTGGTAATGACTACAGCTGGAGTTAAGGTTTCATGGATGTGACCGGTATCCTTTAGATGTAGAGACTTTTAATTGATTTTGCCACTCGAGATTTTGTTTGAGTGATATTTATTTAGTTGAGAAGCGATCGGTGGTCATTTCATCTCAAAGAATTATAATGGTGAGTTTTGGCATTTCTGTGTTGTTTTGGTTTGTCTTTGTTTGAGAAAATAACTTCTAATTAATATCTGGTGGACAATTAGGAATCCTGTTCTTCAAATTTGTGCATGTGCCACGGACAGCTGATTGTGTTGGTACTGGGGATTGTGTCTGGTGGTACATGACAAGGTGGCTGGAAAACGTATTCAAAACATTAATGCGATCTGAAAATGGTTTCTTTTATAATAAATAACTGGTGCATTGCCTCTAATGTGGAAAGAAAAAAAAAAAAGAAGGAATCGTTGAACTTTCATGTGATTCTGCACTGAAAAATGTATGTTAGTATCCTCAGTATGGCTTTTGTATTAAAGCACGATGCGACTACTCCAAACTCACCAAGAGGGAAATCAAATTCTGGGTGCGCTGTTTGATGACTTATTTATATGAGCAAGGATTTTCAAGACGTGTTCATCAATGGTAAATACTATAAGAGATTGCATGCAGAGGCTGACTTAAGGCTAATTCTGAGTGTAATATAAATAAACTGTTTTCAGTGATGTATTTCACTGTCTGTTTAAAACTAGGCGTACTCCACTGATGAGCAATTAAAGTAGAGATAACTGTCGTTTTGTTCAAATGGTCTGGTGATCGACCCAATAAATATAGTAGTATGGTGTAGCATGTGACTGCGATGTTGTCAGACCTCATACTGGCCGTGTGAGTAACAGTTGACCACAAGATGGGTAAAACTTGAGAACTGTGCATTTGATTGCGGCCATATTATTGATGACAGGAACTTGGACCATTCCACTCCAAAGTTATGCAGGCACTGGGCTGACCATGGGCCATGTATCAACAGTGTTCCATGAGTAGTGGGTTCCACCACTAGGATCAATTGCCTTGGGGTACTATGTGTTGATGACGAGGGTCTCTGTCGGCTAACTTGGATGGTAAGAGGTGATAGATGGAGCTAGAGTGCAGCAGATCACTAACGAGTTCAGTGCTGAGCAACAATGGAATGTGAGCAGCTGTGCCAACCAGAACCATCTCCTCACAATAGGGTACAAGAGTCGCCTCCCAGAGGGGTACCTCTGTTCACCATGTCAGAAGGCACAATGGCTGACAAGGGCAAAAGAACACCATCTTTGGATATGGGAAAAGGTTGCCTGATCAGATGAATCGAGTTACACAAAGATGGCAGGGAGAGAGACATGGGACAGTGTGTCCTTCTTGACAGTAGGTTACAGCTCAGCTAGTGGTGGTAGTATCCTCATATGAGGACTGTTCTCATGGAGTGAAATGGGACCCTTGGTATATTTGCTAACATCCTGACCAGCAAATGTTACAGGATCATGTCCACCCATTTGTTCACCAGCAGCCTGCAGGAAACATTTTCCTGTAGCAAGACAATGCACTCGCCCATCGCTCCCAAATTGCGGCCGATTGGTTTACTGAACAATCTACAGACATGGGGTGTTTGGTTAGTCCCGAAGGCACTCTCCCTTGATCCTATCAATTGCATCTAAGATGCTATCAAAAGGGATCTGTGACCTTGGACCCTGCTCCAACCAATCTTGGTGCATTATCTGAGGTGGTGTGGCGGTCATAGATGACTGTGGCTCCCTATCGCCTTCGATACCTTGTGAAGTCCATGTCGCACCACATCCTTGCCATCATCAGAGCGCTACTAACCAGGTGTATCTAATTCAATTGCTCATCATTGTGTGTACATAATTACTTACCTAGTCAGTAATAATGAAGAATGTTATTTTCCAGAATAGGATTTAGTGTATAGAAATTTGTTTCTCTATATTGCCTAGTTAGAATTCAGATACCGGTGGTACTTTAAAAAGAACAGGACAGGTGGGGACAATTGTTGTTGTTGTTGTTGTTGGTTGTTTGTTTGTTTGTTTGAGTCACCAGTCCATGGACTGATTTCATGCAGCCCTCCATGCCACCCTATCCTGTGCTAACCTTTTCATTTCTACGTAACTACTACATCTGTTCTAATCTGCTTGTCATATTCATACGTTCTTACCGCCTAACTTCACTCAAAAACCAACTGAACAAGTCCTGGGTGTCTTAGGCCTAAGATGTGTCCTGTCATTATACCTCTTCTCATCAAATTTAGCCAAATCGATCTCTCACCAAATTAATTTACTATCTCTTCATTTGTCATTCAATCTGTCCATCTCACCTTCAGCATTCTTCTGTAACTCTACATTTCAAAACCTTCTATTCTCTTTCTTTCTGAACGATTGATCGTCCATGTTTCACATCCATACAATGACACACCCAAAGCGAAAGTCTTCAAAAACATCTAATGCCTATATCGATATTAATAGTAAGCAAATTTCTTTTCTTAAGAAAGTCTTTCTTTGCTTGTGCTAGTCTGCATTTTATCTCTTCCTTACTTCTGCCATCGTTAGTAATTTTACTACCCAAGTAACAGTATTCATCTACTTCCTTTAAGCCTTTATTTTCTAATCTAATATTGCCTGCATCACGTGATTAAATTCAACTGCACTCCATTACATATGTTGTGGACTTATTTATTTTTGTCTTGTACTCCTTCCCCAAGCCTGTTTCCTGTCATTCGACTGGGTCAGAAATAGATTGAATGAACCCCCCATCTAGCGATGAGGATAGGAATTGTGCCGGCTGTCGAAGCCCATCACACTCCTCCGGGGGGATGATTAATGAATTGACAGAGAAATGAAATTACATTGGAGAGTGTTGCTGGAATGAAATATGACAGGCAAAACCGGAGTACCCGGAGAAAAACCTGTCCCACCTCCTCTTTGTCTAGTACAAATTTCACATGGAGTGACCGGGATTTGAACTACGGAACCCAGCGGTGAGAGGCAGGCGCACTGCAGCCTGAGCCACGGAGGCTCTCATAGCCTATTGATGTATTTGGAAAATAATGTTTGCAGGTTATCTACAATGTTTGTTTTCAGTATTTTCTTGAACGGTTAATTGTCAAATTAGTGCCTGAAACACATCGTCAATTATTTACTTCTTGTAAAAAAACTTTTCAGCACATTATACTAAAAGAAACATGCTGTGTCTCATTTTTACACTCCTATTGCTCTAGCCCTTTTTTTTTTTTTTTTTTTTTTTTTTTTTTTTTTTTTTTTTTTTGGTATGGAGATATGCTGTCTTATTTGCTCTACACTGTCTTCTTTTTACCCCAATTGTCGGGTAAAAATAAGGCACAGTTTTAATTTTTTTTAACAGAGAAGTATATACACTGGAGCAAAACTGCTTTTAAAATTGAATTCAGGATGCCGTTTAACATCATTTTAATCACTTACAATAATTTACATATATTTCTTTGTATTTCAAAAAATGAAAGTTTTAATTTTGTCTCATCTTTACCCCTCCCTACCCTAAATAAAATGTTGCTGTTTCAAAAAACAAGAAAGGAAAATGAAAACTAACACGTAAGACACAGTAATTGGAAATGTAATTTCAAATAGCTCAAAATTCAATCTAGAAATAACAGTGAACATGATAAAATAGTATTCAACTTAGAATTTGTTGAAAAGTAACAAAAAAATCTTCAATACGTAAAACAAACAACATACTTGGTTATACTTGATGGAAAAATAGCATTTCCATATACGAAGACAGTAATAGGCCTATGTCTTTTTGCTAGTTGCTTTACGCCGCACCAACACAGATAGGTCTTATGGCGACGATGGGACAGGAAAGGGCTAGGAGAGGGAAGGAAGCGGCTGTGGCCTTAATTAAGGTACAGCCCCAGCATTTGCCTGGTGTGAAAATGGGAAACCACGGAAAACTATTTTTCAGGGCTGCCGACAGTGGGGTTCGAACCTACTATCTCCCGAATACTGGATACTGGCCTCACTTAAGCGACTGCAGCTATCGAGCTCGGTTCCTTCTTTAAGTTCTGTGATTCATCTAGGCCTAATATTATTCTTACTCTTCCATAATTTTTCTATTATTTTTCTACTGATTCTTTTTTCTGGTGACCGTAGTAGATGCCCTATTCGTTTATTTTTCATTGTGCTAATTACATAGTCTATTTCTTTATGAACTGTTTCATTGGAAGCTAGTCTCCAGGCTCGGTTTACTTGATAATTTCTATTTAAACTGCTTCTTCCTATTCTCCGTTGTAACTTGAGTACTCTATCTATTGCAACTCTATCTGAATAATGTTTCACATGCATTTATGTAATTTGTGGCTGGGTGACTGTTTTGTAGTGTTTCCATTTGGTTGCTATTGAGAGACACCTTTTATTATATGTATTTTTTAGTAACATACTGCTGTGCTGTAACCAGTTTATCTATTCTATTTTTCCATGCTGGTTTCTCATTCAGGTTATATGTGATTATGTCACTTAAATATTTAAATTTTTCTACAATTTGTATTTCTTGGTCTCCCAGCTTAATTTTGTTTGCAAGCGGAGGTTGAGTTAGCATAATTTCTGTTTTTTCAAATGGATATGATTAGTGAAAAGTTCCAAACAATGGACAGTAATCAGGTTCAGAATGTAGAAAGAGAATGGGTGGCATACATGGAAGCTGCATTAAAAACAGAAAGGGAATGCCTAGGAATAACTGTGTGTAAAACTGGACAAAAATGAACATCTTGGTGGAATGATGAAGTGAAAGCAGCTTGTAAACATAAAAAGAAGGCATATCAGAAATGACTCCTAGCAAGGCCTACCTGATAGCAACCCTATATGGACAAATGTATTAACTTATGCATGTTTCTGTGATGGGTGGTACTTTGGTGCCTTGTACATAGATGAAGAGAAGTATATTAAGACAAACACAAATACTCAGTCCCCAAGCCAAAGGAATTAACCATACACAGTTCTAACCCCTCGTCTGGCCAGGAATCAAACCTAGGGCCCTGTAAACCGAATGCCAGTAACCATTCAGCCAAGCAGCCAGGCTAGAGTAATGCTGACCGACTGCAGTAATACCAATTTCCCTGTTTGAGCTAGTTTGTTAAACACTAGGCACTTCCTCTAACACTTGCCATTTCTATGAACACAGGAAAAAGGCACTCTGTGTTGTCGGGAGTTCCTTTGCAGTTCGTGCAGATGAGTTCCTGTCTTGCTACTGCCTTTGTTGCGGCAGTGTTTTGTATTAATGTTTCTTCCTGGAAGTGCACAATTGAAATGTCAAAGAGGTTCAACCTTTTCAATACAAAACGTGTTGTATAAGAAGTTCACAACATAATATTTATTGAATAATAAGGACCGGTTTCGACGCTCACTGCGTCATCATCAGCTAACAAAGATCAACAAATAGGCAAAGTACATGTCATGAATGATTTACATTAATAACTCTTGTATGGCTGAATACAAATGGTAAACTGCTTTGTCATAAAAGCTAGGAGAAACTTGAGTAAAATATGATGATGTGTCACATCACATTTGTATTCAGCCATACAAGAGTTATTAATGTAAATCATTCATGACATGTACTTTGCCTATTTGTTGATCTTTGTTAGCTGATGATGACGCAGTGAGCGTCGAAACCGGTCCTTATTATTCAATAAATATTATGTTGTGAACTTCTTATACAACACGTTTTGTATTGAAAAGGTTGAACCTCTTTGACATTTCAATTGTGAATCTCAGTTCAATACGGGAAAATGAAGTTTTTAACTTATAATTCCTGGAAGTGCTCGGACAACTACAATCGTGCAGGATATCTTTAGGGTGTTTGACCATTCTGGTGACAAAAAACCGTTCCTGGTAATTACCCAGCTATAGAGTTTAGGGCAATTGACAAACCTAGTATTTTCGCACCTTTACTCCTTCCTTGTACCCTAATGAACGTATCTAATAACATATGACTGCACCTACAAGTAAACTGGAGATAGCAGGCTTGTGTACTGTAACCGTAGTTTGATGTCAGTCAAAGGATCTCTGAGGTTGAATCTCTGTGTTCCATGACAAGGCAGAGCCCACATTTTCTTACTTCCAACTAGAAGATATGTTGAATTTCAGCTGAGATTCATGAGAGTAATACTGTTCACTTGTTGTTAACAGGATGAAGATGACCAGTATCCTTCGGGCTCTTTTCCTAAGGACTTTGGCTATGGACCCTTCGACCAAGATGGAGATGGTCCAGCCGGTCCTCTCGGAGGTGAGCAGAAGCCGAGGATTCTCCTCATGGGACTTAGAAGGTATTACTACATTTGTTGTTGGACCTTTTGTAAAAAAAAATTAATAGTTGTGAAGACTGTGATATGTGCATTGCAGGAAAGTTTCTGAAGCTGGAGGAGGAGGTTGGTTGGATGCAGTAGGAGGTGCAGCAAGATATTAGGCCGTTGTTGTAAAATGTCTTATACACAAAACTAACAACCTGCCCCCCCCCCAGCTTTCCACAGGGAGCAATTTTGAATTTTCAACAATAGCTTATAAAATTTTCTTTGTAGATGATTTTAGTTATATTTCCTCCTGATGTACTGTATATACCGGTATGTAGCACAGTGCAGAGTTTTTCCAAAGCCCTCCTGGCAGTGTGTTACCTCGTTCCTTTCTCACCATGTCATATTTATTCACTTATTAAGAAATATATTAAAACTACCTTTTCACTGTAAATCATGATAAAAAACTCTATATAGTCTTAAAAACATTAACTATATGTTCGACAATGCCTCAGTAAAATGCAGTACTGTTACATTGTTCTATAATGTAGACACACTAAAAAACTTTTTTAAGTTTGATTGATTATTAATTGTGCAGAAGTTGTATCAAAGTCTCATTAAAATAGCTGGTTATTGTGCATACTTATAATGTGCAGGTGATGGACAAGTTGAATATATGGGGGTCCTGATTAGCAGGAAACATCTCTCATATGGGAAAGTTAATAACGTTCTGGAAGAATCTTATAATGGCATGGGGGCTCTGAGTTTGCATCCGGGAGATAGTGGGTTCGAATCTTTCTGTCGGCAGCCCTAAAGATGGTTTTCCATGGTTTCCCATTTTAACACCAGGTAAATGCTGGGGCTATACCTTAAGTCCACAGCCGCTTCCTTCCAGTTCCTAGGCCTTTCCTATCCCATCGTCGCCATAAGACCTACCTGTGCCGGTGCAACGTTAAGCCCCTAGCAAAAAAAGGAAAAAACCTCAGTACTTCGAATTAAACTAATTTCTGTGTACCAAAAAAATATTTAAAATATGTAAGTTGTGTTGTATTCGCGACTCGAAACCAGATACCTCCAATCCTCAAAACGAATATAGCAGAAATTGTAAGAATGACAGTAATTCCCATTCTTTTCAGTCTAGAATACAACAAGAATAAAAGGGGCAAAAATTGTGTATACGGTACAGAGACTTAGTTAATAAATAAAGAACTTCAGGGTTCATCAGTCTTAAAAATGTATGTACCTAAATAAAATGGCCCGCTCTTCCTGAATGTTTAGAACACTCCTATCCATTATTTTGATTGCTTTTTCGTAAATACGAAACTATAAACTGAAGCAGCAGAACGGTTGTCAATCGCATGCTATCGGCAGAAAGGATGTGCGATTGTAGCAAATTCCATTAGAAGCAATTCATAGGCAGTGTTTACAATCACGAAAAGAATACAGTAAAAAAAAAAATACGGATGCACAAAGAATTTTGAAATTGGAATAAGTGCGTCACCAAATCATATCTAGTCTATGATGCTTTATATTAAATACAGTATTTACAAAGAAAAATAAACCCTGCAGTTATATCTGGTATGAAGTACTTGCGCAAGAATTGTAAGTGGATTATAATCCAGCATGCAATCTTACTTACATCCTGATACAATGCACACATGATATTCTATTTGACTTTGTTTGAAACCATCGATACCTTGATATGCAAAACACACAGAAACAAATGAAAATACAAAACAACTATGTATGACAAGCTGGCCAATATAAAGTTATCCTAACACGGTAGAAAGCATAGAAATTACGTTTCAACAATAATGGATTTCAGCATCTTCCTTGTTAGGCAAACACTAAAAACAGTGTCATTCTTTTATGAAATAAGAGTCGTTGGTGCGCTGCTTAAGTGCATTTCTATAAGTTGTCTAAATGAAATCTTCTATTTCATCCATTGCATACACAACATTTTCTGGGCATTGCTGGTAGAGATGACACTGTCCAAAATCTCTAAGGCTGTCATTCCATGTTTAGCTGGTGGGCGCATGAGAAGACTCCGTTTCTGATTTTTCGTCTGCTTGCGATTCCACTTCCGGTAGCTCACATGGGTCAATTGCGTCATAAGGGATACGATGTGTTACTGGTACTTGATGGTCAATGTTCACAAAGTCTTAGAAAGTTTCTTCTAACTCCAAATGCTATTGTAAATCAGTCCAGTCCTGTTATTGCCATCGGTCACGTCTGTTTCTTTTGTATCGTTCACAAAGAACCCGCACTTCCGGAAGCAGTTCTTTATAACAGATGGTGTTACAGTATCCCAAGCCACAGCTACAGTCCGTATATCGTCCAGGACATTCCACTTCCTGACATCAGAGTAGGGCACATTTCTTGATACCGCTCTTCCTAAAAAATGAATGAGCCACTTCCGATATTCATGTTTCACGCAATAAATAATCCCTTGATCTAATGGTTACATGTGGCAGGTAGTGTTTGCCAGTAAGTACAGGAGGTGGATGTTTTTAAGTTCCAGTCTATCATCGTTGTGGGCAGCACATCGATCCAGAATAAAAAGAATATTGCAGTCTTTACATACCATCTTTCTTTCCAAACAGAGCAACCATTCACGGAACATATTTCCTGTCATCCAAGCATTTTTAGAACATCTATAATCGCACGCAAAATTCTTCACACCCTTAAAACAGCGGACTTTGTGAACTTGCCTATAACAAGAGGGCGTAATTTCTCATTGCTATCTGCATTACAGCACAGCAGCACTGTCCGTCTGTCCTTAAAGGCTTTTCCGCTGTGCCAAGTCTGTCCTATCAGCGAGAGTTCTCTTTAGTTGGGCATTAAAAATGAGAGCTGTCTTGTCCATATTGAACACGTCCTTGGGTGCATAATTTGCTAAAATAGGGGCCACTCATTCCCACCATTTGTCAATACTCTCGGTTCCAACACTTGCATGTCTGAAAAATAAAGAAAAGGGGGAAAAAAAAAAAAAAAACTCTGCGTACAGCTCAGGCCCTGGAAAACGGTAAGTAAAATAAAAGTATGTACATGAATTATGACACATCTCACAGAATTTCTTCTACAGATGTCAGGTCTGCATAAAGGAAATGGTAATCATTTTTCAGCAGCTGCTGTGGCATGAAGATAAGAAAAGTGAAATCATTCCCTACTCTTCATTTCTTTCCTGCTTTTTATGATGAGATTATTTCCTAATTCCTTGTTGTTGAAGAGAACAGCAGCTGTCTCCAGTGGGAAGGACTGTTAGGGTTCTGGGGGAATACAGCCTGTCCTTCCCAACAGGTCCCTCTGCACATCTCGCTTCATTTTGCCGTAAACGCTTGTTTGATGGTCACTGTGTAATGTTCCTATTGATTCCCCCCCCCCCCTGGTGGAATCATCATTATTTTCTCATACAATCTCATTCAAACTATTTACAATCTTCTTCTTCACCTTGTTTTGTTACGGCTTCTGTAGGACCACGGGCAGCTTTGTCATGGTTTGGGTTTTTTTCTCCTCCCAGAACCTCTTTATCCTCTCTCTCTCTCCTCTCCCGTTCTTCATTTGATATTTTCAGTATCATCTTTGTCTTTCCTACTGGGGCTTCTCTATCCTATTTCTGTACGATTCTGTCATTTAGCTCTGGTATATTGGTTGGTGTATATTTCTTCAGTTCTCTGTCCCTTCCACCTTGATTCCCATCTCGTCCAGTCCTTCCGGAGTTTGACAACCCACTTATTCCAGTCTTTCCTCTCATCCTACCCATTGTCTCCCATACTCTTCTGGTCATTCTCTCCATGTCCAGCAAATCTTGCTCTTTTGAGTCTGATTTCTTGGGAGATCGTCCTCGTGAATCGGTATATTTTGTCGCTTGATCTTTGCTCCCACCTTTCATCTCCTCTTCTTGGTCCCAGTATCTTTCTCAGAATTTTTCTTTCTCCAGTTGCTCTGCCCTATCCCTTTCTAGAGTCGTCGTCTCGGCCGTGTACAGTACTGCACTGTTGCCTTGTAATACCTGAGCTTTGCGTCTGTTGATGTGTTTCTTTTATTGTACAATTTCTGGTCGCAAGATAGGTAGTCCTCATCTTTTTCACCCTCTCTCTTGTCCCATCACTGCTCCTGTTCCTTCCTGTAACATATTACTTACACTCATATCAGCAGAAGACAGTTTTTGTTTTGTTTAGGGGCACCACAATATTTACACTTTGAGAACATACTGTGACCTTTTTGTATTGCCTTAATTGATCTCATTAAGGCATTTGACTCTGTAAACTATGATGTGTTGCGGAAGATTTTAGCATTGTATGGTTTTCCAAAGAAATGTACTTCCATCTTGAAAGTATTCTACACTGATATATGGCAACTGTAATTGGTACCAACTCTGTTGGAGAGCCATTTCATATCAATATCAGTGTTAAGCAAGGCTGTTTGAATGGTACTACTGTCATAGGTACGACATCGTAACTGGTGTAAAACCTTCAATTATTATGTTTAATATATTTTAATTATAGTTTATTTAATGCTAAATTATATTTTATTAAATGTTAAAGATGACTAGTACATGGTTTCCCTGTAAATATGTATTATGTACTTGTTTCTCTAAAGAACCAGAGAAACAAGGAAATGCCATTTGGTCCTTGTTTCAATGACTGTGAAATCCTGACATTCACCACATATTTTATATGCAGGCGGCTAACGAATGAAGGGACCGATTATCGATTATCTCCCGGTATAAGGAGATCCCCTATACCAAGTGCCGACAGTCTCTTTGAGAGTGGATGAGCGGGTATGGGTAAGAGCACTCTGTTGTCCTGGGGACAAGAAATTGTTCCCAAAGGCGGAGGAACCAGTTTGGTCAACGGCATTAGGATGCAGAAGGCAACGGGAAACCACTGCATTAAAGATCCTGAGAGATATTCCAATAAATACACATGGCATGGCTGCAACGTCAAGATCGGAGCTGACCGTGTGGATCGTCTACCTCCGTTTGGAGACGACTGATTAAGAAGACGACTTTGTATAACCTCAAATACATATTGTGTATAAGTTTAACCTCAAAATCCATATAGCCGAAAGTGGTAGAAAATTCCATAATGTTTGTATGTTAGACTTATTGTACTATAATTTGGTATATATGAAGGATTCTGGAAACTTACTGTAAGTTTTTATTATCCAGAGACATTAGGAATATTGGAGAAATTTCTGTGTGTATTATTAAACAGAAAACGAAAGTTTGAGTACCCATTCGACTAGCTGGTCGATCAATGTTTGGAGTGTGTTCCATTAGAGTGTTGTAAGAACTCTTCCAGAAATCGATAATTCTAGATGGTTGATCGAATAGTATATATATCGAGCTGTCAGTCGGTGAGGATTCAGGAGGTTGGACTCGGAGTCAGGTTGGACTCGAAGGCAAGTGATGGACTGCGAGTGACTGTTGGGCTCCGAGGTGGAGTCAAGAAATTCAAGAGTGTGCTTCAACTCCGAGGTGGGGTCGGTGAGTTCAAGAGAGTGGATGTTATAGTGCGCAAGTCAGTGTTGTTGATATCTGTACTTGTCAGAATAGACTTCAGGGTACTCTGCCATTAAGTGTTGTAGTGTCATTTGCTACTGTATATAATTGTGTGTTGTGACTTACCATGTAAATAAAGTAATTTATACAAGGAAGTGAACGTGTTCTCGTGTGATATTTATTTACATAAAATAAAATCGCATAGCAGAATGATACTACTTCATTCTCATTATATATTGCCACTGTCATGCAGCTAGTCGAGGACTTTCTTCCTCCAGGAATACAGGTAACTTATAGAATGGATTGAAAACTGTTTAATTTGAGCCGTGTAAGGGTAAGGACTTGTACACTTTCTGTAACTTTAGTCAAGTTACAGAATGCTGATCATAATGCAGTTGTAGCTCAGTCTGATGAAGAACTAGTGTGAATCTTGAATGCCTTTTCCACTGCATACAAAAAGATTGGGTTCAAACTGAATACCAGTAAGACACATATTCTCTACCAACCAGCCCCTGGAGAAGGATGTAGACATATCAGTGTCTCCATCGACGGAGTGAGCCTGCAAGTAGTAAACACCTTTCCGTACCTTGGCAGCATCCTCTCATCAAGCACAAATATAGATTCGGAAATCCAATTTATAATAAACTGTGCTGGAGCATCCTTTGCCAAACTTTGACGATCATGATGTCGTAACAAAGATCCTCATGTACATATATACAGTTCAGTTGTAGTTCCCAGCTTACTATACGGATTTGCGTCCTTGATATGCAACAGACGACATCAATATCGCCAGTGATGTTTAAGGAAAATCATATATATAACCTGGCAAGACAGATGCAAAAATGTCAGCGTCCTTGAAGAGGCGCAGACCGTCGGTATAGAAGCCATGGTTTCAAGATGGCAGCTACAATGGACTGGGCATGAAGTACAAATGTCCAATAATTGTATTCCCAAAGGAGTGTTTTACTCTGAGTTAACAGTGGGAAAACATTGTTTTAAGCGATTTAAGGATGTGATTAAGGCTAACTTAAAGACGCATCACATTGATAACTAGAACACCTCAGCCGCTCATCCTGGAGATCATTAGTTCATCACGGCACACTACTGTTTGAAGAAAGCCATTAGAGAATAGTGAACGATTAGAGGCAATGTAGAAAAGAAAAGGAGCTGTGTGCCTCCTGGATTGGGGTGTTCAGTCACATGCGGACTCGCAGATGAAGAGTCCTGCTTGGAAGATCAACCTACTCGTTTTCGAGCATTCGCTATTGTTGTAATTGGTTCTTCTATCTTTGAGAACCTCTTTTATATGTTTCATAAATTCATTTTTGAAAAGGCTTTCTGAAGTCAGTAATGCACATCTATTCGGATAATCAACAAAAAAAAAATAGAGAACAAATGAAAGACTTAGTGCACAAACAAGGCTGAAACATCTGTAAACAATATTCTTCAGTTCCTAATCTATTATAGGCAAGATGTTTATTGGAGAACTGTTCCAAGGAAGAAATGAGGGCATGTCAAGGACTGCTGGATGACTTTTAACTTATAGTTTTAAGCTTCTGGATATGAGTTTCAAGCAGAAAACTGTTTTCTTATTTTGTTTTTTCCAATAAATTAGAGTCCAAACTACTGTAACATGCAAAAAATATACAATTTGTCGAATGTAATCTGAACTTGATGAGACCTGTGTATCGTCGCAGGCTGTCTAAGACTTACAACCATAAAGAAGCCCATTGTCTTACTGGCACGACTCCTCTTGATGTTGGAAGCAAGATAGTTGTTAGGCGTAAGAAAACTGATGTAGTAACTGTCCAAGCCTACCCTAATGCGGCTATCAACCTGCACATCCAGGGTTGAAATCAAGAAAAAGTTTCTTAATCACTGAAGCTCCCAAAGGTTCATCATAGCGAGCAAGAGCTTCCTCCTGACCCTTTGGAGACATGTACAACATGGGAGGTTCTCCATAAGCTATGCTCTGGACCACAAGGTGCAAGATGAAGCTTCAAAAGTGGGGCCTTCCTGTTGAGTCAGTACTTTGTGAGTATGAAGCTGTGCAGATAGATGTCTACTTCCTACTGTATGTTATACTGTATCTCTATCCACATGCGCCATGAAAGACATACATACTGCACTTGACATGGCCAACTTCTGGTCATCTAAAATGTGAAAAGCTGTTAACATCAATTTTTTTCATCATTACTTTTTTCATTCTTGTCTTTTTACTTCTAACATTATATTTAATAAATTTAAACTGGTAAGTAAGAGGTCTTTGAATGTGTATGTTGTCAGAGTCTAGACGAAGTAATTATTCTTTCAGAAGTGGCAAGTCATCAATCCAGAAAGTAGTGTTCCACAAGATGTCTCCAAATGAAACACTGTTTCTCGAAAGCACCAACAAGATTATAAAAGACGACATCTCCAACTCAAGCTTTGTGCAGTTCCAAATCTGGGATTTTCCAGGCCAGATAGACTTTTTTGATCCATCCTTCGATTCCGACATGATCTTTGGTGGATGTGGAGCCTTGGTATTTGTTATAGATGCGCAGGTAAGTAAACTTAGGACATTTCTACGCATATGTAGTTCTTTAGTTTCAATACATCAGGTATTTAATATAAATTAATTGTATTGAATGCTCGGCTAAGAGAACCAACAGAGGTACAATACAGCTTAGGGTTTACACCGCCCAAGTGGTTGACCACCAGATTTCCTGGGCCATGAACTCTATTCCCAGATCGTCCAAACAACCAGACTCTGTACCCTTAATAACCACCTATCATCCTGGTCTGCACAAAATCACATTTTAAAAGAACTGTACAGATGATCTTCCAAAAATTCCCCACAATCACATTCAGAAGCCTATCAAACCCCAAAAACATTTTCACTTGCTATGAACCTCTCCAGTTCCCACTAGTAGCATCACCAACAAATCTTACCCCATTCAAGGTCGTCATGACTGCACAGTGTTCTCCCTAGGTCCATTTTAGTGGGCGCATCGCCCTGCCGTTTCTACAGACCGCCCGGCTAACATAACCTAGATACACACTAATTATGTAATAGTAATACATATTTAAATCATTGTGTGCTTCAAATTAAACTGTAAATACTGTAAAACTGTTCATTTAAATGATAAATCTTCATTATTGTTAGCATAATTGGATTAATTACATCAGATTTCAAATGTTTAGCTTGACTAACATAGTGTCATGCACGAGCGGTGTCTGGATTAATGTGGAATCGCACCTCATGAGCACTCAATTCCTCATGACTTCAGAAACCTGTATGACACTCTACATGCCCTGGTGTTTGATTATGAACAAGCAAAAGAACACTAGAATGTCTTGTTCGTGATACTAACACTAAAAGAGTTTACCTGCCTGATATTACTGTTAATGCCTTCTGTGGATCAGTGGTAGAGATACCGGGTTCGAACCTGGCAGATGTTGTCAGATTTTTGTAGGGCACCACTCCATGTCGTACGGTGTTGACATGTAAGAGATATCTGGTGACATATTTGTTATTTACCCAACAAAATTCACTAAAATTCAACCTTAGATGCCCAAGAGAGATTTGGTTTACCCTGCCATCTAGTAGGCCTAGAGTAAAACGGAACTTTGAAATTGATGAGCAAGCAGCTATATGGCGTCGAATTAAGATGTTTGCACACAATATTTGAGGCCATATTATTATTATTATTATTATTATTATTATTATTATTGTTAATGCTCTGAGAGGAATAAAACAAAGTTTTTTCCTATGTAGTATCCCCCGCCCAGCTACTCATTCTGCCACCTGGCTGACGAAAATTTCTGGGGAGAACACTGCTGCATCTGCCAGCTTCAGTGCAGACTGTCCATCTTTCTACATTGGCTTAAAACTTTCGCGACCGCTTCGATGTTGGTATCGTGATACGGTGGACGCCTTTTAATCACACTCCAATGAGAGAAGATTTGAATTATCCAAAATTCGAATTAACCAAGAATGATATTTTAATGAAAATGTAGTACGGTATTATATAAATACATAAAATTTAATAAATTCATCATAATGAATACAGTATTATCCATTCTACCGTATCTTAATAGCTGCCATGTTGTCCTGTACTGTAGATGGAAGTTTTCATATGAAAATATATTGTATGAACACTAGTAAAACAACAGCATTAACACACAATTCAGCACACGTAACAATATACTAATTCCATTGCTCGCCTTACTGCTCATTACTGCTCTCCTCTTCATCATTGGATGGATTGGAATTTTGTAGCACGTCTGACAGAATCTTGTCTTCTGTCAGATCTCCGCGTACTGCAACTTCAATATCATCAGCTAATTACACATCATAACTTACATCAGTCATTATTTCTTGGCATCACTGAGGTTCCAGATGCATTTCTAGTTCTCCTGGAACAATGTCTGCATTAGTTACTTTATTCCAAGGTTGACGATATCAAGGTGGGGGAAGGGGAAGATTTCCGGTGGCCAAGTGCGGATGCCCGTAGACGAGCCATGGTCAAGGCCATGCCGATCCTACACTCATTCAATCTTGGAGATAAAAGTTCAGTCCCTTAACAATAGTGACTACCTGATCGTAACTAGGAAGCTATAATAAAACTAGGGAATTCTTGGGAATTATTTGTAGACTTCAGTTTGTGGAACCGTTACAAAAGTAACTTGCTATACATTTCTGAGTTCGAATTGTCCAAATTTAAGTTTCTAAATTCAAATTAAATGCGATTTAGGGCCGGTTCTACCACCTACTGGTAAAGTAGCACATAACTTGCCCTCCGCGTAAAAGGATGTTTCCGTTCGACCACCCCCCAGGTATCGTAATCTATAATCTTCATTTCCATATTGACGAATTGCACAATTAAAAATAGGAGAGGATTTCCACCAATCAATACTTATTTATTGCATATATTAAACTACAGGACCGGTTTCGACAATAAACACAGGCACACCAAACAAACTCATAATACGCAAAAAAGAACAAACAAAATCTGGCTGAAAGAAGAAATAAAGTTTTTATACCGTTAAAAAACAACATCTTAACAACGAACTATACCGAATACATTTAAAGGCATCTAACGAGTTACCACATAGCTATTGGGATGATTTTCAGCAGATCACGACAGAAAAAATAAGGAACTTAGCCACCAAAAAACAGAATACACTAAATAAGAAATTAGAAGCACTTAAACAACCATCCAAACCAAACCCAAAAACCGAAACTCCGAACACGAACTCTCCTACCTTTCCCAATGAAATCACTGAACACAAATTCCACCCACCCGTAAAAAATCTCACAAATACGACTTTTAACGAAATGGAAACTGTTATCTTGAGCAAGGGACCCAAGCACAATTGGGGTAACACATCAACTTTCCAGAACATTACAACTACTATCACCGAAATAGAAAACGCCATACAGAAAATCCCACATGAGCTACGAGACGAAGTCAGATATGATATTAAAAAAAGGCTCCCACAATATATCGACAAAATTCACAATAACTCCCAAAATAATAAATCAACCAATAAAGTACACATAAACAAACTCAAAGATAAGATAAAACAGAATAATCTACTAATAACGAAACCCGATAAGGGCAATACCACAGTTATTATCGACAAAGACCAATACATATTGAAAACCAAAGAATGTTTTCAAGATAACACTTTCCTCATCAAACGTAAAGACCCGACTAATAACATACAAAGGAACCTCAAATTGTAGGGTGCACCATTATACGATGAATATTTAATACCAGTATTTGTATTACTCAAAAAATGTATTTATAACTAAATTGTATTTGATATAAATTTAAGATGAACGTAATACTCGCGTTTATACATCAAAATAATTAAAATAGTCTAAAACAAAATTCATAATTTTTCGCAACAATGCAGCGAACGTTTTTCCAACCTGAAAATAAAAATGAACGTATTAAGTTAATTTGTCATTAATTTGAGTATTAAAGTTAAAATATTACTCTTGCAAAAAATTATCGCTTTGTTGTGAAATGCGGACTTACCGGTACGCAATTTATTCCAAATCTTCGGTGTCGCTATCGCAGGTTTCGCTATCTGATGCGCCGTCCTCGCCTCTGTTAATACCAGTATCAGATTCTTCTCCGTGCCACACTGCGTCATCTTTGGAACCGTCTAGTGCATTCGAAATCCCAGTCCTTTTGAAGCTCTTGGAGACTAGTTCAGGTGGTATAAGATCCCAACTCTTCTTCACCCACGAGCATAACAAGTCCAAGGGTGGACGCCTGATATTTTCGGTGGGCGTCAATTGCTGATCGCCGCTCATCATCCACTCGTAAAATCGACGTAAGTGGTCTTTAAAGGGTTTATTAACACATACGTCTAGTGGCTGCAAAGCAGATGTTAGGCCACCAGCAATTACTATCTGTCGTGTCTTATTTGTAGTGAGAATTTGCTTCACTTCGTTCACAAGGTGACCTCGGAAACTATCTAAAACAAGCAGAGCTGGTTGTTTTAGTAGTGCACCAGGTCTTCTATTCCACACAGTTTTAACCCAGTCCAGCATGAGTTCTACGTCCATCCAACCCTTTGGTTGCACTCGTACATGAATTCCACGGGGAAACTGTATATTCTTAGGCATCGTTTTCCTCTTGAAAATGATGTAAGGCGGCAACTTTCTCCCGTCAGCTGTAATGGCTAGCGTTACCGTGCATCGCAACTTCTCACTACCGCTGGTTTTCATTAATACACTCCGTGATCCTTTTAGCGCAATAGTGCTGTTGCGAGGCATATCAAAAAAGATTGGAGTCTGATCGGCATTACCGATTTGAGAAAGCAAGTACGAAGTTTCCTTGCGCAAACGTATGACAAATCGGTGAAAATTTACAATCTTGTCCGTGTAATCAGCAGGCAACTTTTGGCTTAGTGTTGTTCTCCTTCGCACTGACAGATTGTGTCGTCGCATGAACCCCTTAATCCACCCACGAGTCGCCTTAAACTGAGTTACCGGTATGTTGTGTTTGCGCGCTACCTCCTGTCCCTTAATTTGTAACATTTCATATGATACACTGCAGCCATTGTTACGTATTTCACTGACGTACCTAAACACTCCTTCGTCAATTATAGGAAACTTCCCTGTTTTAGGACCTCTAAACGCGCGTCTAGAAGGGTTTGTGCTTTTTAGCTTGTTTTTTACTTTCCGCCAGTCACGCACCAACTTTTCACTCACAGAAAATTTTCTTTCTGCAGCTCTGTTCCCGTGCTGTTCAGCGAAGGCAATTACGCTTAGCTTGAAGCCCGCAGAATAGTTTCTATATTTACGCATAATCGCTTATAAATGCTTCACACGTTAATGTTTTGCGATATAAATGACTTTCCGTAATTGTTCACTATTAAAACAAATTATTTCTGCAAACACCCAAAACACACATTAAAAACTTAAATTCTCATGCACACATGTCTACAGTAATCACGTAAATCTGAAACAAATAAATGCATCTGTGATCTGTCCATTCCAGAGCAGCCAATACTGTTAGGCAGCAAGGAAGCATGCAACAATTTATCAGTTTAGCTCGTTGGTTGCGACACACTACTGCGTTTGCGCAAAGCTCGCAAACCGGAGCTCTAGCTAGCGCGGTGTAGATCTACTGTATAGTTGACTGTATTCCGAGACGTCAGTAACAAACATTCATTTTTTTTCAATTTCTTTTAAACATACGGTAATTAGGTTAATATTTCTTCCCAGTTATTGATGATTTTACATTACATTACTGTCGAGTTTATAAAATAAAACTTTAATAGCATTGGATAATAATTATCTTGACTGCTTGGATAAAAGTTTTCATCCCATGCCCGGACACTTATGACGTAGTAGTAAGATAAGAGTCTAGCGATGACAACTGAGACATCGTAAATAATTCGGCTGAATAATTCCGTGGAAATCTGCGTTATCGTCTTGGATTTCACTTCGTGCGCAATAACACAGGAGCCGGCCCCATGGTGTGGGGGTAGCGTGCTGGCCTCTTACACGGAGGCCTCGGGTTCAATTCAAGGCCAGGTCAGGGAATTTTACCTGTATCTGAGGGCTGGTTCGAGGTCCATTCAACCTACCTAGCCGGTATTTCCTGGCGACGTTGCCGATAAGCGATAACTTACAGCCTTACGTATTTCAAATGGGAACTCATAATATGTAGGTGGTGAATAAATAGTACACTGTCTCGCGACCACGTTGTCAAACTGCCGATAGCCTACCGGTAAGCATAATATGTAGGTGGTGAATAAATAGTACACTGTCTCGCGACCACGTTGTCAAACTGCCGATAGTCTACCGGTAAGCCATGCGTCGTACATGTACCGGTATTATTTATTTATACGTTGTGCAACATGTCGCAAACGTGACTGTGTTGCCAAATTGCCCATAAACCATACACGTATTTAAATTGCGCATTCATGTGCAACTTACGTTGCAGTTCCATTTACCTTTTAACCAGATTAGTGAACAAAATTTGGACGTGCGACGATCATGTAATTAAAGGTTTTAAGTCCGATTTTTGTATTGAAAATAAAGGATGCGACGATTACGCGGTGGCGACGATTATGCCGTTAAATACGGTATTTTTTTGTGTCGATTTGTTGATGACCTCTTTATCATCCTCGACAATAGGTCCACAAATGAAACTGATATATTAGATAAACTCAATACAATAGATTCCCATATAAAATTTATCATGGAATCCGAAAACAATCACAAACTGAACTACCTGGACATAACGACAACTAGACATGATGACCACCTTTCTTACAGAATATACAGAAAACCCACGCATACCTCAAATACAATTAAAATGGATTCTGTTCACCCCAACATACACAAAAGAGCAGCCTACTATAGCATGATACACAGAGCATTCAATATACCATTAACAAAAGAAGATCTAAACAAAGAATTACAATTAATTCATGACATAGCTAAAAACAATGGATTCAAGAAAGAAATGGTTAACAAAATCATTCACAAAATAAAATCCCAACCCAAAACCAAACTAACAAAAGTAAACGAATCCAAGAAAGATTATGCACTATTCACTTTCAATAATGTACACATATACCCCATAACTAACATTTTTTAAAAACATAACCTAAGAATAGCATTCAGAACTACACACAATAGTACCAACATCATACACAACGTCAGGACAATCAACAGCAATAACAAATACAACCACTCAGGGGTATACCGTATCAAATGTAATAACTGCGAGACAAGCTATATCGGACGTACCGGTAGAAACTTCCTAACCCGATATAACAAACACATAAACGCGGTGAAATACAATCATTTTTCCTCAATAGGACAACATGTCGCAGACTATAAACACAGTTTTACAAACATCGATAACGATATGCAAATCCTAAACATAAACCCCAAAGGCCCCCTGCTCAACATAACAGAAGAATTTTACAGCACTCTAGATCAGTACACCAATCCAAATTACAACATAAATGAAATCACAGAAAAAACTAACATCATCTTCAATACAGTTATCCCCGCCCTAAAAAACCCTTACCTTAAGTTAATCGATAAACAGAACGCAACACGCAACAGAAAAACACCAAACAACACACCCAGCTCCACCCCTACCCCCAAAACAACAACTCTCCCTACCCCTCCTTCCCTTCCCCTCACAGCAGCTAGTATGAGCCCAAGAACACGAAGTAGTACATTAAAGGCTCGCACGTGAAACACAACTCAGCTACACCAACAACAGTAAGTACATATTCTAATTCACACACATAACCCTTAGACATTCCTCCAACACGATATCACGTATAACTCAATCTTATCTTCCACAGATAAACATAACATCATTGCACAGCTACAAAAGGGAAAGGAGCCACTACTTTGAACCCAATGACATCCAAATTTACGGACGCCACAGGACAACATGAATTGGTTCCAATAAAAGGGCAACACACACAGCAGAGCTGAACATATTTTAGTTGAATTTCATCCATACATTTGGCAACTTTTTAAAATTGAAAGTGTTTTATCCCACATATACACAGGAAGACAAAACTTTTTATCCATGCAATTTTACAAACTCCAAGAATAGCAGCTGAAGTGCACAACTGTAAATAAGACTTAAATACGGAAGTTAGTCGATGTATTGACCAACAAACAAGAACGAATGTTCATATGCATGAAGTGTTTTGATATATTGTATTTATCTTATATATATATATATATCACATATATATCATATATATATATATATATATGTGTACAAGATAAATACAATACAATATATATATATATATATATATATATATATATATATATATATATATAAGTTTAAGTAAAGACATATTTTATACACTAATTTTAAGACCTTCAACATAATATTTTACACATACAGTTGCAATATTGTACAGAATGACATGTACGCCAGTTCACGCTAAGACGTGCCCCATTTTATGTGACTAAATGTACATCATCATCATATAGCATTCCTTTAACAACACGATCTTAATCAAAGCTTCATTATATAAATATGTATGTATGGTTCAGCTGAAGATGACCTTATATGAGGTCGAAACCGGTCCTGTAGTTTAATATATGCAATAAATAAGTATTGATTGGTGGAAATCCTTTCCTATTTTTAATTGTCACCCCCCAGGTAGCGCTATCGGCAGCATAAATCGTAGTTACCGGCGCGTAAATTATCGGCCACTTCGAGGGCCCGATAGGACTCTACCCCCACGAACCTGCTACGCTGGCGTAGCAGGGGGAGAGGTGATACTCCCACGTGGCGCGTTCCAGGTGGCGGATAGGGGGGTCCTAACCGGCTTGCCGGTGGACTTGAGGGAAATAAAATACCTCTCGTGGACCAAACACACTACCCCCTGCGGGTGGGGGACGCACATGTAGAATACACCCGCAGTATCCCCTGCCTGTCGTAAGAGGCGACTAAAGGGGGCGACCAAGGGATGATTGAATTAGGACCATGAAACTACTTTGATTTGTACCATCATGCGGGGAACACCATGGGTTGCCTGTACTTGCGAGTAGTACCACTACATTATGTACGAAATAGGTTTGTGATTAGTAGCAGCAAGAGGGGGTTCTCCTGTTGGTTTCCAGTACCCGTGCGTCGTACCCATGTGAGCAATACTGAGGGTCTAGGTGTTGCCTGTGAGTTGTACCACTATATGAGCGACACCGTGGGTCTGCGTTGCCTTTGATTAGTACCCACTACTTGAGGAACACCATGGGATAGTGCGAGTCCCTGTGGTTAGTACACTTAGGTGAGGAACCTCATCGGTTTGCGTTGGCTATGAGTGGCGCCATTGTGTGGGAAACACCATAGGTTTGCGTTACCTATACGAAGTACAATACTTGTGAGTAGTACCATCTTGTGTGGAACACCGTGAGTCTTCGCTACTTTTGATTAGTACCCCAAAATGACAAATACCATGGTTCTACTTTACTCGCGACATGTACCATTCTGAGGGGCCTTAGACCTGGTTTTTGGACCCCTTTAGACATCAAGCACCCTCGATTCAGGACTGTGCTTTATAAGTGGTCCCCTGGTAAGTAATAGTGTTATTTATGACCTTTTTTGAGTCGGATCCACTGTTTTTTGTTTGTTTTTTGTTTTTTGGGTTCATGTCCATCTATTCATTTTTCATTTTTTTTATTTTGGTCAGTGGATTTTTTGAACCTTTTGTTGTCATTTCATTTCGTACCATTAGGGGCCGATGACCTCGATGTTAGGCCCCTTTAAACAACAAGCATCATCATCATCATCAAGACTTTACCTGCTGGGCAGGTTTTGAGAGTTGAACATTATTAGCTGTATTTCTGGTGACATACAACTTAAATTAGCGTAGTATACTGAAAAAAGCATGATACTGTAACAGTGGCCGATATTGTATTGCAGGATCTTGAACATTAATGCTTCCCTTGAGTTGCAACGGTCACACCAGCCTCTCGCATCTGTATCTTAGGGAACACATTTTATACGTCAAGCTTTCGTAAATAAACTTTAAAAGGATATAAAATCAAAATCTATTTGGAAATCATTCCAAATAGGCTTTAATTTTTTACTTTTTCAGTTTTCAGACACGAGATATAACTTAATGTATCCTAACAACCTCAAGCATTGTTGTAGCGTAATGGCTACCACGCTCACTTCGTAATACAAGGTATGCAGGTTCGAGTCTTTATTATGACAAATCTTTTTTATTTCCATTATTAGCGTTGTATTAATCTGTATGCCTCTTTTCATACGTTCTTTTGTTAATAATATATTTCATTGAAATGTTTAATCACAGTATTATGTCTACTAGAAAATTGCTTTATATCTATGCTACTTATAGAAAGTGATGTTATGATTAATAGCACATAGGACTGTCACCCAGGTAGCAGATTCCCTATTAGTTGTTTACATAGTCTTCTTGTAAATTATTTCGAAGAAATTGGAAACTATTCCATTCCCGAATTTCTCTTACTATGAATGGATATTTATCCCGATTAGTTCTTTACATTTACAGTACCTCCCAACTTTATCTTCATAAAGTTAAACATTAGAATGAAATGATTTATCAATGAATGGAAGCATGTGGAACTAAACGAGGTCACAGAACTAGTTGCAAATAGAGCATCGTGGAGATACTTAATCATTTCACAGAAGCCTGCAGATAGAATGCTCAAAGGCAATAAGTCCGTAAGGAAGATGTGGGTGTATACTGTATACGTATATGGAAGCGCGTGAAAAAGAGTTAAGAACAACGGCAGAGAACGAAAATACATTTTAAAATGTAAATTAGAAATGCGATGAAATCTGCGTACCTTCTATTACGGAGCAAGCGACTTGACCAATCTACTACGAGAATACTTTTCTAAACCGCGGCCTTTTCACGCCTGTTAATACTCTCGTCTTTAGAAACAGTACATAGCCAATCTCTTTCACTGTACCCATACATACAAAACGTAAAATGTACTTGCGTCGAAAAAAGGCTTTTCTCTGTTGGATAGTTCTGATTCGTGCATTCAGTAGTATGTTTTCTCGCTCAACTCATTCTTGTTCCTTGTCCCCTGCATAAACGTCCAAAAGAGGTTTTTCATAATAAACTAACCTCTGATGTCAGTCATCCTTTCTGTGCCGTATTTTTAAAATTAGTGTTATAGACTTAACGTCCCCATAACTGCTTTTGCAGTTTTTGGAAACGCTGATGTGCCAGAATTTATTCCCTCAGGAGTTCTTTTACGTGCTATTAAATCCACCGACCCTGACGTTTTTGAACACCTTCAAATACCACTGGACTATGCCAGGATCAAACCTGCCAAATTGAGGTCAGAAGGCCAGCACCCCAGCTGTCTGAGCCGCTCAGCCCAGCCTGCTGTATTTTGAGATGTATCACAATCTTAGTTAATTTCATTACCCAACATTAAATTAATTGATTATTTACTTCAGCCTTTATTTCTAACTACTGTCAGCCAGGTTATTTACGCATTTATTACGGGAATATGTTCTCTTTCATTTTCGAATTGTATTTACACAACAACAGTCGATGAGTATTACTAATAGACTCTAACATTCCCTTCGAGTTCAAATGTCAGCGAAAGAGCTCGCTGGTACACATAGCATGAAAACTACACTGAAGGTGATTGTTCACATTCATTGTAGTCACTGGAGTCCATAAATATTGATAATGGAAATTTAAAAAAGCACGCATAATCGCTCGTAATAACGGATGCATCTGTGATAGGGTTCTCGCTGTAACTGAAGGATAATACACATTTTAATATAGGAATTTTCAAGGGACATTTTAAAAATGTCATTACAACGGCGTTCTCGCTATATGCCGTACTCGCTCTAGCAGACTTCTACTGCATGCACCACGCTAGTCAATTTCACATGCTTATGTTTCTAATCCAGAAATAGGCTACCGTATCACGCAACAAATATTAGCTATACTTCACTGTACCACTCTACACAAAATACATTTCTGCCTTCTGAATGGAATGTGAAATACAAGCACAAACAGGCTTACTCTGCTATTCAGCAATCTCGCTGCTAACCGGCAAGCAAAACTGAACATTCCTGCAGCTAACGGTTTGCTCCCCAAAAGTGCAACTTATCCTTTGAAGTTCAGGAAGGCCTTTTCCCGTAATCAAGCAAGTGTGGCGACGGCTCTTACCCGAGTTGGAAATAAAGTTTCTTTTGGAAGGGGTGACAAATACAGTTACATTTTCAGGTCTAAGAAAAATGTGATCATACTAAGCGGTAATAGCAAAAATTAGTGACGTGATAAGTGAGGCATTTTATATATAGATTTAATAGAATGAGAATTTGGACTTTGAATTTACGATGTTCTAAGTGGGAAAACATGTTAATGAGGAATACACTAATGAGGTTTCACTATATTATCTGAATTATTTCAAAAATATCTCTGTACATAGAAGCCATGACGCTCATTGTGCATCAGCATCATCGATGTACTTTTCGCTTGAAGTGCTATTTGACTGGTAATGAAATGGAATGAGGGAAAGAATGTTTTGTTCAATTATAGATATTCTATACGTTTGTGAACATTTTTCATAAAAAAATTCTGTATTATCCTTATTGTTGCTGTGTGAACAATCGTTGTATAGCGAAACTAGTAAACATGTATAGCTACTAATAGTGTGCTGCAACAAACACAGGCAGATATGGCATTGTTTGGAGTATCAACTACTACTGCCTTTTGTGGAATTGCTTAAAGCATTGCTCAAGGCACAAGTCTGGCTGTCCTGGACACTCCCTGCAGTAGAACATAGTGTCTCTGCACTGACCCTCTTTGTAACACTCCACCACTTCCGCAATGTATGCCTTACTATTCTCTTTTTACATTGTATAAAAGTATGCTGAATTGTAATAGCTACGGAGATTGATCTAATTGATCTAATACCCAGATCGAGCATATTATGTTTAACAGCAGCTTAATGCACAGATAAGAAGTCTGTTTTGGATGGGTACTGGCAAAAATATTAGCTTTAATATTCGGCACAGAGTGTGATGCACGTGTCGTTATCAGCCGTGAACATGTTGACTACCGATGCTGTAGTCAGATGTGGCCACTGCAGTACCTGCAAAACCTATAACGCTTATCTTCCTACCCTCATTCACTCCTCAGATCATCAAGCCACATAGATGATTCTTTCACAATTAAAGTCCTTAAATTCTTTCCTCTGTTTCACCCCACCCTCTTGTCCTTAGAGATTCAGAAGTTGAACATCAACTGATGCTCAGATCTAGGGAAGTACAGAGTTTTAACATTAGATAACGGCTCTCCTCCTCGCAACAGTATCTACATGTCAACAGTGATCACCACCATTCTTAATCCATCCTCAAATAAGAAAGCTGCAGCGAAAATTTTGTACTCAGATTTTTTTTTTTTACCCTGTCCATGCATGTTTACACAGTAAGAGTTACTGAATTTGTATTAAAATGTAATATTATTATTCCAGGATGACTATATAGATGCACTGAATAAATTACATCTGACAGTCACAAAAGCATTCAAAGTAAACCAGAACATCAGATTTGAAGTGTTCATACACAAAGTGGATGGCCTGTCAGACGATTACAAAATGGAAACTCAGCGGGACATTCACCAACGTGCTAACGATGACCTCACTGATTCAGGTAGAGGGTAGATTTGGTTTCAATATTTATTAATTAGTAGTATTATCAAGTGTGGTAATTCTTTTTTAATTGCAGGTTACGACCAGATTCACCTGAGTTTCCATTTAACATCAATCTATGACCATAGTATATTTGAAGCCTTCAGCAAAGTTGTTCAGAAATTAATTCCACAGTTACCAACTCTGGAGAATTTGCTGAACATCTTGATATCGGTACGTATCCAGTGTTTTGTTTGACTTAGATCTGTTACACATTAAGTTGTAATAAATGGAATAAACAACTAGCGATCAAATATTATTTTAGGTGACACTCTCCAGGAAACCGTATGGTAATCGTGCAGCAAGATTTTACTGTAAATACTCTCATATTTAGGCCCGTATTGAAATTCGTTATAAAATAATACAAATATTTACTTGTTTTCCACCTGTTTAAAACATAAAATGTTTTTGTTGTTAGGATTTTATCCTTGACATAATACTACAGTTGGGAAATGTTTCACTCGTCTACCGAGCATCCTCAGTCATTACAATGTCTCAAGGTTAATTTATAATCTTGATGTACTTATAATTAATCGTATTAATTATAGTCTTAACACTAATTAAATAAAAACATTTTGCTAAAATGCAATTATGATATACCATGTATAAATTGACAGTTTAGTTGTGATTAAAATAACAATGCCAAAGTTAGAGTAAAAGACTTGATTCATTAACACTGATGTCTAAAACTTAATGGTAACTTGACACAATGAGATTCTGGCTACAAAGTTTCATGCATTTCATCTTTCATTCTAATGGTGAGTGAAACTGTGTGTACTATAATATATTAGTCTATTGTCTTGATTAAAATTACAATATCGTCTCAAACTTAAAACTTCTGAAGTTTTTGTCTTTATAAACGTGTTAATTTAATTGGCATTTTACGTTAATCCTTATGTGGCTTTAAAAGTTAGTCATTCATTAATATTGACGGTCAAATATGTCTTTTTTTTGACATTGTAGAATCATCATTATCTATAGGCTTTGCCTTGTCGCTGCAACCATTGATCGCTTTTCTCTGCGATCCTTTTTATCTCTCCATAACCTTGGCATCTCATCTACCTCTTCAATGATCTTCCATGGTTTCCCTCTGCCTTTCTTTCCCATCACCTTGCCTTCAAACAAGTTCTTTATGAAATTATGCCAGAGAATGTGACCAAGAACTGATGCTTTTCTCCTTTTTATCATTGTTATTAAATGTCTCTGGGTGTTTATTTCTCTGAGTAATGCTTCATTAGTTTTCTTCTCAATCCAGCTAGTTCTTGTCATCTTCCTCCTCGGCCACATTTCCACTGCCTCTAGTCATTTCACGTCCTCCTTCAAGAGAGTCCATCCTTCACAGCCATATAGCAGCACACTCCAAATGAATGTTTTGATAAACAATTTCTTTTGTTCAGTATCTAAGGACTTATTAAGAGGTGCTGCTTCTCCTCAAAGGCTTTCTTACACAGGGAAATTCTTCTTTTTATTTCCACAGTGCATCTGCTGTCATCGGTAATAACTGATCCTAAGTAGCAGAACTTGTGCACATGTTTTATTAAAATATCTTCAATTCTGAGGTGTGCCTCTGGCTTCATTTTCGATTTGCTTACAACCATAACATTAGTTTTATTTACATTAATGTTAAGTTGGAAATTTTTTTAAATGGATGTTAATTTGTTGAGCATGATCTGCATGTTCTTCTCATTGTCAGCCAGAAGTGCAATATCGTCGGCAAATCTAATACAGTGTACAGTCGTTCCATTTATTTTAATGCCAGGTATTTTTTATGTAAAAATTTTCATGGCCTCTTCAATGTACAGATTAAATAGAAATGGTGATAAAGAACACCCCTGTCTTACTCCTTTCCTGATCCTCACCTTGCATACTTTTTCATTACTTTCAATGTTTATTCTTTGATGGATGTAGAGGTTTAGTATTGCTTTTCTGTCTTTTCAGTCCAAATGAATATCCTTCATACTTATGAAGTCTTTTCCACTGAACATTGTCAAAAGCTTTTTCCAGGTCTACAAAAGCTATATATGTATTTCTGTTAAGCTCTAGTCTTCTCTCCAAGATGGTTTAAGTCCTATAATAGCTTCTCTCGTTCTTACTCCTTTCCTGAACCCAAGCTGATCATCTAGATTCTGCTCAATTTTCATTTTAATTCTGTTTTTTAATATACATGTGAATATTTTTGTTGCATGTGAAACAAGGCTTAGTATTCTATAATTGGAGCATTCTGTTGAATCTCTTTTTTTGTGCAGAAGTACTGCTTTGCTTTCTACAGAATCCTCTGGCATATCTCAGTTTTCATAGCAGTACGTGCTGATTTTGAAGAGTTCATCCTTCAGCTTTTTTCCAAAGTTTTTCCACAGTTCAGCAGGCAGTTTGTCTGGTCCAGGAGTCTCTTTCTTTTTCAGCTGTTGCAGTGCTGTTTCGAATTCACTTCTCATTATGGGAGGACGTAGTTCATCTTGTGAAACCTGCTCTTGTTTTATGATGTACTCATCTACATTGTCAATTTCTTCTCCATTATATAGATCCTCCAAATACTCTTTCCATCTCTTCATTACCTCTTCATCTTCGATTAACAGATTTCCTTCCTTATCTTACACTGGATTTCATTTTAGCCTTGAATTGCGTTCTTTTTACTTGATTGTATACTGTGTCAGCATTTCCGATTTTCATATCACGAACATCAGAAACGTCCAAAGATTTAAGGAATGATTTTAGTTGCAGAAAGGCCACATGCGAAATATGGCAGTACTGTATTTGTAAAGCCAGGTCTCCAGATCAGCAGTACTCATACTGAAGATAACATCGAAATAATCACCTTGGAGCTAAGCAACATGACCATTACATCTGTGTACAAGCCTCCAAATGAAATGTTCTCTTTCTCGCCACCTGCAGATTTTGGTAAACACACAAAGTCAATAGTAATCGGTGACTGTAAAATCCGTAGTCACATCTGGGGATATGCTCGAGAAGATGAGAATGGAGAGATCGTCATTTCATGGGCTGAAACTCAGGAACTTTCCCTTATTCACGACAGTAAGCTTCCCCCCTCCTTTAACAGTGGAAGATGGCACTGATGGTATAACCCAGATCTTCGCTTTGTGCAGCAATGTTCTAAAGAAATGTGCTCACTAATCCCAGGAACACAACATTGGCCACTAATGTCACAGTAGAGTAAATTAATGCATTAATGTATTAACCTATCTTCATCCATAAGACCGCACGAAGTTCGGTTCAGATGGAGATATAACTTTCGTAAGGCTGACTGGAAAAAGTTTTCCAGTACCTATGTTGCATGAGAGGATAAAAACTGTCTTTTCTACACCCGAAGATTATGACAAATTCATTGATATCATGAAATTCTGTTCACGGGCATCAATTCCCAGAGGCTGCAGGACATGCTACCTTTAAGGTATAACTCGTGAAACAACTGGTCTGCTGCATGATTACTACAGGCTTCACAAAGAAGACCCATTTAGTGAGCAAACTATTCAAACAGCACAAAGTGTTCTTTCCTCTATCTCCCGGGTAAAGGAGACATGGAGTTGATGTCTGAAGTTGATATGGGTAGGAGCAGTCAAGAAGCTTGGAGACTTTTAAGACGCTTGAGCAGTGATCCTACTCAAGCTAACACACATGCCAGTCTAAGTGCAGATCATATGGCACACCAACCTGAGTTATCTAAGCATTTCACACCAACTGAGAATTAGTTGGTTGGTAGAACTCGTGAACAACTGTGTTCAGTCTTCCATGATACCTAAAATATGGAGGAAGGCTAGGGTCATAGCCATTCTAAAACCAGGCAAAGATAAAAATTACCCTGAAAGCTACAGACCAATCTCCTTATTGTGTAGTCTTTTTGAGATTCTGGAGAGACTTATCCTTAATATACTGACTGATAAAATTGAGCAGCAAGCTGGTTTCAGGAGAGGGAAAAGATGCACATCGCAGGTGTTCAAATTAAGTCGGCTGGTAGAAGATGGTTTGAAAGCCGGAAAATCACAATAGCTACATTTATATGATACTGTTAATCACCAAATTCTCCTAGAAAAGAGATACAGCATCACAAAGGGCTTTCATCTGACTTGTGCCATTAGAAACCTACTTCAAAATCGAAGTTTCTTCGTTGAATTCCAGGGAAAAAGAAGCAGGTGGAGGATACAGAAAAACGGACTACCTCAGGGAAGCGTGTTGGCACCCGTGCTTTTCATTATTTATACCAATGATCAGCCTCTTCCTGCCGGGACGAATAGTGTCATCTATGCTGATTGTGTCATCACTTCTCGGGGGGATAACTTTGAGACGATTGAATAAACATTGTCCAAAGCTGTAGACACTCTCACTGGCTATTACAAGAAGAATCAACTAACACCAAACCCAAAATGCAAACCTGTGTTTTCGATCTAAACAACAGAGGAGCTTCCCAAACTCTGAAGGTCACTTGGCAAGGCATAGCATTACAACACTGTCCTACCCTGAAGTACCTCGGAATCTCACTGGAGCGTGCCTTAACCTACAGAAAACATTGTTTGAACATCAAGAAAGTTGCTGCTAGAAACAATATTGTGCAGATGTCAAATGCAACATCTTGGGGAGCACAACCAGCCACAGTGAGGACATCTGCCCTTTCGCTCTGCTATTCCGCAGCTGAATACGTATGCCCAGTGTGGTACAAATCTTGCCATGCCAAAGCAGTTGATGTAGCACTCAACAAGACATGCTGCATTATTACTGGATGTTTGAGACCTACAGCTTTGGAAAAAGTGTATTGCCTTGCAGGGATAGCACCTCCCGATATCTGCCGTGAAGTGGCAACCAAGGAAGACAAGGGAAAGATGTTGACACCTGAAGCCCACCCTTTGTTTGGATATTAGCCACCACGCCAGCGCCTTAAGTCTAGGAAAAGCTTCTTGAGAATAACCAAAATATTTGTAGGAACAGCACAACAAGCAAGAATTCAGGAATGACACGCCAGGAGTCAACGTACGAGTATCAGTGAATGGATGACCCCAAAAGAGAAACTCCCTCCTGGCCATGTTACTGATGGGGGGTGAATTGGAGAGCACTGAATAGACCACACTCTGGGGTGTTACATGGTGCAGGGTCAACCAGAAGAAATGGGGTTTCGAAGTGGACAGTACCTTGTGTATGTGGAGAAGAGCAGACCACAGCCCATATGCTGCAATGTAGTTCATGCCCATTCAGTTGCACAACAGAAGCCAAATGCACTTGATGTTCCAAGGTTTTGGGCTCACATAGTTTAATGTGGCTCTTCGTCATGGAAGAATTTATGTTATGTTTCCTCGTATTTAATTTAAAACTTATGTATGCTTCTGACATGATATAAATAACTGCAGCACGGTGACCGTTTGCTGCCGCGCCTCTACTCCTTGTGTTGTAAGTGTGGGGAGGAGGGGAAGGGAAAGTAGGCGGGGGTCTGGTAGCTGATGTAGCGCATGGAGGGGAGTCTATAGGTGTTGTTGAGGTGGGAGATGTAACCGGAGGAGTAATTGTTTTGGGGTTAAATATTTTGAAGAAATTAGTTTTTCTGATTTGAACATTTGTATTAAGTTCGATAATTGTTCGAGTAAAGGACTCTGTGTTTCAGTCGCATCATTTAAAGTTTTCTCCTTATTAAAATGTTGATCCAGATGGAGATATATATATATTCAAACTCTGTCATTAGTTTACCCTTTTCAACCCTTTTGATGATTTTTAAGCCTCTCTTTATTGATGTAAACTGATGGCCAGTTTCTCTCATGTGAGAGCTCATAGCTGAGTATTTATGTTTTAAGGCATTAAAGCGTTCTAGGTATGTAGTGAGGAAACTGCGGCCAGTTTGGCCAGCATACGAATAATTATACTGTTACATGAAAGTCTATAGATCCCGGATCCCAGGTAGCGGTTATTCTTTGAATTTATGATGTTTTGGTTAAAAAATATGTTCTGGTTAGTGTTATATGCATCTTAAAAGCTATACCGACATGTTGTTTCAGGGGATTTGCAATGTGGTATGTGGCAGGATTAGTATAAGTGAAAGTTGCATTTTTATTTTTTTTTTCTTTTTTTTTTTTATTTATTTTTTTTTTTTTTTTCAGGGTGAGATTTGTTGCCAACTTGAGCTGTACTTTGTGTATGATTCAGTTTATCATCTCTATTTTATACCCATTAACTAAGGCTAGTTCTTTTATGAAATTGAGTTCCTTCATGAGATTACTGGGTGAAAGGGGGATTTTAAAGGTCCTATAAACTAGGCTAAAAAAAGGCCACCTGTTTATGTGAACTTAGGAGAAGCGAATCCTTTTTTGTTTTTTTTGGGGTATATGATGGTTTTCTGTATATTTGAAAACTGAATTTAGTGTCTGTACATGTTACATTGATGTCTAGGAAATTTAATGAACTGTTATTTTCATCTTCCTTTGTAAACTTTATACTATGGTCAAGATTGTTTAAAAAATCTAGAATTTTCTCACTATTGTTTTTCTGATTGTCTATTATCACAAATGTATCATCCACATATCTAAGCCAAAGGCATAGTCCTCCTATATTCATTTTTATTTTATTATATTCGAAGTTATCTATGTAAATATCAGCCAATACACCTGAGATGGGGTCACCCATAGCTAAACTCATTTGATGATAAATTTTGTTGTTGAAGGTGAAATAATTATTTAAAATAAATTTTAGTAAGTTAATAAATTCATCTATCTCGAACTTAAGTTACTATGTTTGGAAAGGTTTAGTTTAATAATGTCGACAGTTTCATTGATAGGGATATTCGAATACATGTTAGTAATATCGAATGAGCACATTTTATGGTGGGGCTGTAAGTTGAATTTTTCTAGTCTTTCACAAAATTCTATTGAATTTTTAATTGAATATTCTGTATTAAACTTATAATAGCTGCCTCTGTGGATCAGCGGTAGAGTGTCAGCCTCCGGATCCCAAGATAGCGGGTTCAAACCCGGCAGAGGTAGTCGGATTTTTGAAGGGCGGAAAAAAGTCCATTCGACACTCCATGTCGTACGATGTCGGCATGTTAAAGATCTCTGGTGACACATTTGGTGTTTACCCGACAAAATTCATTAAATCTCAGCCATAGACGCCCAAGAGAGTTTCGGTTTACTCGGTCTGCCATCTAGTGGGGGCCTAGAGTAAAACGGAACGTCGAAATTGACGAGGAGACAGCCAGATGGCGTCAAATTGAAATGTCTGCACACGGTAGCTGAGGCCATACGATTATTATTATTATTATTATTATTATTATTATTATTATTATTATTATTATTATTATTATTAAACTTATAATGTCTTTTGAGAAAGTTATGTATAAATTTTGACATTTTATACGTAGGACTGTTCGTGCTGTTTATAATCAGCCGAATGGGTATGTTGTTCTTATGTATCTTTGCCTTAGGAAGTTTCGGGTTCATATTAATCATTTTTTGTTCTAGTTCTTTGAGTAAAAATAGTTGAATTTTTTAGGATAGTTTTTAAACCTTGATGAATTCTAGTTCTAGGGTCTTTATTTACTATAGTGTAAGATATATCTGAAAAACTCTTCGGTCTTTTTGATATAGTCACTTTTATTTACTGGAACTATAGTCGTGCCTTTATCTGCTTTAGTTACAATCACGTTATTTTCATTTATTTTACCTCTTAAATCTTTAATTTGTTTTAAGAGGGCAGGGTTAGAGTTGACTTTCATTTCTTTTGCTAGGGTAGGAAGTTTCTTTTTATTTCAAATTTGATATTCTGTTTTTCTAAAGATAATCTCCCTATATTTGATTCAGGTTTCGCAATTGTGGTTATTAGGTCCTCCGTTTTTTGTGGATTAGGCCAATTAAATTTTGCACCTTTGTTAAGTGGCTTATTTCTTTGTCAGTAAAGTTGGTGTCTGATAGATCGATTGTAGTGGGGATGTTTATCAGTGATGGAATCGGTTTTGTTTCTCTTTTATCATGACCTTTGGACTTTTGTTTAGTTTCTTTTAGATATTTAAGTTTGTTTTCTGATGTTTTCTTACATGCTTTCACAGGATGTGTCAAAAGTGGTCACAATCTTTTTCCAGGCACAAGTTGCATTGGCACAGAAGGTTTTGGAAAACATGTTGCAATTTATCTGTGGTTGTACTCCGTATAACATTTGTGATCTCTTCCTCGAGCTCCCAAAGAGTACACGGATTGTTGCTATACGCTTTTCGCTTCAAGTAATCCCCAATATAAAATTCAGGGGAACGAGGGGGGCCAAAATCACGGGTAATTACCTGTTCATCAAAAATCCCACATACAACTTGCAGTGAATGTGTCTGTTTTTCTTCTTCCGTGAGCATTTAAGTGAATGGTTGCAAAATGGTATTCACAAACACCAAGTGTTTAGGGGCGCGCAGCTGTGAGCTTGCAATCAGGATATAGCGCTTTCGAATCCCACTGTCGGCAGCCCTGAAGATGGTTTTCCGTGATTTCTCATTTTCATACCAGGCAAGTGCTGCTATTTAAGTTTTTCTTATGTTCTCTTACCTACTTTTACAAGATGTGTTCCTTCCTGCTCCTAGCCCTTTCCTATCCCATCGTTCCCATAAGACCTATCTGTGTCGATGCAATGTAAAACCAATTGTAAAAAAAAAAGCTATTCATATAGCACTTTGAGTTCACTGTCTCTTATGAAATATAGGACCAATTATCCATTTTGCACAAATCGCACACCTAGCTCTGACTTTCTCGTCGTGCAGCAGATTTTTACTGTCCAAATGCAGATTATTCTGACCGTTCACATAACCACTCAGGTGAAACCTGATCATGCATGAAAAGAAGTATGGAACCCACTATTCCATCATGTATGGATTGTAAAACCCAGAGCACACATGCGGATCAGTAATACAATTTAATTTTTTTTTTAACTTCGCACTGACAGATAGGTGTTATAGCAATGATGGGATAGGGAAGGCCTACGAGTGAGAAGGAAGCGGCCATGGCCTTAATTAAGTTACAGCCACAGCATTTGCCTGGTGTGAGAAAGGGAAACAACAGAAAACCATCTTCAGGGCTGCTGACAGTGGGGTTTGAACCCACTATCTCCCAGATGCAGGCTCATAGCTGCGCGCCTCTAACTGCATGACCAACTCGCCTGGTATGATTTAATTTATGAACCACAGATGCTTTGTATGGGTGAAACTTAGATCGTTTTAAGGCTTTTACAGTTGGCATTAATGTCAAGTACATTCATTTGACTCAAGACACAGTCTTTATTTCTCATCAATCTACAATTGCATTTTAGAAGTAAATAGCTATTTACGACGAGTAAGCACAATCATAGGAGGAATACTTTCTCTTAAGGCGGCTACACACGTTACTGTATAACTGCGATTCAACTGCACCAAGCGAACTGCGGAGATTTATCTCGCGGGTGGATGATAAATTGTTGCAGTTATTTCTGCTTGCACAGTTCATCGGAGCACATTCATTTTTCTAACCAACACATCTGTGTCGATTGCGTTTGCACAGTTTTATCGCAATGTGTGGACCGTAGCTACTGCTGATTGCTCAGTTCAAGTGAGTCACTCGTTAAGATAATGCACGTTTCAAGTTATAACATGTCTCAGGAAGACCAAAGCGGATATTGTGATCATTTAGAAGCTTTCATTGAATGCTATAGAAATTAATCTTGTCTCTGGCAGACAGTCTAAAGATTATCACACTCGGAACAGAAAAGACGCCGCCTACAGTAAGTTGATTGAAAAATATAAATTAATTGACTGCAAAGCCAACAGAGACGTCGTTGTAAAAAAGATTAATAACCTTAGGAGTTCTTACAAACAGGAGTTAAAACAAAGTTAAACAATCTCAAATAACGGGTTCAGGCACTGACGGGATATACACTCCGTGTTTGTGGTACTTTCGTCTATTGGACTTCTTATATGAACAAGAGACCCCAAGAACTTCTACATCTAACCTGAGCGATGATGAAATTGAGGTAAGACATTATTTTACATACACACATTATATATTATATTCCATATATAAAATACATTTAATTTAGGAGAATTTCCTTGCTAGTTAGAGCTACCTAGCAAAGTAACTACATACCTGCTAAGTATTCCGGTTTTTCTGTAAAATCTACGGATTTTGAGTGTGTATTACGGTTGTACGGATGAACGTTATTGTACAGATTTTGAATATCCGCGCTTGGTTTTGCGTTCTGCGGTCAAATCGAATTTGTTTGACTTTCGATAGTAGCTGGTAATACGAGATGCAGTGTTTGAAATTCGACCGGTAAATATATCGATAATCACATTATTGATTATCACCGTGCTTTTGTCACCTGCTCGACCTCAACTGCTACTTCCTTCAATGACATGTTCCCAAACAAGTAGCAGGCTGCGATTTTGAAGAAAAGAAATCTGTGAAAAGTAGCAGGCTGTGAATATATATAAAACAAATTTAGTAACTACGTCGTGCTTCGTAGCAGCTGAAAGGCTCTGTTTGTGTACGTATGTATCATTGGCGGTAGTTCTGAAACTCGTGAAATTGTGTGGTGAATTTCTAAGCGATCTAGTATTTTTAGTTGTGTTCGTAATGAGTTACTAAGAAACTATTATCAGTCTTTTCGTGAGGCATATTCTGCTTAATTTCCTTGTTTTATACGATGTTCCCAGTGTTAAGTGAAAGCAGATGAGCACTCATCAAGATGTAACTTTGTGTATTTAATTTCAGGGTTGACCATAACATATACAGTAAAACCTCAATGCATCGTTTTTCAGGGGGCAGGGGGAAAATGACGACGGATGCAGGAAAACTATAAATGTGGGCAACATGAAAAACAAGGGGAAAGCAAAATAATAAAATACGGGTACTGTATTGAAACATTTTTCGTTATGTAAATATATGATGATGATGATGATTAATATTATTAAAACAACAATGGCGCGTGGCCTCCGGAGCCGGGTCTTTCAAGTTGTTGCGTGATATTTAACCCTGACAGTAACACGTCTATAAATATCGCTTTAGTTACACCACACGTTTCGAAGACGTGTCACTCAAAGCCTATTATTTATAGTTACCAGATGGAATGAACAAGGAATAGAGGTGGTGAAGGGGATAGCTCTCCCCTCCTTAAGAGGAATAGATGGCATTCATTCACACAACACGTCAGAAAAACGTATGGTGTTACTGTCAGGGTTAAAGTTAAAAATTTCATTGTTCCATATTGAAGAATATTACAGTTAAAATTGAAATAATTGATAAAGAGATTCAATCTATTCAATACAAAAGAATAAGAAATGTAGTGAATTACATTCCCATTTAATAATAAGTAGAAATGGTACCGGTTTCGACCCTAGTCCAGGTCATCATCAGCCGATTAAAACATGAAAAACAATGCATAGGAAAAGGAAATAAAAGATTAAGTAAACTAATTGTTCATAGACCTAAACCTTCCTCAATAAATGCTCATTTCTGCTTCTCAGCTACATGAGGATGGCAGCCATCAATACTCATTGAAGGATGATATACAGTCTTAATGTGGGAAGAGTAGTACAATAAGCCGGCTGGGTAAATTCAGGAAAAAATTATAAACATCAATACAAGTGAAGGCTAGAAACTCAGGACAGTATTTCTATTGCTCCATTATTGATCCTGATCTGTCATTGTGTTTATTCAATTACTAGCTGCAGCACCCGTCCTTGATGGGACAATCTTATAGAATGTGCAAAGTTATCGTAACTCCCCCAGCTGTTTTACTCGGGATGCAGCGGTAATCCCATGTATCGAAGATGAGTGGCAGCAGAAGAGACAAGTCCTATCACAGCAGTGGTCAATATAATGTTATTGTTGATCAGTTTTATTAGCTTTTGATGTCATTGGCCTTGACATTTAGTTTTTTTCCGACTCTGGGACATTAGAGCATCTAATGTAAAGGCAGTCCTTTCTTCTTGCATGACTTTCTCTTGTCTTATTTTACAAGCGATCGTTCCTTCATGATTTTTCTCATATTTTTATAATAATTTTCTTGTTTTTCCTTATTGATACGGACTGATGATCACGCAGTTTTACACCTTAAGGAAATCATGACAAAAACCATTGCCAATTAACACGATTAAACAGTATTTCCATGTTAGTAATGCTAGGCGTTGAAATGGGCTAAGCAACAAAAGTCTAAATTTGTGAATTCCACTAACATCACTTGTATAAGACATAAATGATTGGAACTTGTATTCTCTATAACTTTTGTTAGAGAATGTAACACTGAGCTCAGTAGCTTCAGTCGCTTAAGTTCGGCCAGTATTCGGGAGATAGTAGGTTCAAACCCCACTGTCGGCAGCCCTGAAGATGGTTTTCCGTGGTTTTCCATTTTCACACCAGGCAAATGCTGGAGCTGTACCTTAATTAAGGCCACGGCCGCTTCCTTCCCACTCCTAGCCCTTCCCTGTCCCATCGTTTCCACAAGACCTATCTGTGCCGGTGCGACGTAAAGCAGCTAGCAAAAAAAAAAAAAAAAAGAGAGAGAATGTAATACTTTCCTATAGGATCAGTAACATAGGTATTTAAAATATTAAATTTAAGGCACCTTCCCTTAATATATAATTTGATCCAGTGTGAATAAAAATTATTTATAACCTATATTGTAGCACCTTATTCTTAGACTTTACATACCGATTTCCATTAAATTCTATTCAGCCATTTTCTCGTGGTTCAGCATTGATATAGACTAAGCAACAAAAATCATAATTCATTAATATCTTTGTTATAGCTGGTATGGTAAAAATGTATAAGACATAAATGATTGGAAATTTAATTCTGTGTAACTTTAGTTATGTAGTATTTATCGGTAGGACCTTTAATAACATGAATATTTGAGAATTAAATTTTAGGCCTTCCCCTAAACTATGATTTCACTCAGCATGAATAAAATTACTTATAGCCTAGGTTGTAGTGCCTCATTCCCCAACTTTCCCTTCCCTGTCCCATCGTTGCCGCAAGACCTATCTGTGTCGGTGCGACATAAAGCAGATGATAAAGAGGTGATACTCCCACGTGGCGCTTCCCAGGTGGCGGATAGGGGGGTCCTAACCGGCTTGCTGGCGGACTTGAGGGAAATAAAATACCTCTCACGGACCAAACATACAACCCCCTGTGGGTGGGGGTTGCAGATGAAGAATACACCCACAGTATACCCTGCCTGTCGTAAGGGGCGATCAAGGGATGATTATATTAGAACTATGAAACTACTTGTGATTAGTAACACCACGCGGGAAACACCATGGGCCACTTTTACGTGCACGTAGTACCGCTATGTTAGGTACCAAATAGGTACGTGATTAGTAGCAAACGAAAGTGCGACGGCTTATACAGTACCTGTGATTAGTAGCACTATATGAACGACACCCTGGGATGATGGAACCCATGGTTCTGGCTTGCCTATGATTAGTACCCACTCCTCGAGGAACACCACGGGATAGTACGAGTCCCTGTGGTTTAGTACACTTATGTGATTAACACCATATGTTTGCGTTACCAGTAAATGGCATCGCATTGTGCGAAAATGTAGGTCTGTAATACATGTGCAAATTTCATTACCGGTACCTGTGAGTCTACGCTACTTTTGATTGGTACCGCGACATAACAAATATCATGGTTCTACTTTTCTAGTGATAAGTACCATTATGAGGGGCCGCTGACCTGGATTTTGGACTCCTTCCCTCTACAAGCATCATCGATTCTGTATTGTGCTATAGAAGCAGTCCCTTGGTCAGTGATACTATTTACGCCAGCTTCTGTGCATGTGGGGCATTGTGGGTTGGTTCCACTGATCGTTTTTAAATTCATATCATCCATCCATTCAATCCTCGTCCTCATGTTTTGAATTCTGGTCAGTGGAGGATTTTGTACTTTTAACTTGTCATTCCATTTTGTTTCATTTCGTACCATTAGGGGCCGATGACCTCAGTGTTAAGCCCCTTTAAATAACAATCATCATCATCATCATTCCCCAACTTTACACACTGATTTTCATTCAATTCTCTTCAATTTTCTCATGATGCCCGTACATACATGCCTACAGACAGAAATGGCGGAAAATTAAAAAGTGAATTTCCTTGTTACTGTGAACACGACCAGTACGGAAATACCACTCTTTTTAAATTCCGAGCAATGTACAGGCAAAACTATTATTTTATATATGGTATGGAGATGTATTCCTGTTCATGTTCCTACCAGTTCTCATTAAAGCCTGCCCTTTTAATGAATATGGGAAGCAGAAAGGAGTTGTGCTGGTGAAATAGATGTAAAATTGAGACTGATTAGGGGAGAGTTCATTTTTCAAGATGGCAATGTATTGGGATTGACCTTTTCCTTTTGTGTTTTCATGTTTGCTGTCAACTCTTTTTTTTTTTACTATTCCATCTTCAATTCCGACCTGCCATTGTGTTTATCCTATTCACGTTCCTGTCGTTCTGTATGACATGATTTGTCACTTGTTTGTTCCTTTCCATTACTTGCATTAAAATTGGGCGATGGTAGGTAAGAAACCTCTGTTCTATGCCATGATATGTTTGATTTCTTTTTATAAAAGTATATTTTGTAATGAAGGTCCGTTCATTTTCTTGTAGAACTCGGCTATTGAAAAGGCATTCCTTTTTGATGTTGTCTCAAAGATCTACATAGCAACAGACTCGTCACCTGTCGACATGCAGAGCTACGAATTGTGCTGCGACATGATTGATGTAGTTATTGATGTGTCCTGTATATATGGGTAAGTTAGTTACTTAGATGATATTTGTGTTCATCAGGGCGAAGGAACATGATGCATCTTGTTAGTGTTTTCCGGGCTTGTAGGCCATGGTCCAGGAGCATGTGACGGTCCCGACGTTTTACTGAAGACTGCGCTCGGCAGTATCAACGGTTACAAATCTCCTGCTAATTCCGTATTTAAATTTATATTAAGTCAGTAATGTTACAAACGTTTATTATTGTCCACCTATTCAATACAAATTAGTTCTTAAATTTGTCATATTGAACTATAGGAACATGTTTCGCCCATACTATAACAAAAACCTAAATCTTAATGATTCCATTGAAGTAAAAAATAAAACCTTTGTATGAGATTTTACCCAACTTATTTCAAACATTAAATTCAAAACAAAACAACATCCTCAAAAATTTTAAATTATTTTCCTCAAAAACTCCCACTACTTTAATAAACTCAACTCCCTCCCTGCCCGCTCCTATTTACCTCCCGCAGCCAAGAGTGCTTGTATCTAACGCTCTGACCATCTCCTCTCCTTCACCACACCCCCTTCCCCTAATCCCACACCAGTATAACACAAGAAGCGCGTCAGTCGTTCCGACGCTGCCAAAGCAACAGGTCAACACCACAACAGTCGAGGGGGTAAGTAAACATGCACGCAACGTTTAACTTAGCCGTCATTTTCTAATCCTAAGTTTTCTACCCTCCTCTCGTTACAGACAAATCACCTTACATCCCTCAATATTCAGTGTCAACATCTAAGTTCTAGTCAACATAAAATATGAAAGTTCCCTTTTGACTAACGGTATAAGAGGTAGCAGTCACTTCTCAAGCAAAACATCACACGGCAACACATAGTCGAGAACCAAACATCACTTCTACAACGAAAACAAGACTTTAGATTCACGGTACATATAAGGACGAAAGTTTGGGACAGTCTGGTGCAAAAAGGAATTGGACAGGGATTAATAAAAATGATCATGGCATTGTCTAAGGAATGTTGTAGTTGCGTGCAAACACAAGTTGGCAGAACAAGTTGGTTCAAAATCACTAGCGGGCTGAGACAGGGACGTGTTCTATCACCAATCCTGTTTACAATAGTAATGGATGACATCATGAGAACGGCAAAAGCAGCATATGGAGGAAGAGAAATAAACATGATGTTATTTGCAGATGATATTGTGATTTGGGGAGAAGACGACAGGAAGGTTCAAGAACAGTTGAATGTGGTGAATGGGAAGATTGAAGAATGTGGATTGAAAATAAGTGTAGAAAAGAGTAAAACTCTTGTTATGACTAGAGGGGAGAAAGAAGGGAAAGGTCAGATTAGACTTGCAGACAAGCCCTTGGAAGTAGTGGAAATGTTTAAATACCTGGGGAATGAATTAATGGAGAATGCTCGACTGGATGCTGAGATTAGTAAAAGGATTCAAGCTGGAAGTTGTTTCTATCATAGTGTAAGAAATATTTTATGGGACAAAGATGTGCCAATGGAAGCAAAGGATACTGTGTACAAGATGTATTACGTACCCATAACAACTTACAGAGCAGAAACTTGGACAATGACAAAGAAGGATGAGAGTTGAATACAGGCAGCCGAAATGAAATTCTTGAGGAGTATGATACAGAAGGGTAGAAGAGACAAAATAAGGAATGAGAAAATCCGGGAAGAAATTGGAGTGGAAAAAATGAATGATAGAATAGAGAAGAGCCGACTAAGATGGTTTGGGCACATAAAGCGAATGAGCGACGAAAGAATGCCAAAAAAGGTGATGGAAATGCAAATCCAAGGAAGGAGAGGCTGTGGACGACCACGATTGAGATGGAAGGATACCATCCAATGCAGCATTATAGAAAGAAACCTGGACTGGGACACAGTGTTGGAGGAGGAGTGGTGGAAAGACCGAAGAAAGTGGAGAGGAACCATATTTGCCCCTACCCGACTACAGCTGGATAAAGGGAAATGATGATGATGATGATGATGATGATAATAATTATTTCACAAGTTAAACAGCTTAACACACTATGTTAAACTCTTATAAGTGATCAGTTAAGGCAAACCACATCATCACCCTATAATTAAGCTGTTCAAGTTCTAATTATGTATATTTTACAGCCTCAACTAGATAGGGTGCCTTCAACCAGGTTCCATTTAAACGCATTGTATAAAACACAAACATGTTTAAGTAGAACTTTCAACATGCAACATGAGGCCACAATTTTAGCCATGGATATTCTCATAAATCTTGTAAATAAGGACATTTTGGCTAGTATTAAATTTTAAAGAAGATTTTAACGTAAGAGTGCACCAACAGCAATCATGTTTCATAATTATATTTTAGACGTATTTTAATCTATAAATTGTCAAACGAGAACCTACAATAAGTGTCCTCAACTTTAAAATATACATTTGTCTGTTTAATACCTTGGTCAGAGCAAATCAGGATCCTGATCTTAGTCTGACAGGTATGAGATTGAGACTGATGATGCCCATAAAATGGGCAAAACATGACCCTATAGTTTAATATGACAAGATTTAAGTCTTAATTTTTAAGAACTAAACTGTATTGAATAGGTGGACAATAATAAACATTTGTAACATTATTGACTTATTATCAAGGGTTCCGACTGACTTTGTTTGCTGCAAAGCTCATGGTGGAATGGAGTGCTGTTGCAATTGTACCTCATTATATACTGTAGGCTACGGCGCGCTGCTCGCCTTTGTGGCAGAGCGTGATACAATACAATAGTTGGCAGTACTTTGGTGTAGCTGTACTGTATGTCATGGCCTGCTAGCAGCGAGTGTTCAGCGACTGATGATCTTTCTGCTTGCCGCAGCTGGGAGTGTCTGTTATGCTCCTTCAATCGTGTGGCGATGCTGCGTTTGGTAGTGCTTATGTATACCTGGCTGCAGCTGCACAGGATCTTGTAGACACCTGTTGTGGAAAGAGGATGGTGCTTGTCTTTAGCAGACCTTAGTAGTTTCTGGATTTTCTTTGTTGGCCCATATTTGGCTTTTACCCTGTGGGATTCCAGTAGCCTCTCTATTCTGTCAGTTGTCTTGCCAATATACAGCAGAAAGGCTTTAGCTGCCGGCTGCTCCTCTTCTTTCTCCCTGGTGGCCCTACTCGCTAATAGGTACAACCATAAAAATATCCAGCGAGCACTCCATCCCAGACGTCCCACAACCAATAGGCTAGCAGCGCACCGTAGCGTGCACTATATAATGACATGGAATTACAACACCACTCCATTCCACTGTGAGCTTCACTGTTATCGAAGTCGGTCGGAACCCTTGATAATGCCAAACACAGTCTTCGGTGAAACGTCGGAACCATCACATGCTCCTGGAACACGTCCTACAAGCCCAGAAAACACTACATGATTTGTAATGCTGGCCGTGAAAGCCTCAATGCTATATGATGTATCGTGTATTCTGGCTGGTTCAAACCCCACTGTCAGCAGCCCTGCAGATGGTTTCTGTGGTTTCCCATTTTCTCACCAGGCAAATGCTGGAGCCATGGTCTTTTTCCTTCCTACTCCTAGCCCTTTGTTATCTGATCGTCACCATAACAGCTAACACTGTGTCTGTGCAACATAAAACAAAAGTGTAAAAAAAAATCTAATTAGAACATGCATAATTAAATGATATCAAGTTAATTGAACAATGGAGAATAAGATTAACTAAAACTGTTTGTAAGGAAATTTAACTAGTATTGAGCACAGTAAGGAAAAAAAATATCATTCTCTGGACATCTTATCAGAACACTTGACACCAGAATTTTTTTCTTCATTCCTGACCGAACCATACATTTAACCGTTAAAATGGGCACTCCCGAGGTCGCTCAGGGTCGGCTCGTCTGACTCCGAGAGAGTATATCTGACATTCCTGTGCCATATCTAATGGCACTTGACTTTTCCTGACACCAGAATTAGCAGAAGAATAATTGAAAGTTTATGATATTGCAAGTCCAAGATTAAAATGGATTACGGAAATTAAGAACAATAGTAAAGAACTCAAAATAATAACAGATGATCTTAGAACAAAACAGACAAAATTAAAATATGTCAAGACACACACATCAAGCTGTAGACCAAGATGAATAAAAGGTCTAATGGAAGGGTGTTCTCAATTGAAGCATCTCTCAGAATGAAAAAAAATATTGGGCTAATGGAAAAGCAAAAATTCCTCTGTTGTATAATTGACTAGAGTGGTCCAATATAAGCCATAAAATGTAAAATAAATAATATTCTGGTTGATGCTATGAAAAGTGAACTGTATTTTAAAATGCCATGTGAGTAATTCGAGTATATGAAAATTACTCCTTATGAGTTGAACATAGTTTAAGAAAGCTTATTGTGATGACTATGCCCATACTTACTGATGGCATGCTGTCTAACGAAGTATAGGAAGTACAGGCATGTACAGCAATGCTGCCTTCACTTGTCTCTTCAAATCTGGTTCAAGAAAGTCAAAATCATGAAATATATACAACTTACAATGCATAACTTACTCCAGCTAGGATCACCTCTGAATATTTATGTGATGTTTAAGGTTGTCCTTTCGATACTTGTTCTATTTCTGGTTCTTCTGATTATTGTGGTGAATCATTTGATAACCCATTCCTTTTGATTTTAGTACAGTGGTTTGTTGTTTAGTATTTCTTCTACGCAAAGACTTGTTTGTTTACAAGGGTTGCTATGAGATTTTTGGCATATCAGAAGATTTATATCTTTTGAATTCAAGTTTACAGATTTCGATAGCTGCAGTCGCTAAAGTGTGGCCAGTATCCGGTCATCGGGAGATAGTGGGTTCGAACCCCACTGTCGGCAGCCCTGAAGATGGTTTTCCATGGTTTCCCATTTTCACTTGCCAATCACTTGAGCTCTCCTCCATTAGTTGTCTGATCTAGTTCAGTGTAGGCCTGCCTCTATGTTACCTCTACTACAGTGGTAACACTAAACAAGGCACAAACACAGTTAAAAGGGAGGGTAAGAGCACAATACACAATATAAGTAAACACTACACACTCGGAAAAACAGTAGCTAGCATACGCAGATCTCCAACAAAACAAGTACGTAACTATCAGTAGGGCCAACTAGTGAACGACAATAAGGGAAGATGGAAGGGCTGGGAACCTACCAAAGGCATGGACATGGCTTAGATAGCGGATTCCGAAATGAATCACCGTGATCCTTAGTTTTAAAAATATTATTTACAAGATAATTCTACATATACATTCCAAGTTATGAACTATAAGTTCAGTGATATACATAGGTTGTTCGTAGCAGTGTAAATTCAAATTACAAATCAGCTGTACATCTAGTTACCAGTGCAGTAGTACAATGCAATTTACAGGTTATCCAAAATCTAGCGTACCGTACCTAAAGTGATACAAAACTATGAGAGGCAAACCCCAAGGGAAATATTATTAAACTACAATATACATATTTTAGTGAAACAAAACGGGAATGCCTCGGAAAACGAACAGGTAAGTCTAGCAGAAAAACTAAGGCGTCATAAGTAACTAATTTGGTGAATCTAGGCGAGGTTAGGGCAGACTCCTGTATGAAAACCAAATCGGAACATTACGGAATTTTTAGCAGGAACGGAATTCAAGAGTGCTTACCCGAGGAGTGTGCCATCCCCGAAGCCGGGGAACGTCAACCAGATAGGCTGCTCCCAGACGGATAAACCGAGATCGACAGAAATCCAGATACAGAATTCTTTTTGAACACTACCTCGCTCACTATATATAGGAATTACTGGCCTTGGAGGCAACCAATCAGCGTGCACGTATTCCCTATCGCCACCTAGACTCACCAATCACAATCTTACTTTCGATTGTGAACTTTGCCTAACATTCTAGAATACGCACGATCGCGAAAGTCGTATTTTTCCAGAATAAACAGAACACACTTTCTAGAAGACATACCAACAAAGTAACACACCCAGTACAAAAGTTATGTAACTTTCTAGATCTTTCCAGTAACTATAGACAGAATTCTACTATTTACAAATGCCTATGTTACAACATTATACAGTACAGGTTAGGTCATTAAATTATCTTATGCTCTACAAATAACAGTACAGATTAGGTCATGATAAATAAAACAGTATATGGTACTTCGCCAATAAAGTCTTAAAAAAATTACATTCCACTCATCCTACATAGTTAACTTGTAACATCTTCCTCCCCCCGAAAGTCGAGCCCTGCTCGACCAATAATATAACATCACTGGGGAGCAAGCGATAGAACGTTTTCACACAGTACCAATAGTAAAGGTACATTACTTTAACACACACGATTTCTTGAAGTAGCCTTTGCGATAACCAACCAACACAAACTGTCACATAATTTTCAAAAATAATATAGATCCACCTCTTGAATAAATATCACAAAATCCACATGGATTGTCACATTGCACTTCAATATGCCTTCTTTCACATATGATTAGACAATTTGTAGTCTGTCCACCAAATCATGTACACCATACTTTCTTCCAAATTCTAGAAATACCAAAACTCCTCACTTGTTGCTAACACTTTTGCACTACTTTCCCACAACAGTCACAGCACAGCTAGGGCACAGGTTCTTGCTGATGATGCGGCTGCCGACACGGCCGTTTGACGCCAGCCTCCATTCAATGTCAGTCCAAACCGGACACCTAGGTAAGATGCAGTTCAGTGGTCTCTTGCACCAAATAAGCAGGGGTGAGACACCGTCCAGTCCGCCTGCCACCAACAGGACATTCCCTGCAGGATAGTGATGCTGGATGTTGATACCCAAGGCACACAGTGTGCCTCCCAATTTGGCACTTCAGGTTGCTGCCCGAAAAAGCTGGTCACTGCAGCCACTGTAACACACACAAACCGCAGCAGACAGGGGAATACTTTGAGGTAAAAGTATGCTGCTGGGCTCAAGATCTCGCGTAGAGTCACCCGATGGGTGGCTTAATGAATATGCAGTAGGGACTCCCTCGCATACCAGGGATATTAGGGCACTAGCCCCGGGGTAAGCACTGCTATCTAAAATTCATGACAAGATTATGGTGGGGGTGAAAAGAAACTACAGGAGGGTGCCCTAAACCTGACCGTAAAAGGAAGAAAATTCCAAGTAGTGACCCTAAACTAAGACTTATCTAACTTATAATACTAAATCGATTACACTAGAGGATACCTAAAGTATTCACTTACACAATTACTTACAACTAACTTACAATAAAACTTATTATTATCTTATTACCAAAACCTTATAAATAACCTCACAATAAAATTATTTTATAACTAAATTCTTACAAATAACTTACAACTAAATCTACAAGGTCACCAACAATGGTATTTACCCTTCCCTACCAGACTTAAGGTACCTTGATCTGGGAGAGATGTACTCTGCTGATCCTTTTCCTTTCGGGATCGCTCACCAATAATGTCACCGGGGTGAGGAACTTTAAAATGGTGCAGGGACCTCGAAATCTGGGGGCCAACTTACTGATAACATGGTCCGCAGCACTACTGACGGGATGTGTTCTAATAAATACCTGGTCACCCACAGAGAGATCGTGCGGTCTTCGCCCGTGGTTGTAATTACGCTGGACCTTAGCGTAATAAACCTTCAAGTTCTTTCGTGCACGGTGCCAATTAGCTCGGATCTTTTCTGGGCTGGCATCGTCGGGCAGAAGATCATTAATTGACCGTAGGTTAGATAGAGGAGAATTTGGAGTAAAAGCCAACATCAACGAAGCAGGGGTTTGCTTGTGGCTTTCATGGACAGCAGTGTTAAATGCAAATGACAACCAATTCAATGAGGAATCCCACTTGGAATGGTCTGAGGAGTGATAAGCGGTTAGGGCAGATCGCAGGTTACGATTCACTCTCTCAGCATAATTGGGCTTCGGGTAATACGGAGTAGTGGTTACATGAGCAATGGATAGATCAAAACAGAAATTCCGGAACTGGGCAGAAGTAAAGGCTCTTGCGTTATCACTTACCAAGAATTGTCAGGGTCCAAACGAGGCGAATATCTGTTTCAAGCACGAGATGGTGATGTTGGCGTTAGCCGTCCGAGTGGGGAACAGCCACGTAAAACGCGAAAAGGCGTCAACACACACGAGTATGAAACGATGACCATTCCGAGATCTCGGGAAAGGACCAATATAGTCTATGAACAGTCTTTCCATGGGGCGAGAAGCTTGCTCAGAAGACAAGAGACCTAGACGAGTATTCGGGGCAGGTTTACTAATGTTGCAAATCTTACAGGATTTGACAAGGGTACGGATCTCACTATCCATGGATTTCCAAATAAAGTGGTTATGGATTTTTTCTCTTGTTTTGAAAACGCCCAGATGACCGCCCACTGGGGATTCATGAAAGTATTTGAAGAGAGCCGGGACCAGGTTAGTTGGGACTACAATTTTGGGGTCTCTGCGACCACGAGCAGGACAACACAAGACACCATTCTTAAGAATATAGGGCTTAACATGCTCACCGGATTTAATCCTGTCGACAATGGCTTTTAACTCAGGATCATCCTCTTGATGTTTGGCAATATCCTTGAAAAGGAAGGGAGAGTCAGTGAGAACTACATTGACAAAAGCTGATACTTGTTCGGGAGATGAGTCAACTGGCTCGGATTGAGGGTCAGAGCTGTCTGGATGGAACATCCTACTGAGGCCATCAGTCACAACGTTTTCCGTGCCACGAATGTGGCGGGCTTGAAATTGGAAGGCTGAGATGCGCACTGCCCATCGTGCTAGACGACCGGTCTTTCGCGGCTTGGCCAGTACCCAACTCAACGCCTGATTGTCAGTTTCCAGATCGAAAGGGAGATGTTCCAGGTACATTCTGAAGCGTTCTAAGGAGAAGACAACAGCCAGGGCTTCCAACTCATAAATGGAATAATTGCGCTTAGCAGGATTTAGGGCACGGGAAGCATAAGAAATAGGACGACGCCCTTCTTGAAATTCCTGTAGAAGAACTCCGGATATGCCTGAGGAAGAGGCGTCAGTCTGAAGGATGAAGCGTTTAGAAAAGTCTGGCATAGCCAGTACAGGGGCATTACATAAGGCAGATTTCAAGTCCATGAAGGCTTCACGTTGGGCATCACCCCACACAAATTTGGCATCCTTTCTTCTCAAATCGTTCAATGGAGCTGCACGTTCAGCAAAATTAGGAATAAACTTGCGAAAGAAATTCACCATGCCAATGAATCTGGCTACAGCCTTGACGTCCTTTGGAGGGGGAAAATTCTGGATGGCGGCAGTACGAGACTGATCGATTGCGACACCCCTCCCCGACACGATATGTCCTAAGAAGGACATCTGGGGTTGTGCGAAGGAAACCTTGGATGCCTTGAGGGTTAGACCTGCTTTACGCAGTCTTTCCAGCACTTCGTTGAGATGGAGTAGGTGTTCCTCGAAGGTTTCGCTGAAAATTACGAGATCGTCCAGGTAATTATAAACAAACTTGAACTTAATGTCCGATAAGACATAATCTAGTAACCGTGTAAGGACAGCCGCTCCAGTTGCTAGGCCAAAAGGGACGCGTTCGAATTCATATAGGTTCCAATCGGTTGCAAATGCAGTGAGATGCTTGGATTCTTCGGCAAGGGGTATCTGGTAATAAGCCTGATTTAAATCGAAAGTGGTGAAAATTTTTGCATTAGCGAACCAAGAAAAACAAGAGTGCAAATCAGGAAGTGGGACAGATTGGAGGACTACCTTACGGTTCAACATCCGATTGTCCACTACAGGCCGATAACCACCTTGTGGTTTGGGAACCAGAAACATTGGAGAAGAATAGGCTGACTTGGAAGGGTGTATCACTCCATCAGCGAGCATTTGATCAATGATAGCCTTCAGGGCTTTCATTTTGGGAGGTGACAACCGGTACGGAGGAGAGCGAACAGGTATGTTATCCGTAACCTCAATTTTGTATTCTAATACATTGGTGATGCCTAACCTGTCGGTGAAGACATCAGGGAACTTATCGCAGAGTTTCCTAAGTTGATTGGCCTGCTCTTCGGGTAAGTGATTAAAATCAAAAGCCTTGGGTTCATCGGAATCTTCAGGAACAGCGTTAACGTGGCAAGGCAGAATAGGGGAGCGATCACACAGCTCAAATGTTCTTGCAGAAAATTTAAAATGGAATCTGTTGAACTGGAGGTCCAAAATCATGCCTGTTTTAGCAATAAAGTTTGCACCCAATATGAATTGGCAGGATAAATCTTTTGCCACTAGCACTGGCATTTTCCAGGTGAAATCACGGACTCTAATCTTGACCTGTAAGGACCCTACAATATTCAATGAATTGGAATTAGCAGTATGGCATGTTAAGGACACTGGTTGTAATGTAGGTAGCTTGCAAACAGTTTTCATAGAATCATACCAGGTCTTGCTCATCAAGGTGACACTACTCCCAGAGTCTAGCAATGCACAGACAGGTTCATTATTTACCTCTATGCATAAATATGGTAGTTTACAAGAAGGTATGGCATAAATCCTACAAGATTGTAAGAAATGAAGACCCGAGTCAGCCTGGGAGCAATCATTAGCCTCAGAATAAAGTAAATCAACCAAGGTACAGTCATGATCGATAAGACAAGAAGCCATGCTTTGGGATTTGTCATCAGAACAGGCGGTTAGTCATCTAGCACTACTACGGCCTGGCGGTCCAGAGCCAGAAGTGTTACGTGGGCACTGCCTAGAGAAATGCCTAGTTGATCCACAGTTACGGCAAGAAGTACTGGTGGACGAGCCTCCACCCATCGCAGGTTTCCTATTGTCTAATGTCCCGGCCTTGGGACAATCCCGCCTGAGATGAGCCGTGGAGCCACAGTTGAAACATGAACGGGGATTACGCGCGTTGGAAGCAGGTGACGGGGTGGTTATATAATCCTGAGTAGGGGGTACGGTTATAGGAGGTGGGGCTAATGCCAGGCGTAGCTGGTCAGCATATCGAATGCCTTCAGCGGACACTGTAACTGCTTCCAACTGGGCGAATGTTGCAGGTCGGGGTGAAAGAGCCAGATATGATCTATAGTTGGGGGCGAGACCTTCAACTATGTTGGCAACAATCTGAGCCTCTGAATAGTGGAGCCGGAAAATTTTAGCTTGGAGCTTAATGTCTTGAACATACTCAGATAGTGACTCATTAAAATGTTGTACTCTAAAATAGTGCTTCTGCACTAATGCAGACAAGGCACGAGCAGGAATGAAATATTCAAGAACATGGGCATGAAATTGATCTACTGACCATCTTTCAGTAATGGCCCTGACAATGTGCTCAGAAAGAGCTCCAGAGACATGTGGGTATAGAATTTGAAATACATTGTCGTTACTGACATTATACACTATTGCCTGATCCTTGAATTCGGTTAGAAAGCGAAGGAAGGAAATAACTTCATCAACGGAGTTGAAAATTTCAAGGTACCTTTAAACACAGTGGTCAACGGGTGAGGCAGATTGGAGAAAATCTGGGGGAAGACAGGTGTAGGGGGTGCTTGGGAAGGCTTAGAATAATCCAGAGGGTTTAGCAAGGCCTCGTGCCTTTGATTCGGGTGCCCTTGTGAAAAGGCCGGAGTACAGGATAGGTTAGGATTAACGTTATCCTGCAATGTTACGGGCGCAGACAACCTAATTTGAGAAAGGTTCCTACTAATCTGAGAGACCATTTGGGCATTCACCGGTTGTGTAGAGGTTATGCAACTCGATACGGGTGGCGCTAGGACAGGTGGGTGGTTATGCACCACTGAATCAGACCCGGGTTGATTAGGAATAGAAGGTAAACACTGAGCTTCAACGGAATTAGCAGGAATCATAGGAAAACTAGTACGGTTACCAACATGCAAAAGAGATGTATCATCAGAATGACTTACAGGTGTCTTAGGTCCAGACAATGAAACAGAAGATTCCAGGGCAGCATTAGTCACCTCAGACTCCTGAATATGCCTAACACCAGCACTAGGTGTCAGATTGCCCACTTGAACAGCAACAGATGCCTCGCCACAATTAACACTTCCTCTAAAGCATTACTTTGTCAATTTTATATATTTTTCATCTAAACAGTGTTATGTGGCTGAAGATGTTGATAATATACGAAACATGTACCACTTTTGACCATTAAAAATTGCCTTAAGCAATCATTGTATCGACTAGGTGGAAAATAAATAAATACTTAATTGTGAATCTATTGAAGTGCGATACGGACCATGAAGCTGATTTTATGTAAACAATTAACACTGTCACTCATTGCAGATGGGGTCGACACTTGAATTTGAGAAATGGTGTTATTGCCTTCAAACAAACCACTGATTCTGTTGAAAATTGTGGAAAGCTGTTCTAGTAAGTTTTGACATTTCTGCCGCTCAATTTCCGGCAATTCAACAGACAACAAATCCTTAATCCTGTCTAAATAATGTAATAACTGCCCCTTAACCCGCGCTAATTGGCCATGCGAGGGCTTCGAAGCACTAAAGGACAAAAGAATGGCGTTAAATTCGGGTAACCTGTCTTCAATCACGGCCAAAGACTCACGCAACTCATCTGTAGTTAACTCAGGTATGGTTACTGGTAGGTTAAGGGACTGCTTCAACAGGCTAGTGTCATCTCTGACCTTCCCTGTCGAATTAATTTTGCGAATTTTTAACTCGTAAATCAGTTCTGCCTTTCTTAAATGGAAAGGATTAGGAACAGCGCGAGCCATCCTGACAGGTAGAAACAAGATTTCAAGCGATATACGAACCACAACTTTTACGGAGTTTTAGGTTAGGTATGATCACGGTTCACTTTTCTTCTTGCGCAATCTAGCGCTTGCCTCTGCTACCAAAATGTTACCTCTACTACAGTGTTAACACTAAACAAGGCACAAACACAGTTAAAAGGGAGGGTAAGAGCACAATACACAATATAAGTAAACACTACACACTCGGAAAAACAGTAGCTAGCATACGCAGATCTGCAACAAAACAAGTACGTAACTATCAGTAGGGCCAACTAGTGAACGACAATAAGGGAAGATGGAAGGGCTGGGAACCTACCAAAGGCATGGACATGGCTTAGATAGCGGATTCCGAAATGAATCACCGTGATCCTTAGTTTTAAAAATATTATTTACAAGATAATTCTACATATACATTCCAAGTTATGAACTATAAGTTCAGTGATATACATAGGTTGTTCGTAGCAGTGTAAATTCAAATTACAAATCAGCTGTACATCTAGTTACCAGTGCAGTAGTACAATGCAATTTACAGGTTATCCAAAATCTAGCGTACCGTACCTAAAGTGATACAAAACTATGAGAGGCAAACCCCAAGGGAAATACTATTAAACTACAATATACATATTTTAGTGAAACAAAACGGGAATGCCTCGGAAAACGAACAGGTAAGTCTAGCAGAAAAACTAAGGCGTCATAAGTAACTAATTTGGTGAATCTAGGCGAGGTTAGGGCAGACTCCTGTATGAAAACCAAATCGGAACATTACGGAATTTTTAGCAGGAACGGAATTCAAGAGTGCTTACCCGAGGAGTGTGCCATCCCCGAAGCCGGGGAACGTCAACCAGATAGGCTGCTCCCAGACAGATAAACCGAGATCGACAGAAATCCGGATACAGAATTCTATTTGAACACTACCTCGCTCACTATATATAGGAATTACTGGCCTTGGAGGCAACCAATCAGCGTGCACGTATTCCCTATCGCCACCTAGACTCACCAATCACAATCTTACTTTCGATTGTGAACTTTGCCTAACATTCTAGAATACGCACGATCGCGAAGGTCGTATTTTTCCAGAATAAACAGAACACACTTTCTAGAAGACATACCAACAAAGTAACACACCCAGTACAAAAGTTATGTAACTTTCTAGATCTTTCCAGGAACTATAGACAGAATTCTACTATTTACAAATGCCTATGTTACAACATTATACAGTACAGGTTAGGTCATTAAATTATCTTATGCTCTACAAATAACAGTACAGATTAGGTCATGATAAATAAAACATTATATGGTACTTCGCCAATAAAGTCTTAAAAAAATTACATTCCACTCATCCTACATAGTTAACTTGTAACACTCTATAATTTTTCCCCTGCACAGAACCCTCTAAGATCATGGCCAGTAGATTTCTGTACTTGATTATGTGCCCAATCCAGATGTTCTTTCCTTTCCTCGTGTACTGTGTCAAGCACAGCGACTCGTGGAGAGCTGTTACCAACCAACCTCGAGGTCCCTTAGAAAACAATGCAAGAGATCAAAGCATAGATATAAGAAGTCAAACGGTAAATACAAGAATGAGATGCAACATACTGCTGTCACCCATCCCTCCCTCAAACATTGCACTCCACATCAGAGTTTTCAGTTTCTTTATTTAATCACCATTGATACCCAAATGTGGCTTGAAGTATTCCCACAAGGTTGAGTCACAGATAAAGTCTGCATTTTGATTCCTCAGAGTTAGGGGAAATAAACACACCTCTTCTAATTGGTCCTAATAGCGACTGCTCAAGCATGTCTATCTCTCCCTGGAATGAGTTCTTGAATCACCTCTGCAGGTTGCTGCAGAGGAGAGAGTTTGTCTTTTCATAGAAGACCCCAGTATTGCCTCTGCTGGAATTTCCTGTAGATAGTCTGAAGACCATTGACTCCAAAAGTGCTGGTCTACTTTGTTGTTGTTTCCATCTGCTGAGAAGATTCATATTGGTATGACTTTATTTCTTCGTGTATTAGACCCTCTCCTTCATTAGACCTCGCTGGCTTTTAGAGATAAAGAAAATGAAAAGAAATTAGTTTACATATAAGATCCCCCAGTGGAATTCATCAGAGAATGAGGGTACAGGCCATACTCCAGCTCTGCAAGCACACATCAAAGTCGTGCGAGATGTCTGTTTTTTGTAGGTTAGAAATTTCTGCTTCTGTAGCGTACAGTAATGGTTAGCACAATTAGCTGCCGCCCTAGAGTTCAATTCCCAGTACTGCCAGAGATTTAAGAATGGTAGAAAGCCTGGTATATGCTAAAACTGTATGTGTAGCTCGCCTCTGTTCGGGGTGTGCCCGTAAAGAGCTGCACCACCTCAGTGTGAGGATACGGGTTTACTTTAGTTAAGAATGTTCACGGATGTTGCACTAATATAGCATGCGGGATCATTAACACTGGTCATTTAATATCTTGTCAGTTGGGTAATAGGTAATTTTAGGAGAAGTAGGTTTAACTCTTTCCCACTCTGCCAGTCCATCCGCTCCACTTCGGGATGGCTATATTAGTGACTTGGCGAACTCCCAGATGTCAGGAGAAAATTGAAATAATGACTTTTGGGTTTGGTTTACGTTTCACTCAACAGATAGACACTAAGTGCATTTGTGTGAAACAGATTAAATTAGCAAATCGTGTATGTTTATCACATGGCAAGTTGAAGTGTGTTGTATGCGAGTATTGTCTTCTGAAAGCTTATTCAAAATATGTGTTTTCCTTCAGTATATTTTTTCCATTTTAATATTAGTTTCTTTGTTATATTTTCTGTGTATTAAATGTTTATCAGTGTTTTCAAGCGAAGTATAGTTTATTATTTTGTGTTATTAGCTTTCATGACTTGAGTAGTCCTAAATTCTTTTTCCATGGCTGACCCAAGTTCTTGGCTAAATAATTCTGAATTCTTGGATTATTTAGATGTATTAGATCATGACAGCAACTTTATTGCTGAAAGTGATTAGGATTTTACAGAAAATTATAATACTGATCCCAATAGCCACTTGCAATATATATGACTGTGATGGTGGTATGAATGATGAAGACTACAAGGAGATTCTGTCACCTGCAAATTCTCTCCTTCTCCTTCTCCCATATCAATATCATGAAATATCTGGGCCCAAGCACATGCCCCCTCCTGATTCTTTTCCAATAGCCTAGTTCTTTTTGTTTTTCACAGATTTTATTCTTTCTCTTTTGACAGAATCTAATTCATACGCCCAGTAGTTCGTCACAAGAAAGAGAGATAATGTTTCCACCTCTTTAAAGAATCATCTAAAATGAAAGGGCTTATCGCATGTCCTGTCAACATAGGTATCAATAAGAAACCAACCATAGCCTCCTATTAATGCACATTGCCTTCTCATTTCAATCCATGGTTCCCTAAAATGTTTACTAAACATAGATTCTCCGACTTGTTGCAATTTTTTCATTGTGTCAATAGTGAGGGATTGCCAGGGCCAGGAGAAACAGGATATGATCCCTGTGCAGAGTATCAACCATTAATGGATCGTGACAACAGGATATGTAGGCACCACTATACACCACATCAGATTAGCATTGATGGGTCTGTTGTAGGAACTAGAAATAAAACCATCCTTCTGTATTACCTGCCCAACAAACACCGCCACTGCTGGGGGATCAAATTTTGGATGTTATCTGGTTCTGTTTCCAATTACTGCCAGGTGGTGGTATTTTATTTTTACCTTCAGGGGTGCCAGATCTCAAGACGCAGACAATATTACTTTTTTTTTTTTTTTTTTGCAAGTTGCTTTACGTCGCACCGACACAGATAGGTCTTATGGTGACGATGGGACAGGGAAGGGCTAGGAGTGGGAAGGAAGCGGCCGTGGCCTTAATTAAGGTTCAGCCCCAGCATTTGCCTGGTGTGAAAATGGTAAACCACGGAAAACCATTTTCCGGGCTGCCGACAGTGGGGTTCGAACCCACGATCTCCCGAATACTGGATATTGGCCGCACTTAAGTAACTGCAGCTATCGAGCTCGGTGACAATGTTACAAAACATAGTTTGGGATACATTGACATTTCATTTACCAAACCATCTCAGACATAGTGTATATAACAGGTACTGCTAGGAGAAATAGGAAATATTTGCCCTGGACTGAAACAGAATTTTAGGTCAGGTTCAATGTTAGCATGTTCATTCCATGAAAAATAAGTCCCAGAAAAAATCAGGCATTGTCCTATCTAGCCATGCAATGGCCCTAGAACAGGAAATTCCAGCAACGTACAATAGTGCCAACAGCAATATAAACCGTCAATAATAACATCCTATAATAAATCTGTGGGTGAGGTTGGCACCTTTGGCATGATATTGTGCAGCTACCTTGATGGGAGGTGATGCTGGAAGAAGATGGCTTTCAATATCGTTGTTAGAATGGTACTGAACCGCTACATTCTCTACCAGGAAAACAATTAGGGATCAGGGAAAATAAAATCTAGGCTGTACTACACAGTATCAATAATTGAGAGGCTAGGGGAAGAGTGGATTACTATGAAATTAAGTGCCATCCATGAAATGTCGTATGGCTTTTAGTGCCGAGATATCCCAGGACGGGTTCAGCTTACCAGGTGCAGGTCTTTCTGTTTGACTCCTGTAGGTGACCTGCGCGTTGTGATGAGGATGAAATGATGATGAAGACACACATACACCCAGTTCCCCTGCCATTGGAATTAACCAATTAAGGCTAAAATCCCCGACCCAACCGGGAGTCAAACCCGGGACCTTCTAAACTGAAGGCCAGTACGCTGACCGTTCAGCCAATGAGTCGGACAGTGCCATCCAAGATCTAAGAGGAACAAAGGAGGGTGAGAAAGCTTCCTGAGAAGAAAGAGTCTAACCATATTGTATGCACCACGAAATAAGAGGTGGGGGGGGGGGGCAGATCACTCAAATGCTTGAGACTAACCAGTTTTTCCTGATTATTTCCATGCATAAATGTGCACCTGTAAGTGGTTGCTGTTAGTAATTTGTAGTATTCACTTTTAAAATGGTTGAAAACTTTCAGAAATACCTCGAGTAAAGGGATGTCGAAATCAGCTGATTTTAAGATGCAACGCCATCTATTAACAAAAATACTGTTAAATATAAGCTTTTGTTTAATAACAAGATACAGTGTAATCTCCATAATCTGGCCATTGAATAGTGCAGCACGTCCAATGATCCAGCCTTTCTTTCTTGCCTTGCATACTATGCTGAACCATTGCATAGAGATTACAAGGAAGAAGTCTTCAAAACATCTCTTATGTGAAGAAAAAACTACAGGTGATAGTGTTCTTACTGAAAGTACAATATGCCATGTTATGTTTATTCCAGTGGTTTGCTAGTAGTATTAATGGAAATGTGTATTTGTGAGTTATTACCTTATATATCACCAGTATGTACATAAAATATAGAACATTCAGTATTAAATGAAGTCTGCATAAACTGTCTTCTTTGAACATGTGCAGTGTTTTGTTTTTTCCTATAAAACCAGATGTTAGTCTATAAATCCCAATAATCTGGCTTTCCCAGTAATCCTGCACCCATCCAGTTTCAAGACGACCAGATTACTGAGACTGTACTACAAATTATTCTTTTGACTTTTCTATGCCAAGTTTTGAAACAGAAAACAATAAATTGGGGTGCCTGGAGCATTTTGAAAAAAGATCACCTTTACAGGGGAAAGTAGCCATAGTTCCAAAAATTAATGCTCAACTTAAAACATTTTTTTAAATTTTCTTAATTTGGACTGTGTTAACTGTGTTGTAAATAAAGCTAAAATGAATAAAGATAGAAAATTCAGTAGGGTGTCCTCTTTAGATGACTGCACACAATTGATAGAGAGAGAGAGAGGAGACTTCTATATTGAATTAATGTGAATTTTACTTTTCAGTCTACGTGAAGACACCGACGCAGCTGCATTCGATTCTCAGAGCTCGAGTCTCATTAAGTTAAACAACGGCACAATTCTTTATCTGAGAGAAGTGAACAAGTTTCTAGCATTAGTCTGCATTCTTAGAGAGGACAACTTTGACAGACAAGGTATGTTCATTTAACTTCAGTTTATCCTGGGGCTGTGCCTTAAGACCATGGCTGCTTCCTTCCAACTCCTAGCCCTTTCCTGTTCCATTGTCGCCATATGATCTGTGTCGATGTGATGTAAAGTCAATTGTGTCAACTTCAGTTTCTTTCCTTTTACCTCTTCACCCTCTTCAGTTTCCACAGTTGTTACCAACCTGTTTCCTTTTTCTTTTTCTTTTTATAATGCCATGGTATACTGGCTACTTGTCTGTTGTGATGATGGTCACTTTGTGATCTTCATTTATTCGTGTGCCACCTTGGTCATGATATAAGTTGCCTCATAGATGATCATAATGTGTTGTGTTATGTAGATTACGAAGTTCAGAGGGAGTAAAACATTGTTTTGGCACTTAACCTGCTCCTATCTAATAACACCAAGTAGGCTCAACAGCATCATATGCCTTCCCTCCACATAAGCGCTGTGGAAAAGTTTGGAATTGAACCGAGGCTTTTTGCTCGCAGTCCACCTCTCCTACTAGTGAAACATTTTTCCATCAATAGGACTTGATCAGTGAAAGAGGCAGCATGTTTACTCTTACAGTTAACACCGATGATTTTCTTTTTAAACACACACCACATAGAGTAGGGAGTGGTTGGTGCCACATCTTTTGTACATGATTTAGTACTGATAGCTGGATGCTGTGTGGTGTACAACTGAACTGTCAACTGAGGTGGTGGTGGTGGTGGTTGTTTTGCTTTTGGCATTGTGCCTTGTTTTGGGTGTGGGGCTGGAGACCAATCTAGTAGTTTTCCTCTCACATTCTAGTTGAGAAATGTTAGCATTCAGTACTGGGACAGGGTTTGTTGTTGTTCCCTTCCCAATGTAGGCAAAGTTTGTGTTGTTTTAGTACATAGCACCATAGTGATTAGAATACTTCTAGTTTTGTGTGGTTGTAGTGTTTTATTGCTTGTTTGTATATCTGGGTGTCAAGTGTGTGTAGATTAGCTTTCAGTTTGAATGCTGTCAGAGTTGCCATCGCATCTACACAGGGTTGGTTGCTTTTTACGTGTCAAAGTGTCGTTCGTCTTTAGAGAGGTAGAACAAAGATAGGAGGGTCGAACCTGGGGATTTTGTTGCTGGGGTAGAGGAATTTGTTTCTAAGGGGAGTGATATAATCATATCTTTGAGACCTTTCAGCAGAAGTCCTGTGGTAGTGGTATAATGTGATATTTGAGAAGGGGGTGTGATATAGTCACAACAGGAGGAGAGAGGGATCTTCTGAAATCATGCACACAGGAGTGGTGAACAGAGGATTGGGCGGGGCTGCATCTTCTTATTCTTCCTCACTCGGAGAAGAATATTTGGCTGATGTGATTGAGAATAATGGGAAGCTAGAGAAGTGATGTGGTTGGTTTTTTTTTTTGAGTTTACATGGAAGGGATTTTTTAAGTTGTTGGCTGCTTCATTTAGAGACAGTTTTAAAATGTCTTATCATTGAAAACCAGTCTCACTATGACACCTTTATTAAGCTGGGACCATCTTATTTGGAAACTGTTTTAAAGAACCAATGGGTGATTTCCAGGCAATAGATGCACCAAATAGTCTCCCTTACTACCAAACACTTAATTCTCTACTGGTAACAATAACACTCATTAAAGTGTTAGTAAATTTATTTTGAATCTTTGGGCTGTTTTCTTATGTCAAGTGCCATATTGTTGTGAGACTTACAATGAATGCTCTGGTCAGTATCTCTGTCCTAATAAACTGTTGTAATTACTCTGTATATCACATTATATTCTAAACTTGTATTCACACTGGTAAATTCCAGTCTACTTGAAATCACCAAGCACATGATAGATAGATATATATATATACAGGGTGAACAAAAAATGCCACACTTGGAATTCGGCATGCGATTCCTCATCCCATTGCAAGACAAAAGTTTCTATAGCCAAATCGGATCTGGTGCTGTTGGAAAACAAGTCGAAAACGAGAAGCTGGCAACACTTGTCACATCCTGCAGTGTATCGGAATGTAATAGAGAAACGTGCATCATCCCACTCTACCGTATCCGCTGTCGCAGCTCACTGAGTAGACTGCTGGGTTATCAAACCCACATGCACCATGGAGCTATGGCTCGAATCTACTTAAGATTGTTTTTTTTCTTTTGTGTGTGTGACGTCAGGTCCCTAGTTCCCGTTGTGTAACTACGTTTGTAAGCATGACATTCTGTTGTCACATGACAATGTGATCCATTCAACTGAATGAATGAGTCGACTTACCACGCAGTGCACAACCATAACTGGTCATGTCAAGTGCATGTAGGGCGGCCTCCTGATGGAGTACACAAACGGCGAATGCGTCGATATGCTTTTAGTGTTAGGTGCATCCGATAACCAAACTTCTGCTGCTGCTCGTGAGTATGCAGCACGGTACTGTCAAAGGCGCTATCCCGATAATGTCTTTCGTCGCCTTGAGCAACGCCGATTCACAACTAAGTATTTTTTTATTTTCCACCTTGTCGATACACTAAATTGACTAAGGCAACTTATTGGTTAAAAGTTTGCAAAGTACCTGTGATATTGCAAGGCAGTTCTAGGTATCTCAAACACTGGTTGTTGACGTGTCGCACGACGAAAAACTGCATCCATATCATTGCATGTTAACTCAACACCAGCGGCCAGAAGACCGCATTCAGTGAGTACAGTTCTTTGAATGGTTTTTGCAACAAGTTGAAGATAACAAACATTTTATAAAGAATGTGATATGGTGTGACGAATGTAGCTTCACTTGGGAAGGTATTTTCAACCACCACAACAGCCATTATTGGTCTGACCACAACCCACGTCACCCGTGAATGTGGCTTCCAGGCACGCTTTGGCATAAACCTGTGGGCTGGAATCGTGGGAGGAGTGCTTTTAAGCCCTTACCTATTGCCAGACAAGTTAAATGTGCCCAGCTATTGTATGTTTCTGTGCAATACTTCGCCTGACGCTTTAGGAAACATTCCACTTGATGTTCGGCGACAGCTATGGTTTCAGCATGATGGTGCACCGCCACACTTTGGAATGACTCTGCATAACTGGTTACATGAAGCGTTTCCAGGGAAATGGATTGGTTGTGGATTTCCAATGTTCTGGCCTTACCTTCCCTGGACCTTAATTCACTAGATTTTTATTTGTGGGGACACTTAAAGGAACATGTTTATAGGACTCCACCCATGATGTACAAGACCTAATAGCTCGCATGCATGCTGCATCAGCAGTGGTGGATGCAGATGTGTTGCGTAGGGTCCAGCAAAATATGCTCCAGCAAGTGGCAAAGTGTTTGCAAATGCAAGGTGGTCGCTTTGAACATCTGCTGTGAAGTGAACATTGCTCGTAAGTGTACGTACTGGCTCTGTGAAGATAAGACTGGACATCACACGAACACTATGGAATTATTGTGCGTAGCATAATGGGCAATCCAGTGTAGCCTACCTACTGTACTGTATTGTGTTTCCTTGTACCGCATTGGGTAGAGACGATGTTACTGTATCCACTATTATGTTCTACATATTGGCTTTATTTTTGCCATGGACGAAACAAAGTGGTCGTTTACGTCTGTAAGAAGTTCATGTTATGTTCGAATGTTTCAATAAAGGTAACTGTAACGGTAAGACAGAACATAGTGTATTGCATAGTGGAGGTATATATTGGATACAATTTGATACATTAGCTGAAAAAAAATTGGCGCGAACACGACTCGAACACCGGTGCGTCCGCACAACAGGCATTTATGGCATTACCTTGTCTCACTGAGCTAATGAGATAGCTCCGGCAGAGCGTCGAGTTCATGCGACCTGTGCTTGGTCACTCTGCATGCCGTTACAGCGTTACCAGACTCTCGTTTCTTAACTCACATTTCTGTTATGCCTATTGATGGGACTAGGTTTTGCAAAATAAACTTTTGTCGTGAATTTTGACAAGGACCGCATGCTGACCTTCACGTGCAGCATTTTTTGTTCACCCTATATTTACTCACATTATACTGAAGCAAGCCACTATACTGCTCGTTGCATTGTATTATCTTACGTAAAAGTATTGTGCCATCCATATGATTGCAGTACAACATTCCATTTCACCCTGTATAGAGAAAGACAGAAATATAAAAAATAGAACGACAGTCAGAAGATACTGCAGTAGGAAAGGAGATAAGGACAAACATTAAAACACAAAAAGACAAGGACATTCTCCACATCTTCAAGCATTTTTTTGTTCCTTTCCATTACTTATGTTGACCCATGGGGGTTTCTTTCCTCTGTTTGTGTCAGTCCTGTATTCCTAATCTTTTACTGCCTGTCTTCATTTTTATCTTTTTTATCTTTTCCCTTTTTGTGTGCCTATTGGGCTTTCTACACTTCAAACATAAAGACTGAAGATCTGTTGAGTACTGATAAAGTTGGGAAGTAGAAACAAGCTTACCAGAGGCTGAGAGGGAGTGGATGTGGAGGAACTCTGATTGATGAGGAGAGATCAAAATCTGTTTGAAGACAGCAGTGTATGAAGATGTGGATATCGTCCTTGTCTTTTCTTTCCACACGAACCTGTCATTGTGTTTATTCATGTTCCTATTTCTCTGTATATATGACTTGATAAGTGGACAGCTGTGTGATGTTTCAATTGATGTTCTCTTGGCCCATAATTTTTTGGCAGTGGGGTTGTGCCATGTGAAAGGGAAAACATGTAGCGAGCCTTACGTTTCGTGAAGAATTTGCTCTGTGTCTTCAGAAAAGGAACAGTAGCCTACAACAGCCATTCTGATAGTGTGAAATCAATTTGTCATTGCTGTGTTGATGAAATTATACTCTAGTTCATCACCAGTTGGCTCACCGTACAGTTATATTATGAGAAGAAATTGTCACAGTATTTGCTCCATGTCTGAAGTCTTATTTTTTCACGTTGTGTGTTGGGGAACAGACAATCATCAGACTGATCAAAGACCAGTATGTATGAGTATGAATGAAAATTTAAATGAAATCAAGATCATTCAAGGAAGACAAAAAAGAAATAGAATTGAGATGGAAATGCAAAGAGAAGTAAGTCCAAAATGAAGGGAGGAAAGGATTGAAGAATATAATGAAGGTTAAAGAGATGAATGTTTAAAAAAAAAATAATAATAATAATAATTAACGGGTGCATATAGGTAATGAATATAATGACATATTAAGTGAAATTAATAATGAGGAGAGTACAAATTTGGAAAACTGAAATGAAATGGAACAGATCTTTAATGGCTGGCAATCAGTATCCTTACTAAAATTGTTACAATTTTTGCCTGTTTCCACCCCTTCTGCTATGATCCTAGACCTGTTGTGTTTCATGTGGGTAAGAGCTCAAAGATCCTTAAGCACGACATCATGCCCTACAGATTGGGCATGCTTAGCTATTGTTGATGACACTGCCTTTCACTTCACCAGTATCCACTTCCTGGCTATTACAAATCTGGGTAGAAATATCACTTCGCCTCTTTTTTTGTTTTAATTTTCCAAAATCAAACTCTTAATTTCTAGACAGTTCACTCCAAGTATTGTATATTTATTTTCTATGTGCACCAGTTACTTAAGAATTTCTTTTTTACTGTCTTTTCTTTAACCTTCCTTATATTCTTCAGTCTTGTCCCATTTTAGACTTCCTTCGCCCTCTCTCCATTTCAATCATTATTTTATTCCCTTCTGTCTTCCTTTTCTTGATTGCTCTTGATTTTATTTTATTTTTCATTCATACTCCTCTTACCTGCTCTTTGATCAACATGGTAACCTGGTTAGTGTCTAGTCTCCAACTCAGACATAAAATCAGAAAACTTCAGATGTGGAGCAAATATGGCGACTATTTCATCTCGTAATATACAGTAACTGTCCATGGAGGATCATCTGGTGACGAACGAGAGGATCATTTCATGAATAGTGCTCCAGTCTGTTGGTTTCAAATTTGGAATTTTGTTGCTGGGGTAGAGGAATTTGTTTCCAAGGGGAGTGATATTATTATATCTTTGAGACCTTTCAGCAGAAGTCCTGTGGTGGTGGTGGTGGTATAATGTGATATTTGAGAAGGGGGTGTGATATAGTCACAACAGGAGGAGAGAGGGATCTGTGTTGTGTTTCTCTTCTTATCTCTTTCACATGACAAACCTTTACGATGTTCCATTCAGAGGCTCTTTTAAATCGTGTGTGTTTATTTTCAGGAGTAATAGACTACAACTTCCTGTGCTTTCGTAAAGCTATCCAACAGGTGTTTGAGTTGAGAAACAAGAACCAGGCAGCTGTTAATATGACAAACAACCACAGCTCGAACCACCTGAGCAGCCAACAAGTGGCAGTAGATTCTCAACCAGCAGCGGTGCAGAGCTGAAGTTCTGTCATTGGCTTAATTCACAAGGTAAGAATGTTTCCTCTTTCAGGAATTATAGCTTTCCATTTTGGGATCAGAGCAGGACATCACAGTGGTGGAAGAACAGACTTCTTTATCAATTGGAAGCTCAGATAATCTGCAGGTAGGGACCTCAGAAAATGGTGAATAAAATGCTGTCAGTGGAAAAAAATACTTCTAAAATGATGTTAAAAAGCTGTAAGAAAAACAAGACAGGAAGGTGTAAACCAGTGAATAAAGTTATTAAATAAGCTGAGAATTTTAATATTTAATGTATCATAAAGTAAATGTAATCTTATATATGTCTAATAGCAATAACAATACAGTGAAACCTTGTTAACACGTTTTTGCAAAGGACAAGGAAAAGAATGTGTTAAGCGAGAAAACATACTTATAAATATATGAATAAAAATCATCCAACAGGGATATGGAAACACTAGATAAGGTTTTTTCCAGCATGTGGTCATTTTACATTGTGTATCTGCGGGTACAATGAAAACTATATTCCTATCTACCATTTCTAAAGATGAAAGTATTAAAAGGTGTGAAAAACACGAGAGAACAAATGTGAAAACCTTTTCTGCTGGGAATTTTAAAGTAACAAGTACTAGTACACTAAAAGGTGTGAAAAACACCAGACAACAACTTGTGCACAGGGGCTAACAAAAATATCAAAATATTATTGCAGATCACACTCTTTCTAAAACAAATGAGTCTTTTTATTTTGGAGCAGTGAGTAATTAAACATTATTTTCTAGTCACACTCTTAGTGGATTGGAGGTTACACTCGACCATTTGCAACTGCGATGAAAGACTGGCTGGCATTTTGAATCAAACCAACTTGAGTTATCAATACCAATATAAATGGTCCGTTATTGGACATTATAAATTTTCCAGTTAACTCATTCCTGGTTTCGCCCTCGTGTGCTAGGCTGGGCTCATCAGTTGGTACCTACCAAGATGATGGCTAGTGCATACCGTGGAGGACACTGCGTAGGTTACGTGGGTACCTAGCACACCTACCAAGGCGATGGCTAGTGCATACCGTGGAGGCCACTGCGTAGGCTATTTGGAGCCACCGGCAGTGCCAGTGCACTATGAGAGACTTTGTCTCTTTACCAAAAATTGATGCCTGCTTGGCCATCAAATGATATAGACGTTGATTCCCATAGGGAATCTGAAATATTTATCCCGGATGAGTAAATTTATAATACCAATATAAATGGTCCGTTATTGGACATTATAAATTTTCCAGCTAACTCATTCCTGGTTGCCAGCGTTTCACCCTCGTGCTAGGCTGGGCTCATCAGTTGGTACCTATAAATTTACTCATTCGGGACAAATATTACAGATTCCCTATGGGAATCAACATCTGTATTATCTGATGGCCAAGCAGGCATCAATTTTTAGTAGTGAGACAGAGTGTCTCATAGTGCATTGGCACTGCCGGTGGCTACAATTGGCCTACGCAGTGGCCTCCACGGTATGCACTAGCCATGCGTCTTGGTAGGTGTGCTAGGTACCGACTGATGAGCCCAGCCTAGCACACGAGGGCGAAACGCTGGCAACCAGGAATGAGATAGCTGGAAAATTTATAATGTCCAATAACGAACCATTTATATTGGTATTATGACTTCACCATTTCTCATTTACAAAACTGTGCACATGTTTTGCTCATTCTGTCAAAACGTTTTGTTTCAGTTACAGGTATAATTTGCTTATGAAAGAAGAAATACAGAGGTGTTTCCTCGGTCTTATGCTATTCACATGGAAATGCAGTGAAGCTGTGAACTGTTGAGTGTTCGCTTACTCAGACCCTGCACACACAGGACCGTTCTCTCTGCAATAAAAGGCACTGCGTATGTCTTGCTATGTATTTTTATTTAATGTTTTTATATACCTGTATGTTTGTTTGAGCAGATTGCATTTGTAATCCTCGATCTCTCTGTAATAATGTAAAGTATATGGTATTTTGTTTTGTAAATCAAATGTTTCTTTTTAAATATAATAGTGTTTATCTGATATGCTGTGTGAAAGTCATTTTCGTCAGTTCTGTTAGTGTCATTGAACTCGTTCTGAAAGTAAATTCCAAATTGATGTTTTGGCCAATTTTGGTGCTGTTTACTGATTTCACTTGGAAGCACAAACATCCAACCAATCCCAAGCTGCCATTCATATTGATTTATGTCGGTAGCGCACAATCTCAAAACCTGGTTGCCAGCTTTCATTTATACATTCCCCATGTGATTAAGCTATCTTGCTCGGCGTGTATGGGTTTTATGTTGCCACAAAAACTAAAAGGTTCACAGTTTCTGAAGCAGATAACCTATTAGCCGAAGCCATGGTGAATGTTCGTACCAATGATAGGAGGAAAGTTGTGCGCCATATACAAACAGTAAATGAAATGAAATGGTGTATGGCTTTTTGTGCCGGGAGTGTCCGAGGACAGTACAAACAGTAATATGTGAGTAGTGAAGCACTGCTACAAAAGTTTAGTTATCTATATGGGAGCTGGTGATATTGACAGTGATACATCATTTGAGGGTTCAGTGATTCTGAGATCAGTGGAATGTTCCCTTTACAAAACATAACTTCTTCTTATGGGAATAATTTTTTGATTTTCTCATTCTTTTAACCCTTAATAATTTACTTTTCTTGTTATTAGTGTCGGATGTGGGTAGTAAGTGCATACAGAATCTTTTAAGTATCTGCGAATTTGTTTTCACTCACGATTCATTAACTTTTCTGAGTACAGTATTACATTTTACAGGGACTGTGTGCCACGGTCGTATTCTATCAACTGTTAACCCAGCAGTAGAGCACTGGGGACATAGGTAAGGTGTTGGTCACATGGTATACGAATTGTCGGTTTGGAAGTAAAGCCATATAGAGGGGATAAATGTACCTGAACTTGTTTCAAGACCATTTTTGTAGATTCATATCAAAGAAACTATTTTGCTGAGGGAATTGGTTGTGTGGTTAGGGTCGCGCATCTGTGAGCTTGCATTCTGGAGATAGTGGGTATACATAAGAGTATTGACTTGCGTATTAGACCCTCCCTTTTATTCACTTTTACAGCCAAAAAAGTAAGGGGGGGTCCAGTATGCAATAACCTCAAATTTTGTGCAGTGAACACATGGCTTCTAGGCTATAAATTATACTTGTAAACATTCTACACTATTCCTTAAACTTATGAATGTATTTGAGTTATACTGGCTATATTCTTTGGAAGGCGGTATTTCTATAATATAAAAATAAAATAAATGGTGGACGACTTTTAGGCCTACATATAAAGTAAATATATATCTAGGGACCTGAAAAATTAGCATCTATGTGTTTCCAAATTAGCATTTTTTTTTTATTAGCATTTGTTTACAGAGTTAAAAATAATCGCATGGTATTATTAATTTTAACGATTCCAAGTTTATGAAGTGCAATTATTGTCCTTGGTTCACACAATACAAATTCATTGTTCAAATGAAAGCATTGTCAGTACTTCGGCATTGCTTTTTTTCAAATTGCACCGTCTGTAACCACTGTGTTGTAATGAGACAACACGTGCTCGCTATCTACATTGTTTGTTGGGGTCCACAACAACTCAATACAGTATTTAGCAAATATGCGAACTCTGTCTGAGCTACAGTTAATGCAAGCATGACGTCACATTTTTCACATTCTTTCATCTGGGTTTTAATTGCATGTTTCAGAGAACAGTAACCAGACCAGATATAGTTTCGTGAGAGATCTGTTACTCCAAACAATTTCTCAAGCTCATCTAATTTATCAGTGTTATTTAAAATTATATTTTTTGGATACAAAGCTTGAGAAATTGACACAAAATGCTTGTGGTTGGGGTCTTCAGCTTTCAATTTGGCTAGCTTGCACTGTGAAGAAAGAGCAGCTATGAAAAATGTGTCTCTACATGCAGCCTGCAGTAGAGGAGTGAGCTTAATCAAACCATCATTAGTTGCCACAGAAAAATTCCCCTCACAAATGAAGGTAAAACTGGCATCAAGGCTATGCAGTTTGGGATAAAGGAGATGGTAGGTAGGATACAGAGACCCTTCAAGTTCAGTAAGGAGGTCAACCAATTCAGCTGCATGATCTGTGACAAAAACCATGTGGCAGTGAAGCCTATTCGTTTCTCGGTCACTCAGATCAGTCAGGTACTTAATATAACAGTTGTTGATGTCTTTCATGTCAGACATCTTGAAAAATGTAACATCAGTAAAGTAAGCACTCAAATGGAAGACAGCTATTCCATCAGGTTATGACAGGTGCAGGAAAAAGCTTTGCTTCCTTTGAAGCACCATACTTGGATGTTAAGAATTGTAAATATATATTTTCGCTTTCTTGTGTTCAAAAATGCAGACTTTACCATCGCAACCACATGATTTAAATCTGTCATCACTGCGACCCAACTATTGCCAACCAAGCTGATCTTATGTGCCCAGCACTGTACATTAGGGTGTCCCTTAAAAGGGCCTTTTTTGTTGAAACGCTTACCCTGTTATTGTGTTTATTTGTCTATTAGTTACCCAAGTACAGAATTTCAACTTCCTACATTAATTTTAACCCGTGCCGAGGTGACCTAAAAGTTTTAGAAAATAGCTGCGTAAAGTGTCTCTTAAATGTAGTTGTAGATCACTCAAAACAATTATTTTAGAGAAATATAAATGAAAACAGAAATTTATATAATGCTTTTCTTGTAAGCAACAAAAAAGATACAACTTTTATAGTTATTCATTTGGATATTACCTCTTCAAAATCTCTTTTTTTACAGTCTGAGTAAATTTTTGTATGTTCTTGCACACAATGTAATTAGAACTGCTTCTGTTCTTCATCTGTGGTAATCAAACCATGAATGTCTGTCATTAGTTTAACAGCTCTTTCAGCTGTGTCATAACTGCTTTTAAGGTAGAAACCACCTTTTTAGCGTCCATAAACACCACGTTGTCTTTCCATGAAGATACAATTTCCTGAAGGAAACCACTGTCAAGTTTCAGACGTGAAAATAAATCTTTACTCTTGACAGAAACAAAATCACTCAAAAATTTCCCTGAAACAAGATAAATACTTGTAGTGCCTATAAATAAAACAAATAAGTTCTAAATTAAATACCAGATTAAACACTACTAGTCTACTACTTACCATATAGAGAGCCAGACATCTCTTCTTTTGATGGAACATATCTCTTTCTGGAAGCACCAAAGTTTTCTGTTTGTAAGTTTTCTACAATGTTTCCTTTGGTCTGCTCATCACCTTCATCATCAAAAATTGAAAGGATGGCTGTTTCCTCTGACAAGTACCACAAGTTTTGACTGAACTTGTTTAAAGCCGCATTGGAAATCAACTTGTCAACTTTCTCGTAATCTTTTAAGGTCTCTAAAAAACAAAAATATTGATTCGGCGCTTATATCGCCAAACTAGATCCAAGTTAGGGCTTCACGTAAACTGCCACAATGAATAAACAAACATCTTGTAAAGCTTATTTGTCCTTAGCGCTCATTCTAAACTGGGACTGCAGTAAACACATTTTTGAGGAGTAAATAGCTCTTGTCATCCATCGTGCTTGATGCTTTGCACCAGGAGGTCCGATTTTTATTTTATTTTTAATGTGTCCACTCAGAAAAACAGCGAGGCGTTAATCATCTCGTACAGTCGATTTTGCCAGCTCATTGTTGAAAAACGTCACCAATTCAATAATATTTGCCTCGCAGAGATGTTGTTGGACAAATTCAATGCACAGTTCGATGGCACAGGATTAATATTCTTCCAGTTGTCTAAACTTTTTGAATAGCGGAATATCAGGACTGCTAGTGATTTGTTGGATCTTTGATTCAAACACACTTTTGAGCACCAGTTCATAAATATGATGGCGGCAAGGAAAGAGTAACAACTCTCTTCCTAGTTTTTGCTCTAAAAGCACACAAGCTCCGTTCAAGCATCCTGTATTAGATGCTGTTGTATCACAGCACATAATTTGTACCTTATCATTCAGGTTCCAGTCATGAAGGGCATTTGATACTGCTTTCGCTTGCTCTTTGTCGGAAGAGTTGTCTAACTTCGGCACAGCAAGAAGTTGTTCTTCCTCATCATATGAAATAACAATTGGTAGGCGTTCTTCTTTAGATCTTCTTACGTCCAGAGCAGGTAACAATTTTCCATCCCAATGAACAGTAACTACTTCGGGCACGTTATTCTGAAAATCGGATTTAATGGGTCCCGCTCTATCTTTTCTCATTTGTTTTTGAATGCGTTGAAGAGAAGATTTATTGATCAGGTAATTGTCAGAACTAAAACCAAGTGCTTCTACTACAGACTGAATTACACTATATAAACAGAATCTCTGATGCTTAGTTGACATCTGTCTAAAAGTTGCAACTAATTTAGATGTGATAAAATCTTCCTCTTCTTGTCGACGTAGCTAAAGAACGTACAGATTGAGATGTGGATGGCAGAGATTCTTCCAGGCTTTCTTCAGAGCTTGTAGATTGTTCTTCTATGTCTTCATGTGTATCAAAGGTCTGTAAAGTTGTAGATTCCAATGAGCTCTGCGAGTTTTCTCAGCCTGGCCCTTTCTTCATTTTCAGCCAACTTTTTGTCAACACCCGTTAGGCATTCTCTTTGCTTTTGCAAAAATATTTTATCATCTTCGATTTTTATTCTTTAAAAAACATCAGCATGTGCGATATTGAATAAATTATGTAATTCAAGTTGAAAGTTCTCCTCGCGGCGCCTATGTAAATCCTGAATCTTCTTGCCATATTTTTGCAGTTCTCGCCAGACCTGATAAAGATCCACGAACTTCTTAACACAATTAGGCACAGCTCTGGTAGGTATTCTAGCATTTTCCCAGAATATATTGCACTCACAAATGACAAGATTTGCACTTTCTCTAACAGTCAACTTGTTGCAAAATAGAACTGCGAGATCTTGATGATTAGATGGTAATTTTGCCCCTGTTATTTGGTGATTTACTTCACCAACCAAGAAAATACTTTTTTTATTGCTCCTTAGTTCCACTGACATCTTCGAAATATAAAACAATCCACGCTAGCTACCCGATAAGTGAAAACTAAGTGACAATAACAATGAGAACGCGCCACTCTTGTGACGCAACTTGTATGGACATGTTTGCGTGCGAGTCGGCATGGGTTGCACTGTTCTAAATAAGGAAAAAAAATATTTTTGAGTGTTTTAGGCCCAAATGAATAAAACAATAACCTATGCATTGCAAAATTAAAATTTTGAAAAATAAGGGACACCCTACTGTACATGCATTAAATGATCCCCTATGACCACACTTAATGTTTCATAACACCGGGTCATGTACGGGGCACTGTCCCTAACAAAGACTTTAACTGCATCATATAGTACACTATAACTGCACAGAGCTTCTAAAACGGCACGAGAGCAATTTGTAGCATTTCCTGCATCAAGATAGTTCACAAAAACACAGCTCTCTTTTCAATCCGGCTGGGACTTGGAATATGATGATAAAAACACAACGGCCCATTCTATCTGTAGTTTCATCACAGAGTATGTTGATGTTCTTCCCAACTAGAGCCTCTACTGTTCTTTTCTGGTGGTCAGATGCAACGTTTAGAAAGGAAGAAAGACCTCAAATTGTAACAAAATAATTTAAAATTACTGGATCAATTGGGTACGGATAAGATAGTTCAATATGGAAATCGTACTCAAATTCGGTATCCTTCAATTTTTAAATGTTAAACAATTAATTTATTGAAACCACCTATTCAATACTAGTACTACCTAGTAATACTTATTCATTACTAGTATTGAATAGGTGGTTTCAATAAATTAATTGTTTAACATTTGATAATTGAATTTCAATACGGTCAGAATGAAAGTATTTGCTTGTAATCCTTCAATTTTGCAAGAGCTTCTTAGGGAATTTATCATAGAGACAACTCACTTATGGCAACCAAAGTTCTCATAGATGAAGCAAGCCATCGCGGTGAAGGCGGTGGAATTCCGCATCATCGACCTAAGCCTTTTGTCATTCATCATAAAGAGTCTTTGGCAACTTAGGGCATAGAGGTGAGAATCGTGGAGAAAATTAACCAGCAGATACAGTCCATCTTGGATAATGTTCACATATTGGTTAGAAATGAACTGAAAGAGACGACCCAACAACCGTCTGTATTTTATAATCTATATTATGAATCAAGCCCTCTGATGAGTAATTCATCAAACAAACATGAAATGGCCATTGAAAACACGGAGTATGCTACAGTAACAAGTCGACAGCAACCTGACAGGCACATCAGAAATGAATGTGTGACCCAAAGTAGCAGATACCAGTTAAGATCTGCTAATCAAGAGCTTCGCCCCCTGCCCCCAGCCAAAATAGGGAAGGGGAATAACAATGGTGGAAAACTCAAATCGGCACGAAGACTATACTGGATGTACATCGGACATCTAGATGAAGAGTCCACGGAAGAAATCACCTCTTATATGGCAGAAAAGGGTATTAATAGCGTCAAAGTTTACTTCTCTACTCGAACAAGAGGTAGGAACAAAGCGTTCAAAATAGCACTTCTGGAGAAAGACGAAGAAATAGTTTGCAATGAAACTTTCTGGCCTTTCGCCCCTTTGAGTTTTAACTCTGAAATCAGGTTATCTTCAATATCTACCGTTACAAGAGGTCATCCGGTGCATAGATCACCCAGCAACAAATTCAACAACCAATATCTGTAAATGCATCAGATTAATGACTTGGAATGTAGAAGGGTTGAAGAATGTATTGGCCTTGACCCCCTGGCACATATTTCTAGAGAATGACATATTGCTCTTCACAGAAACTTTCAGCATGGAAGAAATAGACATTAATGGCTTCTACGGTACTCGCTCTGTAGCCAAGAAAGGTGTCAGGCCGCCCCTCAGGCGGATTAAGCTGCTACATAAAGCCGCATCTACAGCCTATCAGTCAAATTATCCGCACATTCAACACTTTAATAGTAATTGTTAATAGGATGAACATAATAAGAGTGTACTTCACGCCCAACACAGATCCTGAGGTCATAATAGATGAGCTAGGGAAGACACTGGAGATCACAGATAATAACAAACCAACCCTGTTACTTGGTGACCTGAACTGCTGCGTAGACAAATGGGATACAAAGTCTCAAGCGATAACAGACTTTCTTCTAGACTATCAGCTAAGGCTACTAAACAGGAAGAACAATTACACATATATTGCTCCAAATGGTAGGAGCACAATTGACTTAATCTTCTCAAATACACAGGTGATGCAGCGAAAAAGAAGCAATCAGAAAACACCTTCCAGTAATAGCGGAAATACAATTAAGTAATGGAACACTGCGTCAGTCTGGAGAACCCCCTAAGCAGAGAGTCTCTAGACGTATAGATGAGGAAAGATGGCAAAAGGGCAGAGAATTAATTCCAACAATCGTGCATATGATAGGGCTGGGGAACCTGGATGGAGTGACAGCAGCATTGAATGACACAATTCGACACGCTTCCACTATATTTACTTTCATTTGATCGCACTGCAAAGCCATGGATTGATAAGGAATGTTCCATTATGAGACAATCAACGTTACATTTACTTCACTCTGCTAGGGTATATGGTTTGGACGCGCTAGCGAAATATGCTGAGGAACATCGGAAATATAGAACTCTGCTAAAGGAAAAGAAAACAAATTATGATTTATATATAGAACAGAAGTTATTATTCGAGGCAGAAGCGAAGCCTTATAAAATCTTAAAGTACTCAAAGAATCAGGCATCAACTCCTCTTGTAAACATGTCGCAATGGGAGTCGCATTTTCGTCATCTTGGAGAAACGAACATAAGAACAAGCGGCTTCACTCCACAACTGACAAACATCCAAGACGCGCCCAATCACAACAGAGGTGGTCAGCCAACTTATAAGCAATGGGAAAAATAACAAAGCGGCTGGACCTGATGGGATTTACATAGAACATTTAAAAGACACACTCCATGACCTGCTAGATCTGCTAACATGCCTATTCAATGAATGCCTAAAACGTCAATTCCAGAACAATGGAGGAAGACACTCATAATTGTGATCTACAAAGGAAAAGGGAAGGAGGAGGATCCAAACTCTTACAGGGGAAATGCCCTGAAAAATGTTATGTTCAAAATGTCTAAACTCCTAAGACAGATGGAACAAAGTCTACATGCTAACATAACATCGAATCAATACGGCTTTACCCCGGGGAAATCAACTCTACAGGCTGTGCAGGATCTTCTGCAAGAAATAATAAGGACCTTAGCGCAACCTGGTAGACCGCTGTATGCATTCTATATATACTATTCTAAGGCATTTAACAGTATTAATAGAAGGATACTGATTCATAAGTTGGAAAACATTAGGCACTTCCAGTAGTGAATTACAAACATTGAAATCGATTTTAAATGTGAACTATATAACAATCTATGATGGCATCACCACGACGAGGAGTATCACTCAAACCTCGGGTGTTCTACAAGGGGATCCGATGAGTCCAGTTCTCTTTAACGTAATGACCTTGGATATTGAGCAATTTATAGAATCGAGATCAGTCAAACTGCTTATGTATGCGGATGACATGGTCATCCTTTCAAGATACTGTGAGGACCTACAAACTGCCATGGAGAACATTAGGGTACGGGCGAAAGATAATTCTATGGAAATAAATAGTTCCAAAACAAAGGCTATGAAATTTAGAAGGGGAGGAAAGATATCTAACATGGATCAACTAAAATGCAGAGGAGAACCTTTAGAATTCGTATCCAACTTCAAATACCTGGGTGTCGTACATTATTACAAACTACTGGAAGTGCTTTCTCCCTCCATGTACAGGAGCGAGCTACGGCAGCAACGAAAGTCTCTTACGACATCCCCAAACTCTAAAACCTATCCCTGTCAACAACAATGAAACTATTCAAAATTAAAGTTATGCAGACTGCCACATATGTTATTCAGTTGATTTGGCCTTACTTGACGATGAACAACCTTAGGAAGCTAGAAAGCGTCAAAGCGAGATTTATTAAGAGAGCTCTCTCAATATCAAAATTTTCAAGAAATACCTGCGCCTATAAAATAGCACAGAAAACATTCTTCATGGAAGACATAAAGCACATTTTTGATATACCGGAAACGCATGCATATAAAACTATCATCGAGGAGAGATGGGGAAAAAAGCCGACGAGATACCCCAAGAAATAATGGAGACTGATGCAATGAAGTCAGAAATTTGGAAGGGACCGAATTTCAAGCTTCGACATCTATATACACGATTCGCTGTCCACGGGTTTCATGGAAGGATCTGCCAGAATGAGGCATTCCATGAACCCAAGGAGGATTGCGTCCGCAAGAAATGCAATAATCCATGCTCTAAATACCATTTAGTGGAATGTGTAAACAGACCTCAATCTCTAATCACAGAAATTACAGAGTGGTGAAAAACTTAATTGTACCCATTATGTTTAATAAATTAATTAATTCGTGACCAAGATGCTGATATAGCATTGTTACAGGAGGTTGCTACAGATGATTTAATTAATGTATTTGGGTATGAAATAATAGTAAATATCAACGAGACCAGAAGAGGTACAGCTATATATTGTAACAGGAAATGTCCGTACTTTAGGCTTGAAGAGCACGAGATGGTACGCAGGGCGTGTACGATACATTAAATTGGAGTGGTACAGAGCGCGAGAGGATTTGCTTTCAATGAAGTTCTAAAAAAAATCAAAACTATTTGTTTTATTGTGAAAAGTCAAGTTCATATCACTTCAGTACGGTAGAAGATGAATTGGGCGTGACCTTTCTCCGTCCTGTGGCTGGCGATGTACCGTGTTGTTCTGCTACTCCTCTCGTCCTCACCATGGAGCAGCTCTCGGCACCATGGGACCGCGTACACTCCAACGAGGGAACCTCTAGAAGATCTTGGAGGTCTGGGAGTTTGGTTCGCCAAGATCACTCATTCGGAAGAATAGCGTGAACATACGTATTTAAGCCCGTGGACATATTAGACGTCTTAGTCTGAGGTGTAGTTCCTGAACTGAAGAGAATAAATGCACTGATGCCGTATCGAATGTCAGTGAAATCGAAAAAATATGTTTCATTAAGGCAAATAAACTGTTCACTTGAGAAAATACAAAAATTATCTTTCATGCGGCCGAATGTCAATGGAATCGAACCCGCAAATAAACTGGTCACTTGAGAAAATAAAGCAATTAACTTTCATGGGGCCGAATGTCAATGGAATCTGAACCCGCACTCTTTTAACGTGCATGACACTTGGTGCAAATTATTATATTGTTCACAAATAGTTCACTTAGGCTTTTACCATTCGAAGAATATAGCACAATTATTTGTAGAGTTCTACGGCTTTGCAATTGTTTTGTATGTATTTACAAAGTGAATCTAACACTATTGTGATGCTATGAATCGCAATTACTTCACTTTCGTAGAAGAAGTTAAATGCTTTGCCTGTGAAATTCGTTCCGTTCACACGCACTGTCATGTTCACGTTCAAACACGAATAATAATGCTGGTAATGCCTTATAATGCTTTGATAGTGAAAATTACTTCCCTTCATTCCTAGTCCTGGGTTCGTTTAAATACACCGTGAAATTAGAAGTTAATTCACGCGTGGAGTTTTGATGTTTTCCTAATATTCAGATTTTACTTGAAAGATACAAGTCCTAATGCACTGTTCAATATTCTAAGTTCGCTATTTCAATCACTTTGAGGTAGCCTATTTAACACTTGAGAAAATACAGGTCTTAATGCACTATTCAAAATTCTAAGTTCGCTATCTACAGAAATACTTCAGTCACTTTGAATGCAAGTCCCAATGCACTGTTCAGTATCCTAAGTTCGCTATTAGCAGAAATATTTCAATCATTTTGAGGCATTTACCACTTGAGAACATACAAGTCCTAAACCTTTGCTCCAGATTCTAAGTTCGCTATCTGTAGAAATGTTTCAATCACTTTTAGATATTAACCAGCTGAGAAAATACAAGTCTTAATGCACTGTTCAAAACTATTGAAATGTTTCAATCACTTCTCACCGAAACTTCGTTGACTGTAGACTTCGATTCCGTACTGGCACGTCGCGACACGAACTTCCACCGGCCAACCGTCCTGGTTCGACTGTGGGACAAGACTGTGTCGTGTTGAATTTTCGCTCCTCTTTTATAGCAAAGTCGTGGATATTGAAACTGTTTCATTTCTTTCAATATCTTCCTTAATCCGAGGTAGGTTTTAACGAAACTTGGTGGTGTTGGAAATATTAGAACGGTGTATACGGTGATGTTATTATTATGTTCGTATTGTATTTCCTGTACGGGTTATTTATGATAGAAAGTTAGGAATGTTCGATGCATGATGCAACTTAGCCTTGGCGAGCCGAGGCTGGCTCCTACGTCACTCGCAGCATGCTCGCTGTCGCCAGCTGCTCTCTTGGTGCGCGGCACGTATTTTAAGTTTGAAATACTTAAACTTTAATGCTGGACCAGCGTTCCTTGTACAATATATATATAAAAGATACAATTTCCCAAAAGAGATCCCGTATGTCTTCCCAGTTCCCGTAATATAAGCTTCAGCATAAAAGGATTTCTTATTGTAAATATGTATGCACCTTCTGGTTCCCAGGCGAGAGCCGAACGAAATGACTTCTATACCAGTGATATCATACATCTAATTAAAATCATTGAGATTGAATGGTTATTGACGGGGATTTTAGAACGGGAGTTTTCAGAAATGTATAACATTAGCAATCCTAGTGAAAAGGCTCAAACTGATAGACACCTGGGAATTACAAGCATCGTTCGACCCAGGCTATACTTATTATTGCCCTACTGGAGCATAGAGATTAGACCGAATATATGTCAGTCAAAGTCTGCAAGAGTATGTTGGGAATGCTGATGTGTGCCCCATCGAATTTTCGGACCATGCAGCATATATATGTAAAATAAAACAATCAGAGCTGGGAGTAGCTCGAGGAATGGGTGTATAGAATCTCAATACGAATATTCTCAACAATAAAGAAAGGAAGGAAAATTGTTTTGTGCGGTGGCAACTATGGAGGAAACATATTTCACTTTATAAAATGAGACTTGAGTGATGGTTATTTTATGCAAAGCCCAATATAATCAAATTCATGAAACGGTTTAGTGCTCAGTATGATCGACAACTAAATCAAAAATCCGAATTATTTTACAAGGCTTTTTACAAGGGCCTAAATTACGAGCAAGAGATCATCGAAATAATACTGATGAAATGTCATCGATAACCTTGAATGACGTGTTATATTTTCGACCAAATATAAAGTAAGTCGCCTAAAAGAGGGATTGATTGTACTGGTACCAAAAAGCCTAATCCTAAATGTAAAGACGATTACAGACCAATTAGTCTGCTGAACTTCGATTACAAGTCACTAACCTGATGTCTTACACAGGGAATGAGCCTCCTTATGTCCGATGCTTTAGGTGCACACCAATAGTGTGGAGCTCCCGGTAGAAGCATTATACACTCAGTATGTGCAATAAGAGACATTATCAGCGACTGTAGGGTAAGAAGGCTGTATAAGCAACTAATATCTTTAGATTTCGATCACACATTTGACAGAGCGAATCATACCTATGTAATTGCTGTTCTACGTGCATTGGGACTAGACAACCGATCTGTTAATATCCCATAACATGTTCTTCAGGGAGGATCTACGAAGTTCCAGTTTAATGGTTTTTCCACTAAGGCAATTAGCATAAAACAGGAGTGCAACAAGGATGTCCGTTATGGATGTTATTATTTGTGCTATCTTGAATCACTGTTGAGTAATTTAGCATGTTTACGCGACAGAGAGATGATGGAAATCCTTGCCTTTGCTGATGATGTCACCATCATTGCGGACCGCAGAACAAACACACAAGATCTTCAAAATACTATCAGTGACCACTACAATATATCTGGCGCAAAGCTAAATGTTAAAAAATCGTGTTTGTTAAAATTAGGAGTAAGCCATATATGGGATAAACATTTGTTAAACTGGGCAACGGTGCAGAAAAAGGTACGGACTGTTATCATTAATGCAGAGAAATCAGTATATCAATACATACATAATCAGTAAACTGGAATACATGGGTCAAATCCAGTGGCGGCGCGTTCTATATGTTCAGTGGTTCAGTGAACCCCCTAGAAATATATAACTCTTAGTAAAATGGTTAATCAAGTGCATATTTCTTTAATTACGTCTGTAAATTTGCGCTCGGAGCGATAATTTTGACATCAACACTTGATTGCTCTCCGGAATCAGCGAAAAGGTTCAATTTCTGGATTGCGGGCACACGGCGGTGGGACGTAAGGAGGGTGAGCAAGGCGCAGGGACGTGTGAGGCAAGGGGGGTAACCCGAGAACAAAGCTAAACTATCGCTGGTGACTAGACCAGCTCTTGGCAGCCCTCGACACGATCTACATCGAACAAGCCCGAAGTTAGCCGATGTATTGTCTCAAAGCGCGCGGTTAAAATTTGCTGTATATGGTACGTTTTGAAGGGATTTTAATTTCACGATTTTGCGTTTTAGACGTAATTAACCGCAATGAATCAAAATACTTTGGTAACTAGGATTTGTATAACAAAAATAGGCATACGTAGCCTATGTGTATGTAATTATCGTAAACTTTTAATCAGTAAGAAGTGCTCATAAAAGCAAAATACGTCAATAAAGGAACACAAGTAACAACAGGCTGACTAACACGTTCTTGAAGCAGTATTTATTTCTGACCCTTCAGTTCAACCACTTCCGGAACAGTATCGTAGCGAATATCTACTCAAGACTGTGTTTAGTAAAGTGCTCTATTGTATCTGACGTTCGTTATCACTGTGTTTGGCGGTGTCTTGATTCGTGTGTCGTGTATTCATCAGTCTGGAAATGAATACCGTTCAGTTTCTTCTCGAGAATACCTTTCCAACACTTGGTTTAGAAGAAAAATGCAGAATAAAGCAGCTGGGCAGGCCTCTTCCCTCCCTGAATATTATTCGGAAGCAAACTAGTAGAGGTAAGGATTTTTGTAGAACATTTAAGCCACAGATTTACGAGAGGAATACTTGGCTATGTGGTTGCGATACCATTAATAGGCTTTTTCTGTTTCCCGTGCTTGCTTTTTGCTAAGGGTAAGGACACGAATTGGACAACAACAGGGGTATCAGATCTCAGCCATTTAACACAAAAGATCAAAAAGCACGAAGCATCTATTACACATAAGACTGCATGTTTGGATCTTTCAGTTCTGGGGAAAACAGGTATTAGGCAGCAGCCAAGTAGCGCTTTCAGAAGGAATATTGAGAGACATAATGATAGTGTGAGAAAAAATAGGTACGTGCTCTCGAAGATCATTGACTGCGTGAAGTTCTGTGGTGAATTTGAACCTGCTTTGAGAGGTCATGACGAAACACTCGATTCAAACCATCCAGGCGTATTCAGAGGACTCATTAATTTTACTTCGGCATTGGATACCGTTGTTAGGGGTCATTTCAACAGTGCTACAGTCTTCAAGGGTACGTCGAAGGACATTTAAAATGACATTCTGGAATGCATGTTGCAAGTGTGTCGCGAGAATATTTTAGCTGAAGTAGCTACTGCAGATTTCGTCTCCGTAATAGCAGATGAAACATCTGATGTGTTTTCAAAGTGTCAGTTAGTCATTGTACTTCGATATGTATTAGCTAATGGGGAGCCTGTTGAAAGGTTCTGGACTTTCTTAAACCCAGCAGGAAACGACGCCTTCTCATTAGCCGATTGTATAAAACGGGTCCTCACTGATGTAGTTGGAGAGCACAAAGAAAAAGTAGTCTCCCAAAGTTACGATGGTGCCAATGTTATGAGCGGCCGACACTGCGGAGTACAAACAATTGTAAGGCAAGACTACCCATTTGCTTACTTCGTGCAATGTTACGCCCATCAGTTGAATTTAATTCTGGCCTAGGCTGCTAGCCACAGCAAAGAAGTGCGATTGTTCTTTGCCACCATTGGGAAGATTCCAGCATTTTTTTCTCATTCGCCTCAGAGAGTGGCTATTCTTGATGAGGTTGTGGGCAGAAGAGTTCCGCAAGGCTCAGCTACGAGAATAAAGATGTTTTCTTACATTGCATGAGCATAAGGAAGCAATAGTGGAATGCTTGGAGAAAATTGAAGACACGAGCAGACAAACAGCTACTATGAACCAAGCACACGGACTGCGTCTGAAAATACAACAGCCAACGTTTACTTTTTGGTTAGAGTTCTTTTACAGGGTTATGCCTCACGTGGACATTCTATACAACCAAGTACAAAAGCGTTCTGCTAACCCTGTATCAGTGCGAAGTGCAGTAATCTCCTTTGAAACGGCAATTTCGAAAGTAAGGGACAATGTTGACAACATTGTTGTGGAGGAAAATGTGCAAGAAGACGACAGAGGGAAAAGAAGATGCGAAAATAGTTACTACTCGAGGAACATTGCGGCAAAAGAGGTATGTGACGTGATTATAAATCACAGCAAAGAGAGGTTCAAATTCTCTAACCATTTACTGGCCTCCAGCTTCTTTGATCACCAATTCTTCCCATCCTTCCAAAATAATTTTCCAGAGGAGAATCTTACGTATATTATACAATCATATTCTTTTCTTGACAAACATAAACTGAAAACCGAACTGCAAGTGATTTACTCAAGAAGTGATTTTAAAGAAAAGAACAATGCAACTGATTTTCTTGTTTTTTTTTGATAGAGAACAATCTCAAGGAACCTTTCGGAGAAGTGATGAAACTTTTGAAATTAATTATTACTGTCCCCATGACTACTTCTGAAGCAGAAAGATGTTTTTCCACTTTAAAGCGGATTAAGACATTCCTAAGGAGTATAATGGATGAAGAAAGACTGTCTGCTCTTGCTATGTTGTCCATCGAGAAGGAGATGACCCATAAATTAGTCGATTTTAATGAAAAGGTAATGGACTTATTTGCCGCCAGGAAGGAAAGGAGGATGGATTTCCTGTACACACAGACGACAGCTGTTATAACAACGCCAGCAACGTCTTCAACATTAGACGAAACTGGATCAACTTAAGGTAATTACACTTTATATTCTCTGTCTTTCATTATTCGTTCTGGTAACTTCTTTTTTTTTTGCTAGTTGTTTTACGTCGCACCGACGCAGATAGGTCTTACGGCGACGATGGGACAGGAAAGGGCTAGGAGTGGGAAGGAAGCGGCCGTGGCCTTAATTAAGGTACAGCCCCAGCATTTGCCTGGTGTGAAAATGGAAAACCATTTTCAGGGCTGCCGACAGTGGGGTTCGAACCTACTATCTCCCGAATACTGGATACTGGCCGCACTTAAGCGACTGCAGCTATCGAGCTCTGTGGGTAACTTCTTCGAGCTGCAGCCGTCTGCATTCAAACGAAAGTGATCTTTCTAGTCAAACAATGTCACTATTTTACATCTATGTAAATATCAAGTAACATTAAATTTGGACACGTTATTTTTCAAAGTAGTGAACCCCCAGATGTTTTATCCACGCGCCGCCACTGGTCAAATCCTACCTCTTCCCCGGATATCGAGTATTAAGATAATGTCTGCTATAGGATGGTACATCTGGCAAGGTTCAATCCTAAGGGTGAATCGTGACACTGTAACTCTGTCAAGACCTAGTGGTGGATTAGGACTCAAGGATATCGAGAATCATGTGACAGCCTTATTCATCAGTCGACACATAAAATCCCTTATTGTTGAAGGTCATTCGTATTCTCATGTTACAGCAGATGCTAAACTCCCCCTTACTATGATGTGAATTAATTAGCTCCTCATGCACGATATTTGAAATATGAAATGAGCTATCTACCACAAACTTGTATGAACAATGACGTGACGTCGAAAACAATTTATATGTTTCTGCAGAGTAGCCAATATGTAGCTCCCAGGATTCAGCAGTCTATTCTGATATGCAACTGGAACCGCATCTGGAGGAATATTACACATAGGGTTCTTCCCCTTGTTGTTCATGCCATTGTGCCGACAAATAGTAAACTGCATAATATTCGTTTGGCAGAAAGTTCACTATGTACCGTGTGTGGCAGAGGAGAAGACACTCTCCTCCATCGTCTGCATTATTCTACCCGTGTTACGCAAGCTTGGCGATACGTGACGTACATCATCAAACGGACTGCTCGATCCCGACAGTTTCAATAGGTTTGTTCCAACAAGAACGGGGACAGTTTGCAAACTGGCAGACGCATGCGCAGTACGGAAAGAGCGTTCCAACAAACTTCAAACTCAAACGCGGACTCGGAGTCGGTTGTTCCAACAGACTATGGATCGTTCATGAACCAGTTTGCGGACTGGCAAAGCAGTTCGTGCTCCAGAGCAAGTACTGTTCGTCAGTGACATGCGCAGTACATCAAAATAAGTGTGAGCTGTGCATTGTGGTCCTAGCTGTCACTTGGTGAAGCGTGAACAGCTGGTCGGTATCTTCTGGCGCGAGCAGACGACACGTTACACGTAAAATTAAATAGAAGTTCGGCGTTGTTATACAATTATACAGTAAAAGTTAAAAAGTTATACAGTTAAAAAGTCATATTTGACTACACACTAATCGTAAGAGGCACGAGATAAAAACGAGAACGATGCATGACCATTTTGAAGGCGGTTCCTTGAGCCACTAGCTCACTGGGACACTCTATAACCAATAAATAAATACATAAAATAAATAAATTCTGATGATGATCTTATGAACACGGACTCCAGTGAAGATGATCTAGGGATATATTACAATATCCCAAAAGCGAAAAATGAAGATTATTTAGGTAAGTTTTTTTTTTTACTTGTTTGCAATTATGTTTAAATGATATTTATTTTCACTACATGCACGAGTAACTCATAATTTAGTAACCAAAATTCTCTTTCTCTCTCTCGCTCTCCGCCTATAGAAGAAACAGTACCTCGCTATGACAATGAAACGTTCAAGGAGCATTTTCGCGTCAGTAAGGAGATAATGGAAAATATTGCAGAACGGTATGAAGGAAGTGACCGGTACAAACATCAGTCTGGCCAATATGGAAAACTTTCTGCACTGAGTCAGGTTTGTCTTTAGCTGCTGCAATAATAATAATAATAATAATAATAATAATAATAATAATAATAATAATAATAATACCGGGCGAGTTGGCCGTGCGGTTAGGGGCGCGCAGCTATGAGCTCGCATCCGGGAGATAGTGGGTTCGAATCCCACTGTCGGCAGCCCCGAAGATGGTTTTCCGTGGTTTCCCATTTTCACACCAGGCAAATGCTGGGGCTGTACCTTAATTAAGGCCACGGCCACTTCCGTCCAATTCCTACGCCTTTCCTGTCCCATCGTCGCCATAAGACCTATCTGTGTCGGTGCGATGTAAAGCATAATAGCAATAATAATAATAATAACAACAATAATAATAATAATGTCCGCCTCTGTGGTGTAGTGGTTAGTGTGATAAGCTGCCACCCCCGGAGGCCCGGGTTCGATTCCTGGCTCTACTACGAAATTTGAAAAGTGGTACGAGGGCTGGAACGGGGTCCACTCAGCCTCGGGAGGTCAACTGAGTAGAGGTGGGTTCGATTCTCACCTCAGCCATCCTGGAAGTGGTTTTCCGTGGTTTCCCACTTCTCCTCCAGGAAAACGCCGGGATGGTCCCTAACTTAAGGCCACGTGCACTTCCTTCCCTCTTCCTTGTCTATCCCTCCCAATCTTTCCATCCCCCCGCAAGTCCCCTGTTCAGCATAGCAGGTGAGGCCGCCTGGGCGAGGTAATGGTCTCCTCCCCAGTTGTATCCCACGACCCAAAGTCTGAAGCTCCAGGACACTGCCCTTGAGGCGGTAGAGGTGAGATCCCTCGCTGAGTCCGAGGGAAAAACCAACCCTGGAGGTTAAGCATCAGACTTCAAGTTTCCGGGGTGTTACAGATCGGTTTGACATTTCTTTGAGCTCTCTACATAGAACTGTCAAACGATTGACTGTCTTCATTAGCAACTTATCTCCAAAAGTGATCACTTGGCCTACAGAAGATGAGAAAGTAAATAATGAGCAACATTTCAGGGAAAGTGGATTTCCAGGTGTCATTGGTGCCATAGGTGGCTGTCATATTGAAATTGATAAGCCTGTAAATGATCCTGACTCTTACATAAATAGAAAAGGACACTATTCCATACAGTTATATTTTATTTATCAACATAATGTCTTCATAATAAACCACTGTTATTATTAATGAATTAATGAATGCAAGCTGTTTGTGACCACAGGCGAAAAATTTTGGATGTGTTTCCGAATATTTTTTTTAATGCTATTTGTTCGGGGCGTCGACCCATGTGGATCTTTTGCCCCTAATGGCACCATAGTGTATGAACCTGCGTGTAATTGGAATGGCGGCAGTGTGGAATGTTCTGTGTGAGGAAAGGAAGATTAAGGACGTCATTACAATTAAAAAACCCTGACCCGCCCGGGAATCGAACTCGGGGCCGCCGGCTGACAGGCGGACACGTTGCCCCCTACACCCCGGGGCCGGACTAGCAGAGCATTTAGAATTTCATCTCTTGGCAATAATTTAGGAGGGAAAAATGTGATCAGTATTTGCTTTTTGATGACATGGTTATCCTCTGAATAGAACCGTCTACATCATCGGTTTTTACGCTGCCAGTACTCGTGGTAAAATTATACATTCACGTAATTCTGGAATAAAGTAAAGCAAAGTATTTTAGAAACAGGTCCATTAGTCTATTATTTTATTAGTTGAGTCATTTTATTGCCAATTACCTTCCACTGAGTAGACCTAACAAGTTTTTTTTAGCAGAGATGAACAAGAACAGCTGTTTGTTTATCCTCAAACAGGAATCTCCCGCGTAATTGTGAACCCATGCGCATTGTAGTTTTTCTTGACGGTACACGAACCGTTCCAACAGACTGCTGTTTAGGGACGGTTCCCAACGAGTACATAGCTCGCGCATGCGCTTACATCAGTTCATGAATCGATACCAAACCGTACGCAAACTGCTTGTTGGAACAAACCTAATATCACCGGAATGGGACAACTTCAGCTCATTTTACATCTGTGCTAGTGTTAGTGATTGCAGTGTACGTGCATAGTGTTAAAAACCCATGGAACTTCGAACTTTCGACATCATAGTTTGTGTCCACATATCCAAGATGGTATTGGTCAAATTTTACTGTCACCAAAAGCTAAATATTGAACCATACTGTTCATGGCGAGAAGGATTATATTTAACGCAACTATAGTATTGCACAATAGGACACAACGATTATTGGCGCGAAGCCATATTGGACACGGGGGCTTGGCTGCAGTCCGATAGAACGGGCGTGGCATCATATATGTGATAGAGAAGATTTTGTCAGAGTGAGACAGGAATATGTGGATTTTGTTTTCGGAACCACAATGCCACCTTGACGAAACTAACAGCGGCAAAAACTAGGCTTGTCACTTCGAGGGAATCGAGCCATATCTACTCTCCCTCGGGGTTCTTAGAGAAGATAAAACGACAGGAATGATTGATCCTCAGAATTTTCGGAATATCATGATGTGTCTTGTGACATTAATAAGTAATGTGTTCTATAATACAGTATTAACGCGCACACCGTGGAAAACAGTCAAGAGTATTTCTTGGTGAGTCCCATAGCGTTGCGTGTCTTGATGCTCCCTATAAGAACTGAGTGATCTGGAGGGAGGTACCTCATTCTGTAACAAGATTTACTTCTGTGTGTGTCGTGAGTATGTCGGTTTGTTCGAGAAATTTCGCCATAAACTTTGCATAGGGCAAAGACTCAGCTTACCTTAGTGCGGTTGCGCAGGTATTTATTCGGCTGATAGGTGATTTATAAACTTATTAGGGACCAGTTCAATCAAACGATTACGTTGAAACATTTTTCAGTGTGGTCGCGGTTGTATAACTATTTGGCTGGAGATAATGCCGTATGCATAGACTTCATGATAAAAGCGGTACGGGGAAACCGTGTAAATATAGAACAATGTGCGGTATAGCTGGAGATATTGACACGAGCAATTAATATTGTTATCGCCAGACTAACATATGTGTGTAGTTGAGAAGGAGGTAATAACAATTTGTTCAACAGATTAGGCTATTGATTTCGGCCTAAAGTTGAAGTTAGCCAATACACGAGTTCGTGCGCGGTTAAGCAGTCGACAGAGAACAATGATACTTAGCTTTGCAGATCGCCAATAACTGATTTTATACCTGTGAGAGTTAATAGGAGTATCTGTAGCGCAGTGCTATCAGTTAATTAGGCATTTGATTGCAGTGAAGACCTGTATCGATTTCAAGAGCTGATAAAGCACGAGACCTTCCTACCTTTACCTCAAGAAGACGACCTCACGATGGAGCCATCCATGGAGACGGGACCAAGAGGATCAACCCAGGACGACAGCATCATCACGACGGGCTAAAAAGGAGTAGCCATGTCCTGACGGAGGAAGCAGAGAGTCATCAGCCATGAGATAAGTGAACAGGTGTTTTGGCATGTGTTAGGGGTAGTAATGATTTCGCAGCTAGTTAATCGTTTTGTTATGTAGGTAAAAAGTTAGTTAAGCCCTTCTGGCAATCTTGTAATATACCTAAGATGTTGATTAAGCCCTCCTAGCAACCTTGTAATATAGCTAACAGATTGAGTAAGCTCTTCTGGCGATTAGTTAATTTCCACAGGAGTATTGCATGTGGGAATTGTATTGTTAGCTATGCTTTACGGGAAAGGAGGGAGATTGGTATAGTATAGGATTGTCACTAGGGAAATATTCCAGTTTATTCTTTATGCGTGTTAATGTAATCAGTTGAACCGTAAATGTCTTCAAAATGGAAAGTTCTGCTGCTTTAAGTTGATGTACGAGAAGGTAGTAAAAATGTTAGTTAATTTAACGTCAGGATTTGCACGATTTGCGTACATGATTTTCAGTGACTTGGCCTATGCTGTGTGTAGGCTGTAGCAACGTCGGGACAGAAAGGATTATCTAACATTTCCTGTAGAGTTTTCTACCACTATGCACTCGACTTGCACCTGCGACTTAAGTACGAAATGTTATGCCGTATGGAAGATCATTTATAGCGTTTATGATGAACTGATACATGACAGTACTGTTATTTAATGGAGTAGACCCGAGAAGAGGTCAGGCGGTGAAGCCTTTATATTGATGAGAAAGAGTGATCCATTGGGTGTTGGAGAACGCCTTTGCTAGCCTATATATACCTCCTCTTATAGGAGCGGAAGATTTAAAGTCCCCTTCCTGTCGAGACAGCATCAGCTGAGTGTGGAACTAGGTCGAGAGAAGTGTGTGTTTACATTTTTGTTGGTCAGGGCGAGCTTCCCACTCCACTCCCTCCAGCGGTCAATGACATAGCTGACACCCCAGACAAGGAGAGATCTTTCGTTTAAGAAGTTTGCATGGAGACATTTTCTTTCCGTTTATGTGCTTTTATTCCAGGTGACAGATTCAGATGTCTTACTGTGGGCATCACTGTGTGTTCTTATTTGTATTCATTTACGTGTGTTGTATTGTCCTGTGGTTGTCGATTAGAGTGTGATATAAGACGCAAGTTACTAGGAGTTGAGGGTTCAAACCCATCTTTGATCGTGAGTTCGGGCTCACGGTAACCTCTGTAATTTTGGTGGGAATGATTAAGTCCTGTTTTATGTACATTTGTATATACATCCCGTAAGTGAGGGAATTGACTAGTGTCAATTATAGATCTGCGAAGCGTTTCTAGTCCTAACACTACAGCTTATTTACTTTATGCCATGGTGTTGTACACTTAGGGTCTGTTCACGTTTATCTTAGATCTCAGACTTTAAAGCAACATCCCGTTGACTCAATGTGTTGTTTATTTTATTGCCACCTCTTGGCATTTACCGCACTTGCTTGTCAGTGCATTGTATTATGTAAACATTGGGGTTTTAAAATTTTATTTTGCTTTGTGCTTTCATTCATTAAATTTGTATATCGCAAGTTGTTCCTCGTTTACTCTCAATACACCGCAAATTCCTGTCCGTTTAGATCTTTAAAATCCTTCTAGTTATATATTTGAGGCCACAGGACCGCACACGAGTTCTCCGGCTGGTAGGCGGTGCAATCAGGACAGGAATAATAGGTAAGTTGTAGAACCCCATGCCCACTTGACTTACCCACTTATTTATGCCCTTATAGGGTATAATATGTTGGGCAGGATAGTCCGTTATTGTCCTCAGTAATGGAAGACTTCTATACTGAAAACAATATGAATAATTAAGAAAAATATGTATTTTAATCTGTCTTTTGTAATTCTCTGAAATGTATGTTAACGTCTGGCTCTGTAATGCCAAAAGGAGTGTGTTGTTATTTTTATTTCCATCATAACTGTTATATAGTAATGATTTCTAACAAATATTTCAACATTGCCAAGTTATAAAGGCAAAAGGAGAACATATAATTTTTCGATATGTATCTTTTTACTAAGACATTGTTTGCTCATTATGTAACAGCAACAGTGCCGAAGGATTAGGCACAAAAACTATTCATTGTTTTTATCCAAGAACAAGTCGTTACTGGTAATCAATTATTGTCATAGCAGTGTAAGAATGTTCAAGAACCAACAAGATAGTGGGAGTGGAAAGGACTTATTATAGAAAAGGAGACATGTACTACGTAAAAATACCAAATGTAAAACTTGCAAAAATGTAATGTATCAACAAAAAGTTCTTAAAAAATCCCCCGAAATCCGGGCGCGTGGAAACACCGCTTTGCAAAATAATATTCGTTTGAATCAGCGACCCCGTAGAAACTACGGGCTTGGTGATTTTCGGGAAGAAGATGGCCCGTAAAATCTACGGACTTGGTAGCGAGAGTGTTAACTGTTGCATGAACTCCAAATCAAATAAATCTCCAAATCCTCTTGATTTCTTGGAACAGGAATCTCTATTCCTACTAACCAAACCCAAACCAAACCCCATGGCGCAACAGCCCCGAAGGGCCAAGTCCTACCAAGTGACGGCTGCTCACCCCGAAGGTCTGCAGATTACGAGGTGTCGTATGGTCAGGACGACGAATCCTCTCGGCCGTTTTCCTTGGCTTTCTAGACCGGGGTCGCCATTTCACCGTCAGATAGCTCCTTAATTGTAATCACGTAGGCTGAGTGGACATCGAACCAGCCCTCAGATGCAGGTAAAACTCCCTGACCTGGCCGGGAATCTAATCCAGGTAAGAGACACGCTACCCCTCCACCGCGGGGCCGGCACTCCTACTAAACAATAAGAAAGAAAATACTGTAAGTTTTAATGGCACGATTACAATAGACTTAATTCTCATTAATGACTGTTCTAGTAGCACGAGTTATTTCTAGCATCATGGCCAGAAGGCATCTGCCGGTAAAACTGTTCTATTCACACAGATATTAAATAGACCTTCTTGTTACACGAAGCATGAGATGAAAGTGTCTGGACACAGCTAAGCTCGAAAAATCTTCCATTTAAACACAATGGTTACCATAAAGGCTGGCAATATAAACGTGGCAGTGAAGAAACCGTTTAACGCAACCCACAAAACCAAGTGGTGGGATGGACCTGAAGAGCTACTAAACCATGGTTCAATAATTTCTGCTATGAGACGCGGAAGACAACAGTAGCTCTTCGTAAGGTGAAGAAATCACCAACAGAATCATAGCTAAAATAATACGCAGAGGAAAGGAGACACTATAAAAGTGCAGTCAAACAGGCTAAAGTATCAACAGACGTTGGAGAGATAGACAGAAAAAGATCCTTTCAAAGCGTTGAAACCCCGCCAGCCATGTTATCCTACGAGTATAACCATGGAAATATCGGTTAATCACCTCATTCTTGTATTGCAGGAAAAGGATACCAGACCTATCCTAATAGCGGAAGTTTCGACCGCAATATGTACCAGCAAAGGCAGGAAAGTTTGTGGCCCTGACTTGATGTTTAATTAACATCTAAAAGCAGGAGCGCCGTTTTCTTAAAAAGCATATATGGATCTCATGAATGAATGCTTACGACAAGGCAGAATTCCCGATTACTGGAGAAACTAAACTACAAAAATGATGTACAAAAGAAAAGGAGACTAGTGATCCCAACTCATACAGACGCATTTCCTTGGGGTGCACCCTCTTCAAAATTTTCACAAATATTATATTATTATTATAATATTATATTTGCCTTTATTTGTAGTGGCGAAGTTAGGACTCATGGTCCTCTCTTACACTTAACCACACTTCATTAACATAGTACATCTGAGAGCAATATTCATAATCTTATCTTAAAACTACCATTACAAACTAGAAACAAAATAAAATAAAATATTCTGATAGAAAGATTGACAGAAATAGTTGACGAACAGATCCCCGAAGTGCAGTTTGATTTTTGGAAACATAGATCTACCCTACATTTCATCTTGCTAATAAAATATACTATCGAAAATGCTTTAAGATTCCCAGAGGGAAAACTGTATGCGTGCTTCATAGAGTTGAAGCTTTCGGCTTTCAACCGAATCAATGGAAATATGCTGGTAAGGAAACTAGCGTCAGTGGTTGGTAATGAAAATTACTCCATCAGTTTGATCAAAGATACTCTTCACAGTAAACAGGTGGAAATCGATAACAACATAACTAGATCGGAACCCATAGAGCAAACAATCGGAGTCTTAGACAGTGACCCTTTAAGTGCTTTGTTGTTCAATCATGGGCGCCCGCAGGATCTTTTCCAGGGGGGGGGGGGGCACATTAACAATTTTCTTGAATATAAAAACCAATATAACGTCAGCAACATTAAATTGTTTACAGAAACTTCCAGTTATAACATATGCTAGATGACTGTCAGTAATTTCAGTTTATGAAATAATCTGGTATGATATTAAACAATTGAACATCAACATCTTTAGAATTCCAGGGGGGAGGGGCAAGTGCCCCCCTTGCCCCCCCTTGCGGGCGCCCATGTGTTCAATGTAGCGACAGTGGGCGTTCAAGTTATAGCATCAGGATAATTAATCTACGAAGATGATATGATTATGGGAGCAAATTCAAGAGGAGACCTACAAAATAGCCTAAGCCAGTTAGCAATGTAGTCAACAAAAATGATCTACAAATAAACACATCAAAATCAGTTGCAATGATATTTAGGAAGGGTGGAAGGATAGCCAAAGATGATAGTTTGTTTCTGAATGAAGAACCACTCAACAATGTCAACTACGAAGTACGAACAAATATTTAGGAATCACGTTTCAGATACGGTAGAACATCTCTTGACACGTGAAAGACAAGACAGTCACTTCTATCAGGGCAATGCATGACATCAGCCATCAACGAGATGTGTCTGTGAAAACTGGGACTGACTGTTCAGAGCGTGATCACCCGTATTGTGACATATGGACTGGACGTGATCTGGTGTGACCTCAATAAGAATAACCTTAGAGAAATTGAGAAAGTTTAAGTCACCTACCTAAAGAAGCTGCTCTGCACATCTACGAGTAAATACAGCCCTTCACTCTTAGCATACGAACTCGCTGGTAAATCATTCTTCATAGAAGGTTTACGAATAGGGCAGCATCTACCATTCGCAACTACTTCTTGAGCTCCAGAAAACGTAAGAATGGGATTCCGATCTGTTTCTACGGCACTGACACCTTGATGTCTTCAGATTAAAAGCTGAGCCACACGTTCACGAGATTTGCAGTTCATGGTTTTCACTCCCCAGGTCCTGAATGCATTTGTGAACTATGCTATAGACCAGAGGTGCTCACGCTAGGCATCTCGTCTCGCGGGCGCACAGCGCTGTAAAAGCGGGCGCCAGGCAGGCGATGAGCGTATGCCATTCAATCACTGTGCCATGAAGGCTGGGCGAAGTTCTCCCAGTCACTCTCGATCACTGCGGTGATACCCGATTTCGAAACTGAGGTGGAAAATTATGAAAGAAAGAGGGCACAGAGCTAACCACTCTACCCTTTCAAGTGCCGAGGTTACGGATAGTAAAAGCCTTTACCTTCCACCCCTCCAAGAGCCTTTATGGCCTGTACGGAGGTGACTTTGCTTTTATGTAATGAATTACAATTTTTCACTATTACATTGTAAGAGGTGCTTTAGAAACTTTTCTAATATAATACGGAGTTAAAGTGGATAAGCTGTGGTTTGTGGTTCCTAGGGTTTGAATTAGCTGATAAACTCACCAACAACCCAGTCATGTTTATCGGGAATAAAATCAATTAGGTTATTGGGCAGCATCTATACCATTCGCAACTACCTCTTGAGCTCCGGAAAAAAGGAAGAATGGGATTCCGATCCGATTCTAGGCCATTGACGCTATGATGCCATAAGAATGGACAGGCACATGTTATAAGCTGCGCCACACGTTCACGAGATTTACAGTATATTGTTTTCACCATCGGGAGTTGGCCGTGTGGTTAGGGGCGCGCAGCTGTGAGCTTGCATCCGCAAGATAATGGGTTCGAACCCCACTGTCGGCAGCCCTGAAGATGGTTTTCCGTGGGTTTCTCATTTTCACACAAGGCAAATGCTGGGGCTGTACCTTAATTAAGGCCACGGCTACTTCCTTCCCACTCCTAGCTCTTTCCTATACCATCGTCGCCATAAGACCTATCTGTGTCGGTGCGATGTAAAGCAACTTGTGAAAAAAAGTTTTCACCATAAAATCTGTATAACAATATGGTTTCACTCTCCAGCTCCTGAATGCATTTGTGAACTAAACTACACATTGTTGTACTTTCATCTTGGATAGCAAATAATATATGTCCTCACTCGTGATGAAACTCCCTGTGAACTTAAAATACTATTTTCAAAATTCAGTGAGCAGGGAAGGTCACATAACACTGTGCAAAATGAAGCAGGAAACTTGTTGAATTATGTAAATGTATTACGTTTTCTGAATGAATAACAGGAATTTTACTTTTTAATGAAAGGAAATGCTAGCATTACAATCCAAGGAATTGTAAATCGTAGCTTGTACGCTTAAACCATATGCCTTTGTAAATTGTAACACAAAAATTATAACTTGTCAGTTTTCTTTGAATGTATAAATATAAGAAAATAAAACTGAATATTTATATCGAGCGCACTATAAATAAAACCGGAATATCTTGAAAAGGCTGTTTTTCTTGCTATTATAGCGTTTTATTTTAAATACTGTACCCCAGTGAGCCTTTCACTGAGTAGCGTAGGAGAGCTTCGTAATCACAATCGAATGTCACTGCTTCACTTCCCTACAAAGCGTGTTCGCTCTCTTGCCCCACTGTGACGTATGTTTGCCACATAAGCTGCCCGCATTTTGTCGTAGGTACGACATCTTAACTGATGTATAACCTTCAATTATTATGTTTAATATACTTTAATTATAGTTTATTTAATGCTAAATTATCTGTTATTAAATGTTAAACATGACTAGTACATGGTTTCCCTGTAAATATGTAGTATAACTTTGTATAACCTAAAATACGTATTGTATATAAGTTTAACCTCAAAATCCATATAGTCGAAAGCGGTAGAAAATTCCATAATGTTCGTATGTTAGACTTATTGTACTATAATTTGGTATATATGAAGGATTCTGGAAACTTACTGTAAGGTTTTATTATCCAGATACATGTAGAGACATTACGAATGTTATAGATATTTCCATGTGTATTAGTAAACAGCAAACGAAAGTTCGAGTACCCATTCGACTAGCTGGTCGATCGATGTTCCGAGTGTGTTCCATTAGAGTGTTGTAACAAGATCGACTCGGTCTTGGTTGTAAGAACTCTTCCAGAAGTCGATAATTCTAGATGGTTGATTGAATAGTATATATATCGAGCTGTCAGTCAGTGAAGTCAGTTCTTAATTCTTAGGACCCAGGCAAGTGATAGACTGCAAGTAACTGTTCGGCTACGAGGCGGAGTCGGTGAATTCAAGAGAGTGCATGTTATATTGCGCGAGTCAGTGTTGTTGATATCTGTACTTGTCAGAATCGACTTCAGGGTACTCCACTATTGAGCGTTGCAGTGTCATTTGCTACTGTGTATAATTGTGTGTTGTGACGTACAGTGTAAATAAAGTAATTTATACAAGGAAGTGAATGTGTTCTTTATTTACGTAAAATAAAATCGCATTGAAGAACGATAACAATTTACGTCACGCCAGCCCGGCCGCACTGGGCCTCAACGAACACCCAGCTGAGCACTTCTGCTATAGACAATGCGATAGATACCGCGCTTTTATATGCTCCAAGAGAACATTGTCCCTGACTGAACTCTCCAGTAAATATTTTTTGTCAGGCTAATTAATTATTATGCTTTATATAATCGCCATTGGCTGCAGTAAATATTGTATTACTTTTAAGATTGATTTCGTACTGTAAACAATAACTGTACCGGGCGGTACACCTCTACGACGCAAGTTCAGATCTTGCGCCAATTCAAACTGCTCTACAGGAGAAGCTCTGAACTTTAAAAAAGGAATCAACTCTACTGGTTATCAGAAGATGTCACTGTGAGTTTTTGATTTGCTTTTGTTTTTCATTGATCAAGAAGTGTGGACATTCTCTAACAGATGTCTCTACCAAAAACGATGATAACGAACTCTGGTGTAAAGGATTGAACCTTCTTGGAGAAATGTTGTATTCATAAGTTTTGTCTTTACTAAATTTTGTTCTGTGGTTTGTGGGTTGGCAATATTAATCCTTTCCTTCCGCCTGTTTTGAATTTAGCCAATCAGTAATTTCTGTAATTAATTTTCCTCCAATCATAGCTTTCTTCTTCGAATTTCCATGTGTAACTCTTAGTCAACCAATAAAAACTGAGTGGGTGTGTCTACTCATTCCTGAAAGGTCTCGAATTTTCCACGAGGGTATAAAACTGCTGATTTTCTTGTCCCCGGGCCACTCGTATTACATCTTTCTCAGTGTGTGAATATGTAGCAGGGGGCGGGAAGCGCCTCGTTCTTCAGGCAGCCGTTCTTCAACAAGGTAATGGCCTTTTAACATCTGTATTTCTTGCTAACTCAGCAGTTTAACTCTCGGGGAAGGTTCGAAACCTTTAATATGTAACCCATCTCTTTAAAATGTAAATCCCTTTTCACTCTATGTAAAAACTACAATTTCTTTAACTGTAATTCGGGGATATAGAGTGCCTTACCCTCTCGAGCTCCCCTTCATTTTTGGAATTCGAGGTGACTACGTTTTCGTAACCGTTTTTCTCTTTCTTCTTAAAGTGTTAAATTTATTTTGCAGACTAGTCACCTCCATAGATTGGGATTAGCCCCTGTATTATCGGCCTAGCGCCACATAGGTTTTAACAAACTTTAGTATAGGAGTGCAAGTACTCGCCTCCATTCAATTTTGTATTTTGGGCCATTTATTTAACCCGTTTTGTTTTCCTTCCTGACAAGGCTCAGTAGATTGGGTACGAGGTACCCCTGTGCCATTATAAGTGTGCCTTGAGGGCCGTTAGTGTAAAGTCAGTTTATGGCCTCTTAAATAGGCTTGAAAGATCGAGAGCGGGTCAGCTCTTTTTGGTGTTTTGAAAGGTGCCTCGGGGAGGCGTGACATTTTGATTGCTGGGAGCTAATGCTCCATGTAATTAAGGGTTTTCTGCCCTTTGGTAATTTTGGTTATGAGCTGAGGGCTCAGGAATTGTAACTTGGGGCACGAAGCCCAGAACTTGTAAGAACCCGAAACTCGGGCTTTTCTTGTAAATCTACTCTGGTACCTGATTTTGTTATTTCCCCTAGTGAAAACTGGTTTAAATTTTTATCTAATCTTGGACTTCTTGATTGTGTACCTGATTTAACTTGTTGTTATTTGTTGTATGCTCAAAATTCTATGTCAGCATTGTTTAGTTTCGAAAATATAACCTTTATTGAAATTTTAATTCATCTTTCGGACTTGTAGTTAGACCCATTCCAGCCCGCACCTTCTTTCACCTCTGCCTTCCACAGATAACTCCGCAACAAGTGAAACAAAGATAAACGCTTATTCAGGGCCTTATTTTAGAGATGGGGATATCGTCACGGAAATATTTTATAGAGCTTTTCATGCTCAATAATTCTTCCACATATACTTGGTTCTGTTCTTGACGGTTTAGGCAGCACAAACTAAGAAAATACTCGCATGGTGGTATTTGCATTTATTTCCTTCACTAAAATGACCGTTGGTCGGTTCCCTTCCTTCGCGGATTAATATTTCATGCATCTAAATCTGTGATAAATGGTCTATACAACGGTCAAAACCGTATCAAAATATATCGTGTGGCTCTCGACCTCAGTCTGCCCACAGACATCTGCTGGAGACTTGCATTGATAGATTTATATATGGACCCATCCCTCCTAAAACAATATAAATATATATGGTGTAAATCCTCCTCTAAAGCTGAAGCCTCTTTCTTACTATCCCGCGTCACACCGATAATTCTTTTTTTCTAATAGAACATCTCATCTTAATCACACGAATGCAGTTGCTTCTCCCGCAGAAATGGTGGCGTAGATTCCTATAAGTTAATGTACCGGTATTTTGTACTCACAAGGTTGACCACAGCGTACTCTGGAAGCTAGGTGCTATTACTAGATTAGACTAGCCAGTCGGCCATGAACTAGCATAGCCATATTCTTACAAATATTACAGATATTACAGATAAAGGAGACGCATTTTCTCCGTGATTATCGATAGTGCTTTATTCATTACAACGTATTATGAAACAAAGTAATTAAGAAGAGGCAGAAAAATTCTGTGCATTGAAGAAAAAGGATTCAGCATGAGCAATGAGTACATGTCTAAGACAGGCCATACGTGTGAGATGGCACCAAAGCTGGACCAAGTTTTTTCCTATATTCCAGATGGAACATTTGCAAGATTTCGTCGTTTCTTCCGCCGGTCGTGTACTATATCAGACACGAACCCTTTAGGCAGGAAGTACCTCAAGAGCTCAGCTGCTATCAGGTTTGAGAGGTCCCGACATCTAAGCAGATACTATTATGTAATTCACCCATTCAGCGATTTTCGAACGTTCTGGGAAACGCTCATGGCGGTAGTATTTATATTCCACTTCTCCCTCTCACCGTTCTTGTATTCTTTTTGCTTCATTAGAAAACACATGCCCGGGTTGTACATCCTGATATCGCTGCATATGTTTCTGGACATCATCTGTCTCATAGACATAGGTGTGAATTTCAATAGTGGCTACTATGATCGGAACAGAAGCGAAGTCGTTTTAGATTATAAGAGAATAGCTCGAAGGTATGCGATTACTTTCTTTTTCATTGATTTATTTTCTTCCATACCCATCATCGACCTTTATTACCATGACTACCTGTCCCTCATTAAACTCATCCGACTGATCTCGGTACATTTGTATCTAAAGCGGTCTGCTGAAGCCCACTCCTTGCCCGAAATTCCCGTCAAGGCGTTCTTCATGATCTACATAGCCATCCTGTACATTCACTGGGGAGCATGTCTTCACTATCTCGTGGCTTATCTCACGAAATGTAATGACGGTTGGTTAAACTTTGATACTCCAGACGACATACCATTGTACAAACTGTACACCGTTTGCGTATTCCGAACAGCTTCAACAATTATGACCATAGATTACGGTGTAGGAGTAATAAGAAACTCCTTCGCCAGATTGTTTTCACTTTTTCTGGGCTGGACTGGTAAGATTCTGTATATGTACGCTATAAGCGAAGTTATGCTGTGGACTACCTCCTTCAGCGCTTCGTCCTTAAAGTACAAAAAAATGATAGATCAGGTACAGATATATATGAGCCAAAAGAAGTTACCGCTCTTCCTCCAGCGACGAATTCGACAGTATTATGAGTTCCGGTTCCAGAAATGTTATTATCAAGAGAAGGAGATCTTAAAAGGCCTGAATGGACAACTGCGGCAAGAAATCACTCTCTATAACTGTCGACGACTGGTGGAGAACGTTACATTCTTCAATAATTTGCCAGCTACTCTGCTCGTGAACATCGTGTCATGTTTGCGGGCAGAGATCTTCCTGGTGAACGATGTAATCGTAAAGGCTGGAGCTCTTGGCTACTCTATGTACTTCATCACCTCGGGGACGGTGGCCGTGTACACAGCCACGGGCAAGGAAGTCTGCCACCTGGCGGATGGCTCGCATTTCGGTGAGATCGCTCTCGTCATGGAAGATGAGCGTCGTATCGCCAGTGTAGTGGCTGTTGAGAGCTGCGAGATCTATCGGCTAGATCGAGTTGACTTCCAACGGGTGGTGCAGCCTTACCCCGACCTGTTGAGCCGCATAGAGCGCATTGCTGAGGACCGCCTGGAGAAAACCATGCAGTTGGACGAGCACACTCGCAGGTCTTTCAAGACCTTCAGGAGCTAAGTCTACTCACGTTAGCGTTTTAAGAGCGCATGTACCACTAAAATACCTAAAATAAATTACTACGGATCTCACTAGACTTGTTCCGACCTCTCTTATCTGAATCCGACAGTTCTAGGCTTATGATATCTAGTTCCTACTCTCGGCTTCCTTCTAATACGTCTTCGTCGGTGTATACATGAAAACTGGGTCATTCCATATCTACGCAAACAAATCTAGACACATTTTTCTTTCCCTGTTGTGTGGGGCGATAGAATAACATCCACGGTATCCCCTGCCTGTCGTAAGAGGCGAATAAAAGGGGTGCCAGCGGCACTTAACTCGGGAGCGTGTGTTGGTGACCACGGGGCCTTAACTGAGTCCTGGCATTGCTTCAACTTGCTTATGCTAGGCTTCTCACTTTCGTCTACCCTATGCGACCAACCTTGGTCAACTCTTGTTCTTTTTCGACCCCGACATTATTAGTTTGCGAGGCCTAGGAGTCTTTCATTTTCACGCCTTTCGTGACCCTTGTCTTTCTTTGGACGATATTTCTGCATAGCGTTGTAAAGATTACTACGGCATTACTGCCTTTTAAATATGCTCTGCTGGAGTGGGACAGTTAGAATTGTTTATGTCGGGACACCATTTCTGTGCATGCTTGTACCATAAGCGCAACGACAGTTCTTCCTGTTGGAGTATATTGCCGAGATGTGGTGTTGTAAAAACCCGCTTTTACAAATGATCAATTGGGTTCATATCCGGCCATAGCATTAAAGCAATTTCACTGTTATGTTCAGAATCTTGAAAGTCTGACACGGCTATGTTCTGTTGGAAGTGGCTGACACCAACACGGAGCACTGTTGATAATAGGGGTGTCCTAACCGGCTTGCCGGCGGACTTAAGCGAAATAAAATAGCTCTCGAGGACCAAACACACAACCCCTTGTGGGTGGGGGAAGCAGACGGAAAATACACACACGGTATCCTCTGCCTGTCTTAAGAGGCGATTAAAAGGGGCGACCAAGGGATGATTGAATTAGAACCATGATACTCCTTGTGATTAGTACCATCACGTGAGGAACAGCATGGGTCGACTTCTCTTGCGATTTTACCACCATGTGGGAAACACCATGGATCCACATTACCTAGGACTAGTACCTTTATGTGAGAAACACCACGGGTCTGGGCGTTGTCTGTGGTTTGTACCACAGCGTGTGTATTCAACCGAGGCGGGGGGGGGGGGCGGGCATTCAGTTGTGCGGACTAATGTCCATGTGCCGTAACGCTGCGCTGGAATGTGTCGGTTCCTCTGTGTCCAGAATGGGTCTGCGCTTCCTGTGAGTAGTACCACTTTCTGAGAAACTCCATGGGTTTGCGTTTCCTGTGATTAGTAACAGTATGTGAGAAATACCACGGGTTTGGCTGGCACCCCTAATTAGTACCACTATGTGAAGAAAACCATGGGTCTGCGTTACCTGAGATTAGCTCCATTATGTGAAGAACACCGTGGGTTTGTGTCACCTGTGAGTGGTGACATTGTGTGTGACATAGCACGGGTCTACATTACCTGTGATTAGTACCACCATGTGGGAAACACCACGAGTCTACGTTACCTGTGATTAGAACCACTATAGGAGGAACACCATGGTTCTACTTTACCAGCGATTAGTACCATTGTGAGGGGCCGGTGATCTGGATTTGGGACCCCTTTGGATAATACGCATCATCCCAGTAATTTAGACATTGTGAACTGGATCTACTGATCGTTTTTTCTTCACTGTATTTTTTTAATCAGCATTCGTTTTATGTTCTAGACAATGGATACATTTTGAAATTTTCATTTTAATTTCGTTGCAACTCGTACCATTAGGGGGCCGTTAAAAACAAATATCATCATCATCATCATCATCATCAGAGCGTTGTCTCCGCATCGTGCGGTAGACGTAGCTGAGTGTTCTTTTAGTCAACCACGGGCCTTTTCCATTTCGTAAATACGTGTCAACAAGCGACTCGGTCATTCATTTCTACTGAGGTCTATTATTGACGTAGTATAACAAAATTATAAAGGATGCGCATTCTGGCATTGCATGTAACGGTACGTACACGAATGAGTAGGCTAAGTACAGAAATTGACTGCTACCGTAGGTGTACATCGTTATCACTCATAATTTATCAGAGGTGGTGGTGGTGATTATTGTTTTAAGAGGAAGTACAACTGGGCAACCATCCTCTATATAACACTAATCAGAGATAAAAAATGGAAGGGATCCCACACTTCGAAAAGTGAAGATATCGGCCAAAGAAAGACAAGGTTCACAAAAGGACGTGAAAATGAGAGATTTCCTAGTCCTCGAATGCTCTGATAGCGTCGGGGTCGGAAAAGAACAAGAGTTGACCAAGGGATGTCGAACAGGATAGATAAAAGTGAGGAGCCTGGCACAAGTAAGTGGAAGCAATGCCAGGACTCAGGTGAGGGCCCCGTGGTTGCCAACCCACGCTCCCAAATTGAGTGCCCCTGGGACCCCATTTAGTTGCCTCTTACGACAGGGAGGAAATACCGTGGGTGTTATTCTACCGCCCCCGCCCACAGGGGGACAATATATCAGACCCCAGAATCAATATCCATATGACCAGTACTTGTGTTTACCGACATTATGGTGACGAAGGAAGTAATTCCTTACAAAGTTATAGAGCATTCGCGTCATAATTAGGTATTGTACTTCGGTAAATGACGGTGTAATTTCTAGTTGTGTCTAATTGAACGTGACAACTTTAAGACGATATCCGAAACGCAACGTAAGTCGTGGACGTGGGATTATTTCGAAGAGATGCCACATGGCACAGTTCACTGTGTTGTTTGTTCAAGAAGAAATAGGTTCGTAGAAATACATCCGGTATGATCCGGCCCAGTTTGCATCACAAAAAGCTACCCTGTCGACAACAATTGCGAGATATCCAGATAGGTATACATCGTATCTATAACTCCCTGTGGATGAGGTGAGAGAGGGGGGGGGGGGGGAGAATAACACCCAATGTATCGCCTGCCTATCGTAAGAGCTGATTTAAAGGGGGCCCTTGGAACTCTAAACTTGGGAGTGAGGGTTGGCAACAACAGGGCTCTTAGCTGAATCCTGGCATTGCTTCCACTTACTAGTGCCAGGCTCCTCACTTTTATCTATCCTATTCGACCTCCCTTGGTCAAATCTTGTTCTTTTCCGTCCCCGACGCTATTAGAGCATTCAAGGACTAGGAAATCTCTCATTTTCACGCCCTTCGTGGACCTTGTCTTTCTTTGGTGAATATCTTCGTTGTTCGAAAGGTCGGATCCCTTCCATTATTTTCCCAGATTAGTATTATATAGAGGATGGTAGCCTAGTTGTACTTCCTCTTACAACAGTAATCACCACCAACACAATGGTAATCGGCGAACACGCGCTCGGCCTCCCCCTGTCGATGGGGACGGTAGAATAACACACACGCTATCCTCTGCCTGTCGTAAGAGGCTACTGAAAGGGGCTCCAGGGGCTCTCAACATTGGGAGTGTGGGTTGGCGACCACGGGTCTTTTAGCTTAGTCTTAGCATTGCCTCCACTCACTTGTACCAGGTTCCTCACATTCACAAATCCTATCCGACCTCCCTTGGTCAACTGTTGTTCTTTCCCGACCCGATGGTGTTAGGTTGCAAGGCATAGTGAATTTTTTCATTTTTGCGCCCTTCATGGCGCTTGTCTTTCTTTCGCCGATATTTTCATTTTTCGAAGTGTCGCATCCCTTCAATGTTTTCTCTCTGATTAGTGTTATATAAAGGACGACTGCCTAGTTGTACTTCCTCTTAAAACAATAATCACCACCACAACCACGCTCAGCCGTCGATGTGGATTCGTCGGACCAGGTGACTTTCTTCTAATCGTCTATACTCCAGTGTTGATGTTTTGTGCCCATTTAATGCGTTGCTGTTGGAGGAATGCAGGCATTATTAGGATACGGTTGGGCTTTCGACCCCGCAGTTCCATATTCTAGTGGGGGCGGTAGACATTCCAGTCCTGACGATGGTTTCCCGCGGTTTCCCATTTTCACACCAGGTAAATGCTAAGGCTGTGCCTTAATAAAGGCCACGGCCGCTTCTTTCCCACTCGTAGGCCTGTAGTCCTTTCGTACCCATCGTCGCCATAAGACCTATATGTGTCGGTACAACTTAAAGCAACTTGTAATAATAATAATAATAATAATAACAATAATGATAATTTGTAGAAACGTTTTAGTGCCCGCCTCTGTGGTGTAGTGGTTAGTGTGATTAGCTGCCACCCCTGGAGGCCCGGGTTCGATTGCCGGCTCTGCCACGAAATTTGGAAAGTGGCATGAGGGCTGGAACGGGTTCCACTCAGCCTCGTGAGGTCAAATGAGTAGAGGGGGAGGGGCAGTTCGATTCCTTCTTCAGCCATCCTCGAAGTGGTTTTCCGTGATTTCCCACTTCCCCTCCAGGCAAATACCGGGATGGTATATATACCTTTCCGCTGTATGAGGTGGGGCCACCGTCAGGTCAGCTGTGGGCTCGAGGTGAGGTGCAACCGCTGTGGTGGTGATCACCACTACACGGTCTGCGCAGCACTTAGGGAGGCGCCGGTGTGCGCCAACTGCTCGGGGGGCCACCCGGCCCGGTGCCATGTCCCACAACAATCCAGCAGGTCCCCGCCTCGGCGGGCTTGGCCTCATTCTGCGGGATTGGAGACTGGGTACGAGGGACCTCAAGGGGGTCGAGCGGTGCGGCGGGCACTAGTGGCTATTGCCGCATGGCTCGGCAACCGGCACGGCCCGCGCTAGTCACAGCAGTGCCCAGAAGGACTGATCCCCTGAATAACTGGCATGGCGAGGAATAGGCTTATGACTGTGCATGATACCTATTCCCAACTAACACAATTACCTGGACCTCTCCAGAACCACATCCTTGCATGTGCTATCTACAAAATGTCAGGTTTTACATGTAGGCACCTTTCTATTTCTGCCTATGTGGTTTTGTCCTGACCCTTACACCACTATTGATAACCACCACCACATCTGGCCTGGTAGCATGCTGAGCATGGGGACAGACAGATACTCCTGTAGTATCACACTTCCACTCCTCCCTGCTATCTCTTTTTTTTCTCAGAACTAGTAGCATGTCGGAGGCCATGTAGATTGAGTCGATGGTCACGCGGGGGGAGCGGGCTTCGCCCCCCCCCCCCCGAATTAAAAAAAACGACACCATTGGCGACTGGGGCCGGGCTCGCTTCTGGGGGCACTGCTGTCGTCGGTCTGGCTGGCGACCTTGCTATCGACGGTCGCGAACAGTGACACTGACTTCTTCGACGAAGCGTATCAAAAATTGTCCGACATAGATCACTACCCAACGGCCCAGGGATCTGGCCACAATTTCGTTGGTATTCATCACTGGTGGTTTACCATTTCCTCATTTCACAAGCTACTAGCAGTTTCCCGCTGGCTCCGCCCGCAATGTACAAAGTATGGTGTTGTTCATTACTATCCTCACGGATGTATTTGCAAAGTTTCGAGTTGATGAAATAAAGCACATGTTCTGCTGTGGTAATAAAATGTAATATTATGTCAACAAAACACTTGAAAATACATCACACAAAAAATTGAATTAAACGTTCCTTGGAACAACACTACGCGCCGAACTGTTAAAAAGTCCTTCAAATATCTTCGTCATAGAGAAAAAATGTACTCATAACTTTTCTCATAATCTACTAATTTAAGTAGTTATTACCTCAAAAGAAAGCGCTTGATCTACTGAGTGTTTTTAGACCAAAACGAAGTGCGTACCTCAATTAGAACGAAAGATATGATAGCTTCGATGAGAAAAAATGTTCAAGAAATGAGACGTCAAATTGAATGTGCACTCATAACTTTCCTCATAATCAACCCACTTGAATAGTTAAGAGCTGAAATGAAAGAGCTTGATCCACTGAGTGTTCTTAGGCCAAAACGAACTCCGTACCTCAATTAGAACCAAAGATATTATTGCTTCAAAGAGACAAAAAATGGAAAAATCAATTAATTTGTGGAAGGCAGAAGTTAAGTGATTAAGGCCCGGTTGTATAAAGACATCTAACTGGAGATCAATTAAGAACTTAGTTCTGAAAATGAACTGAGATTACGACTTCATCGCGTTGTATAAAACTGAACTCGGTTTACACATGTGTAGTTCAAATGTATTTGGAGTTCAAAAAATTGGACGTGGCAACACCGCAAAACAAATGAAATACGAAATAGCTCGGCCCGTTCGATAATACTTAAATAGTGGGATTGACCTGGCCGTGACTGTCAACAAATGAAATACGAAATTGCCGTGACTGTCGAAGAAGGAGAAGATAATATTGTAATCTCGCCAAGTAAACATGGAAGGAACTTTCTAGTCGTTCCACAACATCTTTCGATAAACGAAATCTTATTTTGACCATTTCACACAATTCAATAATCGGATTCCGTCTGTGCCGAGAGACGCGAGGAGCTCGTTGTAAAATCAACTCTTCTTCATCAGACGAAAAGTCGGAATAATCTGACATCCCTGCTAAAGAAAATACATATGCTTTGTTTTGTAAACTTGAAACATAATAGAAAAATAAGTAACAACATGTTGGTATAGCAGTAGGCTATTGTTTATATGATATTCACATAACCTCACTTGTGAAAAAATCGAGCGATCTTTAGCAATATTATTTAAATACTAGCATTCAATATATTTATAACGCACCTCGATATTATTAAGGTACGGTATTCTTACGCAGATACGATACAAGGAAACACTTCTCAAGTCTTCAGATCTAGTTCAATGTTTAATATGAATGATAATGATCTAAGTTCAAGGAGATTAACCGACGAATATTCGGCAGTCAAATCTGAACTTAGATCAAGACGAGATGATCTTAGATTAGCGTTTATACAACGGAAAATCGAAGTTCAACTTGACTGGCAGCCATTTTTCCTCTTTAAACTCAGATCAAAAGTTTTATACAACCGGGCCTTATAGTACCTGTTGACAAATCTGTGCATGAATACCTTTCATTTAAAAAAAGAATGAAGGAAATCGACCGGATAGAATGGCCGGACTCACTGACTTTAGTTTTCATATTTTAAAAAATTCACAAGCTATGACATGCATATGAAGTAAACCTTGGTGCAATGAACTATCAAGGTGCACATGCAGTAACTTGCATAGCAAGCTGCAGCGGTGCATGGTATAAAAGAACAGTCGCGAACAGGTCCTACATCGCAGTCTGCAGCTATGGCTCGTCTTCGCCACTCCAGATGCCGGCTACTAGTGGACGTCTTCATATGAAGATTCTGTCAATTTTATCATTCAGTACGTCGAACTCGAGAACTCTATTCAACTTGCACTCATGCATCCGGGTTTTTCTCCACGAGGGGGGAAGAGGTTAAGTCTCATTTCCCTACTCGCTTGGACACATTGCTGGACGTGGATTCATTGGACAACACTGACTTCTTCGACGAAGCGTATCAAAAATTGTCCGACATATAGATCACTACCCAACGGCCCAGGGATCTGGCTACAATTTCGTTGGTATTCATCGCTGGTGGCTTACCATGGCTCCCTGTCAACCTAACAACGCTGCCCAGCCTACGGGAAGAAACACAAGATCACCCAATTATTCCTACGAAGGACGGCGGCACCAGGGTACCGTACTGGGCTGTCTTGCCCTCTACCACATATCGGAACCCCCTGTGGGTGGGGGAGGTAGAATAACACCCACAGTATCCTCTGCCTGTCGTAAGAGGCGACTAAAAGAGGCCCCAGGGGCTCTGAACTTTGGAGCGTGGATTGGCAACCACGGGGCCCTTAGCTGAGTCCTGGCATTGCTTCCACTTACTTGTGCCAGGCTCCTCACTTTCATCTATCCTATCCGACCTCACTTGGTCAACTCTTGTTCTTTTCTGACCCCGACGCTATTAGGTTTGCGAGGGCTAGGGAGTCTTTCATTTTCATGACCTTCGTGGCCCTTGTCTTTCTTTGGCCGATACCTTCATTCTTCGAAGTGTCGGACCCCTTCCATTTTTTCTCTCTGATTAGTGTTTTATAGAGGATGGTTGCCTAGTTGTACTTCCTCTTAAAACAAAAATCACCACCACCACCACATATCGGAAAAACAACTGAACGCCCGTCAAGTACGCAGAAAAATTGAGGCTTGGCTATCGGGCAAGAGGTATTTGATTTCAGAAGTTAAAATTACTATGAAGAACTTCAGGCAATGGCATTCGCAAATTAATAGATTAAAAATATAAATATTTAATAAGCGCGGCAATGTAATTTATCATATACGTAAGGAACGTACCGTTAAGGAATACATTCGTATGTTCCATTCTGATGAATGAATTCTGATTAATAACACGGTTAAATACATTTCTCCGCGACAAGACACGCGTCGGTGTGCGCGAGTTTTGTGATACCTGTGGTCGTTACCATATCCGGGCAAATGTTCTTTGAAGATTTCTTCTTTACAACACAATGTGAATAATACTGTTACTGTATCTGGCAAGTCCGGAAGAATGAATAGTTTACTAACATACGCTGATTTTGTACCATATATTGATAAAATAAAGCTTATCCAAGTCTTGAGAACCAGGATATTCCGGGTCTCATTTTTGGTGACGACATCCTTCTGCTCACTTTAACACACAATAGTATGCAGGGTAGTATAAATGTAGTGGTAAATTACTGTAAAGGGTGGAATTTAAAAATAATGCACAGAAAACCAAGGTAATGGTGTGCAAAAAAGGATATAAATTGTCAAAGAATGAAAAATGGTGGATGGGCGAGACGAGGTTAGAAGTTGTCAAGAAAGTGGAATACTTGGGTGATATTAAGTTGAAATGGGAAATGGACAGAGCAAATAAAAAGATCGAAACTAGAGTGCACTGTCAGCCATCAACATACTGGAGAAGAAGATGCCCAACACAGACTACAGAGTATATAAAAATGTTTTTAATGCAGTAGTTAAATCTAGAGTGTTGTACGGGGCGAAAATTTGGGGAGTTGCAGGGAGGGTTGATTCACTTGATACAATTGCGAGTAGATTTGGTAAAATAATTATGGGTCTACCCAGTTGTACAGCTAACTGTGGAGTAAGAATGATGTGCAAAGATATAAGTCTGCAAGTGGATATTATTAAAAGGATAATAAAGTATTGGCTGAGAATGAAGCTGTGAGAAAGGGGCGAAATATTACAGATAGCATATCAACACCAAATGAAACATCAGAACCAAGGATACTGGGTGGATGGGGTACGGAACATTTTAGAAACGATAGGAATGGGGTATTACTGGAAAAGAGACTGTATAGAGATGAGAATATGTAAAAAAAAAAGTTCTAAGAATTAAGGATACTGAAAAGCAATGTATTGATGCACAATGTAGAAGTAAGAGGTCATTAGAAGAATTTTGTATTGTAAGTGGGAGAATGATAATAAATGTAGAGATTATAACAAAAAAGGGAGTGAGGGGTATAATATGGTGGTTAATGGGGATACATAAAAATAAAGCATACAGACGAAACAGAGATGAAAATAAATGTTTACTGTGTTCTGAAGAAATAGGATGGGCACACCTTATAAAGATAAAACAAAGCAGCGTGTGCCTTCCGGGTATGCGTGGTACGCAATTCTGAGTGGTGCGGTTATCCATAAAGATATTGAGACGTTAAATTCGGTGAAACGATGTAGCCGCAGCATTTTTAGATTCTGTTCGGTAATGAACGGCAGTGTGGTTGTCGGCACCAGGTGTGACGTTACCTAACTGTCTAATTTGTAGCAACGTGATAACTGAAAAAGATCCTGTTATTTATTACAATAGAAATGCTACAGACGGTGTACGCGGGTCGTACCACGCCCACTGTTGGCGATGTATAGAAAATTGCATTCCGATTTTCTTTCATAACCTTAAAGGGTACTGTTCCGAGGTATCTGTGGAACAGCAGAGGTGAAAGAAGGTGCGGGCTGGAATGGGTCTAACTGCAAGTCCGAAAGATGAATTTTAAAATTTAAATAAAGGTTATATTTTCAACTGATAACAATTTTAACAATTAACAGTTTCCACTAGGTGAAACAAAGAAAATCAGGTACAATGTAACTTTACAAAGAAAGCACCAATTAAGGGGACTTTACAAATTCTGGGCTACGGGCCCACATTCATCAATCCTTGAGCTCTCAGCTCACAACCACAAAATACCAAAGGGCAGAAAACCCTTAATTACATGGAGCTCTTGCTCCCGCTTAGTAATGTCAAGCCTCCTAGAGGCACCTTCCAAAATACCAGAAAGAGCTGACCTGCTCTCAATTTTACAAGCCTATCAAAGGCCACAACAAACTTTACTTCTAACTGCCCTCAAGGCACACTTACAAAGAAACAGGGGTATTTGTACCCAACCTACAGGGCCTTCGCATGAAGAAAAAAAAACATCAGGTTAAGTTACTGGCCCAAAGTACAGAAAGGACTGGAGGCGTGAACTTGCACTCCTAAATACACATTTTAAAACCTAAGTGGCTCTAGGCCGATACGCAGGGGCTAATCCCAAGCTAGGGAGGTGACTCGTATGAGAAAACTTTAATACATTAAGGAAGAGAAGAAATGGTCACGAAAACGTAATCACCTCAATTTCAAATGAAGGGGAGCTCGAGAGGGTAAAGCACTCTCTATCCCGAATTAAAGTTCAAGAAAACTGAAGTTTACCAGGAAAAGGGTTTACATGTTTAATAGTTTACATATTAAAGGTTTCGAACCTTCCCCGAGAGTTAAACTGCTGAGCTAGCAAGAAATAAAGATGTTAAAAGGCCATAACCTTGTTGAAGAGCTGCTGCCTGAAGAAAGAGGCGCTTCCCGCCCCCTGCTACATATTCACACACGGAGTTAGATGTTATACGAGTGGCCCGGAGACAAGAAAATCAGCAGTTTTATTCCCTCGTGGAAAATTCGAGACCTTTCAGGAATGAGTAGACACACCCACTCAGTTTTTATTGGTTGACTAAGAGTTACACATGGAAATTCGAAGAAGAAAGCTATGATTGGAGGAAAATTAATTACAGAAATTACTGATTGGCTAAATTCAAAACAGGCGGAAGGAAAGGATTAATATTGCCAATCCACAAACCACAGAACAAAATTTAGTAAAGACAAAACTTATGAATACAACATTTCTCCAAGAAGGTTCATTTCTTTACACCAGAGTGCGTTATGATAGTTTTTGGTAGAGACATCTGTTAGAGAATGCCCACACTTCTTGATCAATGAAAAACAAAAGCAAATCAAAAACACACAGTGACATCTTCTGATAACCAGTAGAGTTGATTCCTTTTTTAAAGTTCAGAGCTTCTCCTGTAGAGGAGTTTCAATTGGCGCAAGATATGAACTTGCGTCGTAGAGGTGTACCGCCCGGTACAGGTACGATTCACATTTATTGCTAAGGGATGTGATTCGAACGTTTGGTGAATCGGTACAAATACGAGCTAAAGGTTTCGGAACAATCAATACGTTATATGTACTTATTGACGGATAAGGTGCGATTTAAAATATGTGATAGTTTCGATTTTCTGTCAACATCCTTGTCCGACCTTGCTAAAAAATGAGGAACAGCACAGGTATGCTTTAAATGCAGATGAAAAAGCCGTTTTTCCGTACGAATGGTTCGATACAGCCGATAAACTAAATGAGCCTTTGCCAGGCAGTGAGGAGGCATGGTTTTCGTCCTGAACGGGAAGACTGCAAGATAAAACGAAAGCTTTCTCTGTTTGAGACGCAAAGGGAATGCACAAGTTTGAGGAATATCACAAGCATTATCTCGACCTTGATGTCGCGTTACTGGTTGATGTATTGGAACAATTCCGCAAGATCTCCTATAGGGCGTGCGGGGTAGACCCCGTGTATTTTCAGGTAGCTGCTGGATATACGTGGTACTGTGCGTTGAGGAGAAATAACTTTGATTTTAAAATTATTCACAATGGAATAGTATACACTTCTATCCAAGAAAGCACGCGGGGTAGTGTTTCGCAGTGCATACACCGTTATGCGAATGTGGAGAATAAACCCAATGATTATAATTATACTGTATCTGGACATTAATGCGCTGTATTCGAAATGCATGTTGAATATGCTTCCAATAGAACTGTTGTCATCAGAAATCCAATTACCCATCGACTGGGAAAGTTGGACCAATCAGTAGGATAAATGCGTTTTTGCTGTTGTAGACTTGAAGTACCCTGTTGATAAGCACGATAAACACCATGAAATGCCTCTTGCTCCGCACCACCATATGGACAGACTGTGTACTATATTTTTAACTAAAGATCGCTATATGTTGCACAATATGGCATTAACATTTTATATTGACAACGGTTTGAAAACATGTAGAGTGCACGATGTGTATATTTTTTCGCAAGGCTTCGCATTGAAGGACTACGTCCAAGGTAATATTTCTGAATGGCAGAAACCTGTGACGAAATCGTATAGTGATTTGTACAAATTAATGAACAACACTTTGTATGGAAAAACACGTAAAAATATTTTTAAATATAAAACGTTCAGTGTAATAAAAGTAAAACTCAATACTGACATGGAAGAGAGAATTCATTCTTAGTAGGTACTAAGAAATTCCTAAAAATTGATTATTATTACTTTTGTGAGTTCCAAAATACAGAGTTTACTTAACTAAACCTATTCAATTAGGATTTGCGACCTTAGAATTCGTAAAATTAGAAATTTATCATTTCATATTTCAGGTATTGAAACTGTTTGGCGATACTACCCAGGTACTCTATACGGACACCGACAGCCTACTCTGGCATTTCAAATCCCATAAAGGCATCCTTTAATAACTATGATGCAACACCCTTGATCCAGCTCGAAACTTGACTTTGAAAATGCACCGCCTGGGTATGTCATTATGACAAATATATAAATATGTACATACAAATACAATAAATTATGTCAAGAAAGAAAGTGTAGTTCCACTGATTGTACTATAAGTGCCAAGTTCCACTGCCCATCCACCGCGGGCTCGCAAATGCGCCATGTCTAAAGGAGCCATCCCCTCAGTTTCATCATCACGGAACACAGACGAAATTCGCATGCTCTGCCCAAGGATCAGCGACGCTCGCCGTTTCATTAAAGTGCCATTTGATTTCTTTATTGGTACCATTGTAAAGAAATGGTGTAATGGTTTATATTGGGCATGTAGCCATCGAGAACCCAGTGCAGCATTCCTACGATACATTTTAGGATTGAAACTAAATGGCCATGGGACGAAACCAAATTTCCATAGAGTCTGTTGTGACTTCCTTTCACAGAAAAGAAACTAAACGGTGTTGGCATCCCTCCTGGTTCTATCTGGAAATAAGAGGTCACCTTCGACACTCGTTTCGACCTCGAATTCCACTCTATCTCTTGCACCTAAGATGTGAATCAAATCGCTATTTTGCATGTGGATATTGTTATTGGATCGGTAGGCCAATTGGAAGTAACCATTTTCTGGGCCTTCGTTTCATCCACGACACCGAATGCGTTATCTAAATACTCCCAGATGTTATCTACCTCAGAAGAAGCCGTAGCTAGCAACTCATAGTGGGTATATTCCATATCGTTTAAGACCTATCCCTGACAACTTTTATTATGGTTCTACAAGGTGGAGGCGGATGAGGTCATGCCAGACGAACTGGCTGTGAAGACACAACTCAATGGTATTTCGAGTCTGCGGCAGTCCATTGCAGTCGTGGTACACCTGCATGTCGCATTTCATTTGTGCCGCAGGTTATAGCTCCGAAATCATAGTGTGGGTTCACTTCCTTGCAAGCCGCGATCCACCTTAAACAAAATCCCACTTGTGGCACTTTTTCCGCCCCAAGGGCTCTGAACTTTGGAGCGTGGGTTGGCGACCACGGGGCCCTTAGCTGAGTCCTGGCATTGCTTCCACTTACTTGTGCCGGGCTCCTCACTTTCACCTATCCTGTCCGACCTCTCTTGGTCAACTCTTGTTCTTTTCCCACCCCGACGCTATTAGGTTTGCGAGGGCTAGAGAATCTTTCATTTTCACGCCCTTCGTGGCCCTTGTCTTTCTTCGGCCGATACCTTCATTTTTCGAAGTGTCGGATCCCTTCCATTTTTCTCTCCGATTAGTGTTATATAGAGGATGGTTGCCTAGTTGTACTTCCTCTTAAAACAATAATCACCACCTGGCACTTTTTCTTGCTGTCACTCCCTTCAACTCAAGTCCAACAAAAATGCAATCTCAAACAAACTGGCTAGTCATCCAGTCAGCAGTGATAGTACAAATCAGGAATGGGCCACGCTTCAGAAGGTCATTGCTGAGTCAGCTGAGGAAACAATTGTTTTTAGGAAAAAAGACAGGACTGGTTTGATGAAAATAATGAAATTAAATGTCTGATCAATGCCAAACGGAAGCCCACCTGTCCTATCTTCAAGATCCGTCTTCCGGTGTGAAGAAATCACATTTCTAGGAACTTAAAGGAAAATGTCACACACAAATTAGGGAAGTTAAGAATAACTGGCGGCAAAAAATTCTGAAGAACTGCAAAGACAATCTGATGCCCGTGACCTGCAAAACTTCTATGCTGGCATAAAGGAGATGTATGGTCCAATTCGATCTTCATCGGGGTCACTGAAGACTGCTGACAACTCCATCATTTTAACTGATAAGGAAAACATTTTAGAGCGTTGGAAGGAACATTTCTCCTCACTTTTAAATCGTGTCTCCAATGTTGCTGAAGACTTTCTTCGTAATGTCCCTCAGCAGCCCCAACAACCATGGATGGCAGTTCCACCTACATACAGAGACTTCACCAAAGCACTCAATCAACTAAAACCAAGAAAGGCTCCTGGTCCTGATAACATCCCTCTAGAACTGATATAAAATGGAGGTATACCCTTGAAGACTAGACTTTTCACACTCATCCTCTTGATTTGGGAAACTCGAGAAGTACCTGACGACTTGAAGAATGCTACCATCATCAATATCTTCAAGAAAGGTGAGGGTAATGTAAGTGGGAACTACCGTCGTATATCGCTTTTGTCAATTGCAGGTAATATCCTCGCAAGAATTCTGTTAAACTGGCTCCGAGTTATCTCAGAGAGGATTTTTCCTGAGTCGCAAAGTGGTTTCCGAACCTCCAGAGGTACAATAGGTATGGTCTTCTGTTATAGACAACTCCAGGAAAAATGCAGAGAACAACAGCAACATCTGTATTTAGTTTTCTATGATCTGGAAAAAGCTATTAATTCAGTACCAAGATCTGCTATGAGAAAAGTATTGAGACATTTTGGATGTCCTGAACGTCATGTGGAATTGGTTCAAGCTCTTTATAATGGCATGTCTGGACAGGTTCTTCATGGTAACTCAGTATCAGATTCGTTCTCAATCACTCACGGATTGAAACAAGGCTGTGTTCTTGCTTCTACACTCTTTGCACCGTACATGGCTGCCATGCTGCATGAATCATCTGCAAACAACTTAGGCATGGATATTAAATTTTGTTTTGATGGAGGCCTTTTCAACCTGGCAAGACTTCACTCCCAAAGACGTACTCTGGTTACCCGGGTGACAGAACTGCAGCATGCTGATGACACCGCATCTCCTGCTCTAACACCTGCAGAACTACAACAGTCAGTCAACTGCTTTAAAACTGCATGTGATCGCTTTGATCTTGCCATTAATGCGAAAAAACGAAGGTACTTGCACAACCTGTCCCAGGATTAACACTTCATGAGTTCAGTATTTCCATCTTAGACACAACACTGGAGCAGGTTGATCCCTTTTCATATCTTGGAAGCATCTTGTCTAAACGGTGTACCTGCGAAAAAGACGTTGATAAAAGAATTGGGGCTGCTCATGCAGCAATCGGACGGTTAATGCACAGAGTCTTCATGAATAACGAACTAACATTGCATACCAAACACATGGTGTACAAAGCTGTTGTCATATCCACGCTGCTGTATGGCTATGAAACTTGGACACTCTATCACCGTGATATCAAAAATCTTGAGTGCCTCCACCAACAGAAAATGAGACTCATCTTGAATATTAAGTGGGAGGGCTATGTGACCAACACGGCAGTTCTCGACAAAGCGCAGCTAAATACTTTGTAGCATTGAGGCAACCATCATCACTCATCAACTGAGATGGTTAGGCCATGCTCATCACATGGGTGATACCAGGCTTCCGCACCAAACTCTTTATGGTGAACTTTGTTCCGGCAGTAGACCTCATGGAGCCCCTCTTAAGCGTTTTAAGGACCAGCTGAAACACATCATGAAGACAACTGGCATATATATACAGACATGGGAAGAATGTGCTGTGGACCACTCACTGTGGCGGAACACTACATCCACCGCTGTCAAATTGTTTAAAAGAGAACGCTGCAGACATCAAGAGGCCAAGCGACAAGCAAGAAAACTCCGTCAATTACAACCCCGCCCTCCTCCACCCATTCAGTGTGATTTGTGTGGACATATGTTTTATGCCAGGATTGGTCTTTTTAGTCATCGTAAACACATCCACTAACTGAGTTGAACTAGTCAATGTTTGCAGGAAGAAGTTATATATACTCGATCGAGTTACAGCCGACGACGGTTCTACAAGTTACTGTGAATATGTGAGGAAATTTCGTACACTTTCAACCGTTTGAAATTTTCCGTTTTAGGTAACGCATACAGAAAATGTGCGCGACCATTGCCCATCAAATCTTTCCATTTCATAGTACTGAGACTATCATCGTTTGAAACAGTGTATCCGGTAGTGGAATGTATTTCGGCATGAAATGAATTATTTTGCTTTGTTACACAAACGAAGCCTCTTAATTGGAGTGTTACTTCGTACCTGTAGTTAATCTGTGAGGATAATGAAATTCGTCATCCGTACCTTCGGCTTGTGAATGCTATTAGGTAGACAGCATTGCATTATGTGTTTTATACACTGCTGTTTGTAGAAAGTTAAACACCAAAACTGATAGCTGTGATCACAATGCAATTTATTCCACCTATTAGAGACATGACAAGACACAAATTATTACACTTGCAGAACTGTACATGCACGGTGACCGTGGAAATTCAGTACTGCGTAGCGCCACCACACGTTGCAATCAGAGCCGCTAGACGTCGTGACTTGGAATCAAAGAGCGCCTGAATATGTTGCTGGGGAAAATTCTGCCACGTGGTTTGTAGACGCGTCCATAAATCATTAACAGTGGCTGCAGGAGGATCTGAACGAACAAGGTGCCGACCGACCATATCCCAGACATGTTCAATGTGTGACATATCCGGCGAACGGGCAGGCCAGGGAAGCAGTGGTATCCGTCGTTCTTCGAAGAAGGCTTGCACATTCCTCGCCCCATGCGGCTGGGCATTGTCCTGTTGGAATATGACGTCCGGAGCGGCCTGCAGGAGGGGCAGTTCCTCGGGCTGTAAAACCTCCCTGATGTAGCGGTAGCTGTTCAGATTGTTCTCAAGACGTAGATAGCGAGATCGCATGTTATAGGCAATTGCACCCCCAAACCATTACACTTGGCGTTTGTCCGCTATGCCGCTCAACAATGCAGTCTGCCCGATGGCGTTCACCACGGCGGCGTCGAACGCGTATGCAGCCTTCACTGTAGGACAAGTTGAAGCGGGACTCGTCCCAAAACACTACTTTTTGCCACTCAGCACGCCAGTGTCGGTGTTCACGTGCCCATTGCAGTCTACGGCGGTGGTGGTTGCTGGTCAATGGAAGCCGGCACAATGGCATGCGGTGGACGAAGCTGTTCTGTCCGTTACGGCCAAGCGGACAAGATGGTGGCTATGTCGCGCTGTGGTCACATTGTGTCGTTCAGTATCCTGTCGGTGCTATGTACGGCCCTCTTCTCTCCACTGGTTCCACATACGCCTCACTGTTGAAGCAGCGCACCCTGTACGAGCCGCAATCTCACGGAACGACAGACCCATCTCCCGGAACCCTATCATTCAAACTCGAAGGGAATCAGCATGTCGAAAACCCTCCGCGGACACAACCATCGCTTCCAACTCGTCAAAATTGCGAGGCTGGGACGCGGAGCATAAACATGAACGGTATGCTGGAGAAATGCCCTCCACAAGCGTAGCCACAATCTGCTCTTCAGTAAAATTCAGCGCAAAAACTCTGGCATAAAACTTAATATCCGAAATAAACTCCGATAAAGTCTCGTCCAGGCGCTGCACTTTAACGTAAAATTTCTGGACTAGCGAATGAAGAGCCCTAGGAGGAATGAACTGAGCCAGTAAATGAGCATGGAATTGATGTAGTGAGGATTGGCCCGAAATAGCATTAACTATTTTATTTGACAAAACCCCGACCGTATATGGATAAATAATCTGTAGAATTTGAACACGCGTTAACCCAAAGACTAAGACGTGATCCAAAAATTCAACCAGAAACCGAAGAAAGGAGACAACATCGCTTGCCGAATTTACGGAGTAAAGAGGGGCACCTTTCAACATCATATTCAAAGGGTGAGGCATATTCGAAAAGGGTGAGCTCAGAGATGGCAAGGTTGACTGTTGGTTCAACGGGCGACAATCAGAAGGAGCGTTTAAATGAACAGACTGCTGCGGTGGAAGCGAAGCTCTCTCCTCGTCAAGCTCACAACTACGAGTCTGTTGGTTCAACTCGCCTTCCACCTGGGCAGGTGGGGGAAGAGCGGGCTTTGTTTTAATGGATAGCCCAGCTAACCAGGCCTCCACTTTATCTAAAAGGTCAGCTGATGTGTCCTTTAATTCCAGAACCTGACCCGATATCTCTTCCTTCAATTCCAGGGAATACTGATTTAATATACCCTGTAGTCTCTTAAGTTGATGAGGAGAAGCCACGTCATTCTCCAGAAAATCCATCACAGATGCAATATTGGAAAGGTTAGCCTGGATAAGGGACAGCGCACTAGCGACCTCACCTTCAGTATAATGAGGCACTGTAATCGGTCTATTTAAGTTATTCCGTAACAAAATTTCATCGGCCTTGACGGTACCTTTAGACTCTAAGTTACGTATCCCAAGTTCATATAAAAGCTCCTCCTTCCGCAGGGAACCCGGATAAGGTATATCTCGAATGGACATGGTGCAATTAATATAAGCCACACGACAACTAAAGAAATCCTGGAAACGGAAAGAATGTTAGGGCTCAAATTCCTCGGCTAATCGAAAACAAGTCCAGATCCAACCACGCTCTGCTACCAGTTTTTGTACCGTAAATTATCACTGACAAACCATCAGAAGGTGCGGCCTCCATAGGATCTGGGCTTTGAAGGGATAGGAACTACCCAGAGGGCAAAAGCACTGATACCCGTAGGAAATCAGCTTAACGAAGTTTATTGAACAAGATAGATAAACACCGAAAAGAGTAAGAAAGATTTAAATATGTAAATACCAACATCACTAAGGTTACGTTGACACGTGCCCTATACTAATTCACAGTGGTCCAGCCCTGTTCACAGTTTAACACCAGAGGACTACAATGTAATGGATAATTCTAGATAAAGCTTATTGATAATACGCCACTTCAAGTGACTCAAGGAGGAGCGCAAATTCCCCTAACATAACATACCACGGTACCGTATTCTTTCATTAAAAGACGCTTCTAAGCGCCTAAGACTCCTAGGGAAGTTGAATACATCATTTAACATATATATATATATATATATATATATATATATATATATACAATTGCCAAGGGCACAAACTCCCAATAACTTCTCTTAAGCTGCAGTGAGCTGCAGTAAACAGCAAGCAACTCGGCATTTATAATGCCTTAAAACAACATTCAGCGTCCATCCAGTGGCTTACAATCGAAGGAATGTCATCCCATCATCCGTAAGTTTAAGCAAGTCTAGATGCTTACCTCCCATACCCCTAGCGGTCCTGGGTTCGAAGACGGGTCCGTGAAGTGCTCAAGTGAGAGAGAGCAAGACAAGAACAAGAATGCCTACTCCCAGCGAGCCCGCACGGCATCGCCTAGAGTAGCTATGACGCAAGACCACGTGACGCAAAGCGACACACACAGGCTGCGTGAAAAGAGCACGGCGCATCCGCAGGGGCAAGGGTGGGAAGGCAAAGGGAGACAAGTACTGAGCAGGCCGCTCCCAGGGCGGAGAAAGCTCCTTTACCCTGGGACCATAATTTAAGAATACTTTATTATAATTTGCCCAAGGGCACAACTCAAAGGGGTGAAATAACACAGTAGTGCATAAAATAAGTTGAAAACCATTAAAATAGACATAGTAAATAGTATAAGGGGGAGGGGAAATCAAATACATTGCTCAATGTACTAGCTAAAGACCACAGCTGTGTGTAGTGTTGGGTCGAACCACGGCCAACTCGAAGTTCCGGCCTGCTACACATGACAGTTCCGTAGTGATGACGTCAGTCTTTTAGTGCAGCGATATGTAGGCACGAGTCTTGTTTACATGGTGGTTTCGTAGCACGTTATTGTTATTTCAACGTTATTAGAGGTGTTCGTTCGTGTTTAAAAGTCACAACTGTATGAAAACGCATCAGTAAAGGATGTATTTTCAGCAATAGTGTGTGTTAAATACTATAGAATTCTAATTTGAGCAGCCTGATGTTAGGAAGTATTGCTAGGTTATTTGATAGGTTAAGTGTACCCACTGAGCTATTATGAATTGTCTAAAGTACTCAAATTTTATCATTTAATTATGATTATTACTATAATGTGTTAGTGTAGTGGGGCGAACGTGTAGAGTGCCTGGATGTAGGCCTACATCCAATTACCGTTCAAATAAGGAGGTGGCTATCTCAACATTTGCGTTTCCTAGCTACAAGGAAAAGCGAGCTAAATGGATTTATGCTATACACCGATTTAATTTTGAACTCAGTAAATATGCCTGTGTCTGTATTAAACATTTTTCCGAAAATCACATAATTCGAGTTGATACTGCAAAACGACCAGATGGTTGCGTTTTAACTGTGCCTAGGATAAAGCCAAAACTAACTGACGATGCTGTGGCAACTATATTTCCTGGGCAGACGTCAAATATGTCTCAACCAACACCTGTCAAACGAAAATCGCCAAAAGAAGGAGAAAAGATATCAAATTATGAGGACTCGTTGGGTAAGTTTACAACCCTAAATGTACTTGAATTTTCTATCAAGATTGATGTCAATAACGTTTTGTTTTACAAGCTTCAAACCAAATTCATACTTGCTAAAGCTGTGCAGAGAAGGGTTGAAACAGCCTGCAGATTTTGTTTTTCAAATTGTTGTAGAGGGCTACACTTTATTTCAGACCTTGATATCTGATTTTGAAGATGCCTTTTTGAACACCGGATGTCACAGGGATGTTTTTACAAACTTTTTGAAAATGAAAGTTGAAGAAACTGGCAAATACTGTGATAAGTGTGAGTGTGTGGTATAGAGTTCATTAGTATTGTGTCCAACATCTGCCACATTTTCGGAAACATTTTAGTATCAATTACTCTAAAATAATTAACAACACTGTGCGCACAAACAAACGTAGAAAATCACATTTTAGAGACAACAGTTCGCCTATTGAGCGTCAAATGATTTGTTATGGAGGGCGACATGTTAATTCAGGCCTTGATATCTGATTCTAAGATGTATTTTTAAACAGTGGAAATCGTAGGGATCTTTCTTTCAATGATTTGATAATGGAAGTTGAAAAACATGGTAATTTCTGTGACAAGTGTGGGTGTGAGCTGCAGAGTTAATGAGTGTTGTTTCGAAGATCTATCATATCATGGCAAATATTTTTCCTAACTGTCAATCACAAATAATTAATAGCATTATGTGCTCAAATAAGTGTAATATAAAGGCATTTTAGAGACAGCAACAGTTTCCCGAGTGACCATCATACTACTTTTCAAATTGTGGAAAGGTACACGTTAACTCAGACCTTGATACCTCATTTAGTAGTAATTGTAGGGATGTTTCTTTCAATGTTTTTATAATGAAAGTTGAAAAACCTGGTAATTTCTGTGACAAGTGTGGGTGTGAGCTGCAGAGTTAATGAGTGTTGTGTCCAAGATCTATCATATCGTAGCAAATATTTTCCTGTCATTCATAAATAATTAATTAATAACACTATATGTTCAAATAAGTGTAATATAATGGCGTTTTAGAAACAGCAACAGTTTGCCTAGTGACCATCATACTACTTTTTTAAATTGTGGAAAGCTACACATTAACTCATACCTTGATATCTGATTCAAAGATATATTTTTAGACAGTGGAAATTCTAGGATGTTTCTTTCAATGTTTTAAATGTTTTGATAATGAAAGTTGAAAAACCCGTGACAAGTGTGGGTGTGTGCTGCTGAATTAATGAGTGTTGTGACCAAGATCTGTCATATTTTGGAAAATACGTTTTTTAACTTATTCATGTGCTCAGACAAGCATAAAAGAATTGCATTGTTTTGAGAGAAAACCATTCGCCTATTCATCGTCATCGTACAGTCCAGGTGAGTAGCCTTCAGTCGAACATTTTACAATATGTAATATATTACCTTGAGTGCATATATATGTGTATTCGTATGTGTACTTTTGATAGTGTTTGTTCGGTGTTTTGTGTTTATAGGCTTATTGCAATTTCTTTGTCAAATTATGATAAAAAGTATCGTATCAGCAATATAGGAATTACACGCGACGACGGAGAGTGAGCACTATACGCGTGAAGTCACAACTGTTGGTAGCAGCCCTCTATATATCAAGATGGCCGTGGTCGAACTCATTCACACTCTTTACTGTGAATCGTTCAAATGAAGTAGTTCAAATGAAGTAATGAAGCCTGACGAAGCTGCTCACTATATCATTCAGCAACGACCTCGTTCACAGTGTCTCACTCACTCATAAAGCTTCATAATACTTAATAATATTACCAATAAATGGTAGAGCTATTTAATTATGGACACCCTGCAGATTAGCCGCTTACAGCATCTAGATGATGTTTTATAGGGCAAGGAAAAGATAAACAGAGAAGCCTGTCTCATATAAGGAAGAAAACACATATAAAAACACAGCTGAAAGGTACGATGGGCCTGGGAATGAAGGAGTAATGAGTGACGCAGGTAGTGGGAGGAGGATAAAAGCGAGTGAGCGAGCGACAGACGAATCGAATGAGTTGTGAATGTTATGAAGTGTGAGAACTGTGAAGTGTTTCATCTACCAGTTCATTGAAATTGAGTGATTAGTTCACACTTCATACGAGTGAAGCGTTCATTTTGAACGACTTATTCACTAGCTACCCACCACTTGCTGTTTGGAGCTGTCTTAATCTGAGTAATGTCACACGCGTATCAAGTTCATCGTTGATAGAATGTGATTATTTATAATTCAGCTTTATTTATTGTAGCGTGAATATGTCTGGAATCTGTTCCGCGTGCTTCTTTTCTAACAAATCCAACAAAACAAACAGTGTAACTTATTTCAAATAAGTTAATTTATTTTCTATTATAAGTAGGCTATACAGAAATATCTATTAAGTTTCGCCTTCGTAATGCATAAATCTCGTCGCATGTTCCCACTAAGAGACAAAGAGCTGACTTGGCAGTGGATGAATAACATGAAGAGAGATAAGTGATATCCGAAGCAACAAAAGATCAGAACAGTTTGACAAGTACTATACATATTTAGTCAATGGCAGGAGACGTTTACTTACCAAGGCAGTACTCACCCCATTTACAGAGAAACCACAACAGCAAGAAACTCTGAAAAAATCGAGTGTTCGAAGAAACAGCCAGCGTCTCTCAATCTGATAATCCCAAAGAACTTCAGATGATGCATGACCATTTAGTAAGTAAATATATTGACTTAAAGAGGAAACTGAAAGCAGCAAAGTATATTGTAGTCAGGCAGAAAAGCTCATTGTAACTTATGAACACGTCATAAATAGAAGGCCTTGTGAATCGGGAACGGAAATGCAATCACAAGGATGAAATTAAATAGAAATATTACTGTGGGTCTGTTTCTCTACAGGAGAGGGAAAGTTTACATGAAGTTAATAAATTACAGCAATGTCATATACAATGACGAACTCAAAAGATGAAAATTTATCTTGCTGTAAAAACTTTAAGCAATTCTACGTCAAAGGCTGTGTAATTCTGGTTATATGTAGGAACAGAAGAATTCCAAGGCTGAGAAGCGATGTGGAGTTTGTAAAAATTATGGAATTAATATTTGATATTTTGAACTCTTGCTACCCAATGGGGAAAGTAACATCGTCTCCTCTTTTTTTTTTTTAGAAAAAATACGAACCTAGTTGTTCGACAGATAGATTGTGCATCAGTTATCGGAAGAAGCTGAAACTTAAGGATGGTACTCCGGTACACAGGCCAAACAGAAGAGTTTCAAGTATTATTGGCCAGTTAAGTGTAAAGGAACTGGCAGAGACATACAGTATATCTGGGCAGCTTAGTTATTTACTTACAAGAGGTTCAGTCAGAACCATTTAGAATTGCTCTTCTCATCCATACGTAACAGGTAGAAACAGAAATCATCCCAATGCAGAGCCATTCTGATCGGTATATAGGAAGTGTTTAATGGTACAGAATGACGTATCGATCACTGCAAATTGTAAACCGTCAGGAAGTGATATGCTTCTCTTATCTACTGCAGTTCCTTCTCAAGAAAGCACCTCTGCTGTTCATGATTACTGTGTTACAGATGAAAAGTCACTCATCAAGTCCTCTGAAAATGTTGTTGAGAACATAGGTGAGGTGAGAAAGACTGTCTGAAGGCTGAGCTCTAATTGAAGTGCTCATTTAATTAACCAGTCATTTATTCGAATGTACAGAGAATATCTCATTTTTTTATTAAGTCTTGATAACTGGCAAGGAACATCTACATTCATCAATACATGTCGCAATTTCTACAGGAAGCTTGGAGCCCTGGTCTATTTGCTCGCCAGTTATCAATCAATCAATACTGATCTGTATTTAGGGCAGTCGCCCAGGTGGCAGATTCCCTATCTGTTGTTTTCCTAGCCTTTTCTTATTATTTCAAAGAAATTGGAAATTTATTGAACATCTCCCTTGGTAAGTTATTCCAATCCCTAACTCCCCTTCCTATAAATGCATATTTACCCCAATTTGTCCTCTTGAATTCCAACTTTATCTTCATATTGTGATCTTTCCTACTTTTAAAGACGCCACTCAAACTTATTCGTCTACTAATGTCATTCCACGGCACCTCTCCGCTGACAGCTCGAAACATACCACTAGGGCCGGTTCTACCACCTACTGGTAAAGTAGCGCGTAACTTGCCCTCCGCATAAAAGGATGTTTCCGTTCGACCATTCCCAGGTAGCGCTATCGGCAGCAGAAATCGTCGTTACCCGGCGCGTAATCTATCGGCCACTTCGAGGGCCCGATAAGACTTTACCTGCCGGGCAAGTTTTGAGAGCTAAACATTATTAGCTGTATTTCTGGTGACATACAACTCAAATTAGCATAGTATACGGAAAAAAGTATTATACTGTACCGTAACAGTGATCGTATTGTATTGCAGGAATTTGTACATTAATGTTTCCTTTGAGTTGCAACGTCCCCCTGTGGGTGGGGGCGGTAGAATAACACCCACGGTATCCCCTGCCTGTCGTAAGAGGCGACTAAAAGGGGCTCCAGGTGTTCTGAACTTTGGATCGTGGGTTGGCGACCACGGGGCCCTTAGCTGAGTCCTGGCATTGCTTCCACTTACTTGTGCCAGGCTCCTCACTTTCATCTATCCTATCAGACCTCTCTTGGTCAGCTCTTGTTCTTTTCCGACCCCGACGCTATTAGGTTTGCGAGGGCTAGGGTGTCTTTCATTTTCACGCACCGGGCGAGTTGGCCGTGCGCGTAGAGGCGCGCGGCTGTGAACTTGCATCCGGGAGATAGTAGGTTCGAATCCCACTATCGGCAGCCCTGAAAATGGTTTTCCGTGGTTTCCCATTTTCACACCAGGCAAATGCTGGGGCTGTACCTTAATTAAGGCCACGGCCGCTTCCTTCCAACTCCTAGGCCTTTCCTATCCCATCGTCGCCATAAGACCTATCTGTGTCGGTGCGACGTAAAGCCCCTAGCATTTTCACGCCCTTCGTGGCCCTTGTCTTCCTTTGGCCGATATCTTCATTCTTCGAAGTGTCGGAACCCTTCCATTTTTTCTCTCTGATTAGTGTTATATAGAGGATGGTTGCCTAGTTGTACTTCCTCTTAAAGCAATAATCATCACCACCACCTGAGTTGCAACGGTCACACCAGCCTCTCGCATCGGTGGCGTAGGGAACACATTTTATACGTCAAGCTTTCGTAAAGAAACTCTAAAAGTATATAAAATCAAAACCTTTTTGAAAATAATTTGAAATGGGATTTAATTTTCTACTTTTTTTCATTTTTCAGACACCAGGTATAACTTATAGATGTATCGCAATTACCCATAGCTTCCTTGTAGCGTAATGGCTAACGCATTCAGTTCGTAATACGAGGTTTGTAGGTTTGAATCTTCATTATGACAACTCTTTTTTATTTCTTTATTAGCGTTGTATTAATCTGTATGCCTCTTTACATACGTTCTTTTGTTAATAATACATTTCATTGAAATGTTTAATCACAATATTATGTCTACTAGAAAAATGCTTTATATTTGTGCTACTTGTAGAAAGTGATGTTACGATTAATATACGAATAGCATATAGGACTGTCGCCCAGGTAGCAGATTCCCTATCAGTTGTTTAGATAGTCTTCTTGTAAATGATTTCGAAGAAACTGGAAACTATTCCATTCCCAAGTTCCTCTTCCTATGATGAATATTTACCCCGATTAGTTCTTTAACAGTACCTTCCAACTTTATCTTCATAAATTTAAACATTAGAATGAAATGCATTGTCAATAAATGGAAGCATGTGGAACTAAACGAAGTCACAGAGCTAGCTGCAAATAGAGAATCATGGAGATACTTAATCAATTCACAGAAGCCTGCAGATAGAAGTAAGGAAGATGTGGTTGTATATACGTATATGCGTGAAAAAGAGTTAAGAACAACGGCAAGGAACAAAAATACATTTTTAATGTAAATTAGAAAGACGATGAAAACCTGCATACCTTCTGTTACGGAGCGAGCGACTTGACCAATCTACTACGAGAATACTTTCCAAAAACGCTACCTTACATGGCAGGTTATAACTGGCGCAAGAAAATGTAATCTCGAGATTTTAATCCCAATTAGGTATTGATTTTGTCCGCCTCTGTGGTGGTAGTGGTTAGTGTGATTAGCTGCCACCCCCAGAGGTCCGGGTTCGATTCCCGGCTCTGCCGCGAAATTTGAAAAGTGGTATGAGGGCTGGAACGGGGTCCACTCAGCCTCGGGAGGTCAACTGAGTAGAGGGGGGTTCGATTCCCTCCTCAACCACCTGGAAGTGGTTTTCCGTGGTTTCCCACTTCTCCTCCAGGCAAATGCCGGGATGGTACCTAACTTAAGGCCACAGCCACTTCCTTCTCTCTTCCTTGTCTATCCCTTCCAAACTTCCCATCCCCCCACAAGGCCCCTGTTCAGCATAGCAGGTGAGGCCGCCTGGGCGAGGTACTGGTTATCCTCCCCAGTTGTATCCCCGACCCGGAGTCTCAAGCTCCAGAACACTTCCTTGAGGCGGTAGAGATGGGATCCCTCGCTGAGTCCGAGGGAAAAACCGACCCTGGAGTGTAAACAGATTACGAACGAACGAACGAGGTATTGATTTTGAAGCTTGACATAAATCGTTGTCCATAACTCTTAAGGCTCCCCTTATTAGGTTTTTTGATGATAATCAACAGATGCAATCACAGGAAAATAAGACATTCGAAATGAGCTTCATACATCTGGCGATAGATAGCACCACACTCGAAAGCGAGAAGTCGCTGAAAATCAGTCTAGCCAACTCCGTATATCGGTGTCTAGCTCCGGGTAGCTTGCGCGGAGGTGGTTGCACGCAAGGCAAAGTACCAGCTGATTTACACTCCCAGGTAGTTTACCTCCCGGGCAGCTGCCAGCCACTTTACGAGCAGACAGTAGAACTGGCCCTTAGTCGAGCAGCTCGTCTCCTTTCTCCCAATTCCTCCCAGCCCAAACTTTGCAACATTTTTGTAACGCTACTCTTTCGTCGGAAATCACCCAGAAGAAGGAATTTCGACATGATGTACACAAAGCAGAACAAGGAAACAATGGAACTCAAACGGCTAGAACCAACGGAAAACAGAACGGAAGCCCGGCGATAGGCTAGAGAAGCTAGCAAGATACGTTTGAAGTAAGCGTCAGATACGCGATGTGTTGAACCAATGATATGACAGCGTCACTGTCATTTTGGCTAGGCATTGGTCTATGTAAGTGACGGCCCCCAAAGTGCATACAGCAGCGTCTGAGAGGACGAATTAATACAAGCGACTAGCGCGTGGGCTAGCTACCCCTTTATCCGGCAAGATTCTATGCAGCTAACATCGTGAGATGAAGTATTATTTACGCGAGTGCGAGTCAGGACTTATGTATCTTGATCGTGTGGGGACTTGAACTTTTGTTTAAGACGCTCAGTCTGCAGTTAATCTATTCAAGATTTTAAACTTTGGGAGAATGGCATTTATCTTACGATTTCCAGAGGGAAAGAACAATTTCAAATAATCATTTCAATGCATAGTAGCCTGTCTGTGTAGTCTGTCAATAATTTCCAGTCCAGCATTTAAATGGGAAATATTTGACCTAGTTACGGGGTTAGATAAGAGTTGTTCCGCGACTGAATGGGAACTGGGTTTTCACGGTCAGTGGGCATTAGCCCGGCAGTAGTATTCTGGTAATTGGCAAGTTAATCTTGACCCAGTTTTCTACACCGTGAACGAGGGGATGTTTTAGACAACATCCCGAAGCAGCGACGGAGACTACGAGATCACATATCTACTCCAGGAGGATGGAGGCCCAAGGACTAACCCAGTTCTATTCTGAAGGCACCACATTTGATATGGCTGGTTAACACCATGGGGTGCCGGCTGTCCAGAAAGCAGGCGGCAAGACTCAACAAAATAGATGGGTACTAAATTCCCAATATAATTCTGTATGTGTGCACGTGTTTTAATGTTGCAAAAGGGGATACATTAGTTTTGATATTTAATTTCAGTAGATTTAGCCTTTGTTTGGAAGGACCACGTCCTATTAAAGTGAATGTTAGGAAGCTTGTAAATGTAAATATAATTGTAACGTAAATGTGGGCGGTTTGCATGAGGTCACAGCTTGCTTTCCTTTCATTTTATTCAGATTTTTAGCTGAGTGGTTAATGTCATTCCTTTTTACGAATCTATTTCTTGTTTTAGCCTCATATACTTTTGATTTGTTTTTCTTTGATGTTTGAGACGCAATGTGCGCCTCGGGGCTTAAAGATAAATGCAATTAATGATTTAAATTAATGTTAGGAAGGACTAGATTAAAGTATTATTAATGGGAGCTCAAAGTTTACGGAAACATGCCGTCGCGTTTTCTGGGGTTACTGCATGATGTGTGAATGAGAATGTGTGAGAGGGTGGAGTTCGGATCCACAAATTTTGGTAGCATCATCTTAATGACTATTTGAATATAAAGATGAGTGTTAATTACTAATTGACTCACGAGTTCCTCGAACGCAGTTTCGTATTCCAAGTTCCGATTATTTAGAATCAATTTTGTGTAAATATATTATTATTGTATGTATGTTTAGTCCTCAGCCCGAAGGCTGGTTGGATCCTCAACAGTTCCGCCATCAGCTGTCATAGATGGCCTAGGCATCACTGAAGAGGCATACTATGGAAACGATGTGTGAGGTAGTTTTCCGTTGCTTTCCTCGCCGAGCCAGAAGTTGCTATTACATATCAGTCTGCCAAACCCACTGAAATGCATGCACCAACTGACCCTATGAGCAATATTGTCACACCATTCATAGCAGTGACTGGCTGCAGAAGGAATGGCATCACTAGCATCACTCATACCTCAGTCACTTTCATCTTGTCAAAGCCAAGGATAAAGCTGAGACAGATCAATGAAAGTAACAAAATTGCTGTAGCCCATACCAGAAGACATAGTGCACTGTAAACACTAGGTCCCGCCAGCAAAGGCACGTCTTATTATTATTATTATTATTATTATTATTATTATTATTATTATTATTATTATTATTATTATTATTATTATTATTGATGCGATTTTCTCGAGTTGAAGATTGAGATATTTCAATAACTTTCAGATGTTCAGACATGATCGATTTTCTACGTGGCAATTTCTTAGTTTCAAGTTATAGTATTATTACAGAGTTGGCCACTTTATTATTCAAGTTTAACTTAACGATCGCGAGTGCTTTGAGTTGTGACCAGCGCGGTCTTGTTTCTTTTCATGCGAGCGAATGTTAGTCAATGTCATTTATATTTGTATCAGTTTTTGGCAACTTTAGAACATGTGATTTTTCGTGTGATTATGAGTAAGAGAACGCGTTCCTCATTTGAAAGGCCTGCATTTTTCATAATTTTGTGACTTGCCCCGGGTAGATTTGTGAGCAACGTGTGTTAAGGTTTGGACCCTGTGTTGTTTTGATATTTGCTGCATTATTTGGGGAAGACTGAATCTCCGCTTTTGAGTCAGTCCGCCATTTGTTAGCGAGGGTGATATGGGTGTCTACCGAGGAGAGTTCTATTTTAGCAGCCTACACTTCGTGATGATTTTATTGGTTTTTGTCCATGTCACTACGGTCGTTGCAGTAGACGAGATTGTTATATCGTGACGTTTGTTTGGATTTTCTTTTATGATATAACCGCGCTGAGGAATATTTGTGTCATGTAGTCTTTTTCGGAGACCAACATTGAATTATGTGTTGAAAGTTAAGGCCTACTCTGGTATTTTTATGAATTTGTGTCATGTAATTTATTTCAGGAATTCGCGTTGATTTGAGCATGTCGTTATAAAGTCCATCAGTAGATTGATCTTGGGTTATGTAATTTATTTCAGGAACCTACGTTGAATAGGAAGCGTTGCTTAGAGTGTAGATTTTATTTCCTTATATTTTCCATCGAGACTTTGAGTGAGTGATGTAACGTATGTTGTGCAATATAGTTAAGATATCTTGAGAGTTTTCTCCACAACAAATCTTTCCATCACGGTTGTAAGAAATAAAAAAAGAAAAAAATGCCAAAACGATATCTATGCATAGGCAACAGTGCGAAGTCGGTCACTCCAAAACAAGAAAAAGCAGAGTGGCTGGAAGCAGTACTGGGGCGAGGGGGGATAATAGGAGAGGTTTTACCGTGGTAGGTACCAACATAAAAAAGAACAACACCTTGTCAAAGAAATTCTTAGAGTGACCAAGTGTATTGGAACAGCAACTATTACGAGAATACAGTACGCACTGACATACTTGGAGAATACAGATCCTCAAAAAAGTACAAGAGAAATAATTAAGCTAACCCTTTTTTGCAGAATTGAATTGACCAATATACGAAGAGATTAAAAAGGAACTGCCATGCAGGACCTATCTTTTTTTGTTTTCCAATAGTTATACAGATAAATATATCAGATAATACATTTTCTTGACTAGAATTTTCTAAACTCTAAAAGAAAGACTCCCTTTTTTGTGAATAGAATTTGGAGTAAAAGTTTTATCACAGTACACACCTTGTTAAACAAGGAGAATAAGCCCGAGCAAAACCCCGGACATTGATCACAAAGGCAAAGAGCTCGGATGGCCATTAGGAGGAAAAGTATTGGAAAAAGGAGTAACCCAACAAAAGTTTGACAAAATGTTTACAAAATCGTTACTTTGAGCACTATCTCAAATAACTCCACCTAGCGTGAGTGATAACCATATAAGGGGATTAGATCACAAAACATGTTTTCTCAATTTTTTTTGAAAAGGTAGGTGTCTCACACACACAATCACCTCAAATAATTATTATTATTATCCGATCAACTTTGGAAGGAACAAGTATGCTTTTACAATGAAGATCAAAAAACTATTTGGCCACATTCAAAAACAAACGAAGACGCCTCCTGGGCGCTCTAATATAAAAACCATATACACCGAATAAAGGGAAAAATGGTAGGGTAAAAAGAAGGATCAGCACAATAAGGATAAGTGAGGATGAAAAGAATTGAAACTCCGACTGTGTAATGGTTGAGAAAGTTCAGTCTGCCAATTTATGATTTTCCGGAATCATCTAAGCTTGAGAAAGTTCTGTTTGACGATGTTCAGGCTCAGTCCACATCACCAATATTACAGCACTTAAAAAACAAATAATCTCAATAAGTTTGAAGGTGGCAAGGAGCCGGGCTCGAAACAAGGCCTTGAAAATTTTCATAGCGTGCCATCACGGGAATGCCAAAACAATCCAAGTTAGAATTTTTTAAACAAGTTTACTTAAAGAAATGTTTAGCTCACCAAAGCCCTTTTCAAGTCAACTCCATCAGCTGGTAGGGAAGAAAATAGCAGCACACGGCAAGCCGTGCGAAGTCCGCAGGCCCCTCCACACACACACATACGCACACACACACACACACACACACACTATTTACAGAAGATGATGCCAGTCTGCCCAAGACTTTTTTTTTTCTTCGGGGGGGCCCCCGAAGCCCGCTCCCCCCGCGTGACCAACGACTCAATCTACATGGCCTCCGACATGCTATTATTTCTAAGAAGAAGAAAGAGATAGCAGGGAAGAGTGGGAAGTGATACAAGGAGTATCTGCCGGTTTCCGAGTCAGACTCGCTACCACGGCAAAGTTTGTGTTGGTTGGATAGTGTTAAGGTATGGTATTGAAGGGTCAGGGGAAAACCACATAGGCAGAAAGAAGAAAGAGCCTACATGTAAAACCTGACATCTTGTGATAGCACATGCAAGGATGTGGGCTGGAAAAAGACCAGAGGTTGTGTTAGTTAGGAACAGGTAACATGCACAAAACATAAACCAATTCCTCGCCATTCCATCGCCTGGGGATCAGTCCGTCTGGGCACTGCTGGGACTAGCGCGGTCCTTGCCGGCTGCGGAGCCATGCGTCAAGTACCACTAGGGCCTGTCGCACGACTCCACCTCCTTGGGGTACCTCGTACCCAGTCTCCGATCCCGGAGAATGAGGCCAAGCCCGCCGAGGCGGGGGCCTCCTGGAATGGGGTGGGTCATGGCGCCGGGCCTCCCTCCTCTCTGCCCGCGCCATGGCCCTGTAGACTGGGCAACTGCGGTGGGAGGCCGGGTGGCCCCCCGCGCAATTGGCGCACACCGGCGCCTCCTTAAGTGTTGCGCAGGCCGTGTAGTGGTGATCACCACCACAGCGGTTGCACTTCACTTGGAGTCCACAGCTAACTTGACGGTGGCCCCACCTCAGACAGCGGAAACACTGCAAGAGCTGCTGAGGGGGACGTTTGACTCTCACCTGACTGCCGCTACCCGCTGAGGTCCTCTCCTGATTGGCTCCTCGGTTGACTGCTGTCCTGGGAGCAGTCCTGGGTTGCGGCTTGGCGGTCCTCTCCTGGTGAGCCAGCGACGCCTTCTGCTTCCTGGTGCGGCGTCGTCTTCTTCTTCTTCTTCTTCCCGGGGGTTGCTTCTCGGCGGGGGAAGAGGCTTCGTCCTGGTGGCCCTCCTCCCGGCCTGGTGACCCCAGGGTAGCTGGTGGTTCTGCTGCGTCGCCGTCTTCTTCCTTCTCCTGGCTGGCGGCGGCGGCGTCGGTCGCTGCTAACGCTTGACTGCGTTCCCTGTCCTGTGGGGCGCACATCGAGGTCTGCAGCTCGACAGACGTGCTGTCAGGCTGGGCCTGGACAGCAACCTCAGAACGCCAGGGGGCGTCCTCCTCCACAGAAGTCGCACAGTCGAGACGCCAGGGGGCGTCATGCCCCACCTCCGTGGTGGCGTCGCTGGTCGCCGGCTGGGTGGCCAGGACTAGGTCGGTATTAACCGCCCTATTCCTTAGCCTCCTCGGCGTCTCCCTGGTCTCCGTCGCGGCCCTGACTGCGCCGGTGTTCATCCCTGGCACTCCGTCCCTCCCTGGTAGACGGATGACCTGGAACAGAGAAGAAAGCTCCCTCTCTGCGTCGCGCATCCGCTCCTGGTCGTGATGCCTGATGATGAGGCCTCCTGGTAGGAAGCTCTCGACGGCCATGGTTGTCGAGATGATCCTGCCTCCTCGGCGAGGGCACCGCATTCTGTCCAGGACGAGGCCCCGTTCAGAAGTTACAGGGCGCCCCGGCCTGTAGTACACGAGCAGCGCTTCGTGCGCCGGGTCGGTGTAGCCTTCGGAGAAGAAGAAGCCGTTAGGGGGGTCACACCCGTCCCTGTAAGGCTCCGTCTCCACCTCGATCTCCGGGTCCTCCTGTGGCAGCTCCGGCTCGGGTGCCGGGGTCTCCGGCACAGGTTCCAGCGTCTGCGGCTCCGTGTTGCTCTCCGGTGTCGGTGTCATGCCGGTGAAGAGATCTCGGAGCAAGTGCCCGATCGCCACCGCCCGTTCCTGGGTCGTCATCGTATCCGCCTGGTTGTCCATCCTGGTCCTCCTGTAACAAACTCTGAAAGAGAAAGAGCGAGCACTGAGAAGTGCTCAGCTCAGACAATGCTCTTTCGAAGATGTACTAACAAGTACAGCTGCCTGACTAGTACTGGGAAAGTACAGAGCGCCTGGCAAGGAGAGAGAGAGCGAGCGGGAGGAACACGTCCTTCCACTACGGCTGTCGAACTCGTCCTCTCTGATCCTGCCCAAGACGGGCCAAGCAGTCCAATATATACACGCCCGGAAGCGAAGACCAGTTCATTCGAGAAAGATCATGTGACGTGGCAGATGACGTAGTAGGTGCGAGGCAGACAAAGACAGCAGTCAGTGTGTCGAGAAATGTCGGAGGGTAACGACAGGTGAGCAAAAAGTAAGGTAATTCCGATGATAGGAAGAAGTATTGATAACCAGAGCAGATAATAATATTAGCCTACAGTCCTGTAGAAACATAAAATTGTAGAGTATGTGGAGATGTACATGCGACGAAGTTTTCAGAAACTCGTAGAACGTCGATCGAGAGGTTATGGCAGTAGCACGTTACATATTCCTGCCACCGGGCGGAATCCGAAGGATGGGCGAAAGCAGGTAGGCGTAGCAGCAGCAGCGATGTCCAAGAGCAGCTCCTCCACTGGAATCGATGATCGGCGACCAAAAGAAACGCAGTATCGGAAAAAATAAAAAAGGAACAGCAGAAGTATGGGAAACAAAGAAGCGAGCAAAACAAGGAAAACAGAGAAAGAGGAAAGAAAGGGAAAGGGAAAAAGAAAGAAAAAGGAAGTAGGAACAATGGAAAGCGGTCCGGACCAATGCATAATAGACTTAAAGTGGCCAAATATAAAAATTACAGGAAAGTTTCCCATGAAAATAAAAAGCAAGTACAATACAAGAAAGGGGCATGGGAGAGTCTGACATCAAAAGTGTGTGTGGGTGGAGGGAAAAAGGACTGGGTGAGCCAAAAACAGTAAAATAAATTTTCAGAGATGTGGACCAGAACAAACAAAGCAAACAGAGAGTAAATCCAAATACCAGACAATAAACATGAAAGAACTCTCTCTCAGTACGCAGGAAGGTTCAGGAGGAAAATTTCTTAAGTTCGGAAAAATGGGCCTGCCGAATATCCTGAGGGTTGGAGAGAGACTGCAATTGAGCAGTAACCAAAGAGGGGAAAGAAAGAATTCGGTATGGGCCAATCCATAAAGGGGAAAGCTTAGCCGAAATATGATGTTGGGTAGAACTAATGGGATGGTTTTTTAACAAAACCTGATCAAAAAGCTTGACCTTAGGCGGACGAAGACGGGAATTACATGTTTTACGGTAAAGGTCCCTGGCATGATTTAAATTACCAAGAGCTTCCCGTAGTTGAGAGTCAGTGAGCAAATGAGGAGGGGTAAGCAATAAAGAGGGCAAGTTCCAGTTTAAAGATAAAGGAGTATGAAGATCTCTTCCCAAGAAGAGTTTGGCGGGAGAAAAGGAGGTAGAATCATTAACAGTAGCATTTAAAGCTAAACAAAAGTGAGGGAGTTCAGTATCCCATGACTTTTTATCTTGGAAATGAAAAATGGAAAGAAAAGATTTAAGATTCCGGTGGTAACGTTCAACAACATTTGCCTGAGGCTGATAGGGTGAGGTACAAACCTTTTTGATACCATAAGAAAAACAGAAATTATAAAAAACTTTGGAAGTAAAAATTGACGCGTTATCAGAGACCAGAATTTTAGGAATGCCTATAAGGGGAAAAACGTGATTAGTTAGTAAATTAATGATACTCTGGGAAGAAATGTTACGTAATGGGCGTACAACAAGAAATTTGGAAAAACCATCCAATAAAGTAAATATGTAGGAGTATGATTTGGAAGACCAAAGGACCGACAATGTCAATATAGAATTTCTCGGCCGGGTAAGTAGAGGGAGAGGCTGCGTATGTCCCAAAAGTTTGATGATTTTGGGGCTTATGCTTTTGGCACAGGTCGCAAGATCGGACCCAAGAGAAAACATCCTTTCGCATTTGGGGCCAATAAAACTGAGAGGCAATGCGAGAATAAGATTTCGCCATTCCAAAATGTCCACCAGTAGGAGACCCATGAAAATATTGAAATATCATGGGGCGTAATGCGGAGGGGAGAACCAAACTAGGAGTAGCCCGAGGAGTAGGTTTAAAGACAAGGAGTTGATTTACAATGCGAAAAGGCCCAGAAAAATCATTAGAAGAAATATCTTTTTCAATTGTTGGCAGTATGGATCGAGATTTTGATGGTGTTGGCAGGACTGAAAGGACAAAGAAAAATCAGTAAGAGAAGAAATAGAATTTACCATAGCAACCGGAAGGTGGTGTATTTCGGAATCAGCAAGATGATGATCGTCAAATAGGCGAGACAACGCATCAGCGACCGAATTTTGAAAACCAGAAATAAATTTCAGAGAGAATTTGAAACGTGACAAACGAAGCAACCAGTGACCAGTACGTCCAATTTTCAGAGCATTATTAAGTAACCAGGAAAGTGCTTGGTTATCAGTGCTCACGATAAACTCTCGATGATCGAGATAGTCGGAAAATCGAAAGGATTAAAGCAATTGCTTCCCGTTCATAAACGGAATATTTACGTTCCACAGGTGATAGTAAACGACTATAATAGGCAATAGGGCGGGTTTCGTCCTGTATAGTTTGTTGCAAGACAGCGCCAATGGCGACATCGGAAGCATCAGTAGAAAGCTCAAATGTAATGTTAAAATCAGGAATTTGTAAAAGAGGAGCTTGTGATAGCTTAGTTTTTAAACAGGAAAAGGCATTTTGCTGCAAGTCACCCCAATGAAACTTTACTCCTTTGCATTTCAATAAGTTAAGAGGTTCGAAAATATGGGAAAAATTAGGTATATATTTTCCATAAAATCCAACCATACCAAGAAAGGAACGTAACTGCTTTAAGTTCTTTGGAGGTGGGACTTTATGGATGGCAGAAACCCTATCCGGATCGACAGCAACACCGTTAGAACCGAGAATATGGCCTAAAAACTTAATCGAAGTTTGAGCAATTAAGACTTTAGAAGGATTAACCGTTAAACCCACGGAACGAAGACGCGTTAAGACTTCACGAACATGCTGTAGGTGAGTGGAAAGATCAGGGGAATAGATCAAAATATCGTCAATAAATGGGAACAAATATTTATATTTTATGTCAGAAAAAAGTGAATCAACAAAGCGTTGCATAATTTGAGAACCTAAATTAAGTCCGAAAGGAACTTTTTGAAACGGAAAAAGACCATTTGGAGTAATAAAGGTAGTGTAACGGGAGCTAATTTCGTCTAGGGGAATTTGATTGTATGCAGAATTAAGATCGAAAATGGAGTAATATTTGGCGTTGGAAAAATGTTGAAAAGCGGACTGCAATTTGGGCATAGGATAGGAATCGTAGAGTATACGGCCATTTAATTTACGATAATCTACGATGAATCTCGAAGATCCATCGGGTTTATCGACAATAAAGGCAGGGGAAGCGTAATTAGAAGAAGAAGGAATTATAGTTTTGTCCTGAAGCATTTTATCAATTAATTGATTTAAAATTTTCATGCGAGGAGGGCTGAGAAAATAGGGGGATGAACGAACAGGAGTAGAATCAATTAAGTCAATATGAGCCTTGAAATTTTTGACTTACCAAGAACAGGAGTAATGACATAAGAAAATTCAGTTAACAAAGAATCAATTTGATCAGAATGAATAGAATTGATACTGTGAGACATGGATGAAGTTGAAGAAGGATAATCAGCAATATTAATTAATGGAATAACCGTTGAAGAAAAATGAAAAGAAACCGTAGAGTTCATGGAATCAAAAATAAGACCAGTGTGGGAAAAAAACATAGCCTAAAGTAAGAGGAGAAGATAATTCCAAAACGACAAGAAAGGTAAACGGCCAAGAAAAATGTTGAATTTTAACCGTGAGAGAAATATGACCAAGAACATCAACAGGGTGATTAGAAGCCGAAACACAACCGACAGTAGAAGGAAGAAAATGAAGGTGAGAAAATACCTTTTTCAGGGATTCAAAGAAAGATAAACTGATTAAAGAAACAGCAGTCCCTGAATCAAGAAGAGCGACTGAAGGGACATTATTAATAGTCAAGACAATATGAGAAGTAGGAGGTACAAATGAACTTTCCGTCAAAAAAAGTTGAGAGGAAAATTCAGACGGCAAAGAGCGAACATTTGAAACAAGAGTAGAGGGGAACTGAACAACAAAAGACAGATTTTGCCCATTATTACGCCTACTGTCTGATGACGCGTGTAAGCCACGTTTTCCTGAATAGGGAGTAGCACAATTCCGAGATATATGACCCTTTCCTTTACAACGGAAGCAAATAATAGGAGAAGGAGTATTACCAGAAGAAACGGATGTAGAAGGTAAAGGACGAGAATCAAGAGGAGGTGGGATAGATGAGTAATAAGAAATATCTCCCAGAGAATGAATGGCGTGAGATTGAGCTAAATTAAAAAGCTGAAGCATGGACGTAGGAGGATTTAAGCCATCGAAAAGCTGCCGAAAGGAAGGAGTAGCGTAGAATTGGACGATAGAAATTAAGTCATTGACAGAGTGAGCAATGTTTAAAATATCACTATAGGTCGTAATCGAATCAAGATAGTCATGAGCAGGTTCGGTGGGAAGTTGATGACAACGAATAAATTCAAGGCTCAGCTAGCAACGTATTTCGTAAGGTAAGAAATAGTTGTGTATGGCATTCCGAAGTTGATACCAATTGGAAAAACTTAACATATTATCAACCCAAAATTTAGTAAAAACCCGGTACTTTTAGGGGACAGTAATCCCAGTAACTTAGGAAAAGAAGCTAAACCAATATTTAGAAATATTCGTGCAGAAAAGAGCCACAAGGTCAAACTACGAGGATCAGTAGATTGTAATTTAGGGACTTGATCAAGAGATTGTTTTATGATCTGTACATTGAGAGAGGTATCAACAGATGTGTATTGAGGTAATAAAGGGGGAGGGGGTAAATATGTGGATCGGGAGGCATAGAATGAAGTTGAGATAATGAAGAGGGCTTGCCCTCTGAATCAGTGAGCAAATCGGGACAATGAACACCGGAAGATAATGTTGGGGTATCAGAAAAGGATATTAAGTTACTAGTGGAAACCTCAGGTAAAGACCGAAGATGATATACTGGGGGTGGAGATAAATCGCTATCTTCGCCCAAGCGAAAATTATCCGAAAAGCAAGCCATAGTGTTACGAGAACAACCAAAACAAGATGCGAAAAGATCTAACCCTTTTTTGCAGAATTGAATTGACCAATATACAAAGAGATTAAAAAGGAACTGCCATGCAGGACCTATCTTTTTTGTTTTCCAATAGTTATACAGATAAATATATCAGATAATACATTTTCTTGACTAGAATTTTCTGAACTCTAAAAGAAAGACTCCCTTTTTGTGTGAATAGAATTTGGAGTAAAAGTTTTATCACAGTACACACCTTGTTAAACAAGGAGAATAAGTCCGAGCAAAACCCCGGACATTGATCACAAAGGCAAAGAGCTCGGATGGCCGTTAGGAGGAAAAGTATTGGAAAAAGGAGTAACCCAACAAAAGTTTGACAAAATGTTTACAAAATCGTTACTTTGAGCACTATCTCAGATAACTCCACCTAGCGTGAATGATAACCATATAAGGGGATTAGATCACAAAACATGTTTTCTCATTTGTTTTGAAAAGGTAGGTGTCTCACACACACACACAATCACCTCAAATAATAATTATTATTATTATCCGATCAACTTTGGAAGGAACAAGTATGCTTTTACAATGAAGATCAAAAAACTATTTGGCCACATTCAAAAACAAACGAAGACGCCTCCAAGGCGCTCTAATATAAAACCATATACACCGAATAAAGGAAAAAAGGGTAGGGTAAAAAGAAGGATCAGCAAAATAAGGATAAGTAAGGATGAAAAGAATGGAAACTCCGACTGCGTAATGGTTGAGAAAGTTCAGTCTGCCAATTTATGATTTTCCGGAATCATCTAAGCTTGAGAAAGTTCTGTTTGACGATGTTCAGGCTCAGTCCACATCACCAATATTACAGCACTTAAAAAACAAATAATCTCAATAAGTTTCAAGGTGGCAAAGAGCCGGGCTCGAAACAAGGCCTTGAAAATTTTCATAGCGTGCCATCACGGGAATGCCAAAACAATCCAAGTTAGAATTTTTTAAACAAGTTTACTTAAAGAAATGTTTAGCTCACCAAAGCCCTTTTCAAGTCAACTCCATCAGCTGGTAGGGAAGAAAATAGCAGCACACGGCAAGCCGTGCGAAGTCCGTAGGCCCCTCCACACACACACACACACACACACACACACACACATACACACACACACTATTTACAGAAGATGATGCCAGTCTGCCCAAGACTTTTTTTAATTTTTTTTACGGGGCGCCCCCGTAGCCCGCTCCCCGTCGTGACCATCGACTCAATCTACATGGCCTCCGACATGCTATTAATTTCTAAGTAGAAAAGAGATAGTTGTGTAGAGTGGGAAGTGATACAAGGAGTATCTGCCTGTTTCCATGTCAGACACGTTACCAGGCGAGATTGTGTTAGGTATATGGTATTGGTGTATGGTATTGAAGGGTCAGGGAAAAACCACATAGGCAGAAATAAGAAAGAGCCTACATGTAAAACCTGACATCTTTTAATAGCACATGCAAGGATGTGGGCTGGATAAAGACCAGAGGTTGTGTTAGTTAGGAATATGTGTCATGCAATCATAACCATTTACCTAGCTTTTGTCAATTATTATGGGGGATCAGTCCTACTTGTCACTGCCTGGTGGGGCTCGGGTCCGCTGGCGTCTGGGCTTTGGGCCACAGGTTAGTCCCTTGATCCAGCAGCCAGCAGTCCCTGGTGCCAAGTCTCCTTTTATGGAGAAGGGGAGTAGTGCCAAGCCTTACTTGTTGTAAGGGGCATCTTCTTTCCCGCCTGATGACGTCCCTTCTTTGCGGTGTTGTTGTCACACACTTGTCTCTGTAAATATATACACATATATACACACATCCTATTATATATACATTATTACTTTTCTTCTGTAGAGTGCGGGCCGCTTTTCCGCTCTCGTCTCCTGTAGAACAAGTACAATTACAATTAGTAGATTAATAGTTAGTGGTATTAGCAGGGGTGGGTTTTTCGTCCACTCCTTTGTCGCTGGTGGGGGCGGGGTGGATTGGATCGTCTCTTTCATGGCTGTGTTGCCTTCGTCGTGTTGTATTTCTTCTCTCAATCCTCCCTCTCTTGGCTAAATCTGTAACATAGTAATAACATAATCTAGGACAAGGATGTAGGCAGTAAACAAGCATGTACATATATACAGGTGTTGTGGGGTGTGTGCATATTGTTAAGTGGTGCGGTGTATTGAGTTGGTGTCAGTTTAAGAGCGAGGGCGGTTTTGGGCCCCCAGCCTCCTGGCCCTGTGCCTGAACAAAATGTGTTTCGGTGTGGGGTATTTGGTGTATAGGTCGACGTCATAGCGTCCTATTCCACTGACTAGTGGGTTGACCTTACTACCCCATGACTTCTTGTACATTCGGAGTGTTTGCTTTCGTATGTGTTGCCTTATCGAGGTGACTTTCGCAATTGCGCGTAGGTGGCGTATTGGTGTGTCATACGGGAGTTTAGCCGCTGCTCGAATGCATTTGTTTTGTATTAGTTCCAGCTTATCCAGGTTCGTCATAGCAGTGTAGCCCCATGCGGGAGCTGCGTACGTTATTATCGGCCTAATTAGGGCCTTGTACATGTTTATTGCTACTCGTTTGTTAATACTGGATCTTTTATTCAGTATCGGATAGAGCTGTGCCAGTCGTGCGTTTGTTTTTCGCTGGATGTCTTTAATGTGATATAGCATGGTTAGTTTTCTATCTAGGACTACTCCTAGATATTTGACCTTGTCGTGCCATGCTATATCTCGATTAAATAATTTGAGCGGTTTTATGTTGGCTGGCATATGTGTGCGTCTGTTCTTCCTAGTAAACATCACAGCTTGGCATTTGTCAACGTTGACCTTGATACGCCATTTGGTTAGCCAGGGCTCGAGAGTTCACAGTGCTACTTGTAGTCTCTTTCGGGCGCATGCTAGCTGAAAGTGTTGTACTGTGATAGCAGTGTCATCCGCATAGATGTGCGTGGTAGTGAGTTCCGCTGTCGGCATGTCATTCGTAAATAGAATGAACAGGATTGGCCCTATTAGTGACATCTGGGCTACGCCCGCCCTGATTGGTCGCGTGCTTGACAGTGTGTTATGAACATCTACTTGGAACTCTCGGCCTTCCAGGTATGATTTAATTAATCTTATGTACCCTGGGTGGAATTCGAGGTCTATTAATTTCGCTAATAGGCCTTCGTGCCAGACTTTATCGAATGCCTTCTGGATATCAAGGAATACCGTGCCTGTGTCTCTTCGCTTGTTTAGTCCGATGGTCGCTTGTTCTAGGACCCGGGTAAGCAGTTGCGGGGCGGAGTGGCCGTTTCTAAAACCGAATTGTTCGTTCCGAATGATTCTTCTTTCCTTGATATGTGCTATGAGCCTTTTCAGCAGTATTTTCTCAAATACTTTGCTGAGGGCGTCCAGGAGACTGATGGGCCTGTAATTATTAGGGTTAGATTTGTCCTTGCCTGGTTTGCCGAATACAAGGATTCTCGCCTTTTTCCACTGTTCGGGATAATACTGCAATTGGAACATTGCATTGTATATTTTAATGAGTAGTGCGAGGGCTTTCGGGGTTAGTTTTTGAAGTATTATGTTCTGAATCTCATCTGGGCCGGGTGCCTTCTTCGGGTTAAGGTGACCTATTATCCACTTAATTTCGTGGATATTAGTCTTCTTAACCTCGGGCTTAGGTGCGTGTGTTAGGAATTCCGCTACCTTGGCCTCTGTTTGCCTAATGAAGGCGGGGTCCGACGGTTCGTCATTGGGCTTAAAGGCCTCTTCAAGTGAGTCGGCTATCACCTCTGCTTTATCTTGATTTTCATATACTGGTCCGTTAGGTCCCTTAATTGTTGGGATCACGTGTGGTTCTCGCGTGAAATATCTCGCTAAGTTCCACACCGGTCTGGTATTTGTGTCAAACGTACTCAGTTTGTTATTCCAGATCCGAGACCTATACTCCATTATTTCGGTTTCGATTTCGACCCTGAGTTCGTTTTTACGTATCCGGTCTTCATCGCGGTGGTGTCGGGCCCAGTTGCGCTTGTGTCTGTTGCGCTGGCGAATTAGATCTTTAATGTGGGCCGGTATTTCAATGTTGGTGTTTTGTCTAGGTTTGTGTACCGGGATGCTCGCAGTTGTGGCTGCCTGGATCGCATTTACGAGTGTTTTTAGGGATTCATCCGTTTGGGCTGGGTTTACTATTTGTATGTCCTCAGTCCCCTGTAGGAGTGAATCGAGTTTTCTTTCAAATTTACCCCATTTGGCTGCTTTATAGTTTAGTCGGCGCTTGGGGTTATTCTCATATTCCTCCGGGTTCGCTTCCAGTGTAAATATTACTGGTTGATGCCTCGACCCTAGGTCGTTGATGACCTTTATAGTGTGTCTTTGAGGAATATTTCGCAGTAGGGCGATGTCCAATATATCGTCGACCTGTTCGTTTGGTGCCAGGAACGTGGGTTCGCTGGGGGCTGTTACCACATAGTCCTGGGATAGCATGTGGTTGTACAGCCTTTCGCCGTCTGCGTTAGGTTTCAGGCACCCCCAGCTGGCGTGTTTCGAATTTATGCCCAAGACGGGCCAAGCAGTCCAATATATACACACCCGGAAGCGAAGACCAGTTCATTCGAGAAAGATCATGTGACGTGGCAGATGAGGTAGTAGGTGCGAGGCAGACAAAGACAGCAGTCAGTGTGTCGAGAAATGTCGGAGGGTAACGACAGGTGAGCAAAAAGTAAGGTAATTCCGATGATATGAAGAAGTGTTGATAACCAGAGCAGATAATAATATTAGCCTATAGTCCTGTAGAAACATAAAATTGTAGAGTATGTGGAGATGTACATGCGACGAAGTTTGCAGAAACTCGTAGAACGTCGATCGAGAGGTTATGGCAGTAGCACGTTACAGTGAGCATTGCATGAATGTAGCTTGCTTTACTTGGTGAGCCCTGGAAAATATGACATCATGTTTTTCTTTGATTGTGTATATTTGCCATTGTTGTGATTTTATTGTGTGTGGTTCCGATCCACAGTGTTTTGTTCTGCTCATGAGGACTCTTATGATTGAGATGTATATATTTGTGCGTAGGATGTTTTACCACCCAGCGTGTTATATTTCGTACAGTTAGATTAGTTTTGTCTTCCCTTTGCGTATTAAATCACGCATTTCCTTAAGGTTAGAGACCCTCACTGCAATGTCCAAGTATGCAGAAAAGGGAAACGTACTCATCTACGGTTGTGTTAACAAAATTAAACCCAGGGGCGTGGTGCGAGCACGCTATTCAATGTGTTAAAATTAATGAAATTCAAGAATTCTGCTTTGTAATGTTAAGTATGTGTGTCGGCATTCACTTGAATATTTGTATGATATTTGATTCTCAAGATGGACTTTATCAAGCTGAGAGAATAATTCTGAGTCTTGTAAATTTTTTATCATTATGATATTTTTTGGCTATTTGTCATATGTTTTCTGTTTATTTTTAAACTGTCGTCGTGCTTCACCTTGCTTTATTTATTGATTTTAGTTGACCTCACGTGTCCATATTAGTTATATGTTGCCCATTAAAATTCAGGGTGTATATATTTTTAAGGCATTATTTTATCATAATCCGAACTGAGCACGCCTGGGAGCAGCTGACTAGTCTGGGGCAAATTACCTTGATGGTAGAAACGGGAACAAGGTTATATTTGCTCAGCATTCTGAAGAGAAGAAAGGCCTTATTTTCTTGAAAAGTGTGAAAAATAGTATTTGTTTATCCAGCTTGTGATGTGAAATTGTGCCACGTGCTTGAACACGCATTCAGAAAAATGTCACCAATTAAAATACACTACAGATGCAGAATTATTTAAAAAGAACTGAAAATACTATTAGGCAGATGTACACTACATTAATGCTTTTACAGGAACAATGAATCAGAGCTAGAAAATATGTATCGGTTCATGCGAATGAGAGAGCATATTCGAATCGACAAATGTGATTATTAATAGATCAGTATAAAATTCATATTACTTGTTGTAAATTTTATTTCCAGTCTATATTATAAAAGTGTTTCCATAGAAAGGCTGCCTTTGAAATGTATGACAATTCAATAAAGTGTTTTTCATTTTCTTGGCTGTTCAGATACACATCCTGATCCATAATCTTGTACCGTAATACTACACTTCTCTGTACGTTTATAAATGAGAGATGTATGGATATCTCCACAGCTTTGTGATAAAATAATAATTGATGTAATAAGTAGCGGTCGCTTGGTAGAGCATGGCCCTTCGGAGCTGTTGCGCCATGGGGTTTGTTTTTATGCATTATGTTTTCTTTCTAGTTGCATGCTTAATGACCTTGTTAATCTATATATCGCGATTCTGTAAGAAAACTCTGCTTAAGAAAAACGTATACGCATCAAATAGTTACGTTGTCCTTGCAAGCAATGTTCAGATATTTTCAACATCAACTTAATCTCTGTTATACTTAATGAATATGATCTTTATGATCCCGCTCTGTTCCACGCTCCGGCTACTGAGGTACATTTAAGGCATAGTGGACGCCAGATCGACTTTCTTCGAAGATGGCAGCGTGATAGCCATTCTAGCTCGTCGGTTAGACCACGTTACCTACGAAGATGTACTCTATCATTTAAATTATAACCCTTGCAAAACGCGGGAAAACAGCCTATTTTGTCACATCTACCGAAAAGACAAGTACGACCAGGTAAAACATCGTGGAAGGGAAATATAGACGAGGGTGGAGAAGATATCTTGGGCGTGGAACCTCCGACAGTGGTTCGACATTCATAGCACAGCAACTCATATACGAAAATCACAGAATAATAAATATTACTTCATGATGATCGCCAGCCTTGTCTGAAAAGACAACACCAGAAGAAGAAGACATATTTGCCTCTTACGATTTCAAGTAGAAACAGTAAAAAATTCTGTAATTAAGATGAAGGACAGACGTAGGCTATGATATAGGGTAGGTGGTAGTTACTTGGTAGCTCTAAAAATATCATTATGGATGTTAGCCTACTTCTATCGATACATTATGTAGTGGTGAATATAGTTTTAATAGCAACCATCTTCTCTACCAGTAGCGTGCATTGAACCCCAGCTACCAGAGCGCTGCTGGGGCAAAGAATTTTGTATTTACATTGTCTTATTATTCCTTAACGTTTTTTATCAAGTTTTTAAAAACTTGAAACATCTAAGTCAAGGCACGTATAGCTCTCTCGATAACCCGCTCGCTCTACCGTAGTCCAGGTTTGCCCCTCGTTGGCCTGAATGGTTACCGTAGTGCTCTTCGGTTCCAGCGAGCTGTGCTTCTTTGCCCAGCGAAATTCAAGTCGTTTGCTTGACGCATACCCATTAAGGCTCCTTCTCTTGGGGAGGTGGGGTGGTAACTGTTGGCCTCGCTCGAGATTCACAGTGTCTTCACGACGGCAGAGCAGCTACCTTGGGTACATGTTACTTGCAATAGCTAACACTCGAAGTGTTCAGCGCCACACACCAGGAGCTACCAAAAAACAGTACAGCCACTTGTACATAATCTTGCTAATAAAAATAAACATTTTATGAAATCAATTGCAATAAAGGTATGTATTTTATTTTATACGCTTTAGGTTATACGCTTTTGTGTTAGTTTACTGTTAATCGTCAAACTGTTCACATCGTGGTAAGTCCTCTCGTCCTAAAGCTACTAAAGGCTACTTTTCTAATCTACACAGCTTTGTATTACATTATATAAGTAGAGAGTAGCAAGTGTCTAGTAGATTTAACTTGTTTCTTTTCAAGAAGAACCTGTAAGCAGAAGATAAAGTCCGTCATGATATACGTACAACCCATTTCTAGCTATATTTGCAAAAAGTGTGGAAAAACATTTTCCCGAGTCTATCACAAGAGACATCATGAGATATCTTGTAGGACAATTTTTAAATGCAAACATTTTAGAAGAGGGTTCAAGAACGCTTACAACGCTCAACGTCACAAATCCGCGTGTAATGTAGCTTCATCGAGAAGAAAATATAAAGAGCTCAACCGCATTCAAGCAAATACTGATTTTTTTAAGTGCACCTCTGCGAGAGGTTTTTAATTCTCCCTTGTTGTCTAGGCCTGCCACAAGTTCTCTTACTAAGCACACATTTCGAGGTAAAGAAGCAAGATTATGATGATGATGATGAGGATGCTAATGATAATAGTGATAATAAAGAAAAAGGAGAAGAAGAATAAAAATAAGATCTCAATGTTTCTTTGCCATTAGAGCTTTATGATTTTATTTCATTATCCAAGCCTACTACACGTTATGTCGCCGTGCAAACATCTCAAGAAGAGATGCAAGATGAAGTAGAAGATTTCAACGCTTCTTTGCTATCGAAACAAATAAAGTTTTTACCTGGAAACGCGACTGCAGAAGCACATATTACATCAAAACAAGTCCCTACACATCAACTGTCTGCATGCAGGCTCAAAGTTCACAAAAAGCCTCTGTTACCCCATGTAGACGTGAGATACTGTAAAGACCCCAACCTACTTTTAAAACGTTTGCAACTGCTAAGAGCCTATCAAGATGCTGGTTACACAGAGTATAATGCAGATATTTTTTGAAATAGTGCAAGAATTACGTCCTGTGGGTATTATTGAGTAATAGCTCTTCAAAGTGAAGACCTTACCTGTAAGCTCTCTCTCGACAGTACAACAGCCTAAACATCTTCCTACATTCCCAGCCTTCACCCTCACCTAAGTCATCCTCCTGTAGCATATAGTGGATCGAGTAACTATAATGGTACAGACTATTTTCCAACATTCTCCCTTCCTTAAGGTATTAACTCCGCCTCTAGCTGTAGAACCGGTCTCAAGCCCGGATAAAGGGAGGAGAGGCACCCTAAATACTACAAAAAAGTAAGCCATTTTCCACTTTAGCCCTTTAGCCCATTAGCCCTTTAGCCCTATGAGGAGGAGGAGAGGGCGGTGAGGAGAAAGAGGAGTCCTTTTGCCCTTTTGCCCTTCTGATAAGACGTGGCCCCTGGGTTCCATTCCTTATCATGTGTGTAGCACGAATATTTTTCGGTTCAGCATTTTGCAATCCTACACTGAATGAAATTTATCACTTCTAACAGAATAATAAAGTTAGGTTATAACAACATTCTATGTGTATCTACATCTCATCATTCTGATTATGCTTTTAGCTTTGAGCGACTATCCTTCCTCGAGAGCCCTAGTACAGCTCTCCCCAGGATTAGTCCCAAAAGAGCCTATGTATACGCAAGAACCCTGCGCTAGACTGATGTTAGGAAGGGCATCTGGTTAGAAGGATGAAACCCCGCATTAGCCCAATACGTGTAAAACTCGCCCCAAGTTAGTGACATAAAGCTCATGTATCACTACTAACTCTTGTGCTAGACTAAAGTTATGAAGGGTAGCTAGTTAGAAGGATGAGCGATAGCCCAGCTCCTTAAAGTTAGTCTAATATAACCAATATACAGCATCTATATTCCTCTGTTCCCAAGTGTTAGGTGATAAAACTAATGGGTCATAAGTTACAAGTTGTAAGCCCCTGAGTTCACTCTCTATAGTTCAGTCCATGAGAATACAGTATAGCAGTCATCTTACATAGTAGCCCTTGCCCCAGTTCCCGAAAGTTAGGCTAGTAAAACTAATAAGTCATAAGTTACAAGTTGTGAGCCCCTGAGGCAGCTGTCTAGTTAGGTCTATACGAATATAGTATATTAGCTATATTGCATAGCAGCACTTGCCTCGGTTCTGGAATGTCAGGCTGAAAAACTAATACGTCATAAGTTACAAGATGTAAGCCCCTAAGGTAGCTCTCCAGAGTTCGGTCCATGAGAATACAGTATAGCAGCCATGTTGCATAACAGCCCTTGCCTTAGTTCTCGAAAGTTAGGCTGTAAAACTAATAGGTCATAAGTTACACAAGTTGTGAGCTCGTGAGCCAGCTCTGGAGAGTTAGGCCTATAAGAACAATGTATCGCCATTAGCTCCTGGTCCATCTCCTTAAATTTAGTCTCATATAACCAATGTATAGCAACCATCTTGCCTCGGGTTCCTAGCACTAGAAAGTTGTACGCGGCCGCCATCTTCCGCAATCGCCCCTATGCAATCTCCTTAAGTCCTATGTCTCCCCTGGGCTAGCTTTCTCCATAAGAGCCTATGTATAGCCGCCGTCTTGCGCAACAGCCCCTGGACCAGCCTTCTCCATAAGAGCCCGTGTATAGCCGCCATCTTGTGCAATCGCCCGTAGGCCGTCGTCTTAAGTCCTATGGCTCCCCTGGGCCAGCTTTCTCCATAAGAGCCTATCTATAGCCGCCATCTTGCACAGTAGCCCCAGGGCCAGCTCCCGGGAGTTAGTCCCATAAGATCCCGCGTATAGCCGCCAACTTGCACATTAGCCTCTGGGCCAGCTCTGTCTTTTTAAACCTACTCATTGTATTCATAAAAGACAACAACTTATCAACGTTGTGTTGTAGAAGAAGGGTTGATAATGCAGTGTATCCTGGTGATGATTGTTTAGTCCATGTTGCCACCGTAAAAGCAATCAAGGGTGTGGTTAAACGTCCTGTCAATAGACTGTGTGCATTTCCAAACGCAGGAGTTGCGTTATAGATCACTGAGAACTATCTGTATAAGTGACATTTACACATTTAATTGTTTTGTACTACGTCGCTTTTGTTGGGTTGTATGTTTGATATTTAAAAGTAAATTTCTTTTAATCTTCAATAATTTTCTTATGAAATTTTCAATATGCATGAAGGCAGTGGTTTTCCAACTGCGGTACGCGTCCATCTAGGGGTACAGCTGAGACTTTAAGTGGGGTAGGCGAGCAGCCTTCGGGGAAAAGTGAAATATGGAAAGAAAGAAAGAAATAAGAAGAAATGTATATATTATATGGAGCCACGCTCCGCTTGAAAGTTTCACCTGGACTACGACATATCAGAAAACTGTGCCACGCCATGCAGGCACACCCAGCCCATTGAAATTTTGATGGTTCACAATGTTTAAATTTCACAATTAAGACAGAAATATCTAATTTCCTCCCAGCAACATTAAAAAAAGTTCACATCCTTGCGTATATTGTGCGAAATCAACATTTCAATTATTTTTTCAAAGAACTTGTGAGCTATTCTGTGTCTTTTGGCAAACACGTATTGGTGTCAGAATAAATAAATAAATTATTAATGTGATATTGAGGCTAAAATCAGCGTTTTGTGAAACTTTCATGCAAACAAGCCATCCTGGTTTTTTTAATGATATTTGTTCGTGGCGTCGACCTCTATAGATCTTCTGCCACTACTTTCACCATATGAACCTGCGTGTAAGTGGAATTGCGGAAGTGTAGTGTTGAATGTGAGGAAAAGGAACGTTAAGGACGACACAAAAACCCAGTCCCCAGGCCAGGGATATTAATAATTTACAATCAAAAACCCCTGACGCGGCCGGGAATCGAACCCGGGGCCACCGGGGGACAGGCGGACACCGTGGGGCCGGATTGGTCATCCTGTTTAACTTCATTATCATCGTATTATATTTCATACAGACCCAAACTCTTTCATTTCTTGTTATGTGTTATGCAAAATGTATTTCATTTCACGATCTCGCATTATTTACGATGTGTGTAATCAATTAAAAACAATTAAAACTGCCTTAATATTTACCCAGGTACTCATAGTTTTAAACCTGTCATCTAGAAATTTTTTCGTAGGGGTACAACAAACTTTTACCCATGACTGAGGGGTACTGCCTCTCAATAGTTTGAGAACCTCTGTATTAAGTAAAAAAAAAAAAAAGCTACTAATGAACAACACTCATGTACAATTTTACTCTCCGACAAATGTTTTTAATGCAATCATGGAATAACGAGATGAAGGACATAATTTGCTATTCGATATAGTTAAAGCATTATCAGCCCAGACACTAGTTGGATCCTCAAAGGTGGTGGTGATGGTGATTATTGTTTTAAGAGAAAATACAACTAGGCAAACCATCCTCTATATAACACTAATCAGAGAGAAAACTGAAAGGGATGCGACACTTCGAAAAATGAAGGTATCGACCAAAGGAAGACTAGGGCCACGAAGGTCATGAAAATGAAAGATTCTCTAGGCCTTGGAAACCTAACGCCGTCGAGGTCGGGAAAAAAACAAGAGTTGACCAAGAAAGGTCGGATTGGATAGATGAAAGTGAGGAGTCTGGCACAAATAAGTGGAAGCAATGACAGGTCTCAGCTCAGGTCCCCGTGGTTGCCAACCCACGCTCCCAAGTTGAGAGCCCCTGGGGTCCCTTTTAGTCGCCTCTTACGACAGACAGGGGATACCGTGGGTGTTATTCTACCGCCTCCACCCACAGGGGGATGGATCCTCAAATAGCACCAGTAAAGTTTATGCGGTTATAGAGAAACCAGAAAAACATGGCAGCGCCAACATGAGGCATACTGAGCAGGATGAAGAGTGGAGGTAGCCTACTTTACCATTGCTTTCCTCACAAATGCTACTGTATTTAAGTAATAATTGTTGTTATTATTATAAATATATAAATATAATATTATAAAAGTTACTATATATTACAGTACTTCATTCATTTCATTTCTGACCCGGTCGAATGACTGGAAAAATGCTGTGGACTTTCATTCACTATTATTATAATTGGCATAATAATATAAAATTATACTCTCATTAGTGCGTGAAAGTGAAGCACAAGAGCAGATATTGATCACTTGTGTCATTATTCAAGCCGTGTCGCTGTCTAACAAGTGGCGTGGCGAGAGGTCTGGCCTTCGAGCTCTGGGCACAGATGTGTGGCAAAACGAGAGCGAAAGCCACCAGTGACACTTTCTGGCAACGCTAACCTACAACACCTTCTAACCAGTGTTATCATTTTCATCTTCGTCTTTTAAAAGGATGTAAAAATAGTTAAGGATAATTAACGATCCCCTCGTAACACTCATCGAACGGAGAGATGGAAGAGTTCCGGTATCGTATCGGTAAAGGAAATTAAAGGTCTGTGAGGGGCAAGAAATGAAAGACTCCCGAAACTTCTAAGACTCAACACCTTCGGTGTAGGAAGGAACGGGAGTACTCTAAGGTAGGTCGGATAGTGAAAACGAAAGAGGAAGCAAGACTGGACTCGACCAGGGGACCCGTGGCCTGAGATGTGATTCCTTTAGTCACCTTTTACGACAGGCATGGGATGTGGGTGAATTACATGTCCCTGAATAACACAACAAAAGAATCTACCCTCTTCTCAAATTTTGTTTCTTAGTTGTGTAACAATGCAATATATCTACCACCCGGTATAATACTCGATTATTTGTTTTGTGGACTGCAAGTCAGGTGCATCAAATCTTTAGGAACTGATAGTGGACTGTAAATATTAGATCATCTGCCTTCGGAAGTGCGAGCTATGTAGCTTCCTGGTCTTAATACTGTGCTCAGCTCTAGAGGAAAAGAAGGAAGTTCCAGTCCCTCGATTGAAGAAATGAAGGCGAAGTCCTTCAAATTGCCAATGTCGGCAAAGTATAAGAGTTGACCTCCATTTGAGATGGACCTTCAGATTGAACGAACAGTACAAAGGACAGTCACTTTGTATCAGTTATAAATATTCAGAATAAATAGTTATAAGTCAAATAGATGTCACCTTCGTTTGAACACAGAATAGAAATCATTACGCTACGCTACATCCCTTTTTCGTAATTTTCCTTTTGAGCAGGCAATTAAACATCTGTACAAGGGATTTATTTATTTATTTATTTATTTATTTATTTATTTATTTATTTATTTATTTATTTATTTATTTATTTATTTATTTATTTATTTATTTATTTATTTCACGGAGGCAATTTTCAATTAATGGTGATAGACCTTATAATAATTCCTTGTTAACGTTACGCGTTCTTCCTCCAGATGTATACGCTGTTCTGTATGTAGCTCAGTGTGATGTTTCTCCAAAGTCAGGGGGCGATGACCTTCGATGTTAGGCCCCTTTAAACAACAAGCATCATCATCATCATCAACTCCAAAGCCATTCCGGCCGCCTGCCTGTTAGCTCGCTCCTTTCTCTCCATGCGAAATTCAAAACATCCCTGCGCTTTTATTAAAACGACGATAACTCCTAAACCATACATGAAAATTATATACTACAAGTGTACCAAATTTGGCTGAAATCGCTCCAGTGGTTTAGGAGATGTAATACATAAATATCCACATACAATGACATTGATGTATATAGATCTATAGATAAATTACATAGACTCGTCTTTGCTCGTTGGGAACCCCCAGTTGCTCTTCGTTAGGAGTGGGTGATAACTCGTGTCATTCCACTCTTGATATTCTATATGTTTCACAGTTCCTTAAATATTTTACACATCTAATAGAGAGCTACATTCTTCAAACTGGGTAGACCTATCAAAGCTGGTCCTGTAATTATATTGAAAGTACGTCTTGATCACGGCATGTTGGATTGTTATTTTCAAATAAGAGCCACAGTCATCCATGAAGCTCCTAGCAAGGGATGGTACTTTATTAATTTAATTTAATTTCGCACAATGTGCATAATTAGAGGACGTACTCTTAAGCATTTTCACAGAATTTTGTCAGACATATTTCTCTGCGCTTACATGTCATTACGTGATATCTGTCACATGGGTTATCACAAAGTTTGCACACGCATAGTTCATCCGGTTGATGGTAGATGTCTCTCGTGCAGATACCGTGGTGCAAGGTCTGTCTAGGCTACTTATGGAGCCGCAATATTGGGTCTTTAAGCGAGTGTAACCAAAGGCAAGTGTATTCGAATTTAGGGGATTTCGGTACCGTACATTGTAATAAAAACAAAATATCAACTATTTTTCATATAGAATTTAATTGGGAATCTACTGTTCATGTATATATAACTGAATAACACTTAAACGACATGAATACATTCACAGCTATTTGAATAGGAAGATAATTAACAGAGCCTGATATTTGTTTTAGAAATAAGAATCTTTTACTTCCTTACAACTTGGTCTTACTGTGTTTCTTATTAATATAATCTGTCAAATACGTAATCTTATTGACAGAAACATAGAACTCCGTACAGTACCTGTGTCATATGATGGTTACCGGTACATGAAATACTGAACTTGAAGTACCGTACTGTACCTAAAGTACTAAAAGACAGTTCTAGTAAAATACCTTCAGCGTTTTCTTTATTAAGAAAGTAATTACCGATACTGCGTTTCTAAAAGGTTACCTCAGTATGTTGACAAACACTGAATGCCTCTTGAGTTGAGTGCATTAAATTATGTATGTAAGTGTTGTTATCCATTCATGTGGTAATTTCTTTGGGTTCTAAGGCAAAAATAATCTGCACATATGCAACAAGAGTAATGTTTTTAGCTGCTCTTAAGTAGTTTATTAATAACCCATCCAGCTATATAGTACAAAGTAGTGGTGGTGATTATTGTTTTAAGAGCAAGTACAACTGGGCAACCAACCTCTATTAACACTAATCAGAAGAAAACAAATGGAAGGGGTCAAACACTTCGAAAAATGAAGGTATCGGCCAAAGAAAGATGAAGGCCACAAAGTACGTGGATATGAAAAACTTCATAGGCCTCGAATGCGCTAATGGCGTCGCGGTCGGAAAAGAACAAGTGTAGACCAGGGGAGGTCGGATGGGATAGAAAAAGTGAGAGCCTGACACAAGTAAGTGAAAGCAATGTCAAGACTCAGCTAAGGGCCTCGTGGTCACAACCCAGAATAGATTTTCCCTGTGGGTGGGGGGAGTAGAATAACACCCACGGTATCCCCTGCCTAAGAGGCGACTGAAAGGGGCCTCAGGAGCTCCTAACTTGGCAGCGTGTGTTGGTGACTACAGGGCTCCTAGCTGAGTCCTACATTACTTCCACCTACTTCTGTCAGGCTCCTCACTTTCATCTATCCTACCCGACCTCCCTTGGTCAACTCTTGGTCTCAATCAATCAATCAATCAATCAATCAATCAATCAATCAATCAATCAATTAATCACATCTGATCTGCATTTAGGGCAGTCGCCCAGGTAACGGATTCCCTATCTGTTTTTTCTTACTCTTTTCTTGAATAATTGCAAAGAATTTGGAAATTCTAACTACTCTTCCCCAATTTGTCCTCTTGAATTCCAACTTTATCTTCATATTGTGAGCTTTCCTACTTTTAAATACTCCACTCAAACTCGTTCGTCTACTGATGTCATTCCACGCCATCTCTCTGCTGACAGCTCAGAACGTACCACTTAGTTGAGCAGCTCATCTCCTTTCTCTCAAGTTTTCCCAGCCCAAAATTCGTAAAAAACGATATCTAATGCTACTCTTTCAATTATTGTAGACAAATGAGGTAATCCACTTAATACATTACAAAATTTGTACTTTCATTTTTTTAAACCATGATACCTGTTTCCGCCTATTGATATTAGGCCATCATCAGCCATCAGATCGTAAAAATCTTAATCTATCTATTTTTTCCCTTCATTTCGATGTGTTGGATCCCTTCACTTTTCTCTCTCTCTCTAATTAATTGAGAATGGTTGCCCATTTGTACTTCGTCCTAAAACAATAACTACCACCACTACCACCAGAATCGGTTGTACAGGTCTATGCCTACAGTTTTGTACCCACTGAGCTATCCTTTGCTTATCTCTCGGGAAGTGAAACACTCTAATTCCGTCAGTTGCCTTATTTGCAAATTTGGTGCGGCACAGTATCCCATTTTCCTTCAAAATACAAGTAATAACTCACATCATCACATCGGTCACGCCCACATAGCAACAATATTTAAGACCCAATATGGCCGCTACCGCAAAGGATTGTGGTAGCGTGACCAGACCTTCCTAGACTGACCAGGAGGCCTTGTTCTCTAGGAGGCGCTGGACTGACCTTGCCGTGGTGAAAACCATGAACGGCAAAACGCGTCATGAGGTGTCTCAATGCGTAATTGGCTTTTATCCATTCTCTGTTGACCATAGCATCTGTAGCGTAAAATTCAGGAAATATTTCTTCTCTTTTTCCTTGCAATTCACGGAGTAGACTCTGGTATGCTTCTGTTGATGGCAGGCATAGGTCGTATCTTAAATCCTCCAATGTAGAAGGATTCTCTGGCGAGAAAATATGCCAGACGTGAGGGTGTATACTTTGAAATACTTTGAAATACACAAGGCCTTCTTCAGGAATCTTGCTTTTAATTTTTCGATTTCCTTCAGATTCTTCTTTCTTAATTGGTCCCAAATTAAAGTCAAACCATATGCCACTATTGGAGTGAAAATTTTTAACGCGGTATTTAATGATAACTTTCGTAAATTCGGTATACTGTTCATAGTGTAACTGGGCCCATGGGAGTAATACACATATATTATGTATAATAGTGCCACTGAAAAATCTAAGGATAGTTTCCCTCGAGTAGTAAAATTTATGCAGTGGAGTAACAATCAAATTAAGAATGGAGGCCGTGGACTTAGAAATCTCCAACGAGCATTGCAGAGTTACAAGACATTGGGCAAAGGGAGTATGCTACATAACCTGGAAAGTTAAAGAGAAATATACGAAGGAATAAGGGACATAAGTGAAAATAGATCAGAAACCAGTAGAAGATTTAAAAATATATATATTGAAACAATAAATCGAACATCTGACAATTTACATGAAATGAGAACTATATAAAATTTTCCCAACCACTTGCACGGATTACAAATTCATATATCAACAACAACAACAACAACAAAAAGAGATAAGATGTGCAAGAGAAGGAAAGGAAAAAGAGAAGATGCCGCAGGAAAGGAAAAGGGCAAACAAGGAAAGAATGAATACAGCGATAAAAAGAAAAATCGAGAACGACAAGAAAGGTAAGATCTTCAGTTAGCAAATTCGAGTACACCAGCAGAAAAAAATTATCTGAACAAAATGCAAATACAATATCCAGGTCACCATTACTTCAGTTATCCCACAGATTAACACTAGGTAACGTAGTTCTACAGCCGAGTAATCACCACGTAGTTTCATAGAACCAGTTTCACAATATCCTGAAGCACTGAATGAATAGAAGTACGTGTACAATAGAAGTCGCACAGTTGCCTATACACCACACGCACACTTCAAAAGAAAGTTGTTACGAAAGGTCGTGAATGAAAAGTTTTAAATCCAAAAAGGGCAAGTGAAATGTCGGCCTGGAAATGCCATGCTCCCAGCTTAATTTTGCAGGCAAAGTCTATCCCAATGCGATTAAAAGTATTTACAGTAAAAAAATCAGTTTGTCATACCTCATCTTGGAACAAATTGAACTGCCCGCACATGAAGTCTTCTGGGCACATGTAATTAAGGACGAAGTTGACGTAGAATAGTGCTCCCTCCACACAGGCCTAAGTCCATCTCAATGTTTCCAGAGGAAGGCCAGGTATTTATAGTGTGGAGTAGAATGAGAAATATATCTGGAAGATTCCAGAGATTAGTGAAGCATGCGCGAATAAACCAGGCGGTCACATGACTTCAGCCGGCAGAAAGGAAGTTAGTTTATCGAAGATGGTGAAGATGAATAGAGTCGAGTTCATGCAAAGTATGAAGTATGCAAATTCCAGTTGGAGAAAAAATGCAGTTTATATCATGATGAGGGTAAGTCCATACTAATCGTAGAAAAAAGGTTATGTGCGTGGCGAGTTTCATAACAGTAGTTGCTGATGAAGTGAAGAGTCCGTTACATTATCCGCCGGGCACCAGAAAAAAATCCAAAGGATTTTTTTTTTTGTTGGTTGTTATTAGGTAGTTACTGTAGTTGAAGTTGAAGTAGTTGATATGATGGAAGAGTGAAGATTGCTGGGAGGAGACGAAAAGCCGAAGATACAGTTGGATGGCGACGGCGAGACGGCCCCAGGAACAGCGATGGAGGGCCCTTCCAAAAGCTGGAGCGGGGGTCGACGGCAGCCGCAACAGTATGTCAAAAAGGAAAAGTACTGCAAAACAAAATAAAAGGCGGCAGAAAAAGTATCCAAACACAAAGAACATGCGTAGTCAAAAAAAATAGGAAGACACACAGAGGTAGGGGAAGAAGAAGAAAAAGGAAAGGGCTAACGCGTTAGCAAGGGGAGAAGGGAAGGAGAGGAAAGTAGTTATAAATAGAAATATATACATAGATATATAAATGTAAATATCACAAACAACAATAAAAATGAAGAACAATTTTAAAAGAGAGAAAGAAAATGGTTGGGAAGCATATTTACACTCGCATTACAACCTGTGCCGACTGGGCTGGGAGGGAGACTGGAGAGACCTGTGTGGAGGGGGAGAAGGAGAAAAAAAAATCCATAAAGGGAGCAAAAGGAAGTGATGAGGTAGACAAACAACAAAGAATAAGAAAAAAACAAAGAAAAATAACACTGGGAGCAGTAGACATTTCCAGACTAGAAGCAGAAAAGAGAGAAAGAAAAAAAATTTTAGAAAGAAGGTGTAAGAACAAGAGAAGGAAAACACAGTGCAAAGAAAAGCAAGATGTGAAAGTTCAAGAAGGATGAAATCGCTTGAGCTGACTCAGATGAAGTTTCTTAGTGTCGAACAAATCAGTCGTAGATTGCAAAAATACAGCGACAGGGGTAGGGAAAGACAAAATACGGTATGGACCAAGCCATCGAAGAGCAAGTTTAGCAGAGGTGGCATTGATTGCCGAGCTGTGCGGATGATTGGCAACGAGGACTAAATCGCCAATTTTAAAGTTTGTTGGCTTATGACGAGGATTATAAACGTTTTTGTGCACTTGTTGAGCTTTTAACAATTGATTAAAGGCGTCTTTCCAGAGTGATGAAGAGGATGGCTGATCTGAAGATTCAAAAAGTTTATGTAAATCCCAATTTAAGGAAAGAGGAGTTTGAAGATCACGACCAAGAAAGAGCTTAGCCGGAGTTTGAGCAGTAGAACTATTGATGCTGGAATTAAAGGCCAACGCCAAAGAGGAAAGATGAGAATCCCAGTCTTTCTGAAAAGAACTATGAAATATAGATAAAGCAACTTTAAGATTACGGTGGTACCTTTCCACGGTGTTGGACTGAGGATGGTAGGGAGAAGTCAAAATACGTTTGATACCCAGTTGAAAACACATATTAAAAAAGACACCGGAAGTGAAAATAGAAGCATTATCAGAAACAATATTAGCAGGCAAACCGGTAATAGGAAAAATTTGTTCAGTGAGTAAATTGATGACAATCTTGGTAGAAATTTTGCGTAAGGGTCGGAGGACTAGAAATTTGGAAAATGCATCCAACAGGGTGAAAATATACAAGTTGCCACGAGAAGACCGAACAATAGGTCCAACTAGATCAATGAAAAAGGTTTGGGCAGGGTGAGTAGGTGGAAGGGCAGAATGAAGACAAGCAGACTTTATATTTAAAGGTTTAGATTTTTGACACAATTCGCAAGTGTGAACAAAGTTGCGAATAGACTTACGCATTTGAGGCCAAAAGAAAAGAGAGGCTATACGGTTGTACGTTTTGGTGATGCCGAGATGCCCACCTACAGGGGAGGAGTGATAATATTGCAAAATCATGGGTTGAAGAGCCTGTGGGAGCACCACTTTAGGAGAAGCTTTCTTGGTGGGTTTGTAGACCAAGAGGTCTTTAAAAATAGTGAACGGACCCTGGTAAGAGGGGTCAGATAAAGATTGTTTGAGTTGGATGCAGAACTGATCGGTGAGCTGATGCGACTGACAAGATTGAAATGAAAGGGGAAAATCTGTTAAGGAAAAAACAGCATTAACAGAGGAAGGTGAAGGCAACATAGAGACATTCAGGGGTAAATCATCAGTGGTACTAGGCTGAGGAGCAGAAGTGTCAAATAAACGACTAAGAGCGTCCGCTACAGAATTTTCAGAGCTAGAAATGAATTTAAGGGAGAACTTAAATCTGGACAATCGCATGAGCCATCGGCCAGTTCTACCAATCTTAGGTGCATTGTGCAATAACCATGAAAGGGCCTGATTATCAGTCTTTACAAGGAATTCTTTATGCTCCAAATATTCAGCAAAGTGTCCGATAGTATTTAATAGGGCCAAGGCTTCACGTTCAAAGATAGAATATTTCCTTTCCGTAGGAGAAAGAAGTCGACTGAAATAGGCGATAGGTAGAGGGACATCATTCACAACCTGAGTTAAAACACCAGCAACAGCAAGATTAGATGCATCAGTATGAATTTCAAAAGGTAGGGAGAAATCAGGAAATTGAAGAATGGGAGCATGCATCAAAAGAGATTTAAGCTGAAGAAAGGCATCCTGTTGAGATTGAGTCCAAGTAAACGGAACATTTTTACGTTTCAGATAATTGAGAGGCTCAGCAATGTGGGAAAAGTTAGGGATGAACCGGTGATAGAAAGAAACCAGACCTAAAAAGGTGCGCAATTGTTTGAGATTTTTGGGAGGTAGAATATTAGAGATGGCAGAAGTACGTTCGGGATCGACGGCTACTCCCTGAGGTGACACAATGTGACCTAAGAACTTTATAGAAGTTTGAGCTAGGGAAATTTTAGAGGGGTTAACTGTCAGACCAATAGAACGTAATCTGGAAAGAACTTGGTGGAGATGAGACATGTGGGACTCAAAATCTGGGCTAAAGATTAAAAGGTCATCAATATAAGGATAGAGAAATTTGTACTTGAAATCTGAGAATAAAGGATCTACTAATCTCTGCATGATTTGTGACCCCAAGTTCAATCCAAAAGGAACTTTTGTGAACTGAAAAAGGCCATTTGGGGTGATGAAAGCAGTAAGCCGACTGCTCCGTGAGTCCAAGGGAATTTGGTAGTAAGCAGAATTGAGATCTAAAAGAGAAAAATATTTAGCTTTAGAAAAAAAGTGGAAAGCGTTTTGCATTTTAGGAATAGGATAGGAATCATAGAGGATTTTGGAGTTTAATTTACGGTAATCAATTACCAGGCGCGAAGAACCATCAGGCTTGTCGACAAGAAATGCCGGGGATGCATAATTGGAAGAGGACGGAACAATAGTACCATCCTGAAGCATTTTGTGAATAATGTCATCCATTTTTGCCATCCGAGGAGGGCTGAGATGGTAAGGAGGTGAACGAACAGGAGTTTGATCAATTAAATCAATGTGAGCCTGATAAGTAACCACAGAGCCTAGTTTATCAGTGATAACATCAGCGAATTCAGATTTTAAGGCATTAATTGCATCTAGTTGGGGAGCAGTGGCATAAATATGCTGATGACTGAAGACGTGGTTCATAGGGAAATCAAGGGGGTCCACCAAAGGAATTTGAACGTGTGGATTGAAGAAAATGAGATAGAAGCCATAGCAGTATTATAAATAAGGCCAGTATGAGCAAAAAAATCATAACCAAGTATGACAGGGAGTGAGCAATTGCTAACCACTTGAAATTCAAATGGCCAAGAAAATTTAGAAATTTTAACACAGAGTTTTAGTTGACCCACAATGTCAAGAGAGTGCTGAGATATGGAGAGACATTTGAGGGTAGAAGGGCATAATTGAAGATGCGGATGTATTTGTAAAAGTTGCTGGAAAAAAGAAAAACTGATTAGGGAAATGGCAGAACCAGAATCTAATAAGGCTAAGGAGGGAGTGTTGTGTAACTGTGCAAGAGTATAGGACTGTGATTGAGTACCAGAAGAGAAAGCTGAAGAAACATGAGGCAGATTTTGCCCATGAGGTAGTGAGCTGCCTACTGACGACGGGAAGTGAAGTTTCCCAAGGAAAAATTGGTACAATCCCGCGCTAAGTGCCCTATAGCCTGACACCGACAACAACGGAAACGAGAGATATTACCCTGAGAAGGTAGACGAGTGGTAGAAGGTGTGCGAATTGTTGAAATGTTGAACTGGGGAGGTGGAGTGGAAGAATAATAAGAAAGGTTACTATGGGTATTTAGAACATCTAGTTGAGCGATACTGTAAAGCTGAGGAACAGTAGTGGGTGGCGAAAAGGGATTAATGATTTGACGGAAGGCTGGAGAGGCATAAAATCGAATAAGAGAAATGATTTCCTGGGGATGTTGAGCAATAGCTAACACGTCAGAATAGCCGATGATGGAGTCAAGATAATCATAAGCCGATTCATCGGGACGTTGATGACGTCTGATATACTTGTTACCGAGTTGTTGTCGGATCTCATAAGGCAAAAAATAAGTGTGTAAAACTGAACGAAAATGAGCCCAATCGTGAGAGGACTTCATATATTGAAGCCAAAAGTTACTAAGATGACCAGATGTTTTTGGGTAAAGCAATGAAAGCAATTGGGAAAACGGAGCTAAGTCAGTTTGTAGAAATTTGCGAACTGAAAAAAGCCATTGTGTCAAAGTATCAGGATCAGTAGACTGAATGACGGGTACTTGGTCAAGACATTTAGTGAGAATATGGAAATTAAGTGGTTGATGTGAAGAGGGGTTGTGATGATATGGGGATTCATAAAAATATTGCTGAGAAGGAGATGGTGGTGGAGTTCGCAAATCAGGAGTGTAGTGCTGTGCTGATTGAGTTTTGTCGACAGAAGGCGGAGGTGCCTGGTTAAGTGGAGGTTTCGACTCGGCAGTAAAAAGAGAAAGATCAGGATAGAGAGGGGTGTTAGGTGGAAGTGGGGGTGGTAGAGATTCAGAGCCTGCACTGGAAGAAACTGTCGTAGTAGAAGTACAAGATGTAGAAGTAACAAAAGGGTTATAAGACAGATTAGTAAAAGGATTGGGATCAGAAAAATTGAAATGAGGATCAAACGAAATATCAGAAGTATCGGAAGCATAGGGAGAAAAATTGTCGGAGAAATAAGCCATGTTGAAAAAGAGGAGAAAAAGAAAGGCAAAGTCTAGCGAGGTGAAATACTAAACCACCCAAGAAAAAATATTAAGCAACTAAGGCCGTAACAAAGTGGAGATTTAAAGTAGTAATGGACTACACAATTCGGGTTTATGCTGCGATATATACTCTGCTACCATGTATAACTGGGCCCATGGGAGTAATACACATATATTATGTATAATAGTGCCACTGAAAAATCTAAGGATAGTTTCCCTCGAGTAGTAAAATTTATGCAGTGGAGTAACAATCAAATTAAGAATGGAGGCCGTGGACTTAGAAATCTCCAACGAGCATTGCAGAGTTACAAGACATTGGGCAAAGGGAGTATGCTACATAACCTGGAAAGTTAAAGAGAAATATACGAAGGAATAAGGGACATAAGTGAAAATAGATCAGAAACCAGTAGAAGATTTAAAAATATATATATTGAAACAATAAATCGAACATCTGACAATTTACATGAAATGAGAACTATATAAAATTTTCCCAACCACTTGCACGGATTACAAATTCATATATCAACAACAACAACAACAACAAAAAGAGATAAGATGTGCAAGAGAAGGAAAGGAAAAAGAGAAGATGCCGCAGGAAAGGAAAAGGGCAAACAAGGAAAGAATGAATACAGCGATAAAAAGAAAAATCGAGAACGACAAGAAAGGTAAGATCTTCAGTTAGCAAATTCGAGTACACCAGCAGAAAAAAATTATCTGAACAAAATGCAAATACAATATCCAGGTCACCATTACTTCAGTTATCCCACAGATTAACACTAGGTAACGTAGTTCTACAGCCGAGTAATCACCACGTAGTTTCATAGAACCAGTTTCACAATATCCTGAAGCACTGAATGAATAGAAGTACGTGTACAATTGAAGTCGCACAGTTGCCAATACACCACACGCACACTTCAAAAGAAAGTTGTTACGAAAGGTCGTGAATGAAAAGTTTTAAATCCAAAAAGGGCAAGTGAAATGTCGGCCTGGAAATGCCATGCTCCCAGCTTAATTTTGCAGGCAAAGTCTATCCCAATGCGATTGTACTACTTGACCAGCCAGCAACTAAACGCCACCTTCTGCAAGTTACTGCCAGAATTTACGACCCTCTAGGGCTGTTTTCCCCCGTCCTGATCACCGGAAAGATCCTCTTCCAAGACACTTGGTGCAAGGGACTGCAATGGGATGAAATTCTCCCAACTGTCCTAAGCCAGAGGTGGCAAGCTTGGACATCTAACCTGCCGTATTTGTCTTCCATCCGCATTCCAAGATGGATTGGTATATCTAAATTTAACGACGATTTATCCGTGCACGTGTTTTGTGATGCTTCCGAAAGGGCATATGGTGCTGCGCTGTACGTTCGGATGACTTCCAAAAACACATCTTCCGTCACGCTGGTTTGCAGTAAAAATCGATTATCGCCCGTGAAGAAAGTCACACTCCCCAGACTGGAATTGCTTGCAGCCTTGCTTGGATCCCGTCTTCTTCACTACTTTTGCCAAGAGACTGGAGTTGAGTCCTCTTGTGCCACCTTATGGAGTGACTCAACCGTCACATTAGGATGGATCCGCAACAATCCAAACCGCTGGAAGACCTTTGTCTGCAACCGTGTGACAGAGATTCAGACGCATACCGTGTCCAGTCAGTGGAGACACTGCCCCGGCATCGACAATCCTGCTGATTGCCTCTCCAGGGGAATTACAGCCCAAGATCTAGCTTCGAGGGATTCATGGTGGCAAGGACCTTCTTGGCTTGCCGAACATCCAAACTCCTGGCCCCGCGACGTCACTGTCCTGGACATGACCCTGCCAGAAGCAAAGACGACGTCTCAAGTCCTAGTAGCCACAGCTCCAGAACCATTGCTCCTCGCGTCACGTTTCAGTTCGTACTGGAAGTTATTACACGTTACCGCATGGGTCCTACGTTTTGTTACGTGTATGAAGAAGAAACAAAAGGGCAGCGGAAATTATTTAACTGCCGAAGATATCGAGAATGCCAGAGTGTATTGGATACGTCAGGTTCAAGAGGAATGCTTCACTGCTGAACTGGCAGCCTTGAAGAAAAACCATCAGTTGCCAAAATCATCCAAGATTTTGCGATTCAATCCCTTCTTACAAGATGGTATTATTCGTCTTGGTGGCCGCCTACAATTTGCAGACTTGACAAATGCTGAGAAACACCCAGTGCTTTTGGATGGATCGCACACTTTCACGCACCTGCTAATTCGGCAGACCCATATCAGACTTCATCACTTCGGCGTACGCATAATACTCACTGAACTTCGCAATGAATTTTGGATTCTACGAGCCCGCCAAATCATCAAAAAGGTGTTGCATGGATGCCTGCCGTGCAAAATATCCCACAAGAAAAGGTGTGAGGAGGTAGAAGCCCCATTGCCTTTAGATCGCGTCCGTCCTAGTCGACCATTTACTGTGACCGGAATCGACTTCGCAGGCCCACTCTTTGTCAAGTCAGAGAACACGACCAAGAAGGTTTACATCGTTCTGTTCACGTGTGCAACTGTGAGAGCTATACACCTGGAACTCTCAACGGACTTAACTACCGACAGATTCTTAATGGCTTTTCAACGCTTCGTAGGACGACGAGGTGTCCCACACACTATATACACCGACAATGCCCAAACATTCCAAGCAGCGAACAGAGAACTCCAACTCTCAGACGTGCTCAGCGGTCCGAAGACTCATGAATATATGGCACATCACAATGTGACGTGGAAGTTTATAGCTCCACGGGCGGCTTGGTGGGGAGGATGGTGGGAGAGAATGATTGGCTCCACTAAGCGCTGCCTTAGAAAGGTTCTAGGTCGCTCACAGGTCGATGAAGAGGGTCTCCGCACAGTTCTGATCAGCATTGAAGCCACCCTGAATTCACGTCCCATTGTTCAAGACGAAAGTAACTCTGAAGTGTTAACACCCTCACATTTCCTCAACGGCGAGAAACTCACGACAATTCCAGTTGGACCTGAGCCAGTAAATAAGAAAGACCTTACAAGGGAATTTCGCACGAAGATGAAAATGGTTGAAGACTTTTGGCGAAGGTGGAAAAAGGAATACCTCCTTCAGCTGCGGAACTACCATGAGGTCAAGTCTCCAACTGGTAAACATCCGAGACTTCGTGTAGGAGATGTTGCCCTCTTACAAGAAGACGTCCTGCCTAGCCATATGTGGAAAAGAGCCCGAGTCGACCTAGTCCTTCAGGGAAGAGACGGCCGAGTGAGGACAGCCATCCTGCGTCTGCCAGATGATTCAAGAATCAGCCGACCGGTGCAACTGGTGATTCCTCTCGAAATCGACCAGGGTGGGGAGGATGTTGAGGTTTGAATGTACAAGCAAACGACACCTACCGGACAGACTTGTAACTAAGTGGAGTTTTACGCTTGTAGATTCCCTTTTGTTTTGTAAGTAGTAGTAAATAAAGTGTTGTAAGAAAGACGTAGTTATTATTTGCACGTTACAACTCAACACATGTAATTAAGGACGAAGTTGACGTAGAATAGTGCTCCCTCCACACAGGCCTAAGTCTATCTCAATGTTTCCAGAGGAAGGCCAGGTATTTATAGTGTGGAGTAGAATGAGAAATATATCTGGAAGATTCCAGAGATTAGTGAAGCATGCGCGAATAAACCAGGCGGTCACATGACTTCAGCCGGCAGAAAGGAAGTTAGTTTATCGAAGATGGTGAAGATGAATAGAGTCGAGTTCATGCAAAGTATGAAGTATGCAAATTCCAGTTGGAGAAAAAATGCAGTTTATATCATGATGAGGGTAAGTCCATACTAATCGTAGAAAAAAGGTTATGTGCGTGGCGAGTTTCATAACAGTAGTTGCTGATGAAGTGAAGAGTCCGTTACAATAGTTGATAAAGCGGCGATAACTCTCTCCCAAACATGGATACCGTATACCTTTCCGAGAGTCTGTAATGTGATTCCCAAATATTTGTAATGTGTTACGATCGATAGTTCGTCTCTTTTATAAATTATAACATCGCTAGCTGCCGGTTTGCCTCCTTTCCTGAAAGTCATTGACACAGTTTTATTTTCATTTAATTGAAGTTCGTTCTCAGTTGCCCATACTGTAAGTTTGTTGAAAGCCTCCTGGAGATTTGCTAACTCAGTGGATACAAGCACCATGTCGTACGCGTATGCGTACAATTTGACCTTTTCTGTTCTAATGCTCTGAGTTATGTCCGCAGTTACTATGTTAAATAGGAGCGGACTAAGCGGATCACCTTGCAATACTCCGTTTGTTTGTTCTATCGGATCTGATAAATCAACATTGTCATCTATTTGTATGAAATTTTTGTTCAGAATGTTCCTTAAAATCCTCGTGATGTAATTTTTCCCAGTGAGCTTTTCCAGTTTATCGATTGCTATATTTCTATTCACGGGGTCGAAGGCCTTAGTGTAGTCTATAAAGACAGCGTGTAGTTTACCTCTGTGGAATCTTAATGCATCTTCTATATCCCCTTGTAAACATTTTACCGCTTGGAGTGTTGATTTTCCCTTCATGAATCCAAATTGCTCTTCTGGTATTGATCCTTCGACCAAGCTGTATAGACGTTTTTTATAAACCATGGTGACGTGTTCTTATCCTCCTATATACAGCATTTCATAACGGACTACCAGGATATAGCGTAAGCTGCTCTCGCTTAGCAACAATAGGGAACATGCATGATCCGGGGTTTTAATTAAAAATATGCTAATCTGATTCAAAATTCCACGAAGAATTCAAACATGTGGTCACAATTTACAAATAATAACTCCAAACATGATAAAAATCTAAATTAAAGTACGAAAATGTCACGTCACGCAAGTACGCGATCTCATTGGTCTGACGTCATTGTACAGGTTGACTGAATTAGCAGACGAAACACATAGTGTGCTGTGAGAAGCAGGATACACTCAGGGGCGTAGCCAGGGGGGGTTACTGGGGGTTAGAACCCCCCCCCCCATTGAACTTTCACAAAAAGAAAATAAATAGAAACTGACAGTAAACAATAAACTTCTTTTATGTGATCAAGATAAACTCCCTGCAATCTACTGCTTGTTGAGAGTGTTTCCCACCCTACCTGTCACCACTGCAGCCAGTGAGAGATCATTTTTAACATTAAGACGCCTTAAAACCTACCTCAGAAATACCACAAGTGAAAGTCAACTCAACGGGTTGGCTCCCTTGAACATTCACAGAGACATAGTTGTAAAACCAACAGATGTGTTAAATTTATTTTCTAGGAAGCCTCGAAAATTAGATTTTAGATTGTAAACTGAACATACCGTTTGAGATAAAACTGCTGACCTCGATCATATTGTTCTTGTTCTGTATTTTAAAGTAAGAATTTTGTAGTGTATTGCAATCTGAATATCACATACAGTAATTCACTCTTGTATCAGTATCCTTATGACAGTCATGCATGCGCGTACCAGACGCGCACAAGCACTTTCATTATGTTATATCTTAATTTTGTTACTGTAACCCCCCCCCCCCCCATTGGCCGATCCTGGCTACGCTACTGGATACACTTAGCGTATTTCTACTTTATGTTCGTGTCTGGTTTGGTTAAATTCGAAGTCTATACATTGGATAATAATCTGGGTGGTATATTTTAGACTTAAAATGAATCCTGCGCAGACAGTGAGGCAGAAAACTTATAAATGGTGTATAGTTTCGATGAGCAATAGGACATCGCATACCATCCCAAAGAAATTGTTTATAAATGTTCCAAAGACGCTAAAACTAGGGAGAAATGGATTTTGGCAAGCCGGAGAAATGCTGGTGATATATCCGAATAGTTTACAGTTTATTTTTTTAAAGATCATTTTAACATAAGTTGAATTTGTTTGAATTTTCAATCACTTTTCCTTGTCAGCTGTTCTAGTGGTGACACTTTGAATTTTAATGTATGATGCTTTAGTTAGACTAAATGCTTCATTTACATCTTGGAATATGAAAGTAATAAACAGTGCATTAATTAATGCTGATTATTAAAGTATTCTCCAAACCTAACCTATGTTTTGAGTGATCCATGTCTAGGTAATAAACCAAAGGGGTTATGAACCATATTGACAGCTCTAATTATACCAATTTATCTTGGCATGCGACAGTTATTTATGTCTTTATTGAAGAGCTCACATTTGTAAAGAAATTTAGGCTATAGCTAAATACTCTATAACAAAAAATAGGCGTGTACGTCATGAAAGAAAACAACGTGAATTTAACAAATATATATCTCTACACAAAACCAATGCTTGTCTGTTGGGGTCTTATAAGTTAACATTGCTCAAGTATAATAATTATCATAATATTATTAAAATAAATAACATAATTGCACACAGGTGAAAATAGTGATGTTGGTGTTTAAAATATTATCCAACTTAGCCTAAGTTTTAGAGTATACAGGCCAAGTCAATAAACCGAAGGATAAAAATACTGGTCGAGTTGGCCGTGCGGTTAGGAGCACGCAGCTGTGAGCTCGCATCCGGGAGATAGTGGGTTCGAACACCACTGTCGGCAGCCCTGAAGATGGTTTTCCGTAGTTTCCCATTTTCACACCAGGAAAATGCTGGGGGATGTACCTTAATTAAGACCACGGCCGCTTCCTTCCCATTCCTAGGCCTTTCCTGTGCCATCGTCACCATAAGACCTATCTGTGACTGTGCAATGTAAAGCCCCTAGAAAAAAAAAAGTAAAAGTCACAGTCACAGTACCCAAAGATATTTCTGTATTGAACGACTAAAATGTCACCAAGACACTTTTCTTGCGTGATATGCTCAGCTTGTTAAAAGCCAAATGTAATTAATGTTATTGGCATTACGCCCGGTAACTACTTCTACGGTTTTCGGAGACGTCGAGGTGCAGGAATTTAGTCCTGCAGGAGTTCTTTTACGTGCCAGTAAATCTACCGACACGAGGCTGACGTATTTGAGCACCTTCAACTATCACCGGACTGAACCAGGATCGAACCTGCCAAGTTGGGGTCAGAAGGCCAGCACCTCAACCGTCTGAACCACTCAGCCCGACTTGTGAAAACTAGATGAAATCATATTTATCTTTATCATTTATCTTTTTCCCTCCACCAAGATATTTAATGTTTCTCTTTCATGAGCCCCGGAAGTGGGTAGGCCAGTTGCCCCAACCATAAATATATATTTTTTTCGGAAATGATAGATTATAGACCTATAGTACTATGATCTTTCTTTCTTTCTTTCTTTCTTTCTTTCTTTCTTTCTTAATCAGTTTATCTTTCAGGTTTAGTTTTTCCCTCGCATTCAGCAAGGGATTTCACCTCTGCCGCTTCAAGGACAGTGTCCTGGAGCGTGAGACTTTGGGTATGAAGATACAACTGGTGAGGAGGGTCATTACCTCGCCCAGGCGGCCTCACCTGCTATGCTCAACAGGGGCCTTGTTGGAGGATGGGAAGATCGGAAGGGATAGAAGGAAGAGAGAAGGAAACGGCCGTGGCCTTAGGTGCCTGGAAGAGAAGTGGGAAGATACGAGAAACCACTTCGAGGATGGCTGAGGTGGGATTCGAAACCCCTCTACTCAGTTGACCTCCCGAGGCTGAGTAGACACCGATCCAGCCCTCGTACTATTTGTTTTCAACTTACATGGCAGAGCCGGGAATCGAAACCGGGCCTCCGGGGGTGGCAGCTAATCACATTAACCACTACACCACAGAGGCGGACTAGTACTATAATGCTACCTATATGTTTATGTTAGTACTGAAATCCGATTTCTTACTTTACTAATGCTGAAAGCCCGAAAATGTAATGCTATTCTTTAATATGGGAATCAGTCTAGAAGGAAATGTTGAAAGTGATGTGATTTCTATCCAGGTTCGTTGTTATCCTAATACTATGAGTTACAATACATTGCACGTAGATAAAAGATGCCACATACAAACTTGCTTTTTATCCGCGAATTTCTGCGGCCACAAAAGTCACTATTTTTCAAGAATGATGACATCTACACATGATAGATTGTCTGACTGTGCTGTTTTGAACCTTTCTTCTGTCATTTTGAAGTTATTCGCGATCACGAATAATAAACAATCGGCTTTTAGTAATGGCTGATGCACAATGGCTGGTAGAGCTCCATACGGTACTGGATCGTGACGTCACAGCGCGCCGCTTACGTCAAAGGCCGTTTCACTCGCCTTGCGGAAAAGCACTTTTGAACATTTTTTTAAGGGTAGAAAACAAGGCAACTTACCTCATTGTAATACGTTTACGTACTATTTCATTGGTGTACTTTTCAAAAAAAATATTTTTGAAAATTATGCATGTTCCCTATTTGCCCATCAAGTCGATTCAGTCTTGGTGCGGCTTTGCAGTTTAATAAAATTACATAAAATTACTCATAATAATAAAACTACCTATCCGATTTCGTTCAAACCACTTCATAATCCCTCTCAGGTGTAATAAGAACAAACTGTGAAAATTTCAGCGAAATCGGTCCAGTAGTTTTTGAGTCTATTAATTACAAATATACCAACATCCAATTTTATATATATAGATAGGTGGTATTTGTTATCATAACACACTATTATTGTGATGAATAAAGAATTTTTTTTTTTATAAATGTCACGTGATTGATCTCAAAATATGTTTTCTCATTTTTAAGTTTAATTTCTTTCTGGAATCTTTAACAATCGAACAATAAAAGGCTTATTGAGTGCCTGCTTTTCGAGATGGATATATCGTCGAGGAAATATTTACAGAGATTTTCGTGCTCAGTAATTCTCCCACATATACTTGGGGTCTATTCTTGACAGTTTCGGCAGCGTAAATCAAGAAGACACTCGCATGGTGGTGTTTTCATTGACTTCCTCTACTAAAATAGCATGGCTAAATGGTTAGCGTGCTGGCCTTTGGTCACAGCGGTCCCGGGTTCGATTCCCGGCAGGGTCGAGAGTTTTAACCATCAATGGTTAATTTTTCTGGCACGGGGACTGTGTGTATGAGTCTTCTTCATCATCATTTCATCCTCATCACGACCAGCAGGTCGCCCACAAGCGTCACATCAAAAGACCTGCACCTGTCGAGCCGAACATGTTCTCGGACACTCGCGACACTAAAAGCCATACGCCACTTCAATTTCATTTCATTTCACTAAAATAGCAGTTATTCGACGCCGTCCCGTCACTTATTAATATTTCGAATATCTAAACCTTCTGTGATAAATGGTCTACACAAAGGTCGAAACCGTATCAAAATACAGTAGCCTATATTAGGCGGTTCTCGACAATAATCTGCCCATAGACACCTACCAGAGATTTGTATAGATATGTTTATGTATGGACCAGTGCTTCCTAAAACAAATAAATACATATGAAACAAATCTTCCTCTTGCCGAGCTGAGTGGCTCAGACGGTTGAGGCGCTGACCTTCTGACCCAACTTGGCAGGTGCGATCTTGGGTCAGTCCAGTAGTATTTGAAGGTGCTCAAATACCTCACCCTCGTGTCGGTAGATTTATTGGCACGTAAAAGAAATCCTGCCGGACTAAATTCCGATACCTCGGCGTCTCCGAAAACCGCAAAAGTACTTAGTGGGACGTAAAGCCAATAACATTGTTATTATTATTACTAATCTTCCTCTTAAACTGAAATCTCCTTCTTGCTATCCCGCGTCACACCGATAATCCTTTTCTCAGTAGATCACCTCATCTTCATCACACGGATGCAGCTACTTTTCCCTCAAAAATGGTGTCGTGGTTTGCTGTAAGTTAATATCTTTGATACCAACGAGGTTGATCACAGCGAACTCTAGAAGCCGGATGCTTTTACTAGACTAGACATACTCTTACAGATATTACAGAAAACGGAGACGCATTTTTTCCGAGATTATCGATAGTGTTTTATCACTGCAATGTATACGTATTTTGAAACAAATTAATTTACGTTCAAAGGAAGTGAAGAAAAAAGGCTTCAACATGAGCAGTCAGTACATGTCTAAGATTGGTCATACGTGTGAGATTCCACCAGAGCTGGAACAAATTCGTTTGTATATTCCAGACGGAATATTTGCAAGATTTCGCCGTTTCTTCCGCCGGTCTTGTACCATATCAGACACGAACCATTTGGCCAGGAAGTTCCTCAAGAGCTCTGCTGCTATCAGCTTTGAAAGATCCCGACATCTGAGCAGACACTATTATGTATTTCACCCATTCAGCGATTTTCGAATGGTCTGGGAAGGGTACATGGTGGTAGTATTTATATTATACTTCTTTATCTCTCCTTTTATGTTTGCTTTTTACTTCCTTACAAATAAGTTGCCCCCGGTGTGCTTGTTATTGCTGGATTGGTTTTGTGACATAAGCTGTCTCATAGACATGGTCATGAATTTCAATACTGGATATTACGATCGAGACAGAAGTGAAATCGTTTTAGATTATAAAAGAATAACTCGACGTTATTTGACTACTTTCTTTTTCTTTGACTTCCTTTCTTCGGTGCCCATTACAACTGTTCTGGGAGTGCTGAATATGCACTGGAAATACGCTCACCATAGTTACCTGTCTGTGATCAAGATCGTCAGACTGCTCTCGGTATATTTCTACCTACACCGGTCTGCTGAAGCCCACTCTTTGACCGATATTCCCGTACAGGCGATCTTCATGATCATCATGGCTACGCTGTTCATTCAGTGGGGAGCATGTTTTCACTATGTCGTGGCTTTCCTCACGAACTCTAATGACGCTTGGTTGCACTTTGACACTCCAGATGACATACCATGGTACAAAGTGTACATCGTTTGCATATTCCGAGCAGCTTCTACAATTCTTTCAGTAGATTATGGGGTAGGAGCAGCAAGAGACTCCTTGAACAAAGTGTATTCTGTTTGTCTGGGCTTGACTGGCAAGATTCTCTATATTTACGCTGTAAGCGAAGTTATTCAGTGGTCTACCTTCATCAACGCTTCGTCCTTAAAGTACAAAAGGATGATAAATGAGGTACAGATATATATGAGCCAGAAGAAGTTACCACTCTTCCTCCAGCGACGAATTCTACGGTATTATGAGTTCCGGTTCCAGAAAAGTTATTTTCAAGAGAAGGAGATCTTAAAAGCCCTGAATGGACAACTGCGAGAAGAATTGACTCTCTATAGCTGTCGGCGACTGGTGGAGAACGTTACATTCTTCAATAATTTGCCAGCTACTCTGCTCGTGAACATCGTGTCATGTTTGCGAGCAGAGATCTTCCTGGTGAACGATGTAATCGTAAAGGCTGGAGCTCTTGGCTACTCTATGTACTTCATCACCTCGGGGACGGTGGCCGTGTACACAGCCACGGGCAAGGAAGTCTGCCACCTGGAGGACGGCTCGCATTTCGGTGAGATCGCTCTCGTCATGGAAGACAAGCGCCGTATCGCCAGTGTAGTGGCTGTTGAGAGCTGCGAGATCTATCGGCTAGACCGAACAGACTTCCGACGGGCGGTGGAGCCTTACCCCGACCTGTTGAGCCGCATAGAGCGCATTGCTGAGGACCGCCTGGAGAAAACCATGCAGTTGGACGAGTACACTCGCAGGTCTTTCAAGACGTTCAAGAGCTCAATGTACTCTCGTTAGCGTTCTTAGAGCGCATGTACAACTAAAATAAATAAATTGCTACAGGACCCACTTGGCTTGTCCCGACCTCTCTTATCCGACTCCGACAGTTCTAGGTTTATGAGATCTTCTTCCTACCCTCTTCTTCTATTATTTTCAGTGCCTCGACGGTGTATTCATGAAATCTGGATCATTCTATATCTACTCAACCAAATGTAAACACACTTTTTTCCCTCTGTGGTTGAGGGCGGTAGAAAACCGTCCACGTTATTCCCTGCTTGTAGAGGCGAGTAATAAAAGAATGCTAGGGCTCTCAACTTGGGAGTGTGGATCGGCGACCACGCTCCCCTAGTTGAATCTAGCATTGATTCCAAAAGGGGATGGAAGGAACGAGAGTTCTCAAAGGTAGGTCAGACAGTAAATATGGAGGCGAGCAGGCTGGAGTAAGTAAATTGAAGCAAGAATGGACTCAACTAGGTCGCCTGTGACCGCCAATCACCCTTCTGATTTGAGAGCCCCTTTAGTCACTTCTTACGGCAGACAACGGATGCTGTTGGTGTATTACATGCCGCCGAACATGATTAGAAAATAATCTACCCTCGAGTTGTTTACATGTTTTGTTTCCTAGATGTGTAAGAATGCAATATTCTGCCAGCGCGTGAAATATTCGATGAATTGTTTTGAGGTCTACAAGTCAGCGTGCATCGAATCTTCAGGAACTGATAGTGGGCTGTAACTCTTAGATCGTCTTACTAATTGTTTTTTCTTTTTTTTTCCTAGTTGCTTTACGTCGCACCGACACAGATAGGTCTTATGGCGACGATGGGACAGGAAAGGGCTAGGAATGGGAAGGAAGCAGCCGTGGACTTAATTAAGGTACAGCCCCAGCATTTGCCTGGTGTGAAAATGGGAAACCACGGAAAACCATCTTCAGGGCTGCCGACAGTGGGGTTCGAACCTACTGTCTCCCGAATACTGGATACTGGCCGCACTTAAGCGACTGCAGCTATCGAGCTCGGTCGTCTTACTAATTGTGATTCATCATGTGTATATACTCATTTTAAAAAAACCAAATACCAATTTTCACGTCTGTAACCATCTTCAGGTTTTGAGATATAAGTATCCTCCTAAAAAGTATTCAACCCACTTTTCACTTATTTTTACCCCCCCCCCCCCTTTCCTTACACAGATTGTCATAAAGAAAAATATGTTTCTTTATTTTAAAGGATATTCCAATAATTAATGTTCACATCTTTAAACTGTTCAGTATTTGAGATATAGGTAGGGCCTATACTCATTTTAAAAGTTCACTCCCCGTTTTTACCCCCTTAGCGATGGAATATCCAAAAACCCTTCCTTAGTGAGCACTTACACTGTAATATAAATGGATCCCCGAAATGTCATTTCTTTATGTCCAGTAGTTTTTGCTCGGCGAAGATGAATTTATTTATTTATTTATTTATTTATTTATTTATTTATTTATTTATTTATTTATTTATTTATTTATTTATTTATTTATTTATTTATTTATTTATTTATTTATTTATTTATTTATTTATTTATTTATTTATTTATTTATTGTCTAGTGGCTCGGCCCGGCTATGCATGGGTTCATTTTTTCAATTTATTGTTATCAACCTTATAAGATTTCCTCGTCAGCATTGCTTGTTTTTCCTCCTATTGAATGTAGGCCTACTGTACATAGCTCAGTGTGATGTTTCTCCGAGGCCCTGTCCGTTAGCTCTCTCCTTTCTTCCCGTGAGATATTTTATCGAACCATCCCAGGGCTTTCACTAATACAACGATAACTCCTAAACCATGCATTACAATAAGGCAAAATTAAACTAAATCTCAGCTGAAGGGTGGGAAGCTAAACTTGTGCACAGATATTTGTTTTGATGTAAGTTTGAGGGAGATCATTAGACTTATAATGGAGATAGGTCTCTCTAAATCAATGTACAGGATACAGTAGGTAGGTGGGAGGGAGGAAAAGGGAGGGGAGATGTTGTAGAAAACAGGTGGACTAATGTACACTGACTGACAGAGCAAATGCAACACCAAGAAGGAGTGGTTCGAAAGGGATGAACGTTGGAGAAAAAACAGAGACGGCACGGACGAATAATTGATGTTTATTTCAAACCGATATGCAGGTTACACAATGCGCACGGCATCGACTCAGTAGGATGTAGGACCACCGCGAGCGGCGATGCACGCAGAAACACGTCGAGGTACAGAGTCAATAAGAGTGCGGATGGTGTCCTGAGGGATGGTTCTCCATTCTCTGTCAACCATTTGCCACAGTCGGTCGTCCGTACGAGGCTGGGGCAGAGTTTGCAAATGGCGTCCAATGAGATCCTACACGTGTTCGATTGGTGAGAGATCCGGAGAGTACGCTGGCCACGGAAGCATATGTACACCTCGTAGAGCCTGTTGGGAGATGCGAGCAGTGTGTGGGCGGGCATTATCCTGCTGAAACAGAGCATTGGACAGCCCCTGAAGGTACGGGAGTGCCACCGGCCGCAGCACATGCTGCACGTAGCGGTGGGCATTTAACGTGCCTTGAATACGCACTAGAGGTGACGTGGAATCATACGCAATAGCGCCCCAAACCATGATGCCGCGTTGTCTAGCGGTAGGGCGCTCCACAGTTACTGCCGGATTTGACCTTTCTCCACGCCGACGCGACGCCACACTCGTCTGCGGTGACTATCACTGACAGAACAGAAGCGTGACTCATCGGAGAACACGACGTTCCGCCATTCCCTCATCCAAGTCGCTCTAGCCCGGCACCATGCCAGGCGTGCACGTCTATGCTGTGGAGTCAATGGTAGTCTTCTGAGCGGACGCCGGGAGTGCAGGCCTCCTTCAACCAATCGACGGGAAATTGTTCTGGTCGATATTGGAACAGCGGTTGACGTGGCGTGCGGGGCTGCCACCGCTTGGCGGCGGATGCGCCGATCCTCGCGTGCTGACGTCACTCGGGCTGCGCCTGGACCCTCGCACGTGCCACATGTCCCTGCGCCAACCATCTTCGCCACAGGCGCTGCACCGTGGTCACATCCCTATGGGTATCGGCTGCGATTTGACGAAGCGACCAACCTGCCCTTCTCAGCCCGATCACCATACCCCTCGTAAAGTCGTCTGTCTGCTGGAAATGCCTCCGTTGATGGCGGCCTGGCATTCTTAGCTATACACGGCGCATTTCACATCATGAGCATACCTCAGTGACGTCAGTCTACCCTGCAATTGGCATAAAGTTCTGACCACTCCTTCTTGGTGTTGCATTTGCTCTGTCAGTCAGTGTATTATGGTCAAAGACAACGAGGGTTAAGGGTTTTCTTCAGGGAGTAGGCCCAGGAGAGACATCAGTGAGGAATAGGTATGAGTCACTGCAGGTAGATCAGCAGAGGGAAGATGGAGATCGGGGAAGTGTTACAGAGGAAGGGCAGGGCAAGAGGAAAGGGACCGATAGGAAAGGGAAACATAGAGTAGATGACAGGAAGAAGGGGGTGGAGCAGGTTAGTGAGAGGAAGAAACGGGAGGATGAAGACGGTTCTGCAGGCATCAGGGAAGTTAAGGGAGACTAGGAGTGGAGGGGATCTAATGAGGGTGAGGTTGAGACTCTGGTCATAGGTGTCTCAATTGTCAGGCATAAGGGGAAAATGTGTGGAGGAAAGGGAACCAGAGTAGAGTGTTATCCAGGAATTAGGTTATGGCAGATGTTGAGGAAAACAGAAGGGAGAGGGGAGGGTGAGGAAAGGTCAGTAATTTTCCACTTTAGTAACAATAACGTAGAGCAAGTAGGAATAGGTACTAATATAGTTGGGGATGTTTTGGATCTGGTTATGGCAGCATGGAAGAAGTTTAAGGAAGCAGAGATTGTTATCAATGGGATACTGTTTAGGAGAGATACTGATTGGGGAATTAAATGAGATTATGGAATGAGTATGTGGGAAATTGGGAGTGAGATTTGTTGATCCTAATGTGTGGGTAGAAGGTAGGAATCTATGCTCAGATGGCTTTCATTTGAACCGCAATGGTACATATACTATAAGTTAGGAGGTTTGTTTAGAAGAATTATAGGGAGGTACATTCAGGGAAACAGGGTGGACCCGGGAGTGGTGAAGACATTATAGGAAGCATGAAGTCAAGTAAGGATGATATAAAATTGTTAGCGTTAAATTGTATAAGTATTGTAAAGAAAAGAATTAAGTAATTTAACAGATATATAATTACTGGCTATTGTAATAGAATCATGGCTGAGAAGCGATATTATGGATGTGGACATTTTCTCACGGCACTGGAGTTTTATCATTGAGACAGGTTAGGGACGATCAGAGGAGGAGTATTTATACTGGTAAAAGAATAATCTGTAACCTTCAAAAATGTTAAGGATGAAGAACATGAAATTCAAGGTGTAAGATTCATCTATAAAGAAAATAGGCAACTTGACGATTTTGAGTTGTACAGACCTGGCAAGGCTGATGCTGATGGTGATGCAGAATTATTTGATAACATAATCAGCTATGTGGGGAACCTGTTGAAATTTCATTCTAAGCCACGACATGTTCGATTCTTTCAAGCACCAGCTACCGCAACACCAGCCGAGAGTATATGACAAGTGATCCGTGGAAACTGAACACCAACAACAGCTACACCAGCTACTCCAGTTATACTGCGCAGATCTACATGCACACATAGACCATAGACATAACAAGTTCAATTCAAAAGAGGGAGGAAATGTTGTGTATTTAAACTCACAGAAACAAATGTAATTTTATACTCAGAAGTGTGAACTCAACAGTTGATAATACTACAGACACACTAGAGACTTCTAGTTACCAACAGCTAGTTTTTGTTTCTCCCGCACGCCATCTGTACGCTGTCACACTTAACTGTACTTTTGTTCTCGAAATATAACAGTATAAAGCTAATCGGTTTGTGTTATTATTTATCGACCCACAAATATAGAAAAAAGTTGTATGTAGGCAAAAATTGATGCTATAGAGAAGCATGATAAAGATATCCAAGTTAGCTTCATGAGGAAGAAATTTAGTGAGAAAATCAGTATATCTCCAGACTCCCAGTCCTTTTTGTTGTCTGTGAAATTTTGTGCCCCGCCACTCCTCCCCCTCCCCCCAATTATAGTTCCCCATTATTGCTACTGCAAAATTTGTTTCACATAAAAATAATGACAGTTGATTCATTAAAATTGTTGTTCCACTTCATATAAAAATTTCTAAAATGTTACAATTTTACAAATGCAGATTAAATTTATTTAATACCAGCCAGTCCATTGAGTGGAAATCAATTTCCATAAGGTCGTGTTGTGCGATATGAAATCTAGAAGGAAAACGAAAAATTACAAAGATGATTATTAAAACTAGGCAAGCGAGATGGAGGAAAAGGAGAACCATGTACTGTAGATAAAAATATAGAAAAACAGATATAAAACTCACTTTCAATAGCTCTGTGTTTGTGTCATATCATATCTGTACGGTGAATAAATATATAGATATGTTGACACTAATTCGGTCCTGGTAACAAGTTCGTCTTTGTGTGAGTGTGAGCTATGTTATCGGCATAGCGGAGCGCGGTAGAGGAAGGGGAATGTAAATAAAGGGAGTGAGAAATTGAATGTGTACATGGGATTGGCATGTAATATGGCGATGGCAATAAATTGAACTTATTATAAAGATTTATGTTTACATCATATAAGACATTGCCAAACTCTAAATTTCATTGAGGTTGAAGGCTGCATTAAATCTTTGATCCAAGTGAATGTGGATATCTTCCCAGATATTGAGTAATTTTTCCCTTATGTAGGATCTTCATTGTGTTCATGTCGTTTACAACTTTGAATTGTAAATAAACTTATAGGTATTGATTAGGTGGAACCAATACACTAGTTTTTCAATTATATAGCATAACTGTCAATACAGATCCAAAATAAAATTTATTTCAAAATGAAATTTATTTCATCTCGTATAATAAGACAAATACAATGGAAGGTATAGCCAATACTGTTTACAATAGTAATGGATGACATCATGACAACAGAAAAAGCAGCATATAGAGGAAGAAAAACGAACATGTTGTTATTTTCAGATTGTAAGCTGGGGAGAAGAGGACATGAATGTTCAAGAACAGTTGGATGTGGTAAATGGCAAGATCGAAGAATGTGGCTTGAAAATAAGTGTAGAAAATAGTAAAACTCTTGTTATGATTAGTGGGGAGAAAGAAAGGAAAGGTCAGATTTGATTTGCAGACAAGCCCCTGGAAGTATTGGAGACGTTCAAATACCTGGGGAGTGAATTAATGGAGAATGCTCGACTCGATGCTGAAATTAGTAAGAGGATTCAAGCTGGAAGTTGTTTCTATCACAGTGTATGAAACATGTTATGGGACAAAGATGTGCCAATGGAAGCAAAGGAAACTATGTACAAGATGTATTGCGTACCCATAACAACTTACAGAGCAGAAACTTGGACAATGACAAAGAAGGATGTGAGTCGAATACAGGCAGCCAAAATGAAGTTCTTGAAGAGTATGATACAGAAGAGTAGAAGAAACAAAATAAGGAATGAGAAAATCTGGGAAGAAATTGGAGTGGAGAAAATGAATGATAGAATAGAGAAGAGCCGATTAAAATGGTTTGGGCACATAAAGCGAATGAGTGATGAAAGAATGCCAAAAAAGGTGATGGAAATGCAAATGCAAGGAAGGAGAGGCCGTGGACGACCACGATTGAGATGGAAGGACACAATCCAACACAGTATTAGAGAGGTTTCTACATGGAATGGGACACAGCATTGGAGGAGGAGTGGTGGAAAGACCGAAGAAAGTGGAGAGGAACCATATTTGCCCCTACCCGGCTACAGCTGGATAATGGGAAATTATGGTGATGATGATGATGATGATGATGACAATCGAAGGTCAGAGTGGAAAAGGTGAGTTTTCTTCTTATCTCTAAATTCCCGCATCAAGACTGAAGATCTGTCAGGGTGGTCCCTCGGTGAGTGTTGATGCCTGCCCTCCTGATGAAGCCGGAAAGCAGAAACGAACTCATTGGGGGCTGAGAGGAAATGGATGTAGAGGAACTGGGAATGACGAGGCGAGAGCATAATATCTATTTGAAGATGTGGAGATTGTCCTTATCCTTTTGTGTTTTCATGTTTGTCCTGGTCTCCTTTTCTGTTGCACCCTCTTCCCACACTGACCTACCATTGTTTTCATCATATTACATGTTCCTTTTCTTTTTATACACACACACATATATAACTTGATTTGACACTTGTTTGATCCTTACCAAGTGTATCGGAAACCACAGTACAAATGGACTGTATCGCTTTTGACCTATCCAAGGCTTTTGATAAGGCAGATCACAGGAGATTACTGACAAAAAAGAGTGCAATTGGACTAGACAAAAGAGTAGTTTAATGAGTGGCTACATTTCTAGAAAATAGAACTCAGAGAAGTAGAGAAGGTGAAGCTTTATCTGATCCTGTAATGATTAAAGCGGGTTCCCACAGGGAATTATTATAGGACCTTTATATTTTCTTATATACTGTGGATGCCGTTTATTGTAATCACGGTATCAACTGTACTATATAATCACTTTTATGAAGTCCCGTACGGACAAATACTGAAACTTTGAAAATCTTCCATTTATTGTGATTATGAATTCGGTTTGTCATCATATTTGTTTTCAAGGATTTTGTTCTTAAGTATGTGAGTAGAGTGCATACAAAGAAAATGCTCCCAACCTTTAAAAATCCGTTTTTACACTGCACCTGTCTTCAGGGCCACTTTCACATCTCATCTTTTGTAGTAGGTGTACGATAGAAAACTGGTCAGCGAAGGTGGTAACCCTCCTGCATACAGTTTCTTTTTGTTTCTTCCCTTACGGTAATTTAGCCAAAGACTGCTCACTCAAGTCTTTGCACTGTGATGTTCTTAGCATTGTAGTTCAGTGATGGCTAGTGTGAAAAGCAAACATAAAAGCTTAACCATTAAAGAGAAACTTTCAATTATAGAACGTTATGACAAGTTGCCTATAATAAGTCAACACAGTGCTTCTGTGGAATTACGAATTTTGCAACCTTTTCTGTGCAAGCTATTGAAAAATCGAGACAATATTCTTAAGCAGCGAAAGGAGAAAACTTCAACTGTAAGCGAAATCGTGGTGGAAAAGACAGTCAAGTTGAATCAGCTCTAAAACTTTGGTTCTCAAATGTTTGTGAGAAACATGCTCATGTTGATGGTCCACTGATGCGGCACAGGGCCAAATAATTGGTAAAACTTTGGGAAAAATAATTTCATGGCAATGGAAAGATGGTTTCACCGTTGGAAGAAACGAGAAAATATAGTGTACAAATGAATGCATAGTGAGCAGAAGGACGCTGATTCTGTTGCTGCTCAGAGGTGGATAGAGGAGGAGTGATCAAAAATTGCTTCTGAATTCCCTCCTGAGTGTGTGTATAATGCTGATGAGACTGCTCTGTATTATCGCACCTTGCCTGAACACACTTGTTCAAATATGAGAGTGCTAAAGGCTGTAAAACCTCCAACGAACGAGTAACAGTTGTATGCTGTGTGTGTATGTCTGGTGAAAAGAAAAGACTGTTAGTGATTGGGAAAAGTAAGAACCCACGTTGTTTTAAAGGCAACAATAAGTTTCCAGTGGACGATCATTTCAGCTCTAATGCATGGATGACTGCCCTCATTTTCAAAGAATGGTTACTGAAGGGGGATAATAGGCTGGACTGTAAAATAGTTTTGCTGGTTGACAACTGTTTAGCACACATTGTGTATTGTGAGCTCAAGAACATCAATGTGGTTTTCTTATCGGCGAATATGACTTCATTAATTCAACCATGTGATCAAGGAATCATTCGCACCATGAAAGCATATTATCGCCATGAAATGCGCACAAGAATCTTAGAAAACATAGAGGACTCACATAAAACTAGTGCCAATGCCCTTGCCAAAACAACCAGCCTTCTCGATGCCCTGCATCTTCTAGCCATGTCATGGGATAATGTCTCAGCACATATAATAAGAAACTGTTTTCAGCACGGGAGATTTCTAAAAGAGTTACCAGAAGTAGATGAGAATGTTGAACTTTGTCCAACAGGCTTAACAGAAGAGGAATTTCAGGAATGGATGAACATTGATGAGGGCATCATTACTGATGCAAAACAGACAAACAGCGACGTATGTGAGGCAGTTACTTCCCCAAAATTAGATATGAGAGGTGAAGAACATGGAGCAGAAGATAGAGATGCTGATGATGTTGCCAAAACTTCCCAAACACCAACAAATGCTGAAATGCGACAGGCACTAGATATTAATGGACTTTTGAGAGAAAACCAGAAACAAACAACAAGTAGAGACTGTTTTACAGAGCTGAAAACAGTTAACGGTATTGCAGTGCTGTGTACCGGTATCTGTTTTGTTGTAGTGCATGTAGGTTATGAATCAGTGTTTCATTGTAGTGAGTGTAGGTTATGAATAAATACAGGAGGCTACCTATGAATTTTTATTTTCCGGCTACTGTTATCAGTCGATTAATGTTATCTAATTATCTGCGTCACAGAGTGTTCATAATGAGTGGCATCCACTGTATATATTACAGGGAAAATCGATTGTCCAGTAAGAGTTGACTCTCCCTAGGTAAAGTCGACTCTTGCTGGTCTATTACATAAAATGAACATTATTGCTTTATATCACAAGATACAAAAACTTGCCTATTGTAATACTAACAACAGCTATCATTCTTGTTCTAGGGCCCTTTACTGTACATTCCACACACGTTATTATGTTCAAATATTCCACCTAACTTCTCAGCAAGAAATGTCAACATTCTGCCAATAAGATGACTTTAACATCCGCTCACTGGATTCCTTACACATTGTTTTTATGCTACTGGATTTAACACTGTGCACCACATTATCAAACTTTCACCGACACAACAGAATATTGCATGTCAACACAGCACCTTCAAAAGAAGAATTTTAACGCCAAGTTTTACTGAAACATCCCGCATGGACAATTTTAATTTCAATGTCAACAATATATTTTTAAGTGTTGTGCTCTGAACAATCCTGAACACTCTTCACCATTTTAATTGACGTATTCAGCTACCCGAATTATTTTAGTGCAGTCGTCTGTGAGACAGTGAGCTGAGCGGATGTGCTGAGTGGAGCGCGGAGCAATGGGTATCACGTTGACACAATATAGGATAGCGATCGGCAGATGGAACTGTAAAAAGGGAAGCAGAATGGAAACAAGAATGGAGTTAAAGGGTGAAAAAAGGAAGACGGTGGCTACGTTACTGGTGGCGGCGGTGGTGATGGTGTTGCTGATAATAGGAGGAGTAGAGATTAATCCCGGCCCAGGTCCAGTAGGTTCCATTGGATGGGAAGAGTACGAGGCGATTAGAGAGATGATAAGAGAGGCTTGTCAGACGGAGCAAATAAAAGAAATGTTCCGAGAGTTATCCAGGGAATTTATGGACCTAAAATTGAGTGTCAAAGAAGATGTAAAGAAGTTTTTGGAAGAGGAAGGGTGTAATAAAAATGAATTAGACCTATTGAAGCAGAAGGTAAGAAGCCTGGAGTGGGACCTGAGAGAAACGAAGAGAGCAGTCGAGAAGAGTTTACAAGACAACGTAAGAAAAAATATCTTCATATACGGTGTCCAAGAAGAAGAAAGAGAGTCTAAAGTTGAACTAGTGTACAAAGTGGTAGAAGTTATCCAGAACAGGATGAAGATCAACTTCAGTGAAGTTGATATTGACGATGTACAGCGTGTGGGAAGAGTGAAAGGTAAGAGACCAATTAGAGTGAAATTACTATCGACACTGATGGCGGACATTGTAATAAGAAATTCGAGTAATCTGAAAGGAGAGAAAGTGTGGATAAAACGGGAGATGGACAGGGAAGCCATAGAGAAGAACAGAATTCTGAATAAACATTTAAGAGAGGCAAGAAAACAAGGTCTTAAGGCATATATTAGAGGGCAGCAGCTGGTGGTTGGAAACGGAAGGTGGAATCGAGTGTGGGGGGCGGGAAGGCTGAAAAAACTTGATGAAGAACACCAACAGCAGCAGAACGTGTCCTTGGCAACAGTGGAAGTAGCAAGGAAGGTCAGTGACGTAGAAAGGAGTGATATTACGGAAGTGTGCGAAGTCCACATCACATCAGGTGCGGGAAGTAGGGATGTGCTGAACAGCAGTGCCAGCAACCAGGTGGACGGAAATGGAGAGTCCTTGAAGAGTCATCACAACACAGAGATGGAGGAAGCAAGTAATGTGCCACAACTGGTGAGGAGTACAGTGAAAATTGTGAATGAAAGTAACAGTAGGCAGGGCAAGAATGCATCCTCTCCGAGTAAAAGGAACACTGAAAATAAAATGGAAAAAAGACAAGCGCTAAATAAGGAAAGATCATTAAGTTTGAAAGATCTGTGGGGAAAGAAAAAAGGCGTAGGTATGGAGAAAGGGAAGGATGACGGGAGAAAAGAGAACGAGGAGAGATCTGGAGAGGACTCACAGGGAAGAGTGACAAGGAGTAGAGGTGGAAATGGAGAAGCACAGGTGCAAAGAGTGGGAGGGAATAAATAACTAGAGATGGCGATAGGGTTGTGGAATATTGAGGGGTTGATGGGGAAAATAGGGAATAAAGAATTGGAGAAAACAGTAAAGGAGTATGAGATTATTGCCCTAGTAGAGACGTGGTTAGGAAAAGGGATAGAAATTGAATGGGATGGGTATAGAGTAGTCAACGTGATAAAAGAAAAAAGGGGGAGAATGGGAAGAAATCCGGGTGGGATAACAGTTTTAATAAAAAATGAGTTAGTAGAGAGAGTAGAGAGAATACAGAATGAGGTAGAAGGGGTGGTATGGCTGAGAATTAAAATGGGAAATGATGCGAAGGAGGCAATTTGCCTGGCTCTATTATACAACCATCCTAAAGACTCAACTTATGGTAATAAAACATTTTTTGAAGAACTGATTGAAGAAATAAACAAAATGAAAGGATTATATGTGGAAGATGGAATGATATTGTTAGGGGATTGGAATGCAAGAGTGAGTAATAGGGTACCCGATTATGGGAGAGAGGATAAGGAAGTGAGTGAGTACAGAAGAAATAGTAAAGACAAAGATATAAATAGCTATGGGGTAAGATTATTAGAATTATGTGCTATAGAAAAGTTATATATTTTAAATGGATGGATGAAGGGAGATAGTAATGGTGAACTGACATTCATCTCATCGAAGGGCGGGAGTGTAGTAGATATAGGAGTTAGCACGGAAATAGCTCTAAAGAAGATAATAAGTTTTGAGGTGACAGAATGTGTGATAACAGAACATATGCCCATCAAGATAAAATTAAGAGAGGAGTATGATGGAGTGAAGAGAAGGGTAGGAAAAAGAGATAGGTATAAGGAGGGATGGAAGTACATTTGGAATGATACCACGATCGAGAGATTGAGAACAGAGTTAAAAGAGAGTGAAGAAAGTATAAGGGTTGAAAGTGAAAGGATGTTGGAAGGAGGGGATGTGGATGAAGTTTTAAAACTAATAGAACGCCCAGTATGGAAGGTGGGTAAGAAAGTGAGAATAAGGGAAGAGATAGACAGAAACATAGGCGCGGGGTGGTTTGATGAAGAGTGTAAGAGGAAACGAATGGTTGTAATGACAGCTCTAGCGGACTTCAAGAAAGGAGGGGAACAAGGGAAAAGAGAGGATTATTGTAAATTAAGAAGAGATTACAAGAAGTTACTAAATGAGAAAAAAAAGTGATGGAAAGAGGCGGAAGCTGAGAGAGTGAACAGGTATTGCAAAGAGAAAAGATTTGATAGGGTTTGGGAAACTATAAATAAGATAAAGAGATCTAGATCGACAGGGGAAGGAACAATGATAACAGAAAATGAGTGGATAGGATATTTTACAGAGCTTTTGGGTGGGGGGGGAGAAGGTCAGGGGGGTATGGAAAAGACGTATATTGTAAAGGAAGTACAAACAGGAGTACAGTTACTAGATGAGGAGATAACAAGTCAGGAAATAGTTAGGGTGTTAAGTAAAGTAAAAACCAAAACAGCGGGTGGGGCAAATGGTATTACTAACAGGATATGGAAGGAAGTAGGAGCAAATGAAGTAATGTTGAAAGTGATGGTGAAATTTTTTAACAAGATATGGGAAACGAATAAATTTCCTAGCGAGTGGAGAAAAGGAGTACTTTGTCCCATATATAAGAACAAAGGAAGTCGAAGTGATCCAAACAACTATAGGGGAATAACACTCCTGGACGCGCTGTCGAAGGTATATACAGGAATTTTAGCTAATAGGATTATAAATTGGGCAGAGAAATATGGAAGGATTTCGGACTATCAAAATGGATTTCGTAAAGAGAAAAATACTGTGGATAATATATGGATTTTGGATACTTTAATTACGAAGTATGTGAAAATAGCAGGGAAGAGATTATATGTAGCAGCAGTAGATTTAGAGAAAGCCTTTGATGCAGTGAATAGAGAGGCGTTATTTACTAGATTAAGAGAGGTTGGGTTATCGGTAAAAATGAGAATGGCAATAGAAGGAATATATGAGAAAGTATTGGTGATGATTAAACTAAAAGGGGGTGGGTTGAGTAAGTGTATGGAATCGAAAAGGGGTGTGAGGCAGGGTTGTAAGCTATCACCCATATTATTTCTACTGTTTATAAATAATATATTGGATAGACATGGAGGCGAGAGATGGCAATGCCCTTGGATTGGGAAGAGGGAGATACCGGGGCTGCTATTTGCAGACGATTTATTGATCTTGGCATTAACAGCAAAGGGGTTGCAGGAAGGACTAAATGAGGTAGTGGAATATACTAGAAGATGGGCACTCAAGATAAATGTACGGAAGACGCAGATAATGATATGTAGGAAGAGGAAAGCCAAAAAAGAAAAGAAATTCTGGACAGTCGAGCAGCAAGGAATCAGACCAGAAAAAAAAATGGAGTATTTAGGAGTTATAATTAGTAGTAACGGCACGTGGGAAAATCAGATTAGAAGAGCCAGATATAAAGGGAGGGGAGCACTGGCAGTAGTGGGGATATTAGAAAATAAATTTCCGGATATAAAGTACAAAATACAGAGATTGGTGTTCCAATCAATGGTCAAAGGAAAAATGTTATATGGGGTAGAAATATGGGGATTAGAGGGAAATAGAAAAGAACTAAACCAGGTGGTGGCGAAATTTAGTAAGATTATCATGGGAGTCCCAAACTGTACTGCAAATGTGGGGGCTAGATTAGTATGTAAAGAATCGATAGACACTACTATAGCCAAGAGGGTGATGAAGTATTGGATGAGATTGGAAGAAGGGAAGGGAGGGGATTTAGTACAAGACACATATAGGTTCCAGAAAAATATGGAGAACGAGAGGTATTGGGTAAATAAGTGCAAAAATAAATTACGAAAACTGGGGTTAGGAGATATAGGATATGAGAGGTGGAGAGAGAAGAAAGAATGGGTATGGAGAAGGGTTATAAGGAGAGTTGCCGATATAGAGAGACAGAGTTTAATAATGGAATGTAGAGAAAGAGCCTCACTATCAGTATTTAATAAATTGTTAGAAATCATGAACCCGATAATCGAAGTGGAGGACCGGAAGGGCAAGAGAGGTCTATACTGGTGGATTTTTGGAACTCCTACAAACAGAGGGTGGATTGGTACAGAAAATGCAGGTAGATGTATTCTGTGTGGAGTAAAATGGTCGGACTGTGCCGCACCAAGTTTCCCTTGGTGGCGCACTCCTCTGTATGTAATACATTCTTTGACTGCAATCGACTTTTGGGTCGATTTATTCCCTGGACGTGACGTATGACTCGTTTTCTCCTTGACAGAGTGCGCTTCCGGCCATCAGCCGAAGTTCCCTCTTCGTCAGTCTCGTGTCCGCCTTCTTTGAATTAAGTTCGCAGGACAGTTGTAGCCGACATGGCGGTCGAGACAACAATGTACTTTTTGAGATACGAGATCTTTGACCTGTGCCGTTTACTTTTCCTTCAGTATATTTATCTGCTTGAATGCCCGGCTCTTTATCTCGGTCGCTATTTGGTGACTACCTAATGCTCTCAGCAACGCCCGACTATTAAGGTAACCCTTTTTTTTTTGGCTTGCTATGGTTGCGTGGGCTTATTAGTTATGTACATTTAACCGTTAATGCTGCATTTTGTCTTATTGATAGTTTTCTCTGATCTTGTGTGTTCTGTTTTTTGTGTGACTTAAACCCGTAAGGATGGAGGATGGTTTTAGTCAGTGGTGTGTTTGTTTGGCGTGTATGTGGTCTGAAGTTCGAGACCTATTGCCATTTATTTTTATTCGTCGATTCTCTCATGGCCGAGCTCTTGATGCGTGACGTTGTGTTTGACGCTATGACTGGTATTCATGTTCGTCCGTGGTGAGGCGATATGAATACGTTGCAAGCGTGATGGTTACGATGAAGCTACTGTGAATTATGTGAGGATGTGCTTTGCCTTCATGCGGCAATCCTTTGTTATTTTACGCGTCTTGTATTGAGCTCATGAGTCCATGAAAGCACTTGTCTCGCTATGCGGACCTCTCTGTGTTCGTTATGTGTCTGGACAAAACTGATTATTCTACCCGTATACATTTCTTTTGGGTCTCTATGGTGAGTGTGTACGTGTGGTTGTGCTGTATGCCTGCCTGATTAACAGCATTCTCCTTTTCTTACAGTGTTATTTTTTTTAGTATTATTTACATTTTCTTATTTTCATTCCTCAGGCTATTTGCTGGCCTAATTATATATTTACGTTTGTTGCTTTCATTTGAATGAGTCTTCCTTCATTGTTAGCATTGTTTACTCGCCTCGTAACTATGGCAGCCATATTTATTCTTTGATTTCTTTCTGGGATGCTGTGTTTTTCAAACGGGGGATTGTTGCGTGATGGATCTCTTCTCTGGGATGCTGGTCCATATACTTGGAGATGTGTGAGATGTAACGTGTATGTTTTTATTTGATGTGCGTGTAAGTTCTTCCGATGTATGTCCACTGATATTAATTCATTGCGAGGACGAATGTGTCATACGTCGCGTGTATGAAATTATGTGGAGGAAGTAAATCGTATGTTACATGTTTGTGATTGAAAGAAGCTTGTGTGGCCATGTTTGATATCTTTTCAATCTGCCTCTTGATATGATTGGATGAATAACCTATGTGATAAGTTTCTACGCATATCTCCGTGAGTAATATTTCAAGCTTGATTTTATTATTTTTGTTTGTTTGATCTCTTTCACTTTATTTTCATTAATAAACCCCCATGTATTTTCACCCCGTTCTTTCATCTATCGGGAAGGGTTCTGGGTTCTTTCCGTCTCCCGCTCCTCCCTTTAGTTTAATTTGGTTCGAGTCCAGCTCCAGACTGTTTTAGTCTGTTCCAGCCCGTCCACGGCCTCGTCTCGTGAGGTAAGTTGGTAAGTATTCACGGACCTGTTGGTGTGTGTATGCGTGCGTGTGTGCGTATGTATGTGTGTGCGTATGTGCGTGTGCGTGTCTACGGTAGCAGAGTGTGTGTAAGGTATGAGTGAGTGTGAGTGCGGGTGTGTGGGCGGTAGATGCTATGCAGAGCGTGGTTCGTGGTTGGAAAGTTTCACCGAGGGGCTGATTCTCGGTGGAGCAGAGCTGGATTCTTTTAAAATTAAGTCCTCCTTTTTGTGTTTATACTGTGCCATGAATAAAATATATATTAATTGATGCTATTTCACAGCATACTTTCGTTAAATCTTGTGTATAACTTTGGTTGTGATTTTGTCATTGTTGACTGTTGCTCTTGCATTATTTATCTTATCTGTAAACGATGGAGAACATACAAGATAATGCGTGTGAAAATCCTCCCAGTGTTGATATGCAAAATAATTCAGGCACGTCTATGGAAGGTAATTCCATTCATTCAAACTCTGATCACAACAATGCGGGTATTGCTGTAAACAATCGCCCTAATGAGTTTATCTCTAGCATCGATGTTCATACTGTAAATCGCATTCCTCAGCCTATTGTGAGTGGGCCATCTCAATTTAATCCTGCGCTTGATGTTGTTCGAAAATGGAATTTGAAATTTTCCGGCGAAGAAAAAGGTTTCTCCGTGATCGAATTCTTAGAGAGAGTCGAAGACGTCGCTGCGTGTGCTTCTATGTCCCTAGACCTATTTATCCCTGTCATCCCCGGTATGTTAGAGGGGCGTGCAAGTAAATGGTTCCGATTAAATAAATTTAAAGTCAAATGTTGGTCCGATTTCTCGAAGGAACTTAAAATTAGGTTTGGTCTATCAGACATGAATTTTGTTCTTAAACAAGAGATCCTACGGAGAACCCAAGGTCCTAACGAACCTATTGATGAGTATGCGACTGGTATCCTTACCTTGTTTAACCGTCTTGATGTTGACATTCATGAGACTGAAATATTTGATACATTTTACCGTAATTTGGCTCCTAACTACAAACTCTTCATAAAGAGATGTGAGGTAAATTGTGTGGATGATATAATCAATCTTGGGCGCGAATACGAGTCTACTCTTCAACTGAATCACTTATATCAACCCCCTCCTCCACCCGATGCCTGTTCTTTCCCTGATACCGCCTGTCGCTCTGTGTCTAAATCGGTCTCCTTTGCCCAACCGCTCTCTTCAGCGTCATGCACTGATCGTTCTGATTACCGGTCAAAACCTCCTCACTCTTTAAATAATATGGCAGGCAGTCTTCAAAATCAAAACGTACCCCGTAGGAGGACGTCTAGGTCCATTAAATGCTGGAATTGTGGAAAAGATGGGCACGTCTTCATGCAGTGTAACTCGAAGCCCCCAGTAAAATGCTGTCAGTGTGGCCTAGTTGGCGTATTTCGTGATATCTGTCCTCGATGCAATGGAAACCAGGGAAACTGATCCCGCACCCACGAGTTGGCCCGTCGTTGGTGCCCCAAACCTCTTCAAACCGCAAAGTTTGTGGTCTTCCCTTTGCGTCTCCTTGGGCCAAAATTATTTCCGGCTCGCGCTCGCTACATGCCCTTTTGGATACCGGATCCTCGAGTTCTTTCGTAAATCAGTCTGTGGTAGAAGGCATGGCTTTGAAACATCTTCGAGATAGTGAATGTTCCGCAACTTACGTGTCTGCCAATGGCCATCGTATGTGTCCCACCGGACGTGTTCGTATCCATTTCAAAATTCACAATTTTTCCTGGGACTGGAATTTTAACGTTGTTCCCGATTTGACTGTTCCCCTCATCCTTGGATCTGATTTCATGTTAGCCACCGGGTTATCTATCGATTTTATCAGCTGTTCATTTGCCTTTCGCTTTCGATCCAATGAAAACTTTCATTTCGAGGTTCCTTCTGGTAATAATCCGTTATGCCTTGTATCGAACGGCGTTCCCCTTATCGATTCATCCGATCTTTCCAATGACCAAGTCTCCGTGCTCAATGATCTTCTAAAAGATTTCCCTGAGGTACTTACTGCCAAATTAGGGTGTGCCAAAGAATTTTCGTACTGCATCGAACTGAAAGATCGTACTCCCGTCAGACACCCACCTTTCAGTTGCTCCCCTCCCAAGCTCGCCGCTATGAGAAAGTGTATCAATGAACTGCTGGAGAAAGGCGTCATTAGCCCATCAAAGTCTTCTTTTAGTAGCCCCGCCTTTCTGATTCCCAAAAAGGATGGCCAACCTCGTCTTGTGATTGACTATCGATCTTTGAATCGCAATGTTATATTCGACAGTTTCCCTCTCCCAACCATCGAATCTGCCCTGCAATCCTTCGGGAAGGCCCAGTTCTACTCTGTTTTCGACTTCAATTCTGCCTATTTCCAGATTCCTCTCGACCCTAGTTGCCGAGAATTTACGGCTTTTGCCACCCCCTTTGGCTTATATCAATTTAATAAAGTTCCCATGGGTATTTCAGTAGGCGGCCAAGCGCTGAGTCGCATTCTTGACTCCGTCTTCGGTGATTTAAAGTTCTCTTGTTTATTCTCGTATTTAGACGACGTCGTGATCTTTTCTGACACATTTGAGGAACATGTCGCTCATCTTCGCGAATTTTTCACTAGGTTGAAGAGGCACGGATTCACTGTCAATCCTGAGAAGGCATCTTTGTGTTCTAGAAGGATAAAGTTTTTAGGACATATCGTTTCCGGCTCCGGCATATCTGTTAATCCTGAGAGAGTGAAATGCATTCGTGATTTTCCCAGACCAAAGAACCTACGAGCTGTCCGTAGATTTCTTGGCATGATTGGATTTTATTCTAGATTCATCCCCAACATTTCTGAAATTTCAGCGCCCCTGAACTCGTTGAAAAAGAAAAATGTTCGTTTCTTCTGGAGCTTGCTCAAGAGCAAGCTTTTTGCCAACTTAAAGACGCCCTCTGTCAAGCTCCCGTATTGCACAACCCTGACTTTAACGGGGAATTTGTCCTTCAGTGTGACGCTAGTGATATTGCTGTCTCTGCTGTATTGAACCAAAGACTGGAGAACGATCATCTCGCCCCCATTGCTTATTTCAGTAAGAAATTGCTCGACTCTGAAACCAGGTACTCCACGTACGAAAAAGAATGTCTGGCTGTTGTCCTTGGTGTCGAGAAATTTCACTCGTACCTCGAACACCGACATTTCTGGATTCATACTGATAACCAAGCACTATCTTGGATGGCTGCCAATGTCAAAAGGTTAGGGAGGACTGCTCGTTGGATTCTCCGACTGTCGTCTTATAATTTCACTGTTGTTCATGTAAGAGGTAAAGATAATATTGTTGCCGATTGTTTGTCGCGCATGTTTGAAGGTGGCGAGACAACTGATTACGAGATCGGGTGCAGCCCCGATAATCATCTTCCTGTCTGCATCCTTCGAAACTACCCCTTTAGTTTTACCGAGTTGTCTGAATTCCAGAAGAAAGACGATGAATGTATCCGTCTAGCCGATAGACTTTCGAAGAAGGAACAAGGTTGGGAATCCTTTGAAATAAAAAGGGGCCTTTTGTGTTACAAAAGTCTTCACAACCGTACTTCTAAAATTTTCGTCCCCCAGAATCTGAGACCCATGATCTTAAATTATTATCACGATTCTCATTTAGGCGCCCACCTCGGTCAGTTAAAAACCTTTCACAAAATTTCCCGGAATTATTACTGGCCGAACCTAAAAAGGGAAGTCTTCGAGTATGTCAAAACCTGTGATGTTTGCCAAAAATGTAAGCCTGCTCAGAATACTCAGATCGGTTTTCATTCCGCCGACGTTGCTAATTCTCCTGGTGAGAAACTATTCATTGATTTCTTTGGACCCCTAACTCGATCTCAATCTGGCAACGTGGGTATCTTATCTGTTATCGACGGTTTTTCTAAATTCATTTGGCTGTTCCCAGTTCGTAAAATTAATTCTAACGTCACGGTGAATTTGTTAACTAAACACATCTTCGGAGTTTTTGGTCCACCTAGGACGCTTGTCTCTGACAATTCTTCGGTCTTTACCGGCGCTAAGTTCCGTAATTTATGCTTCTCCTGGGGTATAAAACATATCCGTCTGAGCCCTCATCACCCTCAACCGAACCTTGTTGAAAGATTTCATCGAAATCTAAAAATCTGTTTGTCTGCCTTCCATTATAACACCCAATCCCTTTGGGATTGCTATCTCTCTTTTTTCAGCCTAGGTTTCAACTCTGCCATGCACGAGTCCAGCCGGTTCACTCCTGCCGAATTATTTTTGGGCAGGGTCCCCAACGATCCACTCTCTTTGAAATGGAATGTGGAGTATCTCTCCGAACCCTCCCGACGTCTGGATGTCCTGGAGAAATGGAAGATAGCCTCCGAGCAACTGATTAAAGCCAGAGACAGGGTGGCCCAGAGGTATAACAAGGGAAGAATGCCTGTGCCTTTCCGCGTCGGAGATCTGGTCCTGGTAAAGAGGTTCCCTGTCAGTTCTACCATGGATCACATTAGTAAAAAGCTGTGTCGAAAGTGGTCTGAGCCCAGAAGGATCACTGAGTTTCTGGGACCTGTTACGGTAAAAGTGGAGGATCTCTCCGGCCGTGTGCAATCAAAGGCGCACGTTTCCATGTTAAAAAAGTATTACTCCAGAAGTTCGTAGCATTGATTTATTTAGCACCCTTAAGATGTATTGGACTTGATAATATGGAGTTAACTTTGACTTGTTGCAAGCACGTATGCTTATATTGTTTTGTGTTTCAGGTAATGATTGCCCTGTGAGAAACACTTGTATCGTGAGGAAAAGAAACGTATTGATAGCTCGACCAAATTCCTTCGAAATCCACCCTCAGTGACTGAGAAGAGGTCGGAGTGTAATGGGATACTGTGGTCTGAACTTGTTTAATTCACTGGATTATTAATCGACAGATACATATGTTTGCCTGACTTGCCATAACTCTCCTTGGAGTCAATTATCGCTCGGTGAAAGGACACTGACGCCTGCATAATTCTTAATGAATCTGTGTTTGATAACGAAAGGACGTTTATTATATTGCATATCTTCAAAATAAGGTGTAATTATGACGTGTGCATAGATGTTTTCATATTCTGTTGTCCATTTTTAATGCCTGAAGTTATTGTTAAATTGATACGCTTAGTTATAGGGTGTGTACACACTTAGTGTTAAGTTTCGCCCGTGGTAAAATGAGCCCTTCTTGCCTGATCACCAAGTAAGGACTCATTTTCGAGGGGGTGTGGGGAAGATGTGCCGCACCAAGTTTCCCTTGGTGGCGCACTCCTCTGTATGTAATACATTCTTTGACTGCAATCGACTTTTGGGTCGATTTATTCCCTGGACGTGACGTATGACTCGTTTTCTCCTTGACAGAGTGCGCTTCCGGCCATCAGCCGAAGTGCCCTCTTCGTCAGTCTCGTGTCCGCCTTCTTTGAATTAAGTTCGCAGGACGGTTGTAGCCGACATGGCGGTCGAGACAACAATGTACTTTTTGAGATACGAGATCTTTGACCTGTGCCGTTTACTTTTCCTTCAGTATATTTATCTGCTTGAATGCCCGGCTCTTTATCTCGGTCGCTATTTGGTGACTACCTAATGCTCTCAGCAACGCCCGACTATTAAGGTAACCCTTTTTTTTTTGGCTTGCTATGGTTGCGTGGGCTTATTAGTTATGTACATTTAACCGTTAATGCTGCATTTTGTCTTATTGATAGTTTTCTCTGATCTTGTGTGTTCTGTTTTTTGTGTGACTTAAACCCGTAAGGATGGAGGATGGTTTTAGTCAGTGGTGTGTTTGTTTGGCGTGTATGTGGTCTGAAGTTCGAGACCTATTGCCATTTATTTTTATTCGTCGATTCTCTCATGGCCGAGCTCTTGATGCGTGACGTTGTGTTTGACGCTATGACTGGTATTCATGTTCGTCCGTGGTGAGGCGATATGAATACGTTGCAAGCGTGATGGTTACGATGAAGCTACTGTGAATTATGTGAGGATGTGCTTTGCCTTCATGCGGCAATCCTTTGTTATTTTACGCGTCTTGTATTGAGCTCATGAGTCCATGAAAGCACTTGTCTCGCTATGCGGACCTCTCTGTGTTCGTTATGTGTCTGGACAAAACTGATTATTCTACCCGTATACATTTCTTTTGGGTCTCTATGGTGAGTGTGTACGTGTGGTTGTGCTGTATGCCTGCCTGATTAACAGCATTCTCCTTTTCTTACAGTGTTATTTTTTTTAGTATTATTTACATTTTCTTATTTTCATTCCTCAGGCTATTTGCTGGCCTAATTATATATTTACGTTTGTTGCTTTCATTTGAATGAGTCTTCCTTCATTGTTAGCATTGTTTACTCGCCTCGTAACTATGGCAGCCATATTTATTCTTTGATTTCTTTCTGGGATGCTGTGTTTTTCAAACGGGGGATTGTTGCGTGATGGATCTCTTCTCTGGGATGCTGGTCCATATACTTGGAGATGTGTGAGATGTAACGTGTATGTTTTTATTTGATGTGCGTGTAAGTTCTTCCGATGTATGTCCACTGATATTAATTCATTGCGAGGACGAATGTGTCATACGTCGCGTGTATGAAATTATGTGGAGGAAGTAAATCGTATGTTACATGTTTGTGATTGAAAGAAGCTTGTGTGGCCATGTTTGATATCTTTTCAATCTGCCTCTTGATATGATTGGATGAATAACCTATGTGATAAGTTTCTACGCATATCTCCGTGAGTAATATTTCAAGCTTGATTTTATTATTTTTGTTTGTTTGATCTCTTTCACTTTATTTTCATTAATAAACCCCCATGTATTTTCACCCCGTTCTTTCATCTATCGGGAAGGGTTCTGGGTTCTTTCCGTCTCCCGCTCCTCCCTTTAGTTTAATTTGGTTCGAGTCCAGCTCCAGACTGTTTTAGTCTGTTCCAGCCCGTCCACGGCCTCGTCTCGTGAGGTAAGTTGGTAAGTATTCACGGACCTGTTGGTGTGTGTATGCGTGCGTGTGTGCGTATGTATGTGTGTGCGTATGTGCGTGTGCGTGTCTACGGTAGCAGAGTGTGTGTAAGGTATGAGTGAGTGTGAGTGCGGGTGTGTGGGCGGTAGAGGACCTATATATATTCATCGAATGTAGGGAGTTAGAAGAGTTGAAAAAGAAAGTGTTGAGTAAAAAAGAGATAGAAAAAGTAGAAAAAATTGAAAAGATGACGGTTTGGCTGGCCAGAGAATGGGGAAGAGGAACAAATATTTCGAAATATTTAAATATGGTTAGAATGAGATTTATAAAGAAATTAAGAGAATAAGGGGTAAAAGAGGGTTACAGAGGAAGGAGAGGAAGGAGGTAGACGAAACTGCTAGGTTATATAAAAATTGAAGACAATAAGAGGAGTTTGAAGTACAATCTGATTGTATGATGAAAAGAAGATTTGTATATATTTGGAGAGGATTGCATGTGTGAGAGAACGGAGGTGGTAGTTAATGTTAGAAAAAAAAAGAATAATAAAGCAACGAGGGATGTGAGTAAGAGGAACTGTTGGACTGTTTAGAAACGGAAATAAGCGGAACAAAGAGAAGGAATAAGGGAAAGCCAGGTTTGATTGTTGGCAATTCGATGGTTTAAGATTTAAGTTCAAAAAATTAAAAAAAATTAAAAAATTAGAGAGTAGTTTTTTAGTTTTAGTCTAAGACTCGTAGGAGCTATAGAATTGTCAACAAATACATTTGTAAACAGTGTTAGAATATGAATGATAGGGTTAGTGGACAAGAAAAGGTGTTTGGATAACATAATAGTAGATAATTTTAAACTCTGGCTTAAAAATTTTAAGAAGTAATGAGTGGCGTAAGGAAGAGGAACTGTTGGACTGTTTAGAGATGGAAAGGATTGATAAGTGAGGTGAGGAAACAAGGAAAAGTCAGATTTGTTCTGTGGCAATTCCGTGGTTTAATATGTAAGTTAAACTATTTTTAAAAAAAATGCAATTAGGAAGTAGCTTTAGTTTAAGAGACGCATGAATAAGAAAGAAAAGCGATGAGCAAGGAACTGGAAATTGTCAACAAGTGCGTTTGTATATAGTGTATAAATATTAACTATACGGTATAGTGGAAAGTAGTTAGTAGTTAGCGAATAAGTATTATAAGAGAGATGGACAGAGACTAGGAAGAGTAAGAGGGGAAGATGGGGGATGCAAGGGGGGAGGGGTATAAGAGAAAGACGGGTGGGATGGTACAGTCCCATCCCTAGGTGAAAGAGGAAACATGTCCGCTCACAGAATAACAAGTGAATCAAGATGGTGGCAGTAAGACGACACGATTATAGGCGGAGCAGTAGATAAATGCGTGACGGATCGTATGATGGACCGGAAACCGCCTCTACGATTCGCCACGTAAGATGAGGAGAGAAGTACGAGTTATAGGTGGGGGTAATATCTAACCCGGGAGGAGTGGCTGAAGCGGCCAGGGTGGGATGGCTCTCTCCTCACAGGGAATGCCGCATGCAGCCGAGGTTTTTTATTTTATTTTTTTATGTATAGGTAGCTGTAGAGAGTAGATAGGGGATGCCCTTACATGCGGAGGAGTTCCTCGCATACCAGAGGCATCTCAATAGTTTTAGACAAGTTGGTGCAGTGTTAGGCTGGATTCCGCCGACATTGACACCACTAAATAAGTAGAGTAGATAGTAATTCTATTGTTTGGTTTATATTATTTTGTGCGGTTTTTTTGGGTTCTTAGTTAATAGTTTTAGTGTAGATAGTTAGAGCTTTATATTATATATAATAGTATGTTAGTTTATATTGTTTTGTTTTGTTTGGTTTTTTGGGTTCATGTGTATTTTATGCTCTTTATTGTCTGTAACCGATGGTGCAAACTAGGGTGGCAATAAAGAGTTATCTATCTATCTATCTATCTATCTATCTAATTATTTTAGTGTGTTGCTTTGTCTTTGTCCTTGTTGCTTTTTCTTAAAGACTTTTGCGGCTGATGATGTCTACAAGTTAGACGAAACATGTCCCGTCATATTTTGTCCACAGGAACTTCATTTTCTTGGATTATGTTTGTAGGACATTTACTAAATTGAGACCTAAAAAATATAATCATTGAAATCTGAACAATTTCATACTACGGGCCAGCGAGAGACAGATATATATTTTATTTTAGCTTTGAAAACTTACCTTGAGAAAAACTGCTTTAGAATTCCATTTTGCATTCCAGTTTGACTCAACCTTCAAAGTCTTGCTGGTCTATTCAGTAAAAGTTTCTTAAAAGCGGCAAGTGTTCAATTTCGATCCACATTTATTAGTCAGAGTTGACTATACCCAGGGAAAGAATACTCTCACTGACTTGAGTTGTAACAGTTGACTATTTGCAAGGAAATGGTACTGGCTAATAAAAAACAAATAAAAAAGCAAAAACCAATACATAAAGAGATTGAAATGTTTAAGAAAAACTAATAAGATGTTTATCATTTATTACAGCAAGGTAAAGATTTGTGACACTTTGAGTTGCAAAGCACACTTTTCTTCTTACACATACAATTCATGGATTCGCATTTAGTGTTGCAAGAGCATTTAAAAACCTTGTCCACTTCCAAGTGATTGTGAAGTTGCAACAGTCCTCACAGCTATTGTTTTATCCACAGGAACTTCATTTTCTTGGATTATGTTTGAAGGATATTTACTAAATTGAGACCTAAAAAAATATAATCATTGAAATCTGAACAATTTCATACAACGGGCCAGCAAGAGACAGATATATATTTTATTTTAGCTTTGAAAACTTACCTTGAGAAAAACTGCTTTAGAATTCCATTTCACATTCCAATTTGATAAAATCCATCATCAACAACTTCCAGTACCACGCCAAGAATAGATCGAGCATCTCCTCTACCACAGTCAATATCGGGGACAGGAATTCGAACTGATGTTCCTTTTTCTACTGGCAGATGAATGTGATCTGAGATTTTTTCATGTGTTTAGCTTGTTGTTCTAGACAGTAGAAAGCTTCTTTTCTCTGTCTCTTGATGTCCTGAGTAGACTTGTCTAGGTCAGTGAGTACATAATCACTATCATCTATGAGCTTTTCACCACTTGATAAATTTTGGTTTGTTTCATTTTCATCAGGATTTCCATTCTTGTTACTTTGAATTTCATTTTTTTGTTGTTGGTGAATTTGATTGCACATTGAAGATCACCTTCTGTTTCTAAATTTGCCAGTACCTCAGTCGGTAGTTTTGAACTACATAAGCCGTGTCTCAGGGGGCGACAAAACATTGACTCCTACAGCCATCTTTTTATCCCACTATGCAATGCACTGTTTTTCATAAGTTGAATAAACTTTAAGCCTTCACTCCATTTTGATGTTTTATGGTTTTTCAGCCAGGTTTTGCCGTGCATCATTTTGAAGTTAGGCCATATATTAATCAAACTGTCAATAATTTTACTAACAAATTCTCTGCCATTGTTCAACTGTAAAAATACAAGGAGCGCCTAACAAATTTAAATTGTCAATGATATTATTACACACTTCTTCTGCAGTTTTTCATATCAGTGGTCTTAGCACAACAAACTTTGTCAAATGGTCCTGGTACACCATTATAAATTTGAAGTTTTCATCAGGTTGTGACTGAAAGTCAATAAATTCCACTTGACATTGTGAATTAATTTCCTTGAATAACAAAGGCTTTACACCAGTCCTTTCTTCTTATGTTTCAATTTTTGAACACAAGGTTTGCACAAGCTTAAAAATAGTAAAATGTCCTTTTAGTAACATTTTGAAATTTTCCTTTCAATTCCTGAAACATACGATCTCTTTCTCCATGTCCGGTGGATATGTGTGCTTCATTAAGAACTCAAAACAACTCTTCATCAAAAACATAATACCTTACACTGTCTTGGTCTGAGACAGGGTGTAGTAGTTTTGCAATACCATTTACTTCAATAATGTCGTACCGTTCTAAAAACATGATATCTTTTAGATGAAATTTTTGGATTTTTCACTTTTTGAATGCAGATATCATATTTCAATTTGGTCAATGTCAGTGAATTTACCTTAGAAGTCAAGCATTCCTGCTTCAGTTTTTCATAAAACAGTTCTGCTGTGGGGTCTGACATAATTATTACACACTTAAACTACCTACCTAATTATTTAAACGTAACTGAATCTTTTGTCACTATTGCACAGCAATAAAGAGCCAAGTAATGACAACTGGCGACTGCCTGTTGTGTGCTGGGGTAATCAAAACAAAGAAAAGTTCCAATAATAGAAGTATGAGTCCAAACAATTAGAATGTTTTAATAATCATAACAAAGGTTTGGCACGTGCGGTTACATTTTCAGAGCAGCATCTGAGAATTAAGTTTTACTAAGCCACAGCAGGCATAGTTAACTCCTCCTAGGAAAAATTGATCTGTTTGTTTTCAGTCAACTGTTACTGATACTTTTAGTAAGAGTTGAATCTGCCTGGGGAGAGTCAACTCTTACTAAGAATCAACTTTCCCTATAGCATATATTTATAAATGATATGAGAAAAGATCTGGAATCATGGATAGAGATATTTGTGGATGATGTTATAATGTACAGAGAAATAAATGATTTGCGGGATTGTGAGTGACTGCAGGGGGACTTTAACAATGTAGTGAGATGGACAGCAGATAATGGTATGAATAGACATGATATAGGCTTTTGGGCTTATGCCGTGTCAAGAAAATAAGGTCAAATACTTTACGTTTCACAGAGAACTGTGCTCTGCGTCATCAGAAGAAAATCTTGACTGTCTACAAGAAAGGCTTCTGAAACAATGAGCATTGAATGAAAGATGAATGAACGTACCATTTCCACTTCTATTACAACGTCTAAATTCAAAGCTCATTGTTTAAGAAGCCTTTCTCGTGGACAGGCAAGATTTTCTTCTGATGATGCAGAGCACAGTTCTCTGCGAAAAGTAAAGAATTTCACCTTATTTTCTTGACACGGCATAAGCCCAAAAGCCTATATCATGTCTATAAGTACAGGCCGTGAAAGCATTAATGGTAATGGTATGAATGTAAATGGGATGAAAAGTCAAGTTGAAAGTTTTAATTATTGTGTTGATGGGTTGAAAGTACCTCATGGGGAGTTAATGGGGAGGAGTTAATACTGTATAAGGAATGATATTCATTTTGGTAATCATATTAACGAAATAGTTAAGAAAGGTTACAGATTTCCTCAGATGGTTATGTGAGTACTTAGGGGTTGTAGTAAGGATGTAAAGGAGAGGGCGTATAAGTCTCTGGTAAGACCACAGTTCGAGTATGATTCCAATGTATGGGACCCTCACCAGGACTACTTGATATGAGAATTGGAAAAAATTCAAGGGAAATCAGCACGATTTGTTCTGGGTGATTTCTGACAAAGGGGTAGTGTAAATGTTGCAAACTTTAGACTGGGTGTAAGGAGACAAGATGCTCGACTATGTGGTATGTTGCAGGTTATAAATTTCATTTTCTTTGTCCGTATTGAAGATCTACTTGTGATACTAATTCTTATAATTTTGTTAAATACCACCTATTCAATACAATAAAAACGTAGTACAAACTTACATATTTATTAAGATGTTGATATGGTACATGTTTCGCTCCTTTTTCGTGAGCATCATCAGCCAATTATTATTTACTTAAGGTTATATAAGATCATGAAACAATTCTTTTGGATTAAGATTATGCCTATAAAACTGATTGACAAATCTTATAATATTTTACAAGTCATATAACAATAAAATTATGTCTTTAAGTTAAAACATATTTGTCTAAGATCTATCTAAGTCTAACATTTTATTGATGAAACTCATCTGGTGAACATCTTTTAAAATTATTTTTAAAAATAAAAAAACTTTTGAGATCTGGCTAATTGTATTGATTCAAAGTTGCTTAACTTGTATGATTGTTGTTAAAACTTTGTTAACTATATTGACAATTTTCTGCAGTTGATAATTGTCTATGTTATGGACATTTGACTTGTTCTCGTTGTTGCTGGAGTAACATTTATACAAATGTATTGGCATTAATTTTTTATTGTCAATAGGAGAATATTGTTCGTGAACAAACTTGTTGATGAAACACTTTCTAACGTGATATAGGATTTAAAATGTTCTCGTATGTTCCAAAATGGCTTGTTGGTATATTTTTCTTTCTGCTGTGTAATTGTTTAGTGTTACTCCTAGCCTCTTGAGAACTACTTGTTGTTCTGTTTGCACTCCTTGTATTATATGAGTAAATATATATAATCAACTGCAGAAAATTGTCAATATAGTTAATGAAGTTTTAATGACAATCATACAAGTTAAGCAACTTTGAATCAATACAATTAGCCAGATCTCAAAAGTTTTTTTATTTTATAAAATAATTTTAAAGGATGTTCACCAGATGAGTTTCGTCAATAAAATGTTAGATAGATTTTAGACAAATATGTTTTAACTTAAAGACATAATTTTATTGTTATATGACTTGTAAAATATTATAAGATTTGTCAATCAGTTTTATCCAAAAGAATTGTTTCATGATCTTATATAACCTTAAGTAAATAATAACTGGCTGATGATGCTCATGAAAAAGGAGCGAAACATGTACCATATCAACATCTTAATAAATATGTAAGTTTGTACTACATTTCTATTGTATTGAATAGGTGGTAATTAACAAAATTATAAGAATTTGTATCACAAATATGTGGTATGTTTCAAGCTGTCAGTGGTGGGATGGCATGGAATGACATAAGTAGAAGTATAAGCTTGAGTGGAGCTTTTAAAAGTAGGAAGGATCATAATATGAAGATGAAGTTGGAATTCAAGAGGACAGACGGGGGAAAATATTAATTTATAAGATGAGGAATAAGGGATTGGAATAATTTATCAAGTGAAATGTTTGATAAATTTCCACATTCGTTGAAAATATTAAAGAAAGAGCTAGGTAAACAATTGATAGGGAATCTGCCCTAAATGCAGATCAATGATGATTGAAAGAAAGTTGGTAAACAAATTATGGACATTTCATAAACAATGTATGGTATGTGCTTCAGCTGTGCCCAGACCCCAAGTTGGGAGCAGGAATGTAACAAATGTAATACGGGCCTGCCTGCCAAAAAAATATTCGGGCCCCCTCAAATAAATTGTACAACCTATGAGTAACCAAATACAAATTTAATTACAGCAGGAAGAAGTAATGCAATATATTGTCAAGTTATATGACCAAAGGGATTATTCGTTATAATAAGATTATTAAAAATAATTTTTAATAGATTTTATTTGACTGCCTCTGTGGTTTAAAGTCTTAGCTGCTGAAATGCTTGCAAAACTTTAATTGGTTTCATTTTCCAGTAACTGCAGGACTACACCTGTAATCGATACTGAAATCTTGGTTATAATAATTTATTACATTAAAACACAGAAAAATATACAAACAAAATTAAATAAAAAACTGCTCAAATAAAGTTTGAAATATATTAAACCGTACGACTGATAAGCCTAGTATTAACTTCACACAGAGAGAGCTCGTTCGAAACTGAGTTGACTGATTGTTACTACACAAACTTCTTATTGTCATTACCCCGCGGTTACTCGCATGGTGAGCGCGGCGCTCACCTTCGTACTATATTGCTTCTTGTTGGAATGTTACAAGACCTCCACCTTTGAAAGTCCCTGTACCTTTGTACCAGATTATTATGAAGGGGATGTGTCAGTCATTTTCATTATCTTTGAAAACAAACACCCGCAATTCATTATTAGGCACAGCAGTTATGTTTGGTGAGCGGTGCGCTCAGTAGCGAGGAACTGTGCTACTTATATTTCGCTCATTGTAATAAGTCAGGGTTTGTTTTATGCTTGTGTTTAATGCAAAATGTTTATACTGTGGCTGTTGTTAGACAATATTTACAGGTTATTGTGGCATCCAGTGATCAGATACTTTCGTGGTTGTGTGAAACGAAGGAGGAAAGGTCTTGAACATCGAGACTGATGGTAATGAAACAGATGAGGTTTACGAAAGTAATCATAACTCTGCTTCAGAATGTCTGCACGTTCTGGGGAAGGAGAGGAACTTTCGTTTATAGCAAACTGTGACATCAATGTACATAGCTTGTTTCACGGCTGGATGCCCTTCCTGACGCCAACCTCTATTGAAGAGCTAATAAAAATGAAATAAATGATGGTGAACAAAGTTGGCTAAATAGGTGGAAGGAATCGGCTGTAGTCTATGAATAAAAACTGCCCCACCATTTGCCTGGAAGCGTAAACAGAAAACCATTCTCAGGACAGCTAACGGTGGGGATCGAACTTGCGTGTCTCCCGAATGTACAGCTTTTCTCCATAGCCACTCCACTCGGCGGTGTTCCTAAATAAATAACTATCTCAAATTAACATATTAAGATTACCTGCATCTTTATATGGGCATATTATAGCCTTCAAACATAAAGGTGAGCGCTGCGCTCACCAGCGAGTAACGGCGCACGTAAGGACCTAGCGAGTAATGCCGGGTTACACACTGTTGTCGAATAAATGTGTGACAAAAGTTACATGTTCTACAAAATTTGTGGTTAATGTAATCTCAGGGGCTCTACACAGCAAGAAAGTATCGTTTCCTAACTAAAATATGATATTTGGCATCAATTTTCATTGCTGTAATTATTTTTAAATAATTTGGTGCAGATCTTTACTGAAGAGTGTATTACGGTATACCAAGAAACAACAAGGGCAAGCATTTGTTAACAGCTGTGGTGTGTTACACTCAACACAATAAACTGCTGCTAGATTCAACCAAGTGGCAATTCCTCCATGTACAAATTGTAAATTTAAAAAATAAAAACTTCTGTAACTCCAAGTACCTGAGTTGCAGTACCATGATGTTATGAAATTTTTACTAAACTATTTTGACTGATTCTACAAAATCACCCTGATCATTTCCATGCAGAGTAACATTAAGCTAGATGTATATTATTTGTATTTTCTCGCAAAGAGTCTGCAGGGCCCTTTAAAGGTTGGGCCAGCCTGCATTGCAGGCCGTGCGGGCCCTAACATTACGCCCCCGGTTGGGAGGTCAAATGGTTTAGGAATTTTACTGGACTTATATACAGAAGTTTTCTGTCACCACTATTATTTATAAATGGTAATGGATGAAACTGTGAAAAGTCCATTTTGTGAAAGAGAGAACAACTGGGCACACTGAAAGAGAAAATTAAATTGGAATAAAATTCAGATTGGAAAAGAGGGAGGGTAGAAGAGGTTAGATCATGGGAGACTACTGGCAAAAGAATTAGTGCAATTGGACTAGACAAAAGAGGGACTAGAAAATATAACTAGAATAGGATTAAAGTAGATGAGGCAATATCTGATCCTGTAATCATTAAGAGGGGAATCCCTCAAGGCAGTATTATTGCACCTTTATGATTTCTTATATATATAAAAATGATGTGAGTAAAGAAATGGAAACAGAGATAAGGCTTTTTGCAGATGATGTTATTCTATTAAGAAATATGTTACAAGATTGTGAGCAAATGCAAAATGACCTCAACAATATTGTGAGATCGACATCAGGCAATGGTATGATGACAAACAGGGTTAAAGGTCAGGTTGTGAGTTTCACTAATAGGAAAAGTCCTTTCACTTTTAATTACTGCATTGATGGGTGAAAGTTTTTTATGGGGATCACTGTAACTACCAGTGGCATATACTGAGGGCTGCTATCGGTGAAGCCCAAATCTCAACTGAGAATGATGGAAGTCTAAAGCACATTATAATGTAAGCATCTGACACATTGTTCCAATTACAAAACTTGAAAGCAGTGAGAAAAAACGTCGCACGTATTTTTGAGAACAAGGCATTGGAGACTGACATCGCAGCCTAGAGTCTCGCCCCTCTCCCCTCTACTCGCCCCGCGCGGCTTGCTGTTGTATATTGGTTAGGAGCGGGGACCAGGGGAGATAGGTGTGCTAGGCTTTGGTCTGTTAGATCGCCACTGCTACCTATTAACCATGCGTTACTCATCGTATATACTTCCTCACCTCATACTTCTGACTTAATCATATAGATAACAGAGAGCTGGCATTTCACTTCCGTTTGCTTCTACATCCTTGTAGGAAGACACTACAGGGCTGCTGTTATAGGAGTAATATAGATTTCTTTTATAGGTAGATCTGCTAAAATGGAATGCAATCTTTGAGGTTCTCTTTTGTTAGTTGGAATCGAACCCGTGATCATGGGTCGGACACCACCACTGATCTCCCGAGGAAGCTAATTAACCAGTAAACGATGGGTACGACCTCTGTAAAATTCAACATTTGTATTTAATAATAATAATAGTGCTTGGCATCTGTGTAGGCTTGGTGGTATCCTAATGAAGATAAAATGAATGGTGAAGATGTTATAAACACCCAGTCCCCAAGCCAAGGGAATTAACAGTATGAGGGGGTTGATTCTGAAAATTGATCCAGGGCCATCAGACCAAAGGCAAGCATTCTATCGATTTAGCAACAAAACCGGACTTTAATTTGCTAAACCTTAAGCTACCATCTCCACTGATCAGGGGTTGAGCATTGGCAGTAGCAGAGACCAGGGCAGTAGCTTGTGAAGCAGCCTTCACAACACAACAGCCTTCTCCATTGTCTATTGGCTGCAGCTCAAAACGCTGAAGTCTTGACGTTCACTAAACCAACCATCGAAAAGGGGTAACCTAAGTCTAGTGGTAGCCCACGTCTTGATCCCAGCATACGCCACTGGTAACAACCTAGGTGTTAATATAAGGAAAAATTTTCATTGGGGTAATCACGTAAGAGGGATTGTAAATAAAGGGTACAGATCTCTGGCCATCGTTAGGAGGGTATTTAGGGGTAGTAGTAAGGATGTGAAGAAGGAGAAAGGAGACGAGCGCTCGACTAAGTGGTATGTACAATAAATCAATAACAGTAAATTTCCACCTTTTTGATACTTATATTTGCATTAAGGAAATCAATTAATCATATAGAGTACATGTTTCATTCCATTTGGAAAATCTTCAGCTGTATTACACCGCTTAGGTGAAATTACAAAGTATTTATCTTATTAACCTTATTTTACTTAAATCTATGTGAATTTAAAAATTGAAATAAATTAAAATCAATGTGGATGGTTCAGTGGGGTGGTGAAATAGGAGGGAAAATGTGGAATGGAAAGGAGGCGTGTCACGGTCGCGGTTTCGGCTTTAGAAGAAGGGGTAGGGGGAATAGATTATACGGGAGGATGGAAGTTCATAGAAAATATATACATTTATTTAGATCAACAAATTAATCAGGACAATCTGGGATCATTAGGCATTAGAAACAATACAGGCAATAAAAGAAAGAAAATGAACGAATTGTGATGGTGTTTATTGTACAATTTGGCCAATCATCCTCCCTTAGCACTAATAACTAGGACTCGGAAGTTGAGGAAAAATCCTTTTTTTTTTTTTTCTTTCTAGAATATCCGAAGACAAGGCCCAACATCAACATAATTGTAGGCCAGAAAATGGTGGGTTTATTTGTCCTATTTTCCCTTCTTTAGTACGTTTTTGGCTTATTGGTTTGCAGCTTCACCTTCTTTAGACTACATTTTGAGTGCTCATTCTCAATTCGAATCATCCATCACCTCTCAAACATCTTTTCTCTAGTCATCATCATTTCTTCACTCCAGCAAGCCAGGTGCGGTTGTGTACGAGCCTCCTCCAGTTTGTTCTATCCATCCACAGATGCTGCTCATATATGTGACGCCAGTTCACATCTCTAATTTCAAGGTCCTTCAATATCTGTTTTTCCTAAACATCACGAGGTCTTCCTCTTGGTCTCTTCCCAGGAACATTGTGGTCAAAGTATGTTCAAGGAGTCCTGTGAGGGTCCATTCTTTTCATGTGACCATACCATTGCAATCTCATCACTTCTAGAGTCTCTAGCAAGCTTCTTTCCAATCCAAGCTGTTGCTGGATATCCACATTCCTTATTTTATCCAGTTTTGTTTTTTGTAGACAAGAATGGAGGTACTTCATTTCTGTTGCCTTTGTTGGTCCAGTAAGTGTTGCTGCTTCTAGGCCATATGTCAATATAGGTACTAGATTTATTTTGTACAAGCTGATCTTGGAAACTAATGGAAATGTTTCATCCCAAAGTATTTGATGTACAGCGTGATAGAATTTGGAAGCTTTCTGTATTCTGTTGCTAATCTCTTGATGTATGGTATTGTCTGATAACAGAACATGACCTAAATACTGGAAGTTGTCTACAATATCCATCTCCTCATCTCCAATTCTTAGATGAACAGTTGGAGAGTTTCTACTCATCACCAAGCCAACTGTCTTCATTTTGCTGATTTTGAGACCTAAGGTTGTGAAAGCTTCATGCCAGAGATCTAGTCTACTTTGTACTTCCACTTATGTCTCACCCCATACCATTACAACATCAGCAAAAACCAGGGCATGAGTTGTTAGATACTTTCTTTTAACCGCTTTTAAAACTTTATCCATTATGATTATGAAGAGAAGTGGTGAAACAGAACTTTCTTGCTGGACTCCACTCTTCGTTTCGAACCAACCTGACCTTCCATCATGGACCTGGACACAACACTCTTGGTTTCATCATATAATCATTGAACTCATGCTATGTCATCATTGGGCACTTTCTTATGTCTCAAACATTCCCATATATGTCTGTGTGGTACATGGTCATATGCTTTTTCGATGTCCTTAGTGTTTTACCTTTCTCCCAATACTTCTCATAGAGCTTTCTGGTGGCAAAAATTAGGTCTATAGTTGATCTAAGAGGTCTAAATCCATGCTGTTCCTCCTCAAGTGTAGGTTCAACATATTTTCTAATCCTGCTCTCAAGGATGGATTCATAGATTTTGAGGCCATGTGACAGCAGAATTATACCTCTGTAGTTGGTACATTTCTTTCTATCACCTTTTTTCAACAGTGGGATGATGACTCTTTGCTTCCAGTCATTGGGTATTACATTTTCTTTCCAGATTTTATTTAGTACCCTGTACATCCACTGTTGCCCAACCTCTCCTAATGCTTTGATCACCTCAACACTTAATTCATCTGATCCAGTTGAAGCGTTGTTTTTCAGCTTAGATATTGCTGTCTCTACTTCCAACCATGTCAGACTAGTGGTAATTGTGCTACCAAAATCATAAGGTTTGTCATCTAATGAAGTGTAATGTTCATAACAGTTCAGCAAAGTTTCAAAATACCTTTGGAACTCCTGTAATATTTTGGTCTTATCCCTAGTCACCTCACCGTTAGGAAGTTCTACAGATTGGATAGATTCATTTTGAGTTCTTCTATTCTTAACAATATTGTATAACAGATTTTTAATTTCCATCCTGCATTATTTGAACCATATCTGAAAAGAAAGGAAATTAAATGAAAAGGAAATAAAATTAAAAATGAAACTAGTACTTGAAAAAAACCAGGAGTATCAAATTATGTCCAAGATAAGTGAAACTTCTCTCCTTATCTATGGCTCAATATTGAAAGGAGAAAATTCCATGGAAAGACTTACAGATTTCAATAGGTACAGTAGCAGAAATTGGAAGTTAGAAGTGGAGGGAGGCGGGGTGGGGGAGCAAAGAACAAACATAGAAAACAGAAGAATACCTGTGGCCTGGGGAATATGGGGAGGGGGCAGGTAGACAACAAAATTGAAACAAAACAGCTACAAAATGGTAAGTTTTTTATACTCTCTGAGCAAATTTTGATAGATAACTAAAAGTTGACAGTCTACAAACTTAACTGCAGTAATAATAGTTACTTTTTAAGATGTTGATTCAATACTACACAATTAAACTTTCACCAAAGGAACAATTACACACATATGCAACTAAGGTGTTATGCCATCAGATACTAATCACATTTCTACACGTTGCTGCGTGGGTCTATTTTCTGATTTTAAGGTTAGAAGCTAATCAGTCGTACTTGCTGTGGTGCTGAAAACTTGGTCAGCTGTGTCGAATGACTTTTGTGGGTATTTCTGCTAAGTATTTTTTATCTAAAGAAATTAAAGGAAATAATTAGGGCCTAGGTATTATACAACAGGGTACAGCATTGATGGCGGAAGAGGGAAGCATCTGTACTCCAGAGGAGTGGCTACAAAAGGCATCTATACTCCAGTGGAATTTTCTTCTTCTGACAGGCAAGTTGTTTCCATACAGCTTTTTTTCATCTCTTTCTCTGTCTCTTCCTGAGGCTATTCTGTTATGGATTGGCCACAGCCGTTTTTAGAAGCCAACTGGGACCCTCCCACCATCGGTTCTTAACTAATAGTTGCCATGGATTACACCCTTCAGGATGGAGAACTGCAGGATTAAGCTCCCCTTGTATGTGCCGTAGGTTGTCTGGATCAGATACTTGGCATACTTCTTTATTTCTGTTTTCACTAAATATTCCCCAATTATCACTTTTCTGTAGCCATGTCAATAAAATAGAATCAGTCGAGAAGTAGCTCTTGATATTCTTCATCACATCACTTTTTTAGAGAAGCCTAACTTGATTCTTGCTCTGAAGTTACTATTTAAGAATTAAATCTAAGGTAAAAAGCAATGATTCTAGCATAGCACTACACTCGATTAACAGCCAGATATGAATAAAAATAGTGAAAATGAAGGATCAGACAACAAATGCACTTGTATTTGCTGATTGTGTTATGCTACAGGGTGAGACAGAAGCAGAAGTTCAAGCTAAACTGAACTAAATCTTTGGCAAGAAGAATTTGAAAGAATGGGAATGATCATCAGCTGAACTAATACCATTGGTTTAGTGATGAGTCGAAATCCTGAAGCAGTCCACCTGCGAGTGCAAAATGAAGAAGTAGACATTATCAATAACTTCAAATACTTAGGGAACTTCATTTCTTCTGACAATATCATCAACCAAGAAATAGGCAATAGAATACAAGCCGCATCAAAATTCTACCTCTCCGTTCGTCAATTACTTTGGGATGACTCATTTACCCAAGCTTGCAAACTCACACTGTTTAAAACATATCTTGTACCAATTCTAACATACGGACTGGAAGCAGCAACGTTGACTAGAGCTGCACAAAGTTGCCTACAGGCCACTGATATTAAGTTCCTTTCGTCATGTCTCCAAAAGACAAGGAGAGACAAAATAAGGAATGAAAGTTTTTGGCATCAACTTGGATTGGACAGGAGCCTGTTGGAAATCTTAGAATTAAGCAGATTATCATGGTATGGACATATGAGAAGGATGGCTCCAATTAGGACCCCAAGAACATACTATGAAAGGAATGTTGTTGGTAAGAGGCCCAGAGGGAGGCCTCGTGATAGTTGGGAAAAACAAATTTTCAAAGAACTTGCCAAACGTGATGTAAATTGGCAGCAAAAGGTAAAACATCAACTGTGGATGGACAGGACGAACTAGAAGAGGCTCATAAACACCCGCACCCAACTTGCTGGAGCAGAAAATCTATGATGATGATGATGATGATGATTATATGAATAATCCTAGATAACAATAAGTTCCACAAGGAGATAACACAATCTTAAAAAAGAAACAGAGAGAGAGAATGTGAATGTTCGTCACTAAGTCTTTGGAATTCTTTTAATGTAGATGGAGCCACCACATTCTTCCTCCCCAGTATAACGGAGAGGTATTTACCTGGAAAGTGAACAGCTTATCCAGAACGGGTACATTTCTACTTAACTGTAGGAGTTGGAGGATTGTTCTGTAGCTCTTGGTAGGTGAGATGTTGTTTGGCATTTTGTGAAGGAAATTGGCCATCTAAAGAAAAGCAGGTTTCAGTCTGTCTATTGATATAATTTGTTCACAGTTGGGTAACTGAATCACAAAATGTTTATCTCTTCTAGTAAGTACTTTGAAGGGTCCATCGTAGATAGGTTGTAATGGTTTCCGAACTGCATCATGATGAACAAATACAAGGGAATACGTTGAGAGGTCAGAGGGAATGAATGTCTTTCTCACTGAGTGGTGTGCTGGATAATGGTCAGTTCAAAAAGTCACTTACAATTTCCGCTACATCAGGCTCAAGCGATCCTATTATGTGATTACATTTTTTCAATTCTGCTGTAGCAAATTGTGCTTCGATTTGCATCAACCATATTTTTAAGTTCTTTCGCCAAATGGGTGGTATTTTTACTCAGACGCGTGTGATATGTGCATCAATGTTCTCAAACATGTCTACTGATAGTGTCCTTCCGCATTCTCAGTGTTAGGCATGTTTACAGAAACACAATAATCTACAGTTACACTGCACAACACTTGAATGCACACATTTTTATTTATCACGTCAGGGTCACCACGGTTAGAGTAGTCTAACTTTATTCGTGCTCTTAAGTTACTATTTAAGAATTAAAGATGAGGTAAGAAGCAATGATTTATTATTAGCAGAGCACCACACTCAATTAACAACCAGCTATGAACAACTCTAGATAACAATAAGTTCTACAAGGAGATTACACAATCTTAAAAAACAAACAGAGAATGTTAAGGTTGGTCACTAAGTCTTTGGAGTTGTTTTAATGTAGGTGGAGCCACCACATCTTCCTTCCACCACTTGACAGTAGAGTCTAGTGGAGATTAATGCTGCCAAGAATTCCAGCCTAGTTATAGTGGTTGCTGACTTTGGAGTCACTCTGGATTTGGCAATCACCAGATGTAAATTGACTTTGTCTTTATTTTCAGCCTCAAAAAGATACATCCAGGGAGAGCCTCTTTGGAGGCAACAGCAAGCACATGCAATGACATGTCGGCCCTCGAGTCAAATCGATGGAGCCTTCGATCAATGAATCCCACTTCGCTGAGTGTCTTGTTGAAAGACTTCCTCGGGTTTTGGGGTAACTCTTTATCCCACCTCCCACCTGCCAGCCATGCCTCTTGCATCATCATTTTGTTCTGGAAGAGTGTGGGGCTCAGGATTTCTATAGGGTCGAAAACCACGTGTGCTACTGTGGAGCAGCCTCATTTTCATCAACGGGATCACGTTCAGTCGTTCTGGTTCCATGTCACATCTGATTGTGTCACCCGAAGGATCCCATACTAGACCACACACCACAGTGTCTGTTTCAACATGGAGGCCATCCACACATCCCTTCAAATGAAACGTTCCACTCTTGAAGTACACTGACTGACAGAGCAAATGCAACACCAAGAAGGAGTGGTTCGAAAGGGATGAAAGTTGGGGAAAAAAACAGAGACGGCACAGACGAATAATTGATGTTTATTTCAAACCGATATGCAGGTTACACAATGCGCACGGCATCGACTCAGTAGGATGTAGATCCACCGCGAGCGGCGATGCACGCAGAAACACGTCGAAGTACAGAGTCAATAAGAGTGCGGATGGTGTCCTGAGGGATGGTTCTCCATTCTCTGTCAACCATTTGCACAGTTGGTCGTCTGTACGAGGCTGGGGCAGAGTTTGCAAACGGCGTCCAATGAGATCCCACACGTGTTCGATTGGTGAGAGATCCGGAGAGTACGCTGGCCACGGAAGCATCTGTACACCTCGTAGAGCCTGTTGGGAGATGCAAGCAGTGTGTGGGCAGGCATTATCCTGCTGAAACAGAGCATTGGGCAGCCCCTGAAGGTACGGGAATGCCACCGGCCGCAGCACATGCTGCACGTAGCGGTGGGCATTTAACGTGCCTTGAATACGCACTAGAGGTGACGTGGAATCATACGCAATAGCGCCCCAAACCATGATGCCGCGTTGTCTAGCGGTAGGGCGCTCCACAGTTACTGCCAGATTTGACCTTTCTCCACGCCGACGCGACGCCACACTCGTCTGCGGTGACTATCACTGACAGAACAGAAGCGTGACTCATCGGAGAACACGACGTTCCGCCATTCCCTCATCCAAGTCGCTCTAGCCCGGCACCATGCCAGGCGTGCACGTCTATGCTGTGGAGTCAATGGTAGTCTTCTGAGCGGACGCCGGGAGTGCAGGCCTCCTTCAACCAATCGACGGGAAATTGTTCTGGTCGATATTGGAACAGCCAGGGTGTCTTGCACATGCTGAAGAATGGCGGTTGACGTGGCGTGCGGGGCTGCCACCGCTTGGCGGCGGATGCGCCGATCCTCGCGTGCTGACGTCACTGGGGCTGCGCCTGGACCCCTCGCACGTGCCACATGTCCCTGCGCCAACCATCTTCGCCACAGGCGCTGCACCGTGGACACATCCCTATGGGTATCGGCTGCGATTTGACGAAGCGACCAACCTGCCCTTCTCAGCCCGATCACCATACCCCTCGTAAAGTCGTCTGTCTGCTGGAAATGCCTCCGTTGACGGCGGCCTGGCATTCTTAGCTATACACGTGTCCTGTGGCACACGACAACACGTTCTACAATGACTGTCGGCTGAGAAATCACGGTACGAAGTGGGCCATTCGCCAACGCCGTGTCCCATTTATCGTTCGCTACGTGCGCAGCACAGCGGCGCATTTCACATCATGAGCATACCTCAGTGACGTCAGTCTACCCTGCAATTGGCATAAAGTTCTGACCACTCCTTCTTGGTGTTGCATTTGCTCTGTCAGTCAGTGTACTTTGTTATCGTCATTATATTAGCCAATTTTCTCCATCTGACAAATGAGTCTTTGAAGACGTCATTCTTCAGAATGCAGGTTGTTGCCACTGAGCTCAATAGCTGCAGTCGCTTAAGTGCGGCCAGTATCCAGTAATCGGGAGATAGTGTTTCGAGTCCCACTTTCGGCAGCCCTGAAGATGGTTTTCCGTGGTTTCCCATTTTCACACCAGGCAAATGCCGGGGCTGTATCTTAATTAAGGCCACGGCTGCTTCCTTCCAATTCCTAGGCCTTTCCTATCCCATCGACGCCGAAAGACCTATTTGTGTCGGTGCGACGTTAAGCAAATAGCAGGTTGTTGCCCAGTTTTTTTTTTTAGCATCTTCCTTCCATAGGATCCTGACTTCGAACTTCCCATCTGTCAGTCTTCATGTTGTTCCATTAAACTGATTCATCACATCTTCTTCTTGTTCTTTCTTGCTCTTCACCTGGGCTGGATCCATAATGCCTAGGATTTCAATCTTCTACAGATCTTCTATCTTAGCCTTGTGCCCAATAAACAGAGAAACTGCAGTTGATACTCTTTCCATTCTGGGGTCCAAATTCCCCTTGAGCATGCATCCTAGCTTAGTGTGTACTGCAAACATATTAGATTTTATAGGTCTAGTGATTCCTGTGAGCAACAATTGACTAGTTTCATAGATTTACATACATAGTCAGTAGCGGCGATTGGGAATTAGAAGTGGCTGGGGGGGGGGGGGGGCAAAAATGTACAAACAAGAAGTACCCAAGTTTGTGGGGATATAGCAGCGGGGGGGGGGGGGGGAGGTGTAGATAGATATATATACATATATATCAAAATTGAAAAACTACAAAATTGTAAGTGTTTTGATGCCCTGGGCAAATTTTAACAGAGAGGTAAAGCTTGACAGTTTACCAACTTAAGTGCGGTAATAATGTTTTTTTTTTTTTAATTTTGATTCAATACTAAACAATTTAAATTTTACCAAAGGAACAATATTACATATGCATTATAATTAAATAAACGTACAGCGTGATTAGACAATTGAAAATAATTTAGTATTTGAATACACTCTAAGGAACTTCTTCTTCTTCTTCTTCTTCTTTTCCTACCTCTTTTCCCACACCTGTGGGGTCGCGGGTGCAGACTGCGTCACACATGTGGATTCGGCCCTGTTTTACGGCCGGATGCCCTTCCTGACGCCACCCCTATATGGAGGGATGTAATTACTATTGCGTGTTTCTGTGGTGGTTGGTAGTGTAGTGTGTTGTGTTGTGTGAATATGAAGAGGAGAGTGTTGAGCCAGACATAATTACCCAGTCCTCGAGCCAGAAGAATTAATCAGAAACGATTTAAATCCCCGACCCGGCCGGGAATTGAACCCGGGACCCTCTGAACCTAAGGCCAGTACGCTGGCCGTTCAGCCAACGAAATAAATTCTAAGAAACTAACAGACACTAAAGAGACATGCCGGGTTGAGTGGCTCAGACGGTTGAGGCGCTGGCTTTCTGACCCCAACTTGGCAGGTTCGACCCTTGCTCGGTCCGATGGTATCTGAAGGTGCTCAAATACGTCAGCCTCATGTCAGTAAATTTACTGGCACGTAAAGGAACTCCTGGGGGACTAAATTCCGTACCCTCGGCGACTCCGAAAGCCGTAAAAGTACTTAGTGAGACGTAAAGCAAATAACAGTAGTAGTAGCAGCGAAAAAAAGACCAGAAAACGGATCACGCAAAGCTCGCTTAGAAGTTGTGCATTTCCTTCTTTGCCAAGCAGCCTTCAATTTTTCTCTTATCGTGGTTCTTCGTTCTTCTGTCCACTTGGCACCTGTCTTCTTGTGGTTTCTCTCTGACTCGACTTCCCACTTGCTGATTTTCGTTCTGTAGCAGGTTTGGTCTGCGATGTCGGCCACTTTGATTCCTGATTTTTCCAGGTCTTGTTGGATTTCCTATGTCTACCTATTCGTTTTGTTTTCTGTTGCCTCTAGTATGATTTTTGTCAGTCTGTTTTCTGGAAGGCGTTTGATGTGTCCGTAAAATTTCAGGCTTTTTCTGATGTCGGCCTCAAGGTTTGAGTGCTCCTCGGTGTTTGTACGAGATTGCAGTCGGTATCCTTCGTCAGTCAGTTTTTGGGCCGAGAATGTTTCTGATGATTTTACGTTCCTCTTTAAGGACGTCTTCGAGTACTGTTTTCCTGTGGAGATCCAGTGTTTCACTCCCGTATAGTATTTCAGGTTTGATCACGGTGTTGTAATGTCGAATTTTGGTGAAGATTGAGAAGCACTTGTTTGTTGTAAATGTTTTGCGTTCGGCCGAGGACTCTCTTCATTTTCTGGATTCGGACCTCGAGGGCCTTCTGTTCTTCCTTGATGTCACTACTATATCTCCGAGAAAGTGGAACACTTTTCCAATTGTGCCAGATTTCGTGTTCAAATTCTGGAGGCTTCAGTGGTTGCACATGACCTTGGTTTTTTAGAACGAGATTTGTAGGCCGAATGTTTCTGAGGGTTTCGATTTGGTTGATTGCCTGTTGTTCGTTTGTTGCGAGGATCGCGAGATCATCTGCGAAAGCAGACAGGAGATTTTTACATGTTTTCTTGTCATACTTAATGGTTGCCAGTTTCCTTGAGCTTTTAGAGCTTGTTCCCATTCTCCCATGATTTTTTCAAGGGCTGTGTTAAAGATTAGTGGGGAAAGTCCACCTCCTTGTCGGACACCGGTTTTTATCTGAAATTGTTCATGATATATTTCTCATGAATTTTACTTGGGAGGTTGTATTGGTGAGAGTTAGTCTGATGATTTTTTGATTCTTGATGTCCAGTCCGTATTCTCTCAGGATTTGGAAGAGGGATTGCCGGTCAATAGAGTCGTATGCTTTCTGGAAGTCCACGAAGGTGCAGATTGTGGGTTGTTTTCTGGTGTGTCGTAGTTTCAAGACGGTTTTCATATTGAATATATGTTCTGCACAGGATCTGTGGGGCCTGAAGCCCGCTTGGTATTCGCCTATGAGTGATTCTAGTTTTTCCTTATTCTTTGGAGGGGGGCTGAGGAGAAGATTTTGTATGCGACTTGCACCAGGGAAATTCCCTTGTAATTCTTCACATCTGTTCGGTCACCCTTTTTTGTGAAGTGGAACAAGGAGGGCGTTTGTCCATTTGTCTGGTAGTTTTTCTGTTGTCCAAATTTCTTGTATGATTTGTGTGAGTTCTGGGAGTGAATTCTTTCCTAGATGTTTAAGAAGCTCTGCTACAATGCCGTCGTCTCCAGATGCCTTGTTGTTTTTCAGTCATTGTATGTGTCGGTGTATTTCCTCTTGTGTAGGTGGGGACGAGTCTGATTTTGGGTTCGGGTGGGGTTTATGTGGAAACATTTCTGTTGGTTCTGGGCAGTTAAGGGTGTCTCGAAGTATCTCGCGAGTTCCTTGTTTTCGTCATCTCTGAGTGCCAATTTTCCGTTTTGTTTTATGAAACAGAGACTCTTGGGTGTGTACCCATTTAATCTGTTGCGGAAAGGTCTGTAAAAATATCTGGTGTTGTAGTTGCGGAAGTCATGTTCGGCAACTTCAGTTGGTCTTCCAGGTATTTCCTCTTGGTTTGTCTGATGAGTTTAGAGGTCTGTCTCTGGACTTCGCGGAATTTTTCCTCGTTTTCAGGTGTACGGTTGCTGATGAACTTCTAGTATGCGTTTTTTCTGCTCAATATTGCTTGGTCACATTCGGTGTTCCAAAAAAGATGTCTGCTCTTTTTCTGTAGCGTGATTTGTTCTGATGCACTCTTCATGATTTTGTCGCAGAATTCGTTCCAAGTTTTTGCTGGGATTTTTTCCCACGTTTCCCTGAGATTTGATGTTTTTATTTGTATTATGTCCAATATTGTGTTTGCCTTGGATTTCTGGTAGAAGCGTTTTGGGGTAAATTTCACTTTGATTCTTGTTAGATGATGGTCCGAGTCAATATTGGCTCCTCTGCTGACTTGGACGTTGTGTACTTTTTTTGTGCTGGGAAGGAGATGGCGACATAATCGATCTGGTGTTTGTTGCAGCAGGTGTTGGGTGATTCCCATGCGAAGAGCTTATTGGGGTTTTTCCGTAGGGATGTCGACATGATTTTCAGGTCGCGTTGTTGACAGAGCTCGATGAGGCGTTTGCCGGTTTTGTTAGTCTTTTCGTGTGTTAAGAATCTTCCTGCGGTTTTTCTGTAGCATTTTCCTTTACCAATTTTACCGTTGAAATCGCCGAGGAGATTGATTGTGTCTTTTTTCAGGGATTTTGGTGAGTGTGGTTTTAAGTTGGTCCCAGAATTTTTCTGTTTGTTTCTGATCTTTGCATTCGTTGGTGGGTGAGTGGGCATTTACGAAGGTGTAGTTGCAATTTGGCCAGCGAAGTCGCAAGGTCCTTAGTCTGTTGCTGCTGGGTGTGATCTCTTCTACAGAGTTCACAATCTTTTAGTGTACGAAAAAGGATATACCTAACATCGGTGTGGCTTTTCCTACTGTTCATGTAGTTTGCTCTTAAAAATGCGGTAGTTACTGTATTCTGATGTCTCCGACTCAGTGAGTCTGGTCTCTTGTACGGCGAGTAGCTGGATTCTTGCTGATCTAATTCTGATATTAATCTGAGAAGTTTGCTTACTTGCAGAAGTGTGTTGATGTTTAGCGTGCCGATGTAGAAGGGCGTTTTGGTGGGAAGTTTGCCAGAGATCTCCGACTCACTCTTTCGTGTAAGCCGCTCCTCCAGAATCCGAGTGCTCGTTTGCCGCCTTCGTTTTCACTTGGCGGGTGGATTGTTTACCACCTGGAGTAATGTTGTTCTTACTTGCACGATTCATGGTGTGCTTGTTCTCAAGCGACTGGGTTGATCCCAGGGATCGGAGTACATTCAGGTGGGTGAGTTCCTGAAGGTTTTCTGAGGCAGTCGCTCCGACTCTGAGTACATTTGTATGCTCGAAGGGGATGTAAGTACTTGGCTTACTCCCTCGTGCTTGGCGACTGGTACCAACTGATGTGTCGTAATTAGTTTCTGGTACCAACTTAACTTAGTTCCTAGTACCAACTTTGGTCGGGCTGTTTAATTTATTCGTGGTTAGTTGCTACGGCCATGAATAAATTCTTCGTTGTTATGGTAATCAACAAGGTATCGTTTAATAAGGATGTTGTTCCATGCGGAGGTTGCTATGTCAAAATTTCTGATTTTAATAATTTCAAGAGTAATTATGAAGATTTGCTGTCTTTTTATGTTAACCATGGCTTCATAACTAGGGAAAGGGATTGTGAGAAATGTGGGCATAGCACCAAACTCAGTGTTCGATGAGTGAACGAATTATTCTTTAGATGCTCTCCAATAAGGTATGCTAAATGTTGGTATAAATCTTCCATCCTTCCTTCCTTCCTTCCTTCCTCCAATGTACGTTAAACTTTGTTTATGCGTGTGTATGAAATATTTTTTCAGCATTTGTCTACCCTGGTCCATTAGTGTTACTTTCCAGAAAAATGTGGCTAGCCATGGAACAATCACAGATGTTCTTATTCCACCTATGAAAAGATAATGTAATTACTTACATTAATTTTCCTCGTATCAATTATAGGACTGACATTAGCGCAATCTATACTTTACAGTGGTCAAATTTTACAATAATCATCACGCTTCCTTTCCCCTCGACGAAACATTTTGGCTAGCCCTGGACCAAAAATATTATTATTATTATTATTATTATTATTATTATTATTATTATTATTATTATTATTATTATTATTATTATTATTATTATTATTATTATTATTATTATTATTATTATTGTACCGGGCGGTACACCTCCACGCCGCTAATTCAAACTTTGCGCCAGTTGAAACTCCCCTACTGGAGGAAGTCTGAACTTTATCTAATGTGCTAATTTTCAAGTTTCTCAGAAGATGTCACTACTTGGAAATGTTGAAGTTTCTGAACTGGGTCGTTTTCGATGTATTTTTGTTTTACCTGTAGTAAGAAGTGTGAACTTTCTCTTCTAAAGGACACTACTGAAGAACTACAATGGTGCACCCTAGTGCGAAGTGAAAGAACTGTTTTTTTGGAGAAATTTTTATTTCAAAAGTTTGTTCCTTGATAAATTTCCTTCTGTTATTGTTTAAGTTGGCTGTATAACTCTTTCTTTCCCCTGGTTTTGAATTTAGCCAATCCCGAATTTCTTTAATTAATTTATGACCAATCAGGTGTATCTTCTCCAACTTGAATATCTTGCTTAACCCTAGCCAATAAAGTTTTTGTGGGCGGGTGTTCTCATTCCTGAAACGCCTCGAACTTTCCGCGAGAGTATATAAACTGCTGATTTTCGGGTCTCCGGGCCACTTCAGTAACATCTTTCTGTGTGTAAAGTACGTAGCAGGGGGCGGGAAGCGCCTCTTTCTTCGGGCAGCAGTTCATCCATAAGGTATTGGCCGTTTAATAACTTCTTTTCTTGCTAGCTCAGCAGTTTAACTCTCGGGGCGGGTCCGAAGCTTTTCCACCATGTAACTTTTCCCTAAAATGTAAAGACTCTTAGTATCTATTCCCTTTTAAGCTACATATTGGGATACAGAGTGCTTAACCCTCTCGAGCTCCCACTCATATTGTTTTGAGGTGAACTTATTTTTCACAACCTATTCTTCCTTAACGTAATGTAAATTGTTTCTTTCTAAAGTCACCTCTTTAGTATGGGATTAGCCCTTGCATTAGCGGCCTAGAGCCAGATTAGGTCTTAAACAAAATGTATTAGGAGTGCCGATCGCCTCCTCTCAAATTGGTATTTTAGAGGCCATGTAATTAACCTTTTCTCACTTAATAGGCTTCAGTAGGTTGGGTATTTTACCCCTGTGTTTATGTCCTTAGAGGACAACTTGAAGGTGGAATTTGGTGTGGTCTTTGACAGGCTTAAATTTTGAGAGCGAGTTGCTCTTTCTTGAAAATTTTGTTTTCTGCGCGCCTCAAGGAGGCTTTACTGTGTAATTTGGAGCAAGTGCTCCTGAGCATGAATGGGGTTTTCTGCCCCTCTGTTGAAACTTGTTTTGGGGTAAAATTGGGCTAATTGCTCAAGAATTGTGAGTTCGGGGCTCGAAGCCCAAATCCTCTAAATACTGTAATTGTACTGTGTTGCCTTGCTACTCTGTACCTGCCATGCTTGTTATTTCTTGATTTTGAAAAGAAAATATAACCTTGTTAAATTTTAAATTAACTTTAATTTCGTAGCCTGAGACCTCTTCACCCCCGCACCTTCTTTCACCTCTGCTGTTCCACAGATATCTCGGAACAATTATTATTATTATTATTATTATTATTATTATTATTATTATTATTATTATTATTATTATTATTATTATTATTATTATTATTATTATTATTATTATTATTATTATTATTATTATTATTATTATTATTATTATTATTATTTATTCGGCTCGGCTAGTGACCAAACCATTGATCCGGATAGGTTGTGGCTAGTGGCAAACCCATTGGACTGTGATCATGCAAAGGGGGTCCAGGTTAGGGCCGCGAAGCGGCTTGAGGCCTGTTGACATCAGCGCAATATACACCTTACTACTGTGTCCAGTTTCACGTTACCGTCAGATCTGGACCAGTTACAAATGCTACTACTTCTCTTGTATACATAATTCTGTTTCCATTATTTGGATCGAATGAATTCCAAGAGTGACAACAGCGTAATCTATGCTTTATAGCGGCGAAATCTGGAATTACCGTATCGCTAGTTCTCAACCATTTAAACATGTTATTATTTGTCTTTGTCACTGATATGAAATCATGAGTGGGGGTATTCCAAGAGTGACAACAGCGCAATATATGCTTTACAGTGGCGAGATCCGTAATTACTGTATTGTTACATCTCAGCTATTTAAACATGTTATTATTTGTCTTCGTTATTGATATTAAACCATGGTTGGTGGTGGCATGAATGGACTCTGCCATTGGCTGAAGTTTTATTCTATGAAACGTCACTCCCATAATTCAAGACAGCGAGATGTTAATTTTATATGCTTATTCTTTCCATTCTTCCTCCTGAGTACAACGATATTAGTGTGTCGGTAATATTACCTCATCGTTTTATGTATGTTTATACCGCCTGAGTTGGCCATAATTTCTCGTCGTCTTGAATTATGGGATCGACGTTTCATTGGTGTCCGGACATTTGCGGTCATCACAAAATCACGGACATTTGCAGTTACTGCAGCAGGGGGTGGGCCTCATTAGCTTAATCTCGGGGTGTTCCCACTAACCTGCCTGAGCTCCTGCTCGCTCCTTGCAGGCGGGCATTATTTAGAGACTGATACCTTCAGATACAAACACAATTCTATATCGAAACTTCCTGGTGTAAGTATTTACTGTTGTGTGCAGTAATAGATTTGACAGTTACGAATAATGTAAATGGTTATATGTACAGAAAGTATAGGGAAAGTCAACATGAAATCGTCACCTGGGTGTGTATGAAGGAGAAGAACAAGTTATCTCATGTTTTTTGGTAAAATACAATTCTGTAGATGATAAATATTCTATTCTATTTCCTATCCGACCTCTCTCAATCAACTCTTGTTCTCTTCCGACCCCCACAGTACGATGTTTGCCAAGCTCAGGCAGTGGCACATTTTACGTCCTTCATGGCCTTTCCCTTCATTTTCCCTAAAAAGAGAGTCGGACCTATTCGACTTCTTTTTCTAGTTAGTTTTAAGGGAGGATGGTGTCCGGCCCCAGGTTCGATTCCCGACCGGGCCAGTGGTTTTTAATTGTAATGATTAATATCCCTGGCCTGGGAGTTTGTGACGTCCTTAATCTACCTTTCCTCACACACAACATTCCACACTACTGCCATTCCAATTACTCGCAGGTTCATGCAATATGGTGCCAGTAGGGGCAAAAGATCCACATGGGTCGACGCCCCGAACAAATAGCATTATTTAACACTTTATAAGGCGGTGGGAATTATTTTTCCACCTCGGTTTTTTGTCATTTCTTGGCGCTGGGACTTTATTTCCCATGTATTGATGTGTGCTGCACTCTTCAGAATATCTGTGGAACTATTCTTATCTCGTTGGAATCTTTAGCTTCTTTGGAAAACATCTGAAAAGCGACATTGTGCCAGCGCAACGCCTGTTGTGAATAAGATTTATGAAATGAAAATAGGGTAAGAAATCAACATTTTATAAGTCTATATACTATTTACATGAATTTTCTTTGTTTATTGTGCATTTTTCTCATTTGTTCTGAGATTATTTACTTCGTTTTACCAATTGAAGAGTCTGAGCTATAAATTTCTTTCACATTCTATGTGGAAATATGCTTCCCATAGCCCACACAGGTGTCCAAAATATTTCTGCTAAATAAAAAGTGAACTAACCAAACTAAAATTGTGTCCGTAGTTGGGCCATGGGAAATATGTTCCCACTTCTGAATGGCAGACAGCAGGCGGTGGAAAGCACTGGATTGTCCTTTTTTTTCTGTTAAACTGTATTGCTTAGCACTTATAGAGCCTGTAAATAAAGTTAGTTAGAAAAGAAAGTGTTTTATTGAGTACTGCCTTATAAAGGGTTAACAAGGGAGGTGGCAACGTTCTAATTTCTAACAAAAACAGTAATCACCACCATCTCGATATAAACAGTCGCGCAGATATACAAGTTCGTATATTTGATATTTAAACTCGAATACACCACAAAGTGAATTTTTATATACAAACATCAGAGTCTAATTCAAAAAATAAGTTTCCTATTTATTTATCGTGGAATAATTAAAGGTAGGCCAAGGTAAAAAACACTGTTTTATTCCGCACCAGTCCTTCATTTTTAGAAAAACAAAAGTTAATCCATCCTTATGAAAATGAAAACCTACAACCTGTTTTCCAGTCATTGACCGGGTCAGGACTGAAATGAATTAATATTATATAGGCTATTAGTACGATGGGGTCGCCACTCCCAAAGTGATTAATGACTGATAGATGCTATGAAATGAGAATGGAGAGTGTTGCTGGAATATAATATAATTTCGTGTGGCTATTTCTAGCCGAGTGCAGCCCTTGTAAGGCAGACCCTCCGATGAGGGTGGGCGGCATCTGCCATGTGTAGGTAACTGCGTGTTATTGTGGTGGAGGATAGTGTTGTGTGTTGTGTGTGAGTTGCAGGGATGTTGGGGACAGCACAAACACCCAGCCCCCGGGTCATTGGAATTAACCAATGCAGGTTAAAATCCCCGACCCGGCCGGGAATCGAACCCGGGACCCTCAAAACCGAAGGCCAGTACGCTGACCATTCAACGAGTCGGACGTTGCTGGAATGAAAGATGACAGGGAAAACCGGAGTACCCGGAGAAAAACCTGTCCCGCCTCCGCTTTGTCCAGCACAAATTGCGTATGGAGTGACCGGGATTTGAACCAAGGTATCCAGCGGTGAGAGGTCGACGCGCTGCCGTCTGATCCACGGAGGCTCTTAATCCATCGTTAATTAATTAAATTTATTTATTTATTTTTGGTAGTCTAACGTCACTCTAACATATTTTTCGGAGAAAATGGGATGAAAAAAATTAGAAATGCCGGACTCAGTGGCTCACATGGTTGAGGCGCTGGCCTTCTGACCCCATCTTGGCAGGTTCAATCCTGCCAACCCACGTTCCCAAGTTGTGAGCCCCAGGTGCCCCATTTAGTCGCCTCTTACGATAGGCAGGGGATGCCGTAGATGTATTCTTCGTTTGCGTTCCTCACTCACAGAGGGTCACAACTTCCAAACTCGAGTACGTACAATAATTTGGTCGACAGTAAATTACAAGTTTTAAAATACTGATTCCCATCACACTTTATCCAGAATTTGGACTGGCATTATGACAGTATTAAAATCGTTTTGGCGTGTTTAAAATCAGCTGTATCTAAGCTTCGTCAATTATTTTTGTCGGTTTTAGTTATAATTTTGTTCCTTTGTACATACCTATTTACATTAGGAATACCTGAAGCGGCAAGAAGATTACGCTAGTTTTTCTATGTAAGAAACTGCCTTTAAGCAGGACCTTATGTCGCTGGTTTCTTCATATTTCTTAAGGGTTCTTTCAATCCTGTCATCTTTCTTCACATAATTCGTCTTCCTCCTCTTACCTACAAGACTGAGCTCCAGTTTCAGGTACATGCAGTTCGTCGCTTCTGCTTCCTTCTTTAAACAAACCACCAAACATTGAATTGAGGATGTGGATTTCCAAGTAAAGAGTTGATCTTGTGATGCCATACCTCTACAGCATTTGTTGTTCGATGTCGCTTTTTGTAAGAGCTCCACGTAGTGATTGGTATCTCGCTGTTTTCAAGCCACACGTCTACAAAATAGTCGAAGAAGCCAGTAAGTTTTTATGTAGGAGTATGAGAATGTATCACCAGCCATCCCTCACTGACGTCATCTGGCTTCAAAAATGCCGGAACAGCACACATTCGGATGTGGAGACGTATATCTTCGTTCTCCTTGTAGTCGCTCGTCAGGCCAAGTTCGTGTACTTTTCTCCATAGACATTGCTTCATGTGAAAAAATCATCCACTTAACTCTGTTAACGGAAATACTTCTCGTAGGGCTGATATCGTAGCTGCTTCGAAGTCAATAGTGATTTTCTTAGGATTCCATTAGGGAACCTCTTCCAAGATGAGGTGAAAGAAAGGAATATAAGTTTCTCTTTGTGTTAGACAGGAACGTAAAGTCGACTGGATAAACGTTGCTTTCATCACTCCGGCCTTCAAGGTCTGCGTGAATGGTATATATCTGGGCGAACTGTTTGCTGGAACTCTTGAATGTGCCACCCATAAAAAAAGCGCACAATGCCTAAGACTTTCTCTACCTTTTTTGGCACTAAAAATTACAATTCTTTCTCCCATGCCATCGTCAGTTAAAAGAAACAGGCTCCTATTATTCATCCTTAACGCCTCTTCGTTAAGAATTATCTGAGCACTTGTTTTTGGCTCTACTTGAAGTCCGCGTGCATGATTTCCTTGCCGACGCGTTGCTCTTTTTAAAGTTTCTTGAGCTGCTATGTCGTAGCCTCTGTTATGCAGATCACCCAACTTCTGTACGTAAGTCTGTGATAGTGGAGTCGTTTCTTCTTTTGCTTTCTTCTTTGCCTCTTGAACATGCTGTTTCACTGTGAAGGCCGCTTCTACAGGTGGTCCACACTGATGAACGACGGTATGAAGTATTTCTTCGCCTCTTGTCCTCAGCCATCCTTTACACTAGTTTTTCTCCTTCAGACACACTCAGGTGACGATACCAAGTTGACTCTCCCTATACTTTCTGTACATATAACATTTGTAAAGTGCAGTCCGACTCCATGGCTAAATGGGTAGCGTGCTGGCCTTTGGTCACAGAGGTCCCAGGTTCGATTCCCGGCTGGGTCTGGAATTTTAACCATAATTGGTTAATTTCGCTGGCACAGGGGCTGGGTGTATGTGTCGTCTTCATCATTTCATCCTCATCACGACGCGCAGGTCGCCTACGGGAGTCGCATCAAAAAACCTGCACCTGGCGAGCCGAACATGTCCTCGGACACTCCCGGCACTAAAAGCCATACTCCATTTTTTCATTTGTAAAGTGCACAATGATTTCCCTGATTAATAACTGTCAACTCCATTACAGCACACAATAGTAAATACGGTACTCACACCAGGAAGTTTCGGTATAGAATGGTGTTTGTGGCTGAAGGTATCAATCTCTAAATAATGCCCGCGAGAGAAAAATGTTGATCTGCAAGGAGCGAGTAGGTGCTCAAGCAGGTTAGCGGGGATACCCCGAGATTAAGCTAATGAGGCCCACCCCCCTGCTGCAGTGACCGCAAATGTCCTGTGACAACTGGAGAATTTCTGTGAGTGGGCACAAGTTTATCTCAGTGGCCGCGAATGTCCGGCGACCGCAAATGTCTGTGACCGCAATTGTCCGGCAACCGTTTCATTGGCCTAATCTTCAACCAGTGGCAGAGTCCATTCGCGCCACCGCCAGCCATGATTATTATGTTATGTATGCTGGCGAGGTTTATCAAAAGTTTTACCAGATACTGCTTGAAACACAATTATTTAGCATCCATCTCCTGCGTTGCTAAAGTATTCTTGATTTGTTTATATGCATGCCGACGACATTTTTCGTAAGTACAATTCATTGTCAGAATCAGCTGGTATTCCACGTACGCGGTCTGTAGTGTATTGTGCCAGTCAGAAACTCGGTATAGTATAAACAATCAAGATGTTTTCTATTCTTGATTACCCTCTAAAGACAGCGCCACTAACAAAAATCCCATTATTCATCCTTGATGGACTAGATGTTATATTCCGAAGAACTGTAAAGGAAATTATTGGATTGCCAATATGTTATACGCATCTAGAAAATTTCGTGATCCGGGGTTGATCAATTGTATATGGAAAACCCCATATAGAGTAGAGTTCCAGTGTATGGGACCCTCACAAGGACTACTTGATACGAGAACTAGGAAAAAAAAAAAGGAAAGGAAAAAGAAAGCAGCGTGACTTATTCTGGGTGATTTCCGACAAAGGAGTAGTCACGAAAATGTTGCAAATTTTGGTCTGGAAAGACTCGGGAGTAAGGAGACGAGATGCTCGACTATGTGGTATGTTTCGAGCTGTCAGTGGAGAGATGGCGTGGAATGACATACAGTAGACATAAGCTTGAGCGGAGCTTTTAAAAATAGGAAAGATCATAATATGATGATAAAGTTGGAATTAAAGATGACAAATTGGGGCAAATATTAATTTATAGGACGAGGAGAAAAGGACTGGAATAAATTAGGGGAGGAAATGTTCGATAAATTTCCGAGTTCTTTGAAAATATCTTAAAAAGCTGGATAAACAATTGATAGGGAATCTGCCACCTGGGCGACAGTCCTAAATGCAGATCATTAATTATTTATTGATTGATTGATTGATCCTCATTTTATGAACATTTTAAATTATCATAGTGAAATCGAGGAATGCCTGACTCGAATTAAATGATTGGGTATCGCGGCAATAGCTTCCCACACCCCCCAGACAGATACGCAAACCCTTACGTCTACATTAATTTGAAAGTTGTTCGTTAATGCCATGGCAAGGAATAGGGGTTTCTCACTTCAAGGAATCTGCAAAAGCTAATTAATTTATGGCTGAGAAGATTATCTTGACTTCATCAGAAGAACTAACAGTTCTCATCAAACTAAAAGTGAACTACGCCACTCTAAGAGGAGCTCCTGATAATGACAATGAAAAGAATGGATCATTCCTTTGTCGCAATTGTGCAAAGGAGAACGAAACTCCGAGCCATGTGCTCGGGGAAAGTCCCTTCAATTCGCTGCTCATTAATCAGAGGCACCACAAAGCAAAACATCAACTTACCAAATTCTTGATGAATGAGGGTTATGCTTGTTTCGAAGAGATCCACACGCTAGATGAACATGGCTCCAATAGATTTCTTGATATTGTTGCTTTCAAGAAAGATTCTCACGTCTCACGTGGCATATATTCTTGATCCGACAATCCGTTATGAAACAAACGAAACAAATCAGTCTGCGCAAGTCGATCAAGAGAAAAAAGAACGTTTACGATGGGTGCATTCCTTTCCTAAAAGGGAGAAATGTTGTGAACTTTACGGTAGCTGTCAGTTCGTTGTTCACGACCTTCTGCTCGACGCGCGAGGAACTATGTATAATACCTATACGTTGCCCAAGTTCTCGCAACACTGGGTATTCACATCAAGATCTCAACTTGATTCTACAAAGCATCATCGTCCAGTCGACTCCGTGGCTATCATCCACTATCACATTTATGGGAAGAAATAAGTTGGGAAACTAATTTACTATGTTTTAAAATATAAATCAAAATGTGTTCACAACAGATTGTCAATGTTGATTGAATTTTAGTATGTCTTGTGACAACTAGATGAAAATCTAACAGTACATTTGTAAATAAATGCTCTCTCTTTATTGATTTGAAATTAAACTTTCAAACAAACTTTACTTCCACACAGAGCCGTTAGCATGGAATAAAATGAAATTTATCTAAGAACAAGAAACATGATTCAATCATCTCCACCCACAGGAAAGAGTTAAAACGCCACAGTGCAATAATAAATTGTTTGTGGTGAACAAGGCAATTCCACCCATAATATAGCTAGTGGGACAGATTAAACATTGAAGAGTCTGTTCTTAAAATACGTGTAGGCCTACTTCGTTGAAGATTTGTATGAAGATTTGACTGCGAGTTGTGTCCTAAACATAGGCTATCCTGCGCCCTGGTCTCGACTTATTTATACGAGCTTGCCCCAGGACGATGCACTTAAGTTCAACAACATATGAACTGGAAGGAAGCAGAGATCAGCGATGTATGGGTCACTCTTCGTCTGAATCAGTAGACGGGCCCCTTCGCCCGAGACCGACGACTTTCAAGATGTATCACACTTCACCTTCCCCATCTGTTCTTCCATGGTCAACTAATGCTCTCTCGCGGCCCCGACAGTATTAGCTTCGGAAGTCTTTCGTGCGGAACCCCATGTAGAGGGGGGCGGTATAATAACATCCACAGTATCCCCTGCCTGTCGTGTCTCATTAAGTTAAACAACGGCACAATTCTTTATCTGAGAGAAGTGAACAAGTTTCTAGCATTAGTCTGCATTCTTAGAGAGGACAACTTTGACAGACAAGGTATGTTCATTTAACTTCAGTTTATCCTGGGGCTGTGCCTTAAGACCATGGCTGCTTCCTTCCAACTCCTAGCCCTTTCCTGTTCCATTGTCGCCATATGATCTATCTGTGTCGATGTGATGTAAAGTCAATTGTGTCAACTTCAGTTTCTTTCCTTTTACCTCTTCATCCTCTTCAGTTTCCACAGTTGTTACCAACCTGTTTCCTTTTTCTTTTTCTTTTTCTTATGCCATGGTATACTGGCTACTTGTCTGTTGTGATGGGGGTCACTTTGTGATCTTCATTTATTCGTGTGCCATCTTTGGTCATGATATTAGTTGCCTCATAGATGATCATTATGTGTTATGTAGATTACGAAGTTCGGAGGGAGTAAAACATTGTTTTGGCACTTAACCTGCTCCTATCTAATAACACCAAGTAGGCTCAACAGCATCATATGCCTTCCCTCCACATAAGCGCTGTGGAAAAGTTTGGAATTGAACCGAGGCTTTTTGCTCGCAGTCCACCTCTCCTACTAGTGAAACATTTTTCCATCAATAGGACTTGATCAGTAAAAGAGGCAGCATGTTTACTCTTACAGTTAACACCGATGATTTTCTTTTTAAACACACACCACATAGAGTAGGGAGTGGTTGGTGCCACATCTTTTGTACATGATTTAGTACTGATAGCTGGATGCTGTGTGGTGTACAACTGAACTGTCAACTGAGGTGGTGGTGGTGGTGGTTGTTTTGCTTTTGGCATTGTGCCATGGTTTTTGTCCTTTTGTAGATCTACAAGGCCTTTGAATGTTTGGGTGTTAGCTTTCTTGTTTTGGGTGTGGGGCTGGAGACCAATCTAGTAGTTTTCCTCTCACATTCTAGTTGAGAAATGTTAGCATTCAGTACTGGGACAGGGTTCGTTGTTGTTCCCTTCCCAATGTAGGCAAAGTTTGTGTTGTTTTAGTACATAGCACCATAGTGATTAGAATATTTCTAGTTTTGTGTGGTTGTAGTGTTTTATTGCTTGTTTGTATATCTGGGTGTCAAGTGTGTGTAGATTAGCTTTCAGTTTGAATGCTGTCAGAGTTGCCATCGCATCTACATAGGGTTGGTTGCTTTTTACGTGTCAAAGTGTCGTTCGTCTTTAGAGAGGTAGAACAAAGATAGGAGGGTCGAACCTGGGGATTTGTTGCTGGGGTAGAGGAATTTGTTTCTAAGGGGAGTGATATAATCATATCTTTGAGACCTTTCAGCAGAAGTCCTGTGGTAGTGGTATAATGTGATATTTGAGAAGGGGGTGCGATATAGTCACAACAGGAGGAGAGAGGGATCTTCTGAAATCATGCACACAGGAGTGGTGAACAGAGGATTGGGCGGGGCTGCATCTTCTTATTCTTCCTCACTCGGAGAAGAATATTTGGCTGTTGTGATTGAGAATAATGGGAAGCTAGAGAAGTGATGTGGTTGGTTTTTTTTTTTTAAGTTTACATGGAAGGGATTTTTTAAGTTGTTGGCTGCTTCATTTAGAGACAGTTTTAAAATGTCTTATCATTGAAAACCAGTCTCACTATGACACCTTTATTAAGCTGGGACCATCTTATTTGGAAACTGTTTTAAAGAACCAATGGGTGATTTCCGGGCAATAGATGCACCAAATAGTCTCCCTTACTACCAAACACTTAATTCTCTACTGGTAACAATAACACTCATTAAAGTGTTAGTAAATTTATTTTGAATCTTTGGGCTGTTTTCTTATGTCAAGTGCCATATTGTTGTGAGACTTACAATGAATGCTCTGGTCAGTATCTCTGTCCTAATAAACTGTTGTAATTACTCCGTATATCACATTCTATTCTAAACTTGTATTCACACTGGTAAATTCCAGTCTACTTGAAATCACCAAGCACATGATATATATATATATACAGGGTGAACAAAAAATGCCACACTTGGAATTCGGCATGCGATTCCTCATCCCATTGCAAGACAAAAGTTTCTATAGCCAAATCGGATCTGGTGCTGTTGGAAAACAAGTCGAAAACGAGAAGCTGGCAACACTTGTCACATCCTGCAGTGTATCGGAATATAATAGAGAAACGTGCATCATCCCACTCTACCGTATCCGCTGTCGCAGCTCACTGAGTAGACTGCTGGGTTATCAAACCCACATGCACCATGGAGCTATGGCTCGCATCTACTTAAGATTGTTTTTTTTCTTTTGTGTGTGTGACGTCAGGTCCCTAGTTCCCGTTGTGTAACTACGTTTGTAAGCATGACATTCTGTTGTCACATGACAATGTGATCCATTCAACTGAATGAATGAGTCGACTTACCACGCAGTGCACAACCATAACTGGTCCTGTCAAGTGCATGTAGGGCGGCCTCCTGATGGAGTACACAAACGGCGAATGCGTCGATATGCTTTTAGTGTTAGGTGCATCCGATAACCAAACTTCTGCTGCTGCTCGTGAGTATGCAGCACGGTACTGTCAAAGGCGCTATCCCGATAATGTCTTTCATCGCCTTGAGCAATGCCGATTCACAACTAAGTATTTTTTTATTTTCCACCTTGTCGATACACTAAATTGCCTAAGGCAACTTATTGGTTAAAAGTTTGCGAAGTACCTGTGATATTGCAAGGCAGTTCTAGGTATCTCAAACACTGGTTGTTGACGTGTTGCACGACGAAAAACTGCATCCATATCATTGCATGTTAACTCAACACCAGCGGCCAGAAGACCGCATTCAGTGAGTACAGTTCTTTGAATGGCTTTTGCAACAATTTGAAGATAAGAAACATTTTATAAAGAATGTGATATGGTGTGACGAATGTAGCTTCACTTGGGAAGGTATTTTCAACCATCACAACAGCCATTATTGGTCTGACCACAACCCACATGTCACCCGTGAATGTGGCTTCCAGGCACGCTTTGGCATAAACCTGTGGGCTGGAATCGTGGGAGGAGTGCTTTTAAGCCCTTACCTATTGCCAGACAAGTTAAATGTGCCCAGCTATCGTATGTTTCTGTGCAATACTTCGCCTGACGCTTTAGGAAACATTCCACTTGGTGTTCGGCGACAGCTATGGTTTCAGCATGATGGTGCACCACCACACTTTGGAATGACTCTGCATAACTGGTTACATGAAGCGTTTCCAGGGAAATGGATTGGTTGTGGATTTCCAATGTTCTGGCCTTACCTTCCCTGGACCTTAATTCACTAGATTTTTATTTGTGGGGACACTTAAAGGAACATATTTATAGGACTCCACCCATGATGTACAAGACCTAATAGCTTGCATGCATGCTGCGTCAGCAATGGTGGATGCAGATGTGTTGCGTAGGGTCCAGCAAAATATGCTCCAGCAAGTGGCAAAGTGTTTGCAAATGCAAGGTGGTCGCTTTGAACATCTGCTGTGAAGTGAACGTTGCTCGTAAGTGTACGTACTGGCTCTGTGAAGATAAGACTGGACATCACACGAACACTATGGAATTATTGTGCGTAGCATAATGGGCAATCCAGTGTAGCCTACCTACTGTACTGTATTGTGTTTCCTTGTACCGCATTGGGTAGAGACGATGTTACTGTATCCACTATTATGTTCTACATATTGGCTTTATTTTTGCCATGGACGAAACAAAGTGGTCGTTTACGTCTGTAAGAAGTTCATGTTATGTTCGAATTTTTCAATAAAGGTAACTGTAACGGTAAGACAGAACATAGTGTATTCCATAGTGGAGGTATATATTGGATACAATTTGATACATTAGCTGAAAAAAAATTGGCGCGAACACGACTCGAACACCGGTGCGTCCGCACAACAGGCATTTATGGCATTACCTCGTCTCACTGAGCTAATGAGATAGCTCCGGCAGAGCGTCGAGTTCATGCGACCTGTGCTTGGTCACTCTGCATGCCGTTACAGCGTTGCCAGAGACTCGTTTCTTAACTCACATTTCTGTTATACCTATTGATGGGACTAGGTTTTGCAAAATAAACTTTTGTCGTGAATTTTGACAAGGACCGCATGCTGACCTTCACGTGCAGCATTTTTTGTTCACCCTATATTTACTCACATTATACTGAAGCAAGCCACTATACTGCTCGTTGCATTGTATTATCTTATGTAAAAGTATTGTGCCATCCATATGATTGCAGTACAACATTCCATTTCACCCTGTATAGAGAAAGACAGAAATATAAAAAATAGAACACCGGGCGAGTTGACCGTGCGCGTAGAGGCGCGCGGCTGTGAGCTTGCATCCGGGAGATAGTAGGTTCGAATCCCACTATCGGCAGCCCTGAAAATGGTTTTCCGTGGTTTCCCATTTTCACACCAGGCAAATGCTGGGGCTGTACCTTAATTAAGGCCACGGCCGCTTCCTTCCAACTCCTAGGCCTTTCCTATCCCATCGTCGCCATAAGACCTATCTGTGTCGGTGCGACGTAAAGCCCCTAGCAAAAAAAAAAAAAAAAAAAAAAAATAGAACGACAGTCAGAAGATACTGCAGTAGGAAAGGAGATAAGGACAAACATTAAAACACAAAAAGACAAGGACATTCTCCACATCTTCAAGCATTTTTTTGTTCCTTTCCATTACTTATGTTGACCCATGGGGGTTTCTTTCCTCTGTTTGTGTCAGTCCTGTATTCCTAATCTTTTACTGCCTGTCTTCATTTTTATCTTTTTTATCTTTTCCCTTTTTGTGTGCCTATTGGGCTTTCTACACTTCAAACATAAAGACTGAAGATCTGTTGAGTACTGATAAAGTTGGGAAGTAGAAACAAGCTTACCAGAGGCTGAGAGGGAGTGGATGTGGAGGAACTCTGATTGATGAGGAGAGATCAAAATCTGTTTGAAGACAGCAGTGTATGAAGATGTGGATATCGTCCTTGTCTTTTCTTTCCACACGAACCTGTCATTGTGTTTATTCATGTTCCTATTTCTCTGTATATATGACTTGATAAGTGGACAGCTGTGTGATGTTTCAATTGATGTTCTCATGGCCCATAATTTTTTGGCGGTGGGATTGTGCCATGTGAAAGGGAAAACATGTAGCGAGCCTTACGTTTCGTGAAGAATTTGCTCTGTGTCTTCAGAAAAGGAACAGTAGCCTACAACAGCCATTCTGATAGTGTGAAATCAATTTGTCATTGCTGTGTTGATGAAATTATACTCTAGTTCATCACCAGTTGGCTCACCGTACAGTTATATTATGAGAAGAAATTGTCACAGTATTTGCTCCATGTCTGAAGTCTTATTTTTTCACGTTGTGTGTTGGGGAACAGACAATCATCAGACTGATCAAAGACCAGTATGTATGAGTATGAATGAAAATTTAAATGAAATCAAGAGCATTCAAGGAAGACAAAAAAGAAATAGAATTGAGATGGAAATGCAAAGAGAAGTAAGTCCAAAATGAAGGGAGGAAAGGATTGAAGAATATAATGAAGGTTAAAGAGATGAATGTTTAAAAAAATAATAATAATAATAATAATTAACGGGTGCATATAGGTAATGAATATAATGACATATTAAGTGAAATTAATAATGAGGAGAGTACAAATTTGGAAAACTGAAATGAAATGGAACAGATCTTTAATGGCTGGCAATCAGTATCCTTACTAAAATTGTTACAATTTTTGCCTGTTTCCACCCCTTCTGCTATGATCCTAGACCTGTTGTGTTTCATGTGGGTAAGAGCTCAAAGATCCTTAAGCACGACATCATGCCCTACAGATGGGGCATGCTTAGCTATTGTTGATGACACTGCCTTTCACTTCACCAGTATCCACTTCCTGGCTATTACAAATCTGGGTAGAAATATCACTTCGCCTCTTTTTTTGTTTTAATTTTCCAAAATCAAACTCTTAATTTCTAGACAGTTCACTCCAAGTATTGTATATTTATTTTCTATGTGCACCAGTTACTTAAGAATTTCTTTTTTACTGTCTTTTCTTTAACCTTCCTTATATTCTTCAGTCTTGTCCCATTTTAGACTTCCTTCGCCCTCTCTCCATTTCAATCATTATTTTATTCCCTTCTGTCTTCCTTTTCTTGATTGCTCTTGATTTTATTTTATTTTTCATTCATACTCCTCTTACCTGCTCTTTGATCAACATGGTAACCTGGTTAGTGTCTAGTCTCCAACTCAGACATAAAATCAGAAAACTTCAGATGTGGAGCAAATATGGCGACTATTTCATCTCGTAATATACAGTAACTGTCCATGGAGGATCATCTGGTGACGAATGAGAGGATCATTTCATGAATAATGCTCCAGTCTGTTGGTTTCAAATTTGGAATTTTGTTGCTGGGGTAGAGGAATTTGTTTCCAAGGGGAGTGATATTATCATATCTTTGAGACCTTTCAGCAGAAGTCCTGTGGTGGTGGTGGTATAATGTGATATTTGAGAAGGGGGTGTGATATAGTCACAACAGGAGGAGAGAGGGATCTGTGTTGTGTTTCTCTTCTTATCTCTTTCACATGACAAACCTTTACGATGTTCCATTCAGAGGCTCTTTTAAATCCTGTGTGTTTATTTTCAGGAGTAATAGACTACAACTTCCTGTGCTTTCGTAAAGCTATCCAACAGGTGTTTGAGTTGAGAAACAAGAACCAGGCAGCTGTTAATATGACAAACAACCACAGCTCGAACCACCTGAGCAGCCAACAAGTGGCAGTAGATTCTCAACCAGCAGCGGTGCAGAGCTGAAGTTCTGTCATTGGCTTAATTCACAAGGTAAGAATGTTTCCTCTTTCAGGAATTATAGCTTTCCATTTTGGGATCAGAGCAGGACATCACAGTGGTGGAAGAACAGACTTCTTTATCAATTGGAAGCTCAGATAATCTGCAGGTAGGGACCTCAGAAAATGGTGAATAAAATGCTGTCAGTGGAAAAAAATACTTCTAAAATGATGTTAAAAAGCTGTAAGAAAAACAAGACAGGAAGGTGTAAACCAGTGAATAAAGTTATTAAATAAGCTGAGAATTTTAATATTTAATGTATTATAAAGTAAATGTAATCTTATATATGTCTAATAGCAATAACAATACAGTGAAACCTTGTTAAGACGTTTTTGCAAAGGACAAGGAAAAGAATGTGTTAAGCGAGAAAACATACTTATGAATATATGAATAAAAATCATCCAACAGGGATATGGAAACACTAGATAAGGTTTTTTCCAGCATGTGGTCATTTTACATTGTGTATCTGCGGGTACAATGAAAACTATATTCCTATCTACCATTTCTAAAGATGAAAGTATTAAAAGGTGTGAAAAACATGAGAGAACAAATGTGAAAACCTTTTCTGCTGGGAATTTTAAAGTAACAAGTACTAGTACACTAAAAGGTGTGAAAAACACCAGACAACTTGTGCACAGGGGCTAACAAAAATATCAAAATATTATTGCAGATCACACTCTTTCTAAAACAAATGAGTCTTTTTATTTTGGAGCAGTGAGTAATTAAACATTATTTTCTAGTCACACTCTTAGTGGATTGGAGGTTACACTCGACCATTTGCAACTGCGATGAAAGACTGGCTGGCATTTTGAATCAAACAAAACTTCGACCAACTTGAGTTATCAATACCAATATAAATGGTCCGTTATTGGACATTATAAATTTTCCAGTTAACTCATTCCTGGTTGCCAGCGTTTCGCCCTCGTGTGCTAGACTGGGCTCATCAGTTGGTACCTAGCACACCTACCAAGATGATGGCTAGTGCATACCGTGGAGGACACTGCGTAGGTTACTTGGGTACCTAGCACACCTACCAAGGCGATGGCTAGTGCATACCGTGGAGGCCACTGCGTAGGCTACTTGGAGCCACCGGCAGTGCCAATGCACTATGAGAGACTTTGTCTCTTTAACAAAAATTGATGCCTGCTTGGCCATCAAATGATATAGACGTTGATTCCCATAGGGAATCTGAAATATTTATCCCGGATGAGTAAATTTATAATACCAATATAAATGGTCCGTTATTGGACATTATAAATTTTCCAGCACCGAACTCGATAGCTGCAGACGCTTAATTGCGGCCAGTATCCAGTATTCGGGAGATAGTAGGTTCGAACCCCACTATCGGCAGTCCTGAAAATGGTTTTCCGTGGTTTCCCATTTTCACACCAGGCAAATGCTGGGGCTGTACCTTAATTAAGGCCACGGCCGCTTCTTTCCCACTCCTAACCATTTCCTGTCCCATCGTCGCCATAAAACCTGTCTGTGTCGGTGCGACGTAAAGCAACTAGCAAAAAAAAAATTCCAGCTGACTCATTCCTGGTTGCCAGCGTTTTGGTATTATAAATTTACTCGTTCAGGACAAATATTTCATATTCGCTATGGGAATCAACGTGTATATCATCTGATGGTCAAGCAGGCATCAATTTTTGGTAAAGAGACAGTCTCTCATAGTGCATTGGCACTGCCGTTGGCTCCAAATAGCTTATGCAGTGGCCTTCACGGTATGCACTAGCCAGCGTCTTAGTACATGTGCTAGGTACCAACTGATGAGCCCAACCTAGCACATGGGGGCGAAACGCTGGCAACCAGGAATGAGTTAGCTGGAAAATTTATAATGTCCAATAACGGACCATTTATATTGGTATTATAAATTTACTCATTCGGGACAAATATTTCAGATTCCCTATGGGAATCATCTATATTGAGTGATCAAGTCGAAACTCAAAGGTGCGAGTTTCAACATTCGTGACCTCTGACCTCTGACAGATTTTAATTTTGTCTTCGTTATTAAGAAATTTTACGACATTTTTCATATCCATAACTTGGCATTACACGACAAATATGCACTATGCTAGTTCATTTCACACGATTATGTTCCTAATCCAGATACAGGCCACCGCATCGTACGACAAATATTGGCTGTACAAATATTAAGGCCACGGCCTGTACCAATGCACTGTACCACTCAACACAAAATATATTTCTACTTTCTGAATGGAACGTGAAATACAAGCACAAACAGGCTCACTCTGCTATTCAGCAATCTCGCTACTAACCAGCAAGCAAAACTGAACATTCCTGTGACAAACGACTTGCTCCCCAAAAGTTCAACTTGTCCTTTGAAGTTCAGGAAGGCCTTTTCCTGTAATCACGCAACTGTGGCCACCACTCTTACCTGAGTTGAAAATCACTTTTCTTCCAGAAGGGATGACAAATACAGTAACATTTTCAAGTCTAGGAAAAACTTGATCGTACTAAGCGGTAATAGCTAAAATTCCTGACGTGGTGAATGAGGTATTTTTATATAGATTTAATACAATGAGAATCGGGACTTCAAATTTACGACGTGCGAAGCAGGTAAACATATTCATGAGGAATGCACTAACGAGGTTTCACTGCACTAATTACGGCAATAGGTATGCCCAAGAATTCTAGAAAATTCACATTGCTACACTAAAAATTCTGCTCAGGAATTGACTCTTTTAGCATAGAGCATATGTATGTTGCATCCTCAGCCCAAAACTGGTTGGACCTCAACAGATCCATCATCAATTGTCATAAGTAGCCTAGGCATTGCTGAGGAGGCATATTGTTGTTATTATTATTATTATTATTATTATTATTATTTATTTTCCTTAAATTATTGTATTTGTACAATTAAGGGGTGGTAGATGGAGAAAGGGCAAGCCCTGCATACATGGAAGTGCCTCCATCCCCACATGTATGTTTGCATAAACTCTACTGAATATTTATATATATGTAGACAATTTCAAATTGACATATTTACACTAGAAACACTGTACTCTTAGAATAATAATTATCTTGATTTATGCTCTAACCGGTCACCACCCTCTAGGACCCCGGAAATATCCCAGCGGTGATGAGGTTAATAACCTTACCCCACCAGTTGAGGGAAAAGAAGGAGATAGGAAAAGAGAGAGAGAGAGAGGGAGAAAAAGAGAGAGAGAGAGAGAGAGAGAGAGAGAGACAGAGACACTGGTGTGAAGGTTGCTATTGTGTCCGCCCCAAGAGGGTAGTTTAAGCGAACACAAGAGAAAACAAGGGCGAAAAAGAAGCAACAAGTCACAGTACATCAAAAAATTCCAAGGATAAAAACGGCACCAGCCAACAACATGATACTAAAATTACCCAAAGGAAGAAAAGGAGACACTTACCCAAAACGTGGAGGAAAAGCGACTTAAGGTCCGTGGACAACCAAACAAGAAAATAGTTGCAGCGCTGCACCAAATGTGGTAAATGAAAACCAACTTTTAAGTGATATGAAAAAGGAAACTTTAATAGACATTTAAATGAGAGGTAACATTTCAAGATAATATTAGGAGTGGACCTAGGTTCATTATTAATTCAGAAAATACTTTGAACCATATTGTTTAAAAGAAAGTAAATACTTGACTAACAATAATTGGATTAACCTGCAAGAAATTAATATGATTAATAAATAAATACCCAATGAGGCAGCTTTAAAAAAGAAAATGCAGACTTCATTTAACAAAATAAAGGAACTAAATCGTAAAAATCAACAAGGAAAAAAAACAACAGTGACCTCCATACCGTCAAACAAGATAATTAAATATTGATTTAAGTGTGATCGATCACGCGTTTAAGAAAAAAAAACAAATACCATGTTTAGTAAACAAACCCTAGTCCCATGACCTTTAGGCCGGTTGCCTTTTAACTTTACCACAATTCGTTCCAATTTCTACCAAGGACAATTTCCAAGGGCACACGAAATTAAAGGAAGGAGTTACACTTTTCGCCCAGCCAAAGAACGAGACGAAACGACCAAAGGTAGGCCGAAATAAATCACTTTATATGAAATAAATGCCAACGATACCAGTCAACAAAAATATTTTCATCCCCCAAGAACACATCAACCAACAACAACCGCGGTAAAACAAAACCCCACAACAATTACCCAAACACACGTTGCCATAGTAACGGACAAAACAAAGCACGGTCTACAAAAGAGAAGAAACCAACGGTTTAAACTCAAAAATAAAACAGAGATCCCGGAAACAATGCAAAAAGAACAAAAAGGAGGAATAAAACCCAAAAGGCAAGGAACTCGAAGGAAAGCTAACCCCGCTACCTTGGAAACTGCGCCTTGGTTCACACCTTATTGTACAATCAAGTGCAAAAAAACTTTTACAGAATTTTACGATAAACATACAATTTTTTTTCACCGTGCGAACTGCATTCTAAAATGATTAATTGCCGAAACCGTTTCCTAACGTTCACAGACGCACACGATATCCAGCACAATTTTCGAAGAGGAAGTCTTAATCCAAATATTATTATTATTATTATTACAGTTATCTTGAAGTACGCCGAAACACATAAATCTTCTTGCTTCCCCAGAAATACTTTAATCCAAAACAGTTACATACCTTTGAGTCCAGAAAAATTGAGAAGTTCAAACCTTGGCCATTGTTATTGAAGACCGGCAACCACGAGGCCGTGAACTAAAGTTGTTCACCAAGGATCCTGGGGATTATCGTAGCAAAAACATAATCCAGTGAAACAGTAGGAGGCCAGCAACTAATAGAGTAAGGGATAATCCCTCTTAAGTTGGTTTCATGGGGGTTTCAGCACCACCATCCGCCGCATAGCGGAACACTCACATACACGTCTATCCATGGCGGCTACAGGACGCCGACTCACATCGGCAAGCAAGCGAGGAGCAGGCCAGTTTTGCCTGGTAGGAGGACTGCGCATGCGCGACCAACCAGAGCTAGGAGAACGCCCCACGGCTTACATTAGCATAAAACGGGAAATCGAGCATTGAATTGACACAGATATTCTAGGGCTCACAGGCCAGTTCAAAATGTTTATAAGGGGGAGGCTCACATTATTTAATATCGTCTCAGCCCTCCCGCCCCGAATCGACGACAAAATCTCATGCATAACACGATGATGATGTGGTGGTCACATATATACTAAATTTGGGCGAAGTAGTCCAACAGGAAACGACCACCAAGATTAACTAATTTCAGTTAGAAGTTCACATGACCAGGTTAATAGTCCAATACACAGTTCCATATCACATAGTTTTTAGAAATAATTGGCGGGGTGCGATCAACAACAGTGTCCAGAAACGTTAACCGAGCACTCGGAAAATCACCAGAGTAAAGTTTGTCATCAAATAGAGTGCACAATGACCAGAGTTCGCCAAATATTCAGTTTCACCCAATACACATAGTTTTCAATGCATCAGACAATGATATAGTTTATGACACATGACGCAGTTCACCTTGAGGTTCGGCAACTCTCACACTAATCACAGATACACTGACCAAAACTAAACAAACCACATGATTATAAGTCCACGCATCCAGGTTATTTTCTCAAGCACGGTGGTAAATTAATTTTTAATGCACGAATGCCTTTACAAGTCTCCTTTGATATTAAGGAAATGCATGATCTTGTGTTGCAAAGGGAGACAACAGGGGAAATGAAACGCACCGGAAAACCCGAATGGGGGCAAAACCACAAGAAGAGGGAGAAAAAAAAACAAACCAGGAAACATAAAGTAGGTGAGTCTTCAGTTACAGGATCCACAGATCCGCCAATTAACTTTACATAGGCTAGTTACCAACAAACTAGCTGAAGCCCAGAGCTTTCCACTTGGTCCAATATAGTACCGAAGGAAAAGAAGGGTCCATACCACGACAATTAAGAAATCAAAGGGAAACTACATAAAATATACCATGTTACTCTTCCACGAAGGACACTTAGCCATGATACGTGGAGAAACAATTAACAAGAACACATAAAAACATAGGGTACAATCCAACACCTAATACCAACCATGACTAAGAGAGATATCCCGAAGAATCATGAACATAACGGAAGGGAAAGCAGTAATATTACTCAAGCACAAATCATCCACAAGAAAAATATATAAGTAAGGGTACGAGACCACTCCAAAGAATAGTCGTCCTTGGAACATATGGTTTAGAATAGCAGGAGTTAAACTAAGAGGGCACATGAATGACCTATCAAATTACACTTTTAGATATTGGAGTGACACACCCACAACTACAGAGTGGCGAACTCGTCAATCAGTCCGAGGGTCAAGAACGAGGGGTTGAGCAAAATACAAACCACACTGGGATCGGCAACTTATCCTAGATCACCAACAAAACACAGGTAAGGACTCAAGCAGAGAAAACTAATTTTTGAACAGACCAACGGGAAACCATCAGGGAGAAGGGACGCAGAAACCCTAGAGTTACAGAGAGGGAAGACAGGCAACAGTAGCATCGATGGGCAATCAGGAGACTCCTATAGGTTACCAGATGGAAAAATCGCGATCAGTCAGTCATCCATAACAGCCACATCAAGGTACAACTACCAAAAATAAATGCACGGGGCAACGTGGTACAGAATAGTAACCACAAACCTAATTCTGCGTGAGGAAGAACAAGTCGAAAATCCCAGAGCCAACAGATAACTAAGAATTGCCCACCCGAAGGTGTACTTCCTCGGAGTAGTGGATACCAAACCAACAACCAAATCTACCGCGACACAGAGGTAAATTAAAGGACAAATCACATCCCAACCAAGGTGTCTTGACAGCCAAACAACGTAATCCAAACACGATTACCTAAATAATGACAAGCTAGCAGCACGGGTTATTCATAGAGAGATAAAGGATAACTATCCTCAACGCGTGCTCACAGACCACACAAAACAGCACAATACAAAGCAGAAATTACAACAGCAAACCAGGTACAGATTAAGGACTAGGTCCATCCCACAGAAGCACAAAAGGAGAAATATCCTCAGGAAGGAAGTCCGACAGAACCACCGAAAACTCCACACGCCAACCGGTAGATAAGGAAAATTACACAACGTTACTAACGGTCCACATTTCAAAAGGATCCTAACAACTCACTACAACATTACCAAGTTACAACACAGGAGATACAACCATAATGCTGGCAGGAGTGTACCAACCGAACGCCCACAGAAAAAATCGGAGACAGATTTTCTACATAACCCCAAAACCAAAAGGTTAGGAAGATAAATTCAGCCCAAAAACCCATTACAGGAAAAATAATATAGAGGGTTCACGCATAGAAAACCACCTTTAGAACAGCCGCGAAGAGTGCCCAAAAGTAGGAGTGTCAGATCTCTCAATCATGAATGAATACAAACATCAGTATCCGGAACAGAAACACCTTTAAGACACGGAGTCCATGCAGAAGGCAAACAGGGAACTTATCCGACACCAAATGATCGAAACACACCACAATCAGAAATCGTACAATACTAAAATGGCACAAATAGCAACCCAATCATGACTAAGCACCACACATCTTCAGACACACGCACACAATGAAAGGATGACAAAATGGTAAACACTCAGGCACCAGACACACTCCCTTACATTCCATCTCAGGCACACCATAGCTCAGCAATGATTAAGTCACAAGATGATCAAAGGCTTCAGCGGAAGGAATCCGATGCGGAGCCACAGAAGAAACAAAACTTAGAAATTACATACTAAAAGCCTAGAGAAAACAGAGGGACAACAAAGCACAATTTAAGTTAGATGTCATCAGATTTCCCCAATGGAACTTCGTTAGCGCAATACATAAGCATAAGGTTAGATAACGAGGATATCAATTCCAAGGTATTAATACCACCATCACAAGACAATAAAGGAAAGACAATTTCTAACTCAAGGATCCACACCTAGAAACGGTAACATACAAGAAGTACTAAATTAGAGTCACCAACACGAGGCACAGAAGGACCAGATTGGCTCGCTCGCCACCCCACAGTATGTGTGCTAAATTCACTAACGATACAGGTCAGTTACCAAAGGTGCATCCATCCAGCGGAAGATGCGGTACAATTTGCCAGATTAACCGGGTTTAATTTGAGAAACATGAACGCGCCTAATACGCTTTGCTACAGGGTCGCTTACTAAAATAGAAACGGGAGACAAGAACTCCAACACAGTGCACGGGCCTTGGTACCTAGGGGCAAGTTTTGCCGAAAACTTATTCACGGCCTTACTCATTGGGTAGCACTTAACATACACGAGATCACCAACATTGAATTTTGACGGTTTCCTACCTTTATTGTACTGCCTTTTGACCTTTTCGTATGACACAGCTAGATTCCTTTTTGCTTCGTTCCAGATCTTTTGAACATCATTAGGCCTAGATAGGTCTGGGAGAAGATCCTCAATACATAGCAGGTTAGACATAGGGGAGTACGGAGTATAGCCAAACATTAAAGACATAGGCGTCTTACCATGGGACTCATGAGTAGCGGAATTGAAAGCATGTGCCAACCAATGCAGACAGGAGTCCCATTTGGACTGGTTGTCATGATGATACGCTATCAACGCAGATTTTAAGTTCCGATTCAACCTCTCTGCATAAGAAGGATTTGGATAGTATGGAATAGTGGTGACATGCGAAATGCCCAACTCAAACAGATACCTTTTGAAGGAGTTACTGGTGAAAGAACTAGCGTTGTCAGATACCAAGAACTTAGGTGGGCCAAAGGATGCAAAGATGGAATTTAGACAGGAGATAGAGGTACGTGAATTAGTGGACCTGGTGGGAAAGATCCAACAGAACCGGGAGAAGGCATCAATACAGACAAAAATGTGGGTGTTTCCCAAGGAAGATCGGGGGAGGGGTCCTACGAAATCTATGAACAGTCGTTCCATGGGGCGCGACGCTTGTGATGAAGACAATAATCCCACCCGGTTATTCAAATTAGGTTTGCTGATGGCGCAAGATTTACAAGATTTGACCATGTTCCTGATATCACTATCCATTTTCTTCCAAACAAAGAATTGCCTGATTTTCAAACGAGTTTTGAAATTTCCTAGATGACCGCCAAGGGGTGAACAGTGGTAATACTTGAAAATGACCGGTACCAGAACCTTAGGAACGACAATTTTGGAATTATGGTCCTTGCGACCCTTACAACAGAGAACACCCTTAGATAAGGAGTAAGGTTTCACTTCGATCCCGCTACTGATTGTATCAATGATCCTTTTCAGATCCGGATCAGTTTTTTGATGATCTCCAATTTCTTGATACAGCAATGGGGAGTCGGTGAGGATGGCACTAACTCCAACGGTATTGACAGCAAGCTTATCGACACATGGGTTGGCTTCCGCACAAGGATCACCTTCAAACATCCTGCTCAAGCCATCGGCAATGACGTTCTCAGACCCACGAATGTGGCGAACATTGAAATTAAAGGATGAGATCCGTAATGCCCATCTAGTTATCCTACCGGTCCTTTTGGGTCGGTTCAACACCCAAGAAAGAGCCTGATTGTCGGTTTCCAGATCAAAGTTGACGTGTTCAATGAAAGATCGAAATTTCTCCAGAGCAAATAGCACAGCTAGACACTCTAGTTCATAAATGGAGTACTTAGACTCCAGATCATTGAGGACCCTGGATACGTAGGCCACGGGCCTACGCCCATCTTCATGTTCTTGTAACAGAACGCCAGCGATAGCACGCCCAGAGGCATCAGTTTGGACAATGAAACGTTTCTCGAAATCAGGAATAGCTAACAAAGGTGCATTAATCAGAGCGACCTTCAATGAATTGAAAGCTTCCTCCTGGGCTTTACCCCAAGTAAACTTTACATTCTTTTTCCTAAGGTCGTTCAACGGGGCAGCCACTTCAGCAAAGTTAGGGATGAATTTTCTAAAGAAATTGACCATACCAATGAATCGAGCAACGCCCTTGACATCTTTGGGAGGTGGAAAATCCCTAATGGCTTGAGTTCTGGAATGATCTATGGAAACGCCTTCAGAAGAAACTACATGTCCCAAGAAAGACATGCTGGGTCTGGCGAAAGCTACCTTTGATAACTTCACTGTAAGGCCTGCTTTCCTTAACCGTAGCAATACTTCCCTAACGTGCACCATATGTTCCTCGAAGGTATTCGAATAAATTAATAAATCGTCCAGGTAATTAAAGACATAGCTGAACTTAATGTCAGAGAGAATGGAATTTAACAACCTCGACAACACAGCTGCTCCACAGCTTAGCCCGAACGGGAGTCTGAGGAACTCATACAAGTTCCAGTCGGTGATGAAGGCAGTGAGGGGAATTGATCTCTTCGATAATGGCACTTGGTAATAAGCCTGGTTCAAATCCAGGACAGTGAAAAATTTCGCACCTGAGAACCATCCAAAACAAGTATGAAGGTCGGGTAGGGGAATAGATTGGAGTACAATCTTATTATTTAGAGCCCTATAATCAATCACAGCACGATAACCACCAGAAGGTTTGGGTACCAAGAACACAGGGGACGCATACGGGGAAGTCGAAGGTCTGATCACTCCGTCTCTTTCCATTTGATCAATGATTTTCTTTAATTCCAACATACGGGGTGGGGAAAGGCGATAAGGAGGGGATCGAACAGGCTGCAGGTCTGACAACTCAATGTCATACTCGAGTACGTTGGTCAAGCCTAACTTGCTAGTGAACACATCGGGAAATTCCCTGCAAAGATCACGAACTTGCCGTGCTTCGGCATCTCCTAAGTGATTCAGATCAAGCCGATCGATGTCACTAGACATATCTGACACAGGATAACCCACACACAAAACTTTAGGCAATTTCAAGGGAACGTTAATCAATTCAAATTTCAGGTCAGGAGAAAATTTAAAAAAGAAATTTCGACACTGAGGATCCAAAACGACACCAGCCCAAGATAGAAAATTGGTACCCAGAATAATGTTACATGATAAATTGGATGTCACCAAGCACTTGATCTTCCAAGTGAAATTCCCAATCCTTAACTTGACCTTCACAGTCCCCAAAATATTTAAAAACTGACAATTAGCCGAAACGCATCTTAGATTAGTGGGTTTTATTTCCGGAAGTTTACACGAGGATTTCTTTTGACAATACCAGGCATAATTCATCAAGCATACTACGCTTCCAGTATCAAGAAGAGCATCTACGGGTTCATTGTTGACCTCGACAAATGTGCACGTGCCAGAGGAGGGGGCATGAACAGAAATACTATTGCACCTAGGGGGACACACCGGTTTCTTACGAGATTCAGGGTTTACAAACTTAGAATTGGCAGACTTTGCCCTTTCCCTTTCTAGTCATTGAGTACCATTTCTGTCTACCAAGGGGCAATTTCTTTTAACATGCTGTCTAGAGCCACAGGAATAGCAAGCGCCTGGACCACGTCTAACGTCAGGGCAGGAATTTCTTAGATGACTTCGAGACCCACAGTTGTAACATTTACGGGCATTCCCTACTTTAGGTGTTGACGGAAGGACAGGACAATTGGTAGTAGTAGGGGGAGGGAAATTCACAGGTCTGGAGGCATCCCCATGTTTGACATCTTCAGCAAAGGAACAGGCCTCTTCCAATTCTTGGAAGGTAGTAGGGCAACGGGTTAAGGAAAGATAGGAGCGGTACGCAGGAGATATTCCTTTTAAAATTCTAGAGACCATTTCACTTTCTGGCACAGAAATTCTAAAAACCTTGCAAAAGAATCGCAGATCCAGCACATAAGTTAGCAAGTTCTCATGCAGGAACTGGGTCCGGAAACAGTGTTGGGGCACAAGACTTTGGAGAGCAAGAGAGGGAATAAATTTGGAAAGGACAAGTTCATGAAAGGTACTAATCGATAAATTTTTAGAGATAGCTTCAGAAATTTCTCTCTTTAGAATCCCTTCACAGTGAGGGAAGAGGGCGCGGAAAATCCCCAAATCGTCAACTGAGTACACATTACCAGTCTCGGTTAACTCCACCAGAAACCGTAAGAATCGAATACACTCATCGATAGAATTTACAGAAAAGGACTTCACTCCCCGAAAAACTTCCTTTAAATAGTTAGGCGATGACGCCGAATTTAGCTTAGAGACTAAGTTTTCCAGTAAAGGAGCCGTCACACAACACGGACCTTGGGCATGGGTCGAGGACACAATTTGGTGGGAAGGGACACTCGGGGTAGGTACAGTAGGATTAAGTGCAGTAGAAATAGAACAATTCTCCATATCTCTGTTAATCAACAGCAAGTCTAGATCAGAGGTGATGCCAGAAACCACCGTTAACAATCTAGCACATTCTGACACAAAAACAGAATCAGGCTTAATAGATAATAAATCCTGAATTCGACCCGAGTAGTGGTCAGCTCTGGCCCTCAGCCGGTTTACTTGGGCTTTGGACGGAGGCAATTCAATAAACTCTTCGCGAATAATATTAATTTCGTTAAGATTGTCACAGATCAGGTTAAGGTACTCACCCACTCGACTCCTGTCAATAGAAAATACATTAATGGGGACCTGGGAGTTGGCTGATAGCAAGGCAGCACACTCAGCGACAGTACGGGCAGGTTCAAGGCCACGAATTGATAACTCGTACTCCAATTCGGCACGACGCAGGAAGGAGGGGTTCGTAACGGCACGCGCCATGGTAGCAAACATGGAACAAAATAATCAAAAAAAATTACACAAGATCCTTGCACTCCCTTTTACAATAGTTATTGACAATAACACCTTTAGTTTTTTAAGTCTTTGGTTTCCATTCACCAACATTCACTACAGCACTGCGCCAAGCAAGGGTAGGAGGGGAGGAAAATAGGCTCACAAGGCAGAAACGACAGAGATTAGGCAGCAGAGCAACAACAGTGGAACAACAAACAACCACGCTCTGATACCACTCTAACCGGTCACCACCCTCTAGGACCCCGGAAATATCCCAGCGGTGATGAGGTTAATAACCTTACCCCACCAGTTGAGGGAAAAGAAGGAGATAGGAAAAGAGAGAGAGAGAGAGGGAGAAAAAGAGAGAGAGAGAGAGAGAGAGAGAGACAGAGACACTGGTGTGAAGGTTGCTATTGTGTCCGCCCCAAGAGGGTAGTTTAAGCGAACACAAGAGAAAACAAGGGCGAAAAAGAAGCAACAAGTCACAGTACATCAAAAAATTCCAAGGATAAAAACGGCACCAGCCAACAACATGATACTAAAATTACCCAAAGGAAGAAAAGGAGACACTTACCCAAAACGTGGAGGAAAAGCGACTTAAGGTCCGTGGACAACCAAACAAGAAAATAGTTGCAGCGCTGCACCAAATGTGGTAAATGAAAACCAACTTTTAAGTGATATGAAAAAGGAAACTTTAATAGACATTTAAATGAGAGGTAACATTTCAAGATAATATTAGGAGTGGACCTAGGTTCATTATTAATTCAGAAAATACTTTGAACCATATTGTTTAAAAGAAAGTAAATACTTGACTAACAATAATTGGATTAACCTGCAAGAAATTAATATGATTAATAAATAAATACCCAATGAGGCAGCTTTAAAAAAGAAAATGCAGACTTCATTTAACAAAATAAAGGAACTAAATCGTAAAAATCAACAAGGAAAAAAAACAACAGTGACCTCCATACCGTCAAACAAGATAATTAAATATTGATTTAAGTGTGATCGATCACGCGTTTAAGAAAAAAAAACAAATACCATGTTTAGTAAACAAACCCTAGTCCCATGACCTTTAGGCCGGTTGCCTTTTAACTTTACCACAATTCGTTCCAATTTCTACCAAGGACAATTTCCAAGGGCACACGAAATTAAAGGAAGGAGTTACACTTTTCGCCCAGCCAAAGAACGAGACGAAACGACCAAAGGTAGGCCGAAATAAATCACTTTATATGAAATAAATGCCAACGATACCAGTCAACAAAAATATTTTCATCCCCCAAGAACACATCAACCAACAACAACCGCGGTAAAACAAAACCCCACAACAATTACCCAAACACACGTTGCCATAGTAACGGACAAAACAAAGCACGGTCTACAAAAGAGAAGAAACCAACGGTTTAAACTCAAAAATAAAACAGAGATCCCGGAAACAATGCAAAAAGAACAAAAAGGAGGAATAAAACCCAAAAGGCAAGGAACTCGAAGGAAAGCTAACCCCGCTACCTTGGAAACTGCGCCTTGGTTCACACCTTATTGTACAATCAAGTGCAAAAAAAACTTTTACAGAATTTTACGATAAACATACAATTTTTTTTCACCGTGCGAACTGCATTCTAAAATGATTAATTGCCGAAACCGTTTCCTAACGTTCACAGACGCACACGATATCCAGCACAATTTTCGAAGAGGAAGTCTTAATCCAAATATTATTATTATTATTATTACAGTTATCTTGAAGTACGCCGAAACACATAAATCTTCTTGCTTCCCCAGAAATACTTTAATCCAAAACAGTTACATACCTTTGAGTCCAGAAAAATTGAGAAGTTCAAACCTTGGCCATTGTTATTGAAGACCGGCAACCACGAGGCCGTGAACTAAAGTTGTTCACCAAGGATCCTGGGGATTATCGTAGCAAAAACATAATCCAGTGAAACAGTAGGAGGCCAGCAACTAATAGAGTAAGGGATAATCCCTCTTAAGTTGGTTTCATGGGGGTTTCAGCACCACCATCCGCCGCATAGCGGAACACTCACATACACGTCTATCCATGGCGGCTACAGGACGCCGACTCTTCTTCTTCTTGGTTAGTTTTTGGACATCGTCGTAAGACGCTACGTCCAGTCACTGGTGTGCGGGATAATTAATGTCTAGGAGAGGAACCAACATTAGAAGAAAATAGTACACTACAAGATAATAGGGTTAGCTATGTAATGAAGCTAATGACAGCCGGGGATAATGAAACTGAGTAAAATACTAAGAATATGGAGGCTAAACTATCTAGGACAACACAAAAACACTGGGACACAGGGTTCTAATGCTTCACGTCTGTGTGGTCTGCCACGACGTCTTTACTACGAACAAACCAGACCGGACCACAAATAAGGGTTAGGATGCAAAATTTCATACCTATAGGAAAGGAAAAAGTTACAATTGGATGTTACAGGTAACTAAAAATTTAAGGATTAAATCTACTACGCGAAAAGACGGTTGAAACACTAAACACGAAACATTTAACGGCAGTTGGTAACCCGCATGAAGAAGCTTAGCTATGAATTCTCGACGGTGATGTTCATATGTCTGACACTGAAAAAAAATATGGTTGACAGTACCTACTGCCCGACCGCATGGACATAAGTTACTTTCGATAAGATTAAGGCGATAGAGATGAGCAGGCGTACACACATGATTTAAGCGAAGCCGTATAATTGTAGTAATATGACGCCGAGTGTAGGTACCAAAGGCGAACCACGGTTTATTAGGAATATCAGGTAGAAGCGTGAATAAGTGCTTACCTTTCAACTGGGAAGTTCGGCGCCATTCTGCACACCACTGATCGTGGATGAAGTGACGACAGTGTACCCATAAGTCTGTGTGTGGAACTGCGATATAGTAATCCAATCCAGAACCCTGGGCAGCCTCTTTAGCTAGGATATCCGCTGTGACGTTACCGTGTATGCCAGAATGGCCCGGAATCCATGCGAATAATACTTTAACATTACGGAGGAACAAGTCATAGCTTAATTTGCGTAAATTTTGAATGTACCAATTATTGGTATGTTCGGGATTGTCTAAAGCCTTCAAGGTGCTTAAAGAGTCAGTACAAATGAGAGCTTTTGATATTCCAGAATATTTTATGTGCAATAAAGCCTGGCGTATGGCGAAAATTTCAGCCGTGAAAGAAGAAGCGAGGTGTGGGAGAGTGAATTGTTTGTTCATAGCCAGTTGGGGGGAGTAAAATGCAGCACCGACACCAGTAGGGGATAGGGTCTTTGAACCATCAGTGTAAAAAATAATATATTGTTCTTGGTTATGCCTATGGAACGCAAAGTGAAATAAACTGGTCGTGACATGGTTATTTGTACGGAGTATTGGAGGACTAGTTTCGAATATAGTGTGAAGAATATCAGGTTTAAATGTACTAGCTCGAAAAGGTATAGAGTATTTCGGGTGATTTAACGTTTGTACCATGCTAGTACGAAAGTGACCGAAGTGGTTAAATGCCCATAATAGGGCCGGTTGATGATCTTCATTAACATTCCGGTTTTGATAATATTCATGTAATAGCTGTAATTTCGGGATGATTGGGTGGCGATATTTATTTAATTTGTTAAGAAGATATTTGCTAGCGAGTAGTCGTCGTCGAAATTTTAATGGCGGTTCCGATGCTTCAGCTAACAGTGCATTCGTTGGGGAGGAGGACATAGCCCCCAGGATTAAGCGGAGTATTTTAAACTGAAAGGTATCAAGTTTGCGTAGTTGGCTATTAGATGCTATATCAAGAAAATGACAGCCATATTCGTATACTGACCGAATGATATTTTTATATACCGTAAGAAGGACATATGGATCCGATCCCCAGGTGCGTTTAGTGAGAGATTTAATGATAAGGAATTTAGTTTCTAATTTGGAAAGAATATATTCGATATGTTCTTTCCAGAGTAATTTATTATCAATTTTAATGCCTAAATATTTGACCGAAGTTTTGATACAAATCTCATAGGAACCAAAGGTAATTGGAGTACGATCATAATTTCGTTTCTTCGTAAAGATCATGGCAGAGGATTTTTGAAATTCGATGTCTAAGTTATGCTGGAACAGCCATCTATAGAGGATCGGTAGTGTACGTTCAATGGTAGTACGGGATTCAAGGGCCGATGCTTTAATGGAATAAATAACTATATCGTCAGCATATTGTAGGATCCTAGCCTGTTGAGAAATCACCCGCTCTAAGTCAAAAGTATATAACAGATATAAGATAGGGCTCAAAATATCACCTTGTGGGAGACCTTTAGAAGTATATCGAGAATCGAAACTCTGGCCATTGGTCTTTAAAAAAATGTGACGATTGGTGAATAATTGCCGTATAATATTAATAAACGAAAGAGGAAATTGCCATTGATATAATTTGGCAAGAAGTACACCTATGTCCACATTATCATATGCTCCTTTTATATCGAGAAAGATAGCCGTCAAAACGTCACCTCGACTGCGAGCGAGTAATAAGTCTGTAAAAAATATATTCAGAGCGTCTGCCGTACTTCGACCTTTCAGAAACCCAAACTGGTACACTGGAAGTATATTATAATATTCTAAGCACCATAGAAGACGGTGCAAGAGGATTCGTTGAAAAGTTTTACGAAGGCAGGATCCCAAAGCGATACCTCTATACCCGTTTGGGTCTTGAGGATGTTTACCTTGTTTTAAGAGGGGTAAAATTTGAAAATCGTTCCAATCGACAGGAATGGCATGGCTGTCAAGTATAGCGTTAAAGGTATTTAGCAGCGTTTGCTTAGCGTGGAACGGAAGATATTTCAACATTTTATAGGTGATAGAATCTCTACCCGGGCTAGTATCTTGACGATGTTCGAGTGCCATATCTAGCTCATGGAGGGAGATATTCTGTAATAGACTAGAAAATTTGTCGGAGGAAGGTATTAAACTATATTCATAAGAAGGTTCCACGTAATCGGGTGTAAGTTGGTGGTAAAATTGGGCAATTCCTTGAGGATGCGATTGAGAAACAGGATTTGTATGAGTATTACTTAAATGGTGGATGGCTGCCCATATATCTTTGAGAGGGGTTTGTCGATTGATAAATGTGACAAATATTTTCCATGCTGTTCGTCGTTTTTCATTAAAAATAGTCTGTATGGAAGCGACTATTTTTTTATATTGGATATAGTGATCATAGGAGCCAGATGTTCTATAAACTTTTAAGGCAGCTTGTCTACGACGAACTAAAGACGCACACTCGGAATCCCACCAACGAATAGCATTTCTCTGCATTTTAAAAGACCGCTTGTGTTCAATAGGATGATAAGTATCTAAGTAAGAGTGAATAAAGGATAATAGTAGATCGTAGTCAAGAATATGGGGAGCTGGAAGTGTAGAGCGGATTTTATCTGCAAGAAAGGTCGTGAATAGCGTAGAATCAAAAGAGCGAAGATTACGGGATGCAATAAAGTGAGAGACATTCCTGATAACCTGTGGGCCGATATCGATTAAAATGGGAAAATGGTCGCTTTGATGGGTGTCATAAATGACATTCCAATTTGTTTTATGTGCCAAATCTACTGTGCAAATAGTGAGATCTACTGCACTTTTATTAATGTTAGGAGCTGTTAACCGAGTAGGAGAACCGTCATTGAGGATAACCAGTTCCTGTTTTACGGTGATCCGTTCAATGTTCCGCCCTTTGGGGCAACTAGATAAACTCCCCCAAAGAGGATTGTGAGCATTAAAATCACCACCGATTAGGGTGTTGTTTTGTGAGAATTGTGAAAAAAATTTGTCCCATTGGACATAGGTACCTTTTATCCACGGCGGACAGTATATAGAAACCAAGGTCCAGTCTTGAATTTTGACTACAAGGGCTTGAGTGCCCGGTATGCTATAGTTTAATGGAGCTTCCTGAAAGTAGATGTCTTGTTTGAGGAAAATGCATGTGCCTCCAGAGATGGGTGCATCATGCCGTATGACCGTAAAACCTTTCATGCGAAAATGAAAATGAGATTTTAACCACGTTTCGCTCAAGAAAATTACCGCAGGATCAAAAGAATTTATTAAACTCACTAATTCATGCTTCTTATTTAATATGCTCCGACAATTCCATTGCAGGATCCGCATGTTTTACTTAACAGTAGGGGGAGGTCCCACAACTTGAACAAGATCATCATATAATGATTTTAACTCTTTCTTCCATATGCCAGTTGTATCAATTGTTGCGATTACATCTGCAAATCTGTTAAAGAGAGGTCGACATAGTTCATTAACGTTAACGTTTGATTTACCCTGTAAAGCCATGACAGAGGTAGATGACGATATTGGCGCGTGGGGATCCGAAGTTTGCCCTTGAGAACTTGGCTTCAGTGATGTAGAGGCGGTCTCGGTAGGAGGAGCAGGTATCAAACGCACTAAGGGAGTACCAGAATATTCTGGAACCGTTTTCGGGTTACTTAGTAAATGCAGATATGATGCCCTATCATAACCTGGGGTGACAGGTGGGCGGGGGGGGGTTATTAACCACCATAGTAAATTTACGCTTTCGAGGTTGAGTTTCTTCCGATGGAGTTGATCTAGTGGGTAAAGGAGGAAAATGTTGGGGTATCAGAAGGGGGTTAGATAGGGACTGTAATGGGGCAAAATAGTTTTTCACTTCAAAATATGATTTGTTTTCAACACTCATAATGCGTTTAATTTCTTTTTGTTGTTTGTGGATTTCACAATGTTCTGCTCCCGCAGGATGATTTCCGCCACAGTTAGCACATTTAACGACTTGGTGAGTGCAATCTTCAGTAGAATGAGTAAGGGAACACTTACCACATCTCGGCTCCCTAGAACGACAATTAGAAGCGGTGTGTCCGTACCGCTGACATCGTTTGCATATTAAAGGAGAAAATATGTAGGCCTGAACCTCTATCATGACTTTAAAAATAGACACGCTTTTCGGAAGGTGTTGACTCTCGAATACAACCTTCACAGTACCTGTAGGGATATATTCAGTTTTTCCGTCTTTAGATGAACGTCTATTTAGACGTTGTACTTTCACTACAGGATAAGGTGAATCTAAATAGGTGAGAATGTCAGATTCGGAAATAGTAGTGTCTACTCCCCTTATGACCCCTACTCGCTGAATATTCGAAGACGGAATAAAAGCTTTCAATTTCTTTTCTGCAAGAATGGGATGAGAAAGAAAGGCGTTTGCAGCCTTACTAGACATAAAAGTAACTTGAATTCTATTACGTCCCTTCCTATGTATGGCCTTGACTTCACCAATTTGCCTCTCGTAGAAAATCCGTCCCAATGCCATAGGGTGAATATGTCCTATTTTATTTGTAGAGTCAATCGATTCAACAAATACTATGTAAGGGCCAAGATGAGTGGTAGAATAGGTAGATACAGGAACTTGAGGGCGCTGATCCGAATCACATATTGTATCTTGAGAACTGTCTCGTTGAGTAACAGTATTACTAACGTCCATGGGTAAATCCTTACGCACGGCATCTTTAGCAATATCAGGAGGTCGGCCTAAAGGGCCACCACCACTATCTACAGACATAATAGTCCAAAAGGAATTACCCTATACTAGCACCAGAACAACCACAAAAGAAATTTACTAGGATACAAACACAAACATAAAAACACTCTACTTATCTACAAACAGGAAAAAAGCCGCTGCACCAGTGACCGGAGCTAGACGTGTACACCGCACAACAGCCGAACACCGAATGAGGACGCCGACTCACATCGGCAAGCAAGCGAGGAGCAGGCCAGTTTTGCCTGGTAGGAGGACTGCGCATGCGCGACCAACCAGAGCTAGGAGAACGCCCCACGGCTTACATTAGCATAAAACGGGAAATCGAGCATTGAATTGACACAGATATTCTAGGGCTCACAGGCCAGTTCAAAATGTTTATAAGGGGGAGGCTCACATTATTTAATATCGTCTCAATGCTAGACATATTAGAGTAAGAAAACCCAGTCATTTGTACCCTCACTCATACCTGTGTATACACACTCATTCACAACCACTCTCACACCTGCACGCATACACATTCGCCCACATTCAACTGTACTTGCACACATCATTTTGAAATTCTAATTTATACAGGTTATATACATAACATACCAGTATCTATTTACATATACATTTTCTTTACTGCGTGGAGGAAGTGAGGAAAAGGAAGCAGTTTTACTTCAACAGTGCGCTTCATGATTGCTAAGTCGAATGAAATCGGAATTCTTGTTTGTTCAACCTTTTAAGGAACGCCGTAATATCACGCAACATGCAGTGTGCGGGAAAACAGAATCCGCGAACACTGGCGATGCCGACAGTTGACGAAAAAACGTGGCAAATATAATAAATTCGTAGGCACCGAACAATATTGACATGCCGGTGAAACTGCATTGCTTTATTTTAATGCGAGCCCAAACGGTCTTATTGTTTTAAAGGAGAAATTGCCAGCCTGGAAATCGTACAGTGTGAGGGATGGGGGTCATAGTAGTGCGTTGCCATGCACATGGAAGCGAGATACCGTCCTTTATTCCCCCGTCATAGGAAACTTCGATAAGACACGATGTTTTAAGAGCGTCCGGCACTTTCCATGCCAGTACAAAGCATCTATAATAAAAATGCAAACAGCAAAGAAATCCAAAAAATGATGCATTTGCACAGGGGAACCGGCATAATTTATCCTCGTCTTTGAATTGTGCGATTTTTTTTCTTTCGTTGCGTGAGGTTATGTTTGTCAGTGATTTATCCAAGTGCATTATTTGAACATTGTAAATGCACCTTGTTGGATACATTTCGGAAATAGTTTCTTCCATAGCATTTGAAAGGTTTAAACTGTGAATCGAGGTGATTGCATGTATTAATGGGTCTTAGAATGCTTCGTGACGCGGCAAGTGTTTACATTTCTGAAGTACGAGAGAAGTGCCATGGCGGGAAATCGTACAAGGATAGTCATAAAGGCATCGGGTACTTTCTGTGTAAATACAAGGCATATAAAATGCATACAGTATAGTAATCCAATTAATAAAGCACTTGCACATGGGAGCGAGCATAGATTTCTCCTCGTCTTTGAATCGTGCTTTTTTTTTTTTTCTTTCTTTCTTTCTTTCTTTCGTTGCGTGAGGTTATGTTTACCAGTGAGATATCCGAGTATATTATTTGAATACTGTAAATGCACCTTCTTGGATACATTTTGGAAATAGTTCTTTTTTCATGGCATTTGAAAGGTATAAACTGTGAATCAAGGTTAAATGCATGCTATAACGGGCCTTAGAATATTTTTTTAACGCGGCAAGGGTTGGTACTTCTGAATTGCGAATTGGCGGTTAATTCGAAATCACGTAATTCGAAGTCCGATTTTTGAGTCCCAACGACTTCGAATTAACGAGGTTTTACTGTAAATGGTCCGTTATTGGACATTATAAATTTTCCAGCTAACTCATTCCTGGTTGCCGGCGTTTCGCCCTCGTGCTAGGCTGGGCTCATCAGTTGGTACCTATAAATTTACTCATTCGGGACAAATATTACAGATTCCCTATGGGAATCAACATCTGTATTATCTGATGGCCAAGCAGGCATCAATTTTTAGTAGTGAGACAGAGTGTCTCATAGTGCATTGGCACTGCCGGTGGCTACAATTGGCCTACGCAGTGGCCTCCACGGTATGCACTAGCCATGCGTCTTGGTAGGTGTGCTAGGTACCAACTGATGAGCCCAGCCTAGCACACGAGGGCGAAACGCTGGCAACCAGGAATGAGATAGCTGGAAAATTTATAATGTCCAATAACGGACCATTTATATTGGTATTATGACTTCACCATTTCTCATTTACAAAACTGTGCACATGTTTTGCTCATTCTGTCAAAACGTTTTGTTTCAGTTACAGGTATAATTTGCTTATGAAAGAAGAAATACAGAGGTGTTTCCTCGCTCTTATGCTATTCACATGCAAATGCAGTGAAGCTGTGAACTGTTGAGTGTTCGCTTACTCAGACCCTCCACACACAGGACCGTTCTCTCTGCAATAAAAGGCACTGCGTATGCCTTGCTATGTATTTTTATTTAATGTTTTTATATACCTGTATGTTTGTTTGAGCAGATTGCATTTGTAATCCTCGATCTCTCTGTAATAATGTAAAGTATATGGTATTTTGTTTTGTAAATCAAATGTTTCTTTTTAAATATAATAGTGTTTATCTGATATGCTGTGTGTAAGTCATTTTCGTCAGTTCTGTTAGTGTCATTGAACTCGTTCTGAAAGTAAATTCCAAATTGATGTTTTGGCCAATTTTGGTGCTGTTTACTGATTTCACTTGGAAGCACAAACATCCAACCAATCCCAAGCTGCCATTCATATTGATTTATGTCGGTAGCGCACAATCTCAAAACCTGGTTGCCAGCTTTCATTTATACATTCCCCATGTGATTAAGCTATCTTGCTCGGCGTGTATGGGTTTTATGTTGCCACAAAAACTAAAAGGTTCACAGTTTCTGAAGCAGATAACCTATTAGCTGAAGCCATGGTGAATGTTCATACCAATGATAGGAGGAAAGTTGTGCGCCATATACAAACAGTAAATGAAATGAAATGGTGTATGGCTTTTTGTGCCGGGAGTGTCCGAGGACAGTACAAACAGTAATATGTGAGTAGTGAAGCACTGCTACAAAAGTTTAGTTATCTATATGGGAGCTGGTGATATTGACAGTGATACATCATTTGAGGGTTCAGTGATTCTGAGATCAGTAGAATGTTCCCTTTACAAAACATAACTTCTTATGGGAATAATTTTTTGATTTTCTCATTCTTTTAACCCTTAATAATTTACTTTTCCTGTTATTAGTGTCGGATGTGGGTAGTAAGTGCATACAGAATCTTTTAAGTATCTGCGAATTTGTTTTCACTCACGATTCATTAACTTTTCTGAGTACAGTATTACATTTTACAGGGACTGTGTGCCACGGTCGTATTCTATCAACTGTTATCCCAGCAGTAGAGCACTGGGGACATAGGTAAGGTGTTGGTCACATGGTATACGAATTGTCGGTTTGGAAGTAAAGCCATATAGAGGGGATAAAGGTACCTGAACTTGTTTCAAGACTATTTTTGTAGATTCATATCAAAGAAACTATTTTGCCGAGGGAATTGGTTGTGTGGTTAGGGTCGCGCATCTGTGAGCTTGCATTCTGGAGATAGTGGGTATACATAGAGTATTGACTTGCGTATTAGACCCTCCCTTTTATTCACTTTTACAGCCAAAAAAGTAAGGGGGGGTCCAGTATGCAATAACCTCAAATTTTGTGCAGTGAACACATGGCTTCTAGGCTATAAATTATACTTGTAAACATTCTACACTATTCCTTAACAAACTTATGAATGTATTTGAGTTATACTGGCTATATTCTTTGGAAGGCGGTATTT